>NC_143261.1:64707740-65332740 GCF_984573655.1 Nuphar pumila | reverse complement strand
GTTTCGACATAACAAGTCTTCCAGCACATATGGCATCTACCTCTTATGCTCGTGATATTGAAGGTCAACACGCATCTCGTCCTCCTTTCTTCAACGGCTCCAACTATGGATACTGGAAGTGCAGAATGGCTATATTTCTCAAATCCATAGATTTTGCTGTATGGAAAATTGTTGAGCATCCATACACATCTCCTTCCGCAGACTATAACTTATGGTCTGATGAAGAAAAGAAAATGGCAAACCTAAATGCAAAGGCTATGAATGCCTTATATTGTGCCATCGATCAGAATGAATTCAATAGAATATCTATATGTGAATCTGCATAAGATATTTGACATTCTTTGGAGGTTATTCATGAAGGAACCAAAAAAGTGAAAGAAGCCAAAATCTCATCTCTTGTCAGAAAATATGAGTTGTTCAAAATGAACAAAGATGAACCCATCACAGAGATGTTCACCAGATTCACCAACATCACCAACGATCTGAAATCTCTGGGTGTAACCCACTCTCAGACATAAAAGATGATGAAAATCTTGAGATCTCTCACAACTGATTGGGAGAAAAAGACTACTGCTATTGAAGAAGCTCAAGATTTATCCAAACTTTCCCTGGACGATCTAATAGGAAATCTTATGGCATATGAAGTCCACATGAAGGAAAGAAGGGAAGAAGAACAACCTTTGAAGAAAACTCTAGCCTTCCCAGCCCTTTCTGAGGATGAAGACTCAGAAAAAGAAACTAAGATTGCACTACTCACCAGAAAATTTCAGCGCTTTATGAGAAGGAACCGGCTTCCAAATAAGCACAAAGAAAGAAAAGACCCAAAAGAAGATTCTATGAAGACTGAGGAATCAAAGAAAAGGTTCTTCAAGAAAAAGGCTCTGCATGCTCAATGGGATGATTCAGAACCATCCACCAGTGAAGAGTCAAATGATGATGAAGCAGAAACCGCCAACATGTGCTTCATGGCAGAAAGCTCTGTAAGTGAATCTCTTGATTTCTCCTTTGAAGATCTTCAAAATCCTTTTCAGGAACTTTTTGAAGAATCAAGGAAAACGATTCTAAAAAATAAATAGTTAAAATCTGAGAATCTAGAGCTCCCTTTGAAAAATGAAAAACTCAGTATTGAAAATTCTGAGTTACAAAAGAAAAATCTTCTTATTACTTCTGAAATTTCGTCTACTAGCTTCAAGACTAAAAATCTGCAAGTAGAAATTTCAGAATTAAAAAGTAAAACTGAGAACCTTATGAAAATGGTTTTCAAGTTTACTAAAGGAAAAGAGAACTTGGATAAACTCCTATCCTCTCAAAAAGTCTCTTTCTACAAGAATGTTATTGGCTACTCTCATTTCAACAAGCCTTCTTGTATAAATCAAAAGATCACTTTTGTGAAAAGTTCTTCTGAACCAAATAAAGAGTATTATAATTTTAATTTTTTGAACTCCTCTAAGGCTGTAGACAAACACAAATCCAAATGGATATGGGTTCCAAAGTCTAACAAAAAGGGACCCGATTGGGTACCAAAAAGAAATTTTACTTAATGACTTGCAGGCTCGAAACAAGAAGAACAGATGGATTCTAGACAGTGGATGTTCAAAACACATGACTAGACATTCAAATCTCTTTGTTGTTCTTCATAAAGAAGAAGGAGGAACCGTCACCTTTGGAGATAACAACAAAGGTTTGATAATAGGTATTGGTAATATTGGAAATATAGATAAACCTCTTATCAAAGATGTTCTCCTGGTTAAAGGCTTAAAACATAACCTTCTAAGTATTAGTCAAATGTGTGATACAGGTTATAATGTTAGCTTTAATCATAATGCTTGTCTTATAGCAGACACCAACAAAAATATTATCTTAAAAGGTATAAGAAAAAATAATATATATGAACTATACCTAGAAAACATCACAGAACATTGCCTCATAGCTAATAATGACTCTCAACATCTATGGCACATGAGAATGGGTCATGTCAATTCTAAATACATGTCTAAATTAGCTAAAGATAAATTAGTACGTGGGTTACCCAAAATATCTTTTAAAAAGGATTATTTTTGTGATGCATGTCAATTAGGAAAACTGTCCAAATCATCTTTTAAATCAAAAATTATCATTTCAAGCAAATGACCTCTAGAGCTTCTCCACCTGGATCTCTTTGGTCCTTCTAGAGTAGCTAGTCATAATCACAATAAATATGTTTTTGTCATTGTAGATGACTACTTAAGATTTACTTGGGTAATATTTTTGAAAAACAAAAGTGATACGTTTTGTCAATTTGAAATTTTATGTAAAAAATTACAAAATGAAAAATCTTGTTTTATTGTTAAAATCCGTAGTGACCATGGAGGAGAATTTGAAAATGAACTTTTTGAAATTTTTTGTAACTTGCATGGTATCTCTCATAACTTTGCCTTTCCTAGAGCTGCACCTCAAAATGGTGTAGTAGAAAGAAAGAATAGAACCCTTCAGGAATCTGCTAGAACTATGCTCCAACACAATAATCTTGCTAAATCTTTTTGGGCAGAAGCTGTTAATACTACATGCTACATAACAAATAGAGTTCTCATTAGACCCTTATTAAATAAAGCTCCCTATGAACTATTCTATGACAGAACTCCAAGAATAGACTATTTCAAAGTCTTTGGTTGTAAATGCTTTATCCTAAACAAAAAATATAGCCTAGATAAATTTGATGCTAAATCTATTGAAGGCATATTTTTAGGATATTCAAGTCATAGTAAAGCATACAAGGTTTTCAATAAGAGTTCTAAGTCTATTGAAGAATCTATGCATGTTAGTTTCTGTGAATCTATTGATCAATTTGTTCATAAGCAAACTAACGATGATGATGTTGAAAGTACAGATTTATTTTTAGATAACAGAGCTAAGTCTAATGAAGATGATCATCAAAGAACATTTGTCGATATCAAAGATCATCCTCAAAAGCAGATTTTGGGAGAACTGACAAAGGGGGTTCAGACTAGAGCTCAGCTAGAACGGATTGCAAATATGGCATTCATTTCTCAACTTGAACCAAAGAAGATTGATGAAGCCATCATTGATGAGTTCTGGATGCTAGCCATGACTGAAGAACTGAATCAATTCCAAAGGAATGAAGTTTGGGATCTTGTACCAAGACCAAAGGACCATCCGATCATTGGGACAAGATGGATCTTCAGAAACAAGCTAGATGAAACAGAATTTTCTAAGTCCATGCAGAAAGAATTTGAAATGAGTATGATGGGAGAACTCACCTACTTTCTTGGACTGCATATTAAGCAAACCAAGGATGGAGTTTTCATCAATCAGTCTAAGTATGCTCGTGAACTTCTGAAGAGGTTCAACATGAACTCAACTGCTTCAAAAACCACTCCTATGAGCACTACTACTGTTTTGGACAAAGATGAAGATGGTAAGTCTGTGGATACAAAGGTATACCGAGGTATGATAGGATCACTACTATATTTAACTGCTAGCCGTCCAGATATTATGTTCAGTGTTTGCCTGTGTGCTAGATTTCAGTCAAATCCAAAAGAATCACATCTTATAGCTGTAAAAAGAATAATGAGATATTTAAAAGACACAGTTGATTTTGGATTATTCTATTCAAAGTCCTCTACATTTGATTTAATCTCACACAGCGATGCTGACTTTGCTGGAAGTAAATCTGACAGAAAAAGCCCAAGTGGAACATGTCATATGCTAGGACACTCACTTGTATCATGGTTCAGTAAGACACAAAACTGTGTATCCTTATCAACTACTGAAGCCGAATACATTGTTGCTAGCCTAGCCTGTACACAAGTTATCTGGATGAAACAAACCTTAAAATATTTCGGTTTAAATTTTGAAAATACAACTATTTTCTGTGATAATACTAGTGCTATAAACTTATCTAAGAATTCGATTTTACACTCACGAACTAAGCACATTCAAATAAGACACCACTTCTTAAGAGAACAAGTCTTAAACAACATAATTAAACTCGAATTCATACCCACTAATCAACAGTTAGTAGACATATTCACTAAACCATTGAAACTTGAAGACTTTACAAGAATTAGAAGAGAACTAGGAATATGCAAACTAAGTGACTTATAAATTAATCACACTTATTATAATACTTCTTATAAGTTTTGTTAAAATCTTATTTTAAAAGTTTTTTTCTCTTATCGATTTTTTTTGTCAAACTAAGTTTCCATATTCACGTATACTCTAAACTCTTATAAGTCACATTCTTTATGTCTTTCAACTTGTCATCTTTCAAGTACACATCCATAATGACTCTTTGTCCTATCTCCTTTCACTCATATCCATAAGATCTAATTATATTAAAAGCTACCATGACATTGTTCATATCACTCATCTCATAACTCCTTTATTATTTTTTTGTCCTTTTGTGAAAACTTCTTTTACGATAAGTTGATTCACCTTCAACATGATAACATATTAGTTTATGAGAAATCTTGCTTTTCAAATTTTAGTCAAAATCGAATGATTATTTTTTGGTTCTTTTACCTTCTTCTAAAGATCTAGTTACTATGTTTTTACGTAAAATTTTTACTATATCATTTGATATATCATATATTACGTACACTCTATTTTTATCACGTCTTCCTTTCCTCTTATCGAGACACTTCACTAAAACATTAATGCCTTTCATGAAAAATTCAAATGATTATCCTCTCGTACCACCTTTAAGTTATTATATCTCACGTAAATTTTTACTATATCATCTATTATATCATAGCCTAAGAACAATCTATTATCATCTCTTCATGCTTTACATCTTTTACAAAAAGTATTGTAAAATTCTCTTTTCAAAAAAACTTGTACTCCACTCATTAGTACGTTTTGTATCACCTTTTTATCTCTCTCTCTCTCTCTACATTATACGAAGTTCCTTTTATCTCTCTCTTCAATCGAGACTCATTAAAACCTTGTCCTTCACTCCACTTTATGTCATACATCTCCTATCCAACTTCAAGTGATTGGTGTCCTTTATGACCACTCTCATTTCTTTTACATATCCGTATCACCCTCCTTTATATCTATTCACACTCCTTTCATGTATATCAAAATATACACTTCTTAAATAAGAAATTATTGCATTTTCTCATACTCTCATGTTTGTCCTATTCCAAACTCCCTCTTCACGATTTTGGAATGCTTTCACATAAAGTAAATCCTTGAAAAAGTTGTTTGTTCTTATTAGGCCATTATTCACTCTCTATTCTTCATGATCGTCACGAAAATCTTTAAAAACTCTTGAATCATTCTTTCTCTTACGTTTAATATGACACTCCATACTCAATTCATGACTCTTCTCACTATCCAATAAGATTGCCCATAGTAAATTTGTTACATATATAGAAAAATTATTTCGAAACTATGTCATTCTTAATATCTATACTAATATGATACACTTTCTTCCAAAATTGATTTGATTTGTCATTCACAAGTCTCTTATTTTACAACTCACGCATTTCCTCTTTCCACTAAAATTTAATAATCCTTCACTTCCAATGTCATTCATTTCTTATCACCATTATTTTTCCTCTTCTATTTATTAGATTGATTCATATCTCATTCCCACGATTTCCTCTATTCTCTTACAAACTCCTACTCCTTCCAAGTCTTTTTTTCTCTTGCTCGTTCTTTCTAAGCTCTTGCCATGGCTTCCTCCTCCAACACTGCAATCACTGCCGCCGACCTAAGGTATCCCGATCTATTTCACTTCTACAACTCCCTTTGCTCTCGACCAATTCATGAAGGTAAATTGGTTAACTACGACGACTTCGTATTAGTTGACCTAGAAAGATCTCTCCCTGAACTTAAACACTTACTAGGATCTTCATCCCAAGCTGCTTACTATCCCGAACTCGTCCGACTCTTCTACACAAATTTGTCCTCTGATCATGAACAAACTATCATCACCACCAAAGTACGCGGTCGCCTGATGTTCTTTCATACTTCCTCATCAGGCAAAATTCTTAACCTTCCTTCCACCGGCATAAATCTAGACAACATAGTACCACTCGAACGGTCGATACTTCAAAAAAAATTTCTCTGCACTAACTACTCACAACTTCCCTGGCACATGAGGAATCTCCAACCTCATGCTCAACTGCTTGCCCAGATTCTTCTCCACAATATCTATCCCAAGCCTCCACGCAAGGGATTAGTACCAAGAAAAATCTCTCTCCTTCTCTACGCAATTTTTTCTTCTACTCTGATAAACTAGTCCAACATTCTTTTCGACCTTTTTATTCGTTATCAAAAATTTCAGCCTCTTCTTTTCGGGTGTTTTATAACTCCCATTTTAAAATATTTCAAAGTACCCCTTCAAAATGAAGTTATACTCTATCCCTCTCAGGTCCTCGATGCTACTTCCTTCAATCTCAGGACCCTGCACCTTCCCGGCTCTGATGAAGAAGATCCACAATCCAACTTTGATTACTTCTCAGCACTCATGGATATCCAGCGTTCTCAGGATCGCATACTTCGAAATCAAGCCTTGTTGCAGCAGACTCGTCAAACTCAACAGCAGGATCTAGATGCCACTACACATCTATCCTCTCCACCTTTGGAGTAATCTTTTTTTTTTTTACTGTACTAGCTGTACTTTATTCGGTCTGTAATAACTTTACATTATTTTTTTTGGTCTGTAATAACTCTCTTACTCTGATCCCTTCCTTTTTGTCCATGACAAAGGGGGAGAAATCCTGTCTCCATTATTGGAGAAAAATACTCGTATTTAACATTTTTTCAATATTATTATGATAAGTATTATTTCTATGCATAATATCTTTTTGACAGGGGGAGCATATTTTGTCATCATCAAAAAGGGGGAGAATGTTGAGAAACTCTGTTTTGATGTCACATAATATGATACACTGTCTTATTTGATTTCATATGATATGATAATATGTCTTCTTGAAAAATGTTATATAATGACTGGATATGTTTTTGCCATATATCTAACGAGTATTTGATGCAAGGATATCTCACTCAAAAAGATGGAGACCTCTTGTTCAAGTACAACTATGATGCAATCATACTCCTTGAAGAAAAAGCTTGTTGAGCCATGCACTCTTAAAGACCATCTAAAGAGATCGGCTTCGACAAGTTGAAGATTTTTTTCTTTAGAGTCATTTGTAACAGAACCTTCAGAAGGATGCATATTGCATATTACATACTCACTCATAAAAGCTATTTCATAAAAGTATATGATAGTTTCAAAAAGCTCCTTTTTTGAAAACAAATAATTGTACCTTCTTACAACCCTTTATGAAAAAGGTATTTTGACATGATTTCAAAATGTAATAATTGTACCTTATATCATATACAAGACAACTTGAAAAGTAATGATTTTAAATATAGGAAAAAGACAAAACATGAAATCGGCTATACAAAGAAAACAAATATAATATGCTTAAGGTGAAAAGACTCTAGTTGCCTTCTTTAAATAAATGATTTCAAATATAGGAAAAAGACAAAACATGAAATCGGCTACACGAAGAAAACAAATATAATATGTTTTGAAAAGACTCTAGTTACCTTCTTTAAAGAAATGATTTCAAATATAAGAAAAAGACAAAACATGAAATCAGCTACACAAAGAAAACAAATATAATATTGGTTTTGAAAAGACTCTAGTTACCTTTTTACAAACTCATAAAATGTCGACTTACTTGAAGTCATCATTCTCTTTGTATAGCATTAAATACCTTCTGTAAAGAATCCTTGTTAAATATCCTTCTCAAGAATGTCGACTTACTTGTAGTCTTCATTCTCTCTGTAGACTTTGAAATACACAACATAAAGAAAACACTTGACATGACTATGTACAAATAAATATCTCAAAGCACTCATTGTACTTACACTCATTTAAAGTAAAGAAGTACTTATATACCTCAAATCATTAATTAGGATAAAGACAAAACCACATGACAACCTACAATCCAACGTTCAATGTACTATTGTAAGAAATAGACTTTTTACATAAAATTTGTATTACCTAAAATATTACAACGACTAGTGTACCCTATATTTTACTTTTATGGAAAGAAGACTTTCTCGAATTTCTCTAAAGATGTTTTTTGAAATGACATGACATTTCACATCTCAAAAAGGCTACGATTTTAAAAAGCCAACGACAATTTTTTTAAGCTATAAAAACACACTCAAATGAACTATTCAAAACAGAAGGGAATGGAATAGACAAGTGAGCTTACAACGAGAAAAATATCTATTCGATATTTGAAAGAGAGCCTAGAAAAAGAAAGAGAAAAAGAAAAAGAAAGAGAAAAAGTCAAAAATAACTCTTTGACAAAGAGTATCTTTTGAGTGACAAACAGAACATTCTGAGAATCCTTCATTCGTGCATTCATTTCATCCTGAAGGTTCTATAGGAAGTATTGTAACTCTGTTATTCACTGTAATCCTTCTTTGTTGAAAGAAGTAGACCTCTGTGAAAGAGGGTGTTGCCCTTCTCTGTTGAGAGAAGAAAACCTCTGTGAAAGAGGGTGTTGTCCTTCTCTGTTGAGAGAAGAAGACCTCTGTGAAAGAGGGTGTGCCCCTTCTCTGTTGAGAGAAGAAGACCTCTGAGGAAGAGGGTGTTGTACTATTTATCCGGTGACTCGGATGTTATAGTGGAAAGCTCAAGTGGTTTGCTTGGGGACTAGATGTAGGTCAGGGTTTTGACCGAACTAGTATAAATCCTGTGTTTATTGTGTTGTGGCTTATTGCTTTATTTTTTATTATATCAACTTGCATCGTATTTCACTATTCACCCCCCCTCTAGTAGAATTTCATTTGGTATCAGAGCAGGTTTCTGGTTTCGACATAACAAGTCTTCTAGCACATATGGCATCTACCTCTTATGCTCGTGATATTGAAGGTCAACACGCATCTCGTCCTCCTTTCTTCAACGGCTCCAACTATGGATACTGGAAGTGCAGAATGGCTATATTTCTCAAATCCATAGATTTTGCTGTATGGAAAATTGTTGAGCATCCATACACATCTCCTTCCGCAGACTATAACTTATGGTCTGATGAAGAAAAGAAAATGGCAAACCTAAATGCAAAGGCTATGAATGCCTTATATTGTGCCATCGATTAGAATGAATTCAATAGAATATCTATATGTGAATCTGCATATGATATTTGACATTCTTTGGAGGTTATTCATGAAGGAACCAACAAAGTGAAAGAAGCCAAAATCTCATCTCTTGTCAGAAAATATGAGTTGTTCAAAATGAACAAAGATGAACCCATCACAGAGATGTTCACCAGATTCACCAATATCACCAACGATCTGAAATCTCTGAGTGTAACCCACTCTCAGACAGAAAAGGTGAAGAAAATCTTGAGATCTCTCACAACTGATTGGGAGAAAAAGACTACTGCTATTGAAGAAGCTCAAGATTTATCCAAACTTTCCCTGGACGATCTAATAGGAAATCTTATGGCATATGAAGTCCACATGAAGGAAATAAGGGAAGAAGGACAACCTTTGAAGAAAACTCTAGCCTTCCCAGCCCTTTTTGAGGATCAAGACTTAGAAAAAGAAACTGATATTGCGTTACTCATCAGAAAATTTCAGCGCTTTATAAGAAGGAACCGGCTTCCAAATAAGCACAAAGAAAGAAAAGACCCAAAAGAAGATTCTATGTGCTACCAGTGTAATAAGCCAGGTCACCTGAGACGTGACTGTCCTCTTCTCAAAAGAAAATCCAAGACTGAGGAACCAAAGAAAAGGTTCTTCAAGAAAAAGGCTCTGCATGCTCAATGGGATGATTCAGAACCATCCACCAGTGAAGAGTCAAATGATGATGAAGCAGAAACCGCCAACATGTGCTTCATGGCAGAAAGCTCTGTAAGTGAATCTCTTGATTTCTCCTTTGAAGATCTTCAAAATGCTTTTCAGGAACTTTTTGAAGAATCAAGGAAAACGATTCTAAAAAATAAACAGTTAAAATCTGAGAATCTAGAGCTCTTTTTGAAAAATGAAAAACTCAGTATTGAAAATTCTGAGTTACAAAAGAAAAATCTTCTTATTACTTCTAAAATCTCGTCTACTAGCTTCAAGACTAAAAATCTGCAAGTAGAAATTTCAGAATTAAAAAGTAAAACTGAGAACCTTATGAAAACGGTTTTCAAGTTTACTAAAGGAAAAGAGAACTTGGATAAACTCCTATCCTCTCAAAAAGTCTCTTTCTACAAGAATGGTATTGGCTACTCTCATTTCAACAAGCCTTCTTGTATAAATCAAAAGATCACTTTTGTGAAAAGTTCTTCTGAACCAAATAAGGAGTATTATAATTTTAATTTTTTGAACTCCTCTAAGGCTGTAGACAAACCCAAATCCAAATGGATATGGGTTCCAAAGTCTAACAAAAAGGGACCAGATTGGGTACCAAAAAGAAATTTTACTTAATGATTTGTAGGCTCCAAACAAGAAGAACAGATGGATTCTAGAGAGTGGATGTTCAAAACACATGACTGGACATTCAGATCTCTTTGTTGTTCTTCATAAATAAGAAGGAGAAACCGTCACCTTTGGAGATAACAACAAAGGTTTGATAATAGGTATTGGTAATATTGGAAATATAGATAAACCTCTTCTCAAAGACGTTCTCCTTGTTAAAGGCTTAAAACATAACCTTCTAAGTATTAGTCAAATGTGTGATACAGGTTATAATGTTAGCTTTAATCATAATGCTTGTCTTATAGCAGACACCAACGAAAATATTATCTTAAAAGGTATAACAAAAAATAATATATGTGAACTATACCTAGAAAACATCACAGAACATTGCCTCATAGCTAATAATGACTCTCAACATCTATGGCACATGAGAATGGGTCATGTCAATTTTAAGTACATGTCTAAATTAGCTAAAGATAAATTAGTACGTGGGTTACCCAAATTATCTTTTAAAAAGGATTATTTTTGTGATGCATGTCAATTAGGAAAACTTTCCAAATCATCTTTTAAATTAAAAATTATCATTTCAAGCAAAAGACCTCTAGAGCTTCTCCACCTGGATCTCTTTGGTCCTTCTAGAGTAGCTAGTCATAATCACAATAAATACGTTTTTGTCATTGTAGATGACTACTTAAGATTTACTTGGGTAATATTTTTGAAAAACAAAAGTGATACGTTTTGTCAATTTGAAATTTTATGTAAAAAATTACAAAATGAAAAATCTTGTTCTATTGTTAAAATCCGTAGTGACCATGGAGGAGAATTTGAAAATGAACTTTTTGAAAATTTTTGTAACTTGCATGGTATCTCTCATAACTTTGCCTTTCCTAGAGCTGCACCTCAAAATGGTGTAGTAGAAAGAAAGAATAGAACCCTTCAGGAATCTGCTAGAACTATGCTCCAACACAATAATCTTGCTAAATCTTTTTGGGCAGAAGCTGTTAATACTGCATGCTACATAACAAATAGAGTTCTCATTAGACTCTTATTAAATAAAGCTCCCTATGAACTATTCTATGACAGAACTCCAAGAATAGACTATTTCAAAGTCTTTGGTTGTAAATGCTTTATCCTAAACAAAAAAGATAGCCTAGATAAATTTGATGCTAAATCTATTGAAGGCATATTTTTAGGATATTCAAGTCATAGTAAAGCATACAAGGTTTTCGATAAGAGTTCTAAGTCTATTGAAGAATCTATGCATGTTAGTTTCTGTGAATCTATTGATCAATCTGTTCATAAGCAAACTAACGATGATGATGTTGAAAGTACAGATTTATTTTTAGAAAACAGAGCTAAGTCTAATGAAGATGATCATTAAAGAACATTTGTCGATATCAAAGATCATCCTCAACAGCACATTTTGGGAGAACTGACAAAGGGGGGTCAGACTAGAGCTCAGCTAGAACGGATTGCAAATATGGCATTCATTTCTCAAGTTGAACCAAAGAAGATTGATGAAGCCATCATTGATGAGTTCTAGATGCTAGCCATGACTGAAGAACTGAATCAATTCCAAAGGAATGAAGTTTGGGATCTTGTACCAAAACCAAAGAACTATCCGATCATTGGGACAAGATGGATCTTCAGAAACAAGCTAGATGAAACAGAATTTTCTAAGTCCATGCAGAAAGAATTTGAAATGAGTATGATGGGAGAACTCGCCTACTTTCTTGGACTGCATATTAAGCAAACCAAGGATGGAGTTTTCATCAATCAGTCTAAGTATGCTCGTGAACTTCTGAAGAGGTTCAACATGAACTCAACTGCTTCAAAAACCACTCCTATGAGCACTACTACTGTTTTGGACAAAGATGAAGATGGTAAGTCTGTGGATACAAAGGTATACCGAGGCATGATAGGATCACTACTATATTTAACTGCTAGCCGTCCAGATATTATGTTCAGTGTTTGCCTGTGTGCTAGATTTCAGTCAAATCCAAAAGAATCACATCTTATAGCTGTAAAAAGAATAATGAGATATTTAAAAGACACAGTTGATTTTGGATTATTCTATTCAAAATCCTCTACATTTGATTTAATCTCATACAGCGATGCTGACTTTACTGGAAGTAAATCTGACAGAAAAAGCACAAGTGGAACATGTCATATGCTAGGACACTCACTTGTATCATGGTTCAGTAAGAAACAAAACTGTGTATCCTTATCAACTACTGAAGCCGAATTCATTGTTGCTAGCCTAGCCTGTACACAAGTTATCTGGATGAATCAAACCTTAAAGTATTTCGGTTTAAATTTTGAAAATACAACTATTTTCTGTGATAATACTAGTGCTATAAACTTATCTAAGAATTCGATTTTACACTCACGAACTAAGCACATTCAAATAAGACACCACTTCTTAAGAGAACAAGTCTTAAACAACATAATTAAACTCGAATTCATACCCACTAATCAACAGTTAGTAGACATATTCACTAAACCATTGAAACTTGAAGACTTTACAAGAATTAGAAGAGAACTAGGAATATGCAAACTAAGTGACTTATAAATTAATCACACTTATTATAATACTTCTTATAAGTTTTGCTAAAATCTTATTTTAAAAGTTTTTTTCTCTTATCGATTTTTTTTGTCAAACTAAGTTTCCATATTCACGTATACTCTAAACTCTTATAAGTCACATTCTTTATGTCTTTCAACTTGTCATCTTTCAAGTACACATCCATAATGACTCTTTGTCCTATCTCCTTTCACTCATATCCATAAGATCTAATTATATTAAAAGCTACCATAACATTGTTCATATCACTCATCTCATAACTCCTTTATTATTTTTTTGTCCTTTTGTGAAAACTTCTTTTACGATAAGTTGATTCACCTTCAACATGATACCATATTAGTTTATGAGAAATCTTGCTTTTCAAATTTTAGTCAAAATCGAATGATTATTTTTTGGTTCTTTTACCTTCTTCTAAAGATCTAGTTACTATGTTTTTACGTAAAATTTTTACTATATCATTTGATATATCATATATTACGTACACTCTATTTTTATCACGTCTTCCTTTCCTCTTATCGAGACACTTCACTAAAACATTAATGCCTTTCATGAAAAATTCAAATGATTATCCTCTCGTACCACCTTTAAGTTATTATATCTCACGTAAATTTTTACTATATCATCTATTATATCATAGCCTAAGAACAATCTATTATCATCTCTTCATGCTTTACATCTTTTACAAAAAGTATTGTAAAATTCTCTTTTCAAAAAAACTTGTACTCCACTCATTAGTACGTTTTGTATCACCTTTTTATCTCTCTCTCTCTCTACATTATACGAAGTTCCTTTTATCTCTCTCTTCAATCGAGACTCATTAAAACCTTGTCCTTCACTCCACTTTATGTCATACATCTCCTATCCAACTTCAAGTGATTGGTGTCCTTTATGACCACTCTCATTTCTTTTACATATCCGTATCACCCTCCTTTATATCTATTCACACTCCTTTCATGTATATCAAAATATACACTTCTTAAATAAGAAATTATTGCATTTTCTCATACTCTCATGTTTGTCCTATTCCAAACTCCCTCTTCACGATTTTGGAATGCTTTCACATAAAGTAAATCCTTGAAAAAGTTGTTTGTTCTTATTAGGCCATTATTCACTCTCTATTCTTCATGATCGTCACGAAAATCTTTAAAAACTCTTGAATCATTCTTTCTCTTACGTTTAATATGACACTCCATACTCAATTCATGACTCTTCTCACTATCCAATAAGATTGCCCATAGTAAATTTGTTACATATATAGAAAAATTATTTCGAAACTATGTCATTCTTAATATCTATACTAATATGATACACTTTCTTCCAAAATTGATTTGATTTGTCATTCACAAGTCTCTTATTTTACAACTCACGCATTTCCTCTTTCCACTAAAATTTAATAATCCTTCACTTCCAATGTCATTCATTTCTTATCACCATTATTTTTCCTCTTCTATTTATTAGATTGATTCATATCTCATTCCCACGATTTCCTCTATTCTCTTACAAACTCCTACTCCTTCCAAGTCTTTTTTTCTCTTGCTCGTTCTTTCTAAGCTCTTGCCATGGCTTCCTCCTCCAACACTGCAATCACTGCCACCGACCTAAGGTATCCCGATCTATTTCACTTCTACAACTCCCTTTGCTCTCGACCAATTAATGAAGGTAAATTGGTTAACTACGACGACTTCGTATTAATTGACCTAGAAAGATCTCTCCCCGAACTTAAACACTTACTAGGATCTTCATCCCAAGCTGCTTACTATCCCGAACTCGTCCGACTCTTCTATACAAATTTGTCCTCTGATCATGAACAAACTACCATCACCACCAAAGTACGAGATCGCCTTCATACTTCCTCATTAGGCAAAATTCTTAACCTTCCTTCCACCAGCATAAATCTAGACAACATAGTACCACTCGAACGATCGGTACTTCAAAAAATTCTTCTCTGCACTAACTGCTCACAACTTCCTTGGCTGCTCAACTGCTTGCCCAGATTCTTCTCCAGAATATCTATCCCAAGCCTCCACGCAAGGGATTAGTACCAAGAAAAATCTCTCTCCTTCTCTACGCAATTTTTTCTTCTACTCCGATAAACTAGTCCAACATTCTTTTTGACCTTTTTATTCGTTATCAAAAATTTCAGCCTCTTCTTTTCGGGTGTTTTATAACTCCCATTATAAAATACTTCAAAGTACCCCTTCAAAACGAAGTTATACTCTATCCCTCTCAGGTCCTCGATGCTACTTCCTTCAATCTCAGGACCCTGCACCTTCCCGACTCTGATGAAGAAGATCCACAATCCAACTTTGATTACTTCTCAACACTCATGGATATCCAGCGTTCTCAGGATCGCATACTTCGAAATCAAGCCTTGTTGCAGCAGACTCGTCAAACTCAACAGCAGGATCTAGACGCCACTACACATCTATCCTCTCCACCTTTGGAGTAATCTTTTTTTTTTTTTACTGTACTAGCTGTACTTTATTCGGTCTGTAATAACTTTACATTATTTTTTTTGGTCTGTAATAACTCTCTTACTCTGATCCCTTCCTTTTTGTCCATGACAAAGGGGGAGAAATCCTGTCTCCATTATTGGAGAAAAATACTCGTATTTAACATTTTTTCAATATTATTATGATAAGTATTATTTCTATGCATAATATCTTTTTGACAGGGGGAGCATATTTTGTCATCATCAAAAAGGGGGAGAATGTTGAGAAACTCTGTTTTGATGTCACATAATATGATACACTGTCTTATTTGATTTCATATGATATGATAATATGTCTTCTTGAAAAATGTTATATAATGACTGGATATGTTTTTGCCATATATCTAACGAGTATTTGATACAAGGATATCTCACTCAAAAAGATGGAGACCTCTTGTTCAAGTACAACTATGATGCAATCATACTCCTTGAAGAAAAAGCTTGTTGAGCCATGCACTCCTAAAGACCATCTAAAGAGATCGGCTTCGACAAGTTGAAGATTTTTTTCTTTAGAGTCATTTGTAACAGAACCTTCAGAAGGATGCATATTGCATATTACATACTCACTCATAAAAGCTATTTCATAAAAGTATATGATAGTTTCAAAAAGCTCCTTTTTTGAAAACAAATAATTGTACCTTCTTACAACCCTTTATGAAAAAGGTATTTTGACATGATTTCAAAATGTAATAATTGTACCTTATATCATATACAAGACAACTTGAAAAGTAATGATTTTAAATATAGGAAAAAGACAAAACATGAAATCGGCTATACAAAGAAAACAAATATAATATGCTTAAGGTGAAAAGACTCTAGTTGCCTTCTTTAAAGAAATGATTTCAAATATAGGAAAAAGACAAAACATGAAATCAGCTACACGAAGAAAACAAATATAATATGTTTTGAAAAGACTCTAGTTACCTTCTTTAAAGAAATGATTTCAAATATAAGAAAAAGACAAAACATGAAATCAGCTACACAAAAAAAACAAATATAATATTGGTTTTGAAAAGACTCTAGTTACCTTTTTACAAACTCATAGAATGTCGACTTACTTGAAGTCATCATTCTCTTTGTATAGCATTAAATACCTTCTGTAAAGAATCCTTGTTAAATATCCTTCTCAAGAATGTCGACTTACTTGTAGTCTTCATTCTCTCTGTAGACTTTGAAATACACAACATAAAGAAAACACTTGACATGACTATGTACAAATAAATATCTCAAAGCACTCATTGTACTTACACTCATTTAAAGTAAAGAAGTACTTATGTACCTCAAATCATTAATTAGGATAAAGACAAAACCACATGACAACCTACAATCCAACGTTCAATGTACTATTGTAAGAAATAGACTTTTTACAAAAAAATTGTATTACCTAAAATATTACAACGACTAGTGTACCCTATATTTTACTTTTATGGAAAGAAGACTTTCTCGAATTTCTCTAAAGATGTTTTTTGAAATGACATGACATTTCACATCTCAAAAAGGCTACGATTTTAAAAAGCCAACGACAATTTTTTTAAGCTATAAAAACACACTCAAATGAACTATTCAAAACAGAAGGAAATGAAATAGACAAGTGAGCTTACAACGAGAAAAATACCTATTCGATATTTGAAAGAGAGCCTAGAAAAAGAAAGAGAAAAAGTAAAAAATAACACTTTGACAAAGAGTATCTTCTGAGTCACAAACAGAACATTCTGAGAATCCTTCATTCGTGCATTCATTTTATCCTGAAGGTTCTATAGGAAGTATTGTAACTCTGTTATTCACTATAATCCTTCTTTGTTGAAAGAAGTAGACCTCTGTCAAAGAGGGTGTTGCCCTTCTCTGTTGAGAGAAGAAGACCTCTGTGAAAGAGGGTGTTGTCCTTCTCTGTTGAGAGAAGAAGACCTCTGTGAAAGAGGGTGTGCCCCTTCTCTGTTGAGAGAAGAAGACCTCTGAGGAAGAGGGTGTTGTACTATTTATCCGGTGACTCGGATGTTATAGTGGAAAGCTCAAGTGGTTTGCTTGGGGACTAGATGTACGTCAAGGTTTTGACCGAACCAGTATAAATCCTGTGTTTATTGTGTTGTGGCTTATTGCTTTATTTTTTATTATATCAACTTGCATCGTATTTCACTATTCACCCCCCCTCTAGTAGAATTTCATTTGGTATCAGAGCAGGTTTGCTGGTTTCGACATAACAAGTCTTCCAGCACATATGGCATCTACCTCTTATGCTCGTGATATTGAAGGTCAACACGCATCTCGTCCTCCTTTCTTCAACGGCTCCAACTATGGATACTGGAAGTGCAGAATGGCTATATTTCTCAAATCCATAGATTTTGCTGTATGGAAAATTGTTGAGCATCCATACACATCTCCTTCCGCAGACTATAACTTATAGTCTGATGAAGAAAAGAAAATGGCAAACCTAAATGCAAAGGCTATGAATGCCTTATATTGTGCCATCGATCAGAATGAATTCAATAGAATATCTATATGTGAATCTGCATATGATATTTGACATTATTTGGAGGTTATTCATGAAGGAACCAACAAAGTGAAAGAAGCCAAAATCTCATCTCTTGTCAGAAAATATGAGTTGTTCAAAATGAACAAAGATGAACCCATCACAGAGATGTTCACCAGATTCACCAACATCACCAACGATCTGAAATCTCTGGGTGTAACCCACTCTCAGACATAAAAGATGAAGAAAATCTTGAGATCTCTCACAACTGATTGGGAGAAAAAGACTACTGCTATTGAAGAAGCTCAAGATTTATCCAAACTTTCCCTGGACGATCTAATAGGAAATCTTATGGCATATGAAGTCCACATGAAGGAAAGAAGGGAAGAAGAACAACCTTTGAAGAAAACTCTAGCCTTCCCAGCCCTTTCTGAGGATGAAGACTCAGAAAAAGAAACTAAGATTGCACTACTCACCAGAAAATTTCAGCGCTTTATGAGAAGGAACCGGCTTCCAAATAAGCACAAAGAAAGAAAAGACCCAAAAGAAGATTCTATGAAGACTGAGGAACCAAAGAAAAGGTTCTTCAAGAAAAAGGCTCTGCATGCTCAATGGGATGATTCAGAACCATCCACCAGTGAAGAGTCAAATGATGATGAAGCAGAAACCGCCAACATGTGCTTCATGGCAGAAAGCTCTGTAAGTGAATCTCTTGATTTCTCCTTTGAAGATCTTCAAAATCCTTTTCAGGAACTTTTTGAAGAATCAAGGAAAACGATTCTAAAAAATAAACAGTTAAAATCTGAGAATCTAGAGCTCCCTTTGAAAAATGAAAAACTCAGTATTGAAAATTCTGAGTTACAAAAGAAAAATCTTCTTATTACTTCTGAAATCTCGTCTACTAGCTTCAAGACTAAAAATCTGCAAGTAGAAATTTCAGAATTAAAAAGTAAAACTGAGAACCTTATGAAAATGGTTTTCAAGTTTACTAAAGGAAAAGAGAACTTGGATAAACTCCTATCCTCTCAAAAAGTCTCTTTCTACAAGAATGTTATTGGCTACTCTCATTTCAACAAGCCTTCTTGTATAAATCAAAAGATCACTTTTGTGAAAAGTTCTTCTGAACCAAATAAAGAGTATTATAATTTTAATTTTTTGAACTCCTCTAAGGCTGTAGACAAACACAAATCCAAATGGATATGGGTTCCAAAGTCTAACAAAAAGGGACCCGATTGGGTACCAAAAAGAAATTTTACTTAATGACTTGCAGGCTCGAAACAAGAAGAACAGATGGATTCTAGACAGTGGATGTTCAAAACACATGACTAGACATTCAAATCTCTTTGTTGTTCTTCATAAAGAAGAAGGAGGAACCGTCACCTTTGGAGATAACAACAAAGGTTTGATAATAGGTATTGGTAATATTGGAAATATAGATAAACCTCTTATCAAAGATGTTCTCCTGGTTAAAGGCTTAAAACATAACCTTCTAAGTATTAGTCAAATGTGTGATACAGGTTATAATGTTAGCTTTAATCATAATGCTTGTCTTATAGCAGACACCAACAAAAATATTATCTTAAAAGGTATAAGAAAAAATAATATATATGAACTATACCTAGAAAATATCACAGAACATTGCCTCATAGCTAATAATGACTCTCAACATCTATGGCACATGAGAATGGGTCATGTCAATTCTAAGTACATGTCTAAATTAGCTAAAGATAAATTAGTACGTGGGTTACCCAAAATATCTTTTAAAAAGGATTATTTTTGTGATGCATGTCAATTAGGAAAACTGTCCAAATCATCTTTTAAATCAAAAATTATCATTTCAAGCAAAAGACCTCTAGAGCTTCTCCACCTGGATCTCTTTGGTCCTTATAGAGTAGCTAGTCATAATCACAATAAATATGTTTTTGTCATTGTAGATGACTACTTAAGATTTACTTGGGTAATATTTTTGAAAAACAAAAGTGATACGTTTTGTCAATTTGAAATTTTATGTAAAAAATTACAAAATGAAAAATCTTGTTCTATTGTTAAAATCCGTAGTGACCATGGAGGAGAATTTGAAAATGAACTTTTTGAAATTTTTTGTAACTTGCATGGTATCTCTCATAACTTTGCCTTTCCTAGAGCTGCACCTCAAAATGGTGTAGTAGAAAGAAAGAATAGAACCCTTCAGGAATCTGCTAGAACTATGCTCCAACACAATAATCTTGCTAAATCTTTTTGGGCAGAAGCTGTTAATACTACATGCTATATAACAAATAGAGTTCTCATTAGACCCTTATTAAATAAAGCTCCCTATGAACTATTCTATGACAGAACTCCAAGAATAGACTATTTCAAAGTCTTTGGTTGTAAATGCTTTATCCTAAACAAAAAATATAGCCTAGATAAATTTGATGCTAAATCTATTGAAGGCATATTTTTAGGATATTCAAGTCATAGTAAAGCATACAAGGTTTTCAATAAGAATTCTAAGTCTATTGAAGAATCTATGCATGTTAGTTTCTGTGAATCTATTGATCAATTTGTTCATAAGCAAACTAACGATGATGATGTTGAAAGTACAGATTTATTTTTAGATAACAGAGCTAAGTCTAATGAAGATGATCATCAAAGAACATTTGTCGATATCAAAGATCATCCTCAAAAGCAGATTTTGGGAGAACTGACAAAGGGGGTTCAGACTAGAGCTCAGCTAGAACGGATTGCAAATATGGCATTCATTTCTCAACTTGAACCAAAGAAGATTGATGAAGCCATCATTGATGAGTTCTGGATGCTAGCCATGACTGAAGAACTGAATCAATTCCAAAGGAATGAAGTTTGGGATCTTGTACCAAGACCAAAGGACCATCCGATCATTGGGACAAGATGGATCTTCAGAAACAAGCTAGATGAAACAGAATTTTCTAAGTCCATGCAGAAAGAATTTGAAATGAGTATGATGGGAGAACTCACCTACTTTCTTGGACTGCATATTAAGCAAACCAAGGATGGAGTTTTCATCAATCAGTCCAAGTATGCTCGTGAACTTCTGAAGAGGTTCAACATGAACTCAACTGCTTCAAAAACCACTCCTATGAGCACTACTACTGTTTTGGACAAAGATGAAGATGGTAAGTCTGTGGATACAAAGGTATACCGAGGTATGATAGGATCACTACTATATTTAACTGCTAGTTGTCCAGATATTATGTTCAGTGTTTGCCTGTGTGCTAGATTTCAGTCAAATCCAAAAGAATCACATCTTATAGCTGTAAAGAGAATAATGAGATATTTAAAAGACACAGTTGATTTTGGATTATTCTATTCAAAGTCCTCTACATTTGATTTAATCTCATACAGCGATGCTGACTTTGCTGGAAGTAAATCTGACAGAAAAAGCCCAAGTGGAACATGTCATATGCTAGGACACTCAATTGTATCATGGTTCAGTAAGAAACAAAACTGTGTATCCTTATCAACTACTGAAGCCGAATACATTGTTGCTAGCCTAGCCTGTACACAAGTTATCTGGATGAAACAAACCTTAAAATATTTCGGTTTAAATTTTGAAAATACAACTATTTTCTGTGATAATACTAGTGCTATAAACTTATCTAAGAATTCGATTTTACACTCACGAACTAAGCACATTCAAATAAGACACCACTTCTTAAGAGAACAAGTCTTAAACAACATAATTAAACTCGAATTCATACCCACTAATCAACAGTTAGTAGACATATTCACTAAACCATTGAAACTTGAAGACTTTACAAGAATTAGAAGAGAACTAGGAATATGCAAACTAAGTGACTTATAAATTAATCACACTTATTATAATACTTCTTATAAGTTTTGTTAAAATCTTATTTTAAAAGTTTTTGTCTCTTATCGATTTTTTTTGTCAAACTAAGTTTCCATATTCACGTATACTCTAAACTCTTATAAGTCACATTCTTTATGTCTTTCAACTTGTCATCTTTCAAGTACACATCCATAATGACTCTTTGTCCTATCTCCTTTCACTCATATCCATAAGATCTAATTATATTAAAAGCTACCATGACATTGTTCATATCACTCATCTCATAACTCCTTTATTATTTTTTTGTCCTTTTGTGAAAACTTCTTTTACGATAAGTTGATTCACCTTCAACATGATAACATATTAGTTTATGAGAAATCTTGCTTTTCAAATTTTAGTCAAAATCGAATGATTATTTTTTGGTTCTTTTACCTTCTTCTAAAGATCTAGTTACTATGTTTTTACGTAAAATTTTTACTATATCATTTGATATATCATATATTACGTACACTCTATTTTTATCACGTCTTCCTTTCCTCTTATCGAGACACTTCACTAAAACATTAATGCCTTTCATGAAAAATTCAAATGATTATCCTCTCGTACCACCTTTAAGTTATTATATCTCACGTAAATTTTTACTATATCATCTATTATATCATAGCCTAAGAACAATCTATTATCATCTCTTCATGCTTTACATCTTTTACAAAAAGTATTGTAAAATTCTCTTTTCAAAAAAACTTGTACTCCACTCATTAGTACATTTTGTATCACCTTTTTATCTCTCTCTCTCTCTCTACATTATACGAAGTTCCTTTTATCTCTCTCTTCAATCGAGACTCATTAAAACCTTGTCCTTCACTCCACTTTATGTCATACATCTCCTATTCAACTTCAAGTGATTGGTGTCCTTTATGACCACTCTCATTTCTTTTACATATCCGTATCACCCTCCTTTATATCTATTCACACTCCTTTCATGTATATCAAAATATACACTTCTTAAATAAGAAATTATTGCATTTCCTCATACTCTCATGTTTGTCCTATTCCAAACTCCCTCTTCACGATTTTGGAATGCTTTCACATAAAGTAAATCCTTGAAAAAGTTGTTTGTTCTTATTAGGCCATTATTCACTCTCTATTCTTCATGATCTTCACGAAAATCTTTAAAAACTCTTGAATCATTCTTTCTCTTACGTTTAATATGACACTCCATACTCAATTCATGACTCTTCTCACTATCCAACAAGATTGCCCATAGTAAATTTGTTACATATATAGAAAAATTATTTCGAAACTATGTCCTTAATATCTATACTAATATGATACACTTTCTTCCAAAATTGATTTGATTTGTCATTCACAAGTCTCTTATTTTACAACTCACGCATTTTCTCTTTTCACTAAATCTAATAATCCTTCACTTCCAATGTCATTCATTTTTTAACACCATTATTTTTCCTCTTCTATTTATTAGATTGATTCATATCTCATTCCAACGATTTCCTCTATTCTCTTACAAACTCCTACTCCTTCCATGTCTTTTTTTCTCTTGCTCGTTCTTTCTAAGCTCTTGCCATGGATTCCTCCTCCAACACTGCAATCACTGCCGCCGACCTAAGGTATCCCGATCTATTTCACTTCTACAACTCCCTTTGCTCTCGACAAATTCATGAAGGTAAATTGGTTAACTACGACGACTTCGTATTATTTGACCTAGAAAGATCTCTCCCCGAACTTACACACTTACTAGGATCTTCATCCCAAGCTGCTTACTATCCCGAACTCGTCCGACTCTTCTACACTAATTTGTCCTCTAATCATGAACAAACTACCATCACCACCAAAGTACGCGGTCGCCTTCATACTTCCTCATCAGGCAAAATTCTTAACCTTCCTTCCACCGGCATAAATCTAGACAACATAGTACCACTCGAACGGTCGGTACTTCAAAAAAATCTTCTCTGCACTAAGTGCTCACAACTTCCCTGGCACATGAGGAATCTCCAACCTCATGCTCAACTACTTGCCCAGATTCTTCTCCACAATATCTATCCCAAGCCTCCACGCAAGGGATTAGTACCAAGAAAAATCTCTCTCCTTCTCTACGCAATTTTTTCTTCTACTCCGATAAACTAGTCCAACATTCTTTTCGACCTTTTTATTCGTTATAAAAAATTTCAGCCTCTTCTTTTCGGGTGTTTTGTAACTCCCATTTTAAAATATTTCAAAGTACCCCTTCAAAACAAAGTTATACTCTATCCCTCTCAGGTCCTCGATGCTACTTCCTTCAATCTCAGGACCCTGCACCTTCCCGGCTCTGATAAAGAAGATCCACAATCCAACTTTGATTACTTCTCAGCACTCATGGATATCTAGCGTTCTCAGGATCGCATACTTCGAAATTAAGCCTTGTTGCAGCAGACTCGTCAAACTCAACAGCAGAATCTAGACGCCACTACACATCTATCCTCTCCACCTTTGGAGTAATCTTTTTTTTTTACTGTACTAGCTGTACTTTATTCGGTCTGTAATAACTTTACATTATTTTTTTTGGTCTGTAATAACTCTCTTACTCTGATCCCTTCCTTTTTGTCCATGACAAAGGGGGAGAAATCCTGTCTCCATTATTGGAGAAAAATACTCGTATTTAACATTTTTTCAATATTATTATGATAAGTATTATTTCTATGCATAATATCTTTTTGACAGGGGGAGCATATTTTGTCATCATCAAAAAGGGGGAGAATGTTGAGAAACTCTGTTTTGATGTCACATAATATGATACACTGTCTTATTTGATTTCATATGATATGATAATATGTCTTCTTGAAAAATGTTATATAATGACTGGATATGTTTTTGCCATATATCTAACGAGTATTTGATACAAGGATATCTCACTCAAAAAGATGGAGACCTCTTGTTCAAGTACAACTATGATGCAATCATACTCCTTGAAGAAAAAGCTTGTTGAGCCATGCACTCCTAAAGACCATCTAAAGAGATCGGCTTCGACAAGTTGAAGATTTTTTTCTTTAGAGTCATTTGTAACAGAACCTTCAGAAGGATGCATATTGCATATTACATACTCACTCATAAAAGCTATTTCATAAAAGTATATGATAGTTTCAAAAAGCTCCTTTTTTGAAAACAAATAATTGTACCTTCTTACAACCCTTTATGAAAAAGGTATTTTGACATGATTTCAAAATGTAATAATTGTACCTTATATCATATACAAGACAACTTGAAAAGTAATGATTTTAAATATAGGAAAAAGACAAAACATGAAATCGGCTATACAAAGAAAACAAATATAATATGCTTAAGGTGAAAAGACTCTAGTTGCCTTCTTTAAAGAAATGATTTCAAATATAGGAAAAAGACAAAACATGAAATCAGCTACACGAAGAAAACAAATATAATATGTTTTGAAAAGACTCTAGTTACCTTCTTTAAAGAAATGATTTCAAATATAAGAAAAAGACAAAACATGAAATCAGCTACACAAAGAAAACAAATATAATATTGGTTTTGAAAAGACTCTAGTTACCTTTTTACAAACTCATAGAATGTCGACTTACTTGAAGTCATCATTCTCTTTGTATAGCATTAAATACCTTCTGTAAAGAATCCTTGTTAAATATCCTTCTCAAGAATGTCGACTTACTTGTAGTCTTCATTCTCTCTGTAGACTTTGAAATACACAACATAAAGAAAACACTTGACATGACTATGTACAAATAAATATCTCAAAGCACTCATTGTACTTACAATCATTTAAAGTAAAGAAGTACTTATGTACCTCAAATCATTAATTAGGATAAAGACAAAACCACATGACAACCTACAATCCAACGTTCAATGTACTATTGTAAGAAATAGACTTTTTACAAAAAAATTGTATTACCTAAAATATTACAACGACTAGTGTACCCTATATTTTACTTTTATGGAAAGAAGACTTTCTCAAATTTCTCTAAAGATGTTTTTTGAAATGACATGACATTTCACATCTCAAAAAGGCTACGATTTCAAAAAGCCAACGACTATTTTTTTAAGCTATAAAAACACACTCAAATGAACTATTCAAAACAGAAGGGAATGGAATAGACAAGTGAGCTTAAAACGAGAAAAATACCTATTCGATATTTGAAAGAGAGCCTAGAAAAAGAAAGAGAAAAAGAAAGAGAAAAAGTCAAAAATAACTCTTTGACAAAGAGTATCTTCTGAGTGACAAACAGAACATTCTGAGAATCCTTCATTTGTGCATTCATTTCATCCTGAAGGTTCTATAGGAAGTATTGTAACTCTGTTATTCACTGTAATCCTTCTTTGTTGAAAAAAGTAGACCTCTATGAAAGAGGGTGTTTCCCTTCTCTGTTGAGAGAAGAAGACCTCTGTGAAAGAGGGTGTTGTCCTTCTCTGTTGAGAGAAGAAGACCTATGTGAAAGAGGGTGTGCCCCTTCTCTGTTGAGAGAAGAAGACCTCTGAGGAAGAGGGTGTTGTACTATTTATCCGGTGACTCGGATGTTATAGTGGAAAGCTCAAGTGGTTTGCTTGGGGACTGGATGTAGGTCAGGGTTTTGACCGAACCAGTATAAATCCTGTGTTTATTGTGTTGTGGCTTATTGCTTTATTTTTTATTATATCAACTTGCATCGTATTTCACTATTCACCCCCCCCCCTCTTGTGGAATTTCAAGCCCAAATTTGGTGTGTTTTCTTTCTCACTAAGCTCGGCCATAAGCCGGCTTAGTAGCAAAGAGGGGCATCTGTAAACACCCCAAATTTTCACTCACCTTCTTGACATCGCCCTCAATCGGCACATTTCAGTTCTCTAGAAGCAATGAAGGGCAAAATCGTCATTTTCCGAGATTAAACCTTGCAGAAAATCCAAAATTTCATTCTTGAGCCTCAAAATTTCCATATTTAGGTTCAGAGACATCTTCAAATGACAAAATTTCAAAATCCTTTTTCTGGACAAAAAGCTAAAATTTCCAAGTCCGAGCTCAGAGTGACATTTCATAGAACATGTCTTTGCATAGCATTGCGTCATTTCACTGCACAGCATGTCATTTTGAGATCCAGAACTCCTGATTTTCAAAATTGTCAATCCAGATTTGATCTTTAAACTTTTTCAAATTGATTTTTTTTAAAACCCTGGGTATTCAAAATTACCAATTTTTCCCATTTTACCCCCAGGACTTTGAATTACAAAAATTTTTCTCAAGAAAAACAATCTGGATATTTGGATATTGATTTTAAAGATTTTATCTCAAAATTTTTTGCAAAAGATTTTAAATCTCTTTACAAATTTTTTTTTTTTACATTTATCCATATTTTTGCCCTGAAAACCCAATTTTTCCAAATTCTTGAAAAACAAATAATGTTTTATCTTGTATCTTCAAATAAATGGAGCGGGACCCGCCGTTGAACTAGCATCATACTCAGAATCTCAGGTAAGTTGTTTATTCTCAAGCGGGACCCACCCAAAGTTCATACCAATTTGCAATTTTTTCTTAATTTCTCAATATTTATTCTTTTTTTTTAGTTAGCGGGCCCATACACATGTGGCACCCCAATTGAAAATAAAAGATTTGCAAAAAAAAATAAAATTTATTTTCAAAAGGATTTTAAAAGTGGATTGAGGTGGCATTTCCATAAAAGCCTCTCATTTATTTCAACATTCATTTTTTTTTATTTTTCCTTTTTATTGATTTGTTTAAATAAAAAATTTTTTTAAGAAGGAAGTAGCCTTAAATGGCACAGCCGAATTGCCTTAAAGAAATAAATGTAATTTTACCTAAAACCTAGGTAAATGAAACAAAACAATTTTGAAAATCATAAGGTGCGCCCCTCTTAAAACGGTTATTTCAAAAAAAATTCAAAAGAGAGGTAACGGAACCTCATGAATGGGGGGCCGCGTTTTCTTTTTTTTGAAGGGATTTCAAAATTCTTTAAGAAGGGGGGGAGGCTATGGATTCAAGGGAGGGGAAAAGCCTGGCCGATTGGAAGAGGATTTACTGTTTTCGTTTTGGATTTCTGCAGGGGATCTCCTCCTCAACGTGTTGCTGCATATCCATCATTCATCATCTTCAGTCCAGCCACAGCAAGGAGAGCCCTGCCAACGGTTCCTGCATCTCCTTCAGCCCATCATCCTTCAGCCAACAGAGGTCCAGCAGAAGACGTGGTCTTCATCCCCTTCTTCAAGCCACCAGAGGCTGCCATACACCGCCAGCCACAGGGGATCCATCAGCCAAACTGCATCTACAGCAGCTCAGCAGGAGAAAATGGCTGCCATCACCTTCAGCCCATCAACGTTTTACCCATCTTCCTTCAGCCACAGGACATTGCCCCTTTCTTGCTGGTGCAGGGGATTCACATGAAGGTCTCCTCCAACAGCAGCTACATTGTGAGTCCCTCTTCATCTTCTTCATTCTTCTTCTTCTGTGTCTTTTCAATTTATTTCTGTTTTATAAAAAAAAAAGAAAAAGAAAAAGAAAAACCCATTTCTCTATTGTTTTTCCTGTTTCAATACATCGTGTAATTTTTGTTTTCTGTTTTAGTCTAGATTAGCTAATATTGTTTTACATTTCATTTCCTGCTATTAGCTATGTGAGTGGCTGTGTGAAAATCATTTCCTGCCATTAGCTATGAGAATGGCTGTGTGAAAATCATTTCCTGCCATTAGCTATGTGAATGGCTGTGTGAAAATCATTTCCTGCCATTAGCTATGAGAATGGCTGTGTGAAAATCATTTCCTGCCATTAGCTATGTGAATGGCTGTGTGAAAATCATTTCCTGCTATTAGCTATGTGAGTGGCTGTGTGAAAATCATTTCCTGCTATTAGCTCTGTGAATGGCTGTGTGAAAATCATTTCCTGCTATTAGCTATGTGAGTGGCTGTGTAAAAAATCATTTCCTGCATGTAGCTGTGTGAATGGCTGTGTAAAAAATCATTTCCTGCAAGTAGCTGTGTGAAAAAAATCATTTTCTGCAAGTAGCTGTGTGAATGGCTGTGTAAAAAATCATTTCCTGCAAGTAGTTGTGTGAATGGCTGTGTAAAAAAATCATTTCCTGCAAGTAGCTGTGTGAATGGCTGTGCAAAAAGATCATTTCCTGCAATTGGCTGTGTGAATGGCTGTGTAAAAAATCATTTCCTGCAAGTAGTTGTGTGAATGGCTGTGTAAAAAAATCATTTCCTGCAAGTAGCTGTGTGAATGGCTGTGTGAAAAAAATCATTTCCTGCGATTAGCTGTGTGAATGGCTGTGTGAAAAATCATTTCCTGCGATTGGCTGCGTGAATGGGCTGTGTGAAAATAAACTATTTTAGTTATGACAAGGTTGTAAGGATCACTAAATACTTGGAAAAAGTCATTCGCCATGAAGGGCCTTCAACTGATTATTATGGCTACATAGATGGTTCCGCATTTGCTGTCAAGGTAATGAAGGATGCATTGTCAAAAGTTAAATTGTTCATTGCAGAGATTGAGATTCTATTAAGGATCCATCACAAGAACTTGATTTCTTTAATCGGGTATTGTGAAGAAGGTAACAACCTGATCCTTGTATATGGCCAATGGAAGATTTCTCTATGTTACTGTCAAACAAATCAAACTTGGGTAGAGTCTCAACCTGGAATCGATGATTTCAAATAGCATTATGTGCAACAATAGGTTTGGAATATCTACTTGGTTGCAAACCAATAGTCATTCACAGGGATGTTAAGTCCACACCATCTTCACCTCTCCACTAAGTTTTCACATTCTTATCATAATATTCTTGAAAACAGCTCATTGCTCCCACAGTGCATTTCCTGCACATCCATTTTCTGCTGCAAGTGTGCAGTCTTGATAATTAGCTACATTCATGAACGGATATATCCATATCAGTTCATGATCCTGATGCCATCTTTTGTATGCTTTGTCACTGGTATATGGGGAAGCTCCATACCCATTTTTATTGAAAAATACATTATAATTTGAGAAATATGGCTGTGTGAAATCACCTACAGAAACTGTATATACCTGTATTTTCTGATTTTACCCATTATATGGAATTTTCCTTTATATGTATATTTTCTTATTATAGGTATATATATATCGATACGTATGTATATCTACATATATGTATACGTATATATGTATATATGTATATATATATAATCCTTCATGTGCACTTGTTATCACATATATTTTCTTTTCTTCTACTTTTTTGTGAATATATCTTCATTACCATATATCATTTAGCATAAATTCAAATATTTCTATATCTACATATATATCTTTGTTGTATATAGTATATATATACTCATTTCCTTGGTTATCTTGTACTAACTCTCATTTTGCAGAAAAATCTAGAAGATGCTGATTCCTCGGCTCCATTTCATTTTTTTTTTACTTTATGTTAGCAATGTAATAATCCAATGTAAACCTTGGAATAAGATTTACTTTTATTGCTTAGATTAGGCCGCATCTCATATAGTTTGATTTCAGTAATATCCTGATTCTATGATGCATATATCTCAATTTTCAAAATTCACCGTGGATGAACACGAATGACACGTGCACCAACTCTTAGAGAGTTGATGAACTCGGTGGAATCCATATTTACGGCCCTAGTCGGAATATGGACGAAACCCAGATCCATCATCTCTCTACCAGTCACATTGAGCCTACACTCTTAGGCTATTTTAAAAAAGCACATCATATTTCCAATTTTTCAAAATATCGTGAATTAACTCAAATAAACTCTGAACATATTCATGGCCACAGTCAGAATATGTGAAGGTTTTACTTTGGCTTAATACACATTTTTCCAATAAATTTTTCAGAAATCTTTTCAAAGTGCATTCATTCATTCAAATCATCTGCATCATCTGTTTTTCTCATGATTTTCTCAAGAAATTTTCACTTCATGGAAATCGATTCCTTAAGAAACTATGATGATATTCGGAGTTGGATTTTCCAAATCAATGTTTTCCTGTGATTTTCCTTGGAAATGTTATTTTCTTAAGATTCTTTTTCAAAAGGAATTTCTCATCTTTCTCAAGAATCAAAGTTGATTTTCAGACATTTCAAAGACAAGGTTCTCAGGATTTCAATTTCCTAAGTTCTAAATTTCCTTCTCCAATGAATTTTTCCTATAAATTTTCTATCTTTTTCTTAAGAAAATTCTCAAAGTCTGCGTTTTCCCAACAAGTGCTTTCCTTTTCAAATGTTCATCTTTTCTCAAGAATTCCTTCAGTTTTCCTGAAATTCTCATTTCTTCATGGTTTTCTAAGTCTTTCTAAACTTTCTCAAAATTTTCCTAAGATTCTCATTTCTTCATGGTTTTCTAAGTCTTTCTAAACATTCTCAAACTTTTCCTGAGATTCTCATTTCTTCATGGTTTTCCAAGTCTTTCTAAACCTTCTCAAACTTTTCCTGAGATTCTCATTTCTTCATGGTTTTCTAAGTCTTTCTAAACTTTCTCAAACTTTTCCTGAGATTCTCATTTCTTCATGGTTTTCTAAGTCTTTATAAACTTTCTCAAGATTTTCTCGAGATTCTCACTTCTTCAAGATTTTCCAACTCTTTATAAACTTTCTCGAGATTTCAAACCTTCTTCGTCTGAGTTTTCCTGAGAAATGCTTTTCAACTCCAAATGTTTTCTAATCATACATCATATTTTCCAATTTACATTTTCCAAAATTCTCATAGCACATGCATGAATTCTCTGTGCATTTAGGATAGAACACAATTTCAATGATTTTACTAAGTCAAGCATAATTTTGGTCCTTGGTTCGGTAACCCCTGTTAAAGGCGGCAGGAACGGTCGAACCTCGTACCAACAGGTCGAGCCCCATCCCATGGATTTTCCCACAAATTTCAAAACGGAGGCGAGTATTTCAAAACAATTTCCAAAATCCGGTCAAGTTTGAATCGCGAAAGCATTTCCCTCTCTCTTCCGCAAGGAAGGGAAGACGGGAAAAATTTTGCGACAATAACACCCGTACTTACCACTTTGTGGAAAGTCGGTTTTTATACTTTTGGTTGACGATTTTCCAAAGTTTTATTGAAAATAATTGTTTTAAAAAGATCATTCCAAAATATCAACCACCACGTACTTCGAGCTTCAGCTTGAGTATATCGGCATACCTTGATTGGAATCAGATGATCTGAACCATAGAGTTAGGATTAAGGTCCTACAGGCCATTTCAAATATTGCATTTAGAGTCAGCCTTTAGGGAGTGTTGTGTGCGCATCTGTGAACACCCCAAATTTTTCAAAGTTTTGTAAAAATGTCCTTTTTGCCCCTCACTCCATCTTCTAAGAAAATCAAAGCTAAATTTCAGTTATTCTTTAGATTTTTTGGATTGAATTCCATGTTGATATGTTCAAACTCAATTTTGGATCCGAACCCAGTGTTTAAAGTCCAAATTTGAGCCTCGTTATTCAAATTACAAATTGAAATTATAAAAATGCCAAAAATATTTTCTGAATGGCTCAAACAGCTCATCCGGTATTCGTTTGGATCCACTACTTGATATTTTCTTGATTCGAGGTCTGAAACTCGAATATCATCTCAAATTCCGGATCCAAACTCACTTTCTGAAGAATTTTTCAAAAGAATAGCCTTGAATTCTCAGAAAACTTCTCTTTGTAAATATTTCTCAAAAATACAAAAAAAATAGTTTTAAAACTTTATTTCCTCGTAAATTTTAGAATTTTATTCCAAAAATACAAAAATACAGAAAAACAACACAAAAACCAAAAAAATCGAAAAAACTATGCAAAAAATGAATGGTTTCAAGCTTTTTAAAGTTAGTTTTGCTAAAAACCTCATTTGAAAAAAAACATTTTTATAAAAAGTTTTCTTTAAAGAGACCTCCTTTTTGAAAAAAGGAAAAGTTGCAAACGGCCGCAGGCTCGCCCCTCTCCCATGCATTTCCTCCTCTGGAAGCTTCCATCGAGCTCATGTTCGCAGGATGGCTCTCCACCCTCAATCCTCAACAATCTCTTTATTCTCCACCCTCAATCCTCAACAAATTTTCCCCTTTCGAGCTTTCGATTCTCCTTTTTAAAAAGAGGCACCCAAACCTCTTCTCACCATCGATTTCCCTTCGGAGGCATCCATTTTCCACATCGAACATCAAGTTTCTCTCCATCGACTTTTCTTCTAGAGGAATCCATCATCTCAAGCCAGTATTCATCTCTTGGATCACTGATTGGGCAAAGGAGATCAAAAGCTTTAGCGACTGTTGTAGTTCTCGCAAGCAAGAAAACCTCTGCCAATTCCATTAAAAGGCCATCGCCTCTCCTCTCTCAGTTGGAATCTCTGTAGAAACCGACAATAGACTTTTCTCAGGGTTCGTTTGAAGGAAAGATTGACTTCCTCCTTCCCGATCTCTGCCACCATCTGGTGAGTCTCCCTTTATTCCCCTTTCCTCTTAGCTAGCCTGGATTTTCCTCTTCATTCCTTTTAATCTTTTCTGTTTAATCGATTCACTGGAGCACCATCGTGACATCAGTCTTGCATATAACAAGCACTGATCCATGTTCAGTGTGCCATATTAAAAGAGGGATCCTCAGATCCCGACATTTTTTTTATTTTTATTTTTTTTTGTTTGTTCCCTATAATTTTCCATGATGTGCGGTCCTCTCATTTCACCATGCTTGTTCATTATAAGAGCATTTAGGATCAACTTGATTTTTTTCTTTTCTCCTTCTTGTATTTTTCTGTGTATCGGTTGTATCCTCACAAAACACGATACCAACACCTCATATGCTTTCATTTTTACTAATTTCAGTATCTGTTATCACTGATATTCTTGTTAAGTATTACCTTGATGAAGACCTTTGATGACGGTATATTGATTTCTGGCATTTCTGAGGAAGTTGCTCTTCTCATGTTCAGTTTTCTTTTATCTGCTAATGGATATCCCTGTGTGCATCATTACCTGCAGTTTAATGACTTAAATCTGCTAGACTAGACTAAGATCGGTTTCAAATTAAATAGTCAATGGCTTCCAAATAATAGTGCAGTTGTGTTACAATGATGGTTAAGATATTTTGCTTTTCCATAATCAATGCTTCGGTCTATGTTAGCAGCTATCTAATCTCGATTTAGGAGTGAAATTTTCTTTCATCTCTATGAACTGTGTCTTTTAGAAAGCATGCTTTAGTTGCAGTTGCAGATGGGTTACTGTCAATTGTTGGTAACCGAATTCGTTTTCCATCATTATGCTATACCTTGTCAAAAGGAAGTTGCAGGTTAGTTCTACCACTCTTTTATACCCTGTGATTACCATTTTTTTTTCTGTCTTGGCTGAAATATGTAACTATGGATTATGAATTTCCAAGAGCCTCCATAAAAGGTGTGATATACACCAGGGTACGAGTTGTCCATATACCTGCAAACAGGAATGACAATATGAAATGGTCCTGTACCACGACCATGATTCTGGCTCTAACATTTCCAAGATGAAGAGTTTTATCTCTGAGTGATGAAAAGCCTCAGCAACTATTATATACAGTGAATAATCATGATAATGTTACCATTAAATTGACTTGGTCACCTGTTAACACCTCCAGATTGTTTTAAAGGAATGGTCATTATATTGGTTCAGGAATGGAGTTCTGGGCCTCTTGCCCTGAATCTCGCTGTAAAACCCAGCTCTCGTTCGGATTGAATTTTTTAGCAGATTGACCTTCCAAAGGTCTCTGAATGTTTTCCTGGTGATTTACTCAAATCGACAGAGCTGTGGTGGCTAGGTGAAACCTAGCATATGGCTGAATCATGGTTATGAAGATAACAAATCAATGGGCTTCGAAGTCACGTTCGACTTCAGATCTGCCTAAACTCTATTTTTTTTGCTGCTTCTAATCTAAGCCTTTACCTGTAAGATCTGGGATGGTTTATAATCCCTGGAGGTGAGTGCCACGCCATTCTATGGCCACAGATGGTGTACATGAAAGGGAGAATTTACAATGCTGCGAGATAGGAGGCGTGATAGGGAAGTTGATGATTAGATCATTCATACTGCATTGGAGGTCTGTGATTGAAATACATGATTTTCCATAGGTCAAAAACTCATAGTGACCTTCACCTGAATCCCATAATGGACCAATTTTTTTCTGCTGGAGCCTTCAAGCCCAACCATCCTAATAAACATGCATAGTAACTAGTGTAATAGTTTTACACTTTCCATCCATCGTCTTACCAATCTCCATACTATATTTTTTTCGTCATCATCCAATGGAGTAGTTATCTGAACTCAATCTGCTGTAAGAGTAGACGTTGTCCATGGTTAACCTCAAATGCATTCAGAAGTATTTTTATCATGACTGTGTTCAGTGGCGGGTTGATGTTACAATGAATAAATATGTTAACTTCTGTTCTCTGTCCTTCATAGGAATCTCCCAGGTTGAACTATATCCTCAATACCTGAAATCAGGTTGTGCATAAACCCCAACAAAGTGAGGTTGAACAGGGTATTTCTCTTGAATGATTTAAATCCTTTATTATTGTATGTTGAGCCTGTCGCAGGCCTCTCAAGCTTTTCCCTGTTATCACTCTGTGTTCTTGTTGCATTAACATACAACACATTGATAAAAAAAAGTGAAATTTTCTGGTTTACTGACCCAAGCATCTGCTAGATTCTTCAAGAATCCTTTGCTACAACCATCCACTCCCTGCACACACCTATATCATATCCACAGGAAACATTACTTGATATCTTGTTCCTTCACTATCACTACTGCATAACAACTCCCCACACAATTCCACCTATATATATATATTCATATATATATATATATATATATATATATATATATATATATATATATATATATATATATATATACATATACATATATAGATTTACATGTATACATATATATGTATGTACATAGGTATATATATCATTTTCATCTTTCTATACTTTAGATCTTAAATATCATGGCATGTGAACATCTCACCATTGACATATTTGAAATCCATGTGATATGTACAATTCTCTTCTATTTTTCGTACTAACTAGGTGTTTTGCAGGGAATATATGGAAAATGTCATTACTTGGGAGTTGTATTTTCAATTTTAAGTATTATAATAAGTTAGGTCTTAATGAGAATGTACATTTTCCTGCACTAGATAGAATGAATGAGCATATAAATACCATAAATCACTTGCTTTCATATCATTTTCATCTTATTTCTCAAAAAAAATCACAAATGGGACCACGAATGGCACGCGCACCATTTTATAAAAGGTGATTAATCCTAAGTTGACGATTTACATCAATGACCATAGTCAGGATGTGAACAAGACTTAGGATTTTCATCTTTTATGGGATAACACTGGATCCACACTGGATCCTTTTCAAAATTCATCATATTTTCTTTAAATATTTTCCTCTTTTATCAGAGTTTAGTTTAAAAATTAACTCAATATATATATCAATGGCCATAGTCAGGATATATTGAGAGTTAATTTCATTTTAAACTCTATAAAAGCACCAAAATGTATTTTATTCTTCACCTGAATTTAAATCTGATTATTATATGATACATTCAATGACCATAGTCAGGGATGTATTATATCTTCAATCTTATTTACATTCATTTAAAGAATGAAATATGCTTTTCAAAACCAATTTATTCTTTAAATTCATTCATCATTTAGGATAGAATTGCATCATATTTTCAAAATTCTTTTTCAAAAACCCAAGTGATTTTGAATATCTTTCTTCAAGTTTCTATTTCAAATCCAAATTCTATCTCATTTTCAAGATTCAGAATTCAATTTCAAAGTCCAAATGGACTTTGAAATTTCCAATTCATGTTATATTCAAAACTTCAATATCCAAATCAAAATTCAAAACTTCAAAATTCAATTTAAACTTTGAAATTTTCTGATTCATCTTCTGATTCAAAATCAAGTTTATTTTTCTTATCTTCAAAGTTTGAGATTGATTCTGAATCTCAAAACTTGACTCTTCTTAAAAGTTTAAATCCAATCTGGGTTTTCAAAACCCAGATCCATCTTCAAAAGTCCCATTTGGACTTTCAAAATCCAAAGTTAGAACCCAATCCCAACTTGGATCTAGATTTCCAAATGCAATCTCCACTCTTTGGATCTCAGGTCTTGAATCCAATTTCATTTAGGATCCAGAATCCAATTCCATCTTGGATCTCAGACTTCAGATCCAAATTCCATCCCAAATTCCATAATCTAATCCCATCTTGGATTCCAGATCTTGGATCCAATTCCATTTTAGGATCCAGAATCCAGCTCCATTTAGGATCCAGAATCCAATCCCATCTTGGATTCTAGATCTTGGATCCAATTCCATTTTAGGATCTAGAATCTAGTTCCATTTAGGATCAAGAATCTAATTTCATCTTGGATCTCAGACTTCAGATCCAAATTCCATTTAGGATCCCGAATTCAATTCTATCTTGGATCTCAGACTTCAGATCCAAATTTCATCCCAAATTTTGGATCCAATTCCATCTTGGATCTCAGACTTCGGATCCAATTCCATTCCTAATTTCAGATTTCTAATCAAATTCTATTCCCAATTCCAACTTACAAATCCAATTCCATTTCATTCCAGATTTCAAAATCCAAGTTTATCTTGATTCCCAAAAAATCCAAAAAAAAAACAATTCCATCTCTCATATTTATTTGGATTTCTCAAATCTCATTCTGATTTTGAACTTCAAAGCTAGAATTCATTTCCATTTCAAACATTCATCCAGGTTCAAAATTCTAATTCAAAGTACATTTATGACTTTGAAACTTCCCTTCTTCTCATTTTTATCACAGCTCCAGAGTCATTCCTTTCCAAGTCCAGATTTATTCTCCCAAAACTTTGATTATTTTCAAAGACTTAGAACTTCAAAATATCTCTCCTGATTGTTGAGAAACTCGGTTTTGATGTCACATAATATGATATACTGTCTTATTTGATTTTATATGATATGATAATATGTTCTCTTGAAATAATGTTATATTATGACTGAATATGTTTTGCCTTAAATCTAACGAGTATTTGATGCAAGGATATCTCACCCAATAAGGATAGAGACTTCCTGTTCAAGTACAACTATGGTGCAATCATACTCCTTGAAGAAAAAGCTTGATGAGCCATGCTTTCCTAAAGCTCAAATGAAGAAATCGGCTACCTCAAGATGAAGATTTTTTTTCTTCTTTAGAGTCATATGTAACAGAACCTTCTGGAACTTGCATTTTGCATATTACATACTCATTCATACATACTATATCATAAAAGTATACGATAGTTTCAAAAAGCTTCTTTTTTGAAAACTAATAAGTGTACCTTCTTACAACCTTTTATGAAAGAGATATTTTGTCATATAATAATTGTACCATCTTACAACATTTTATGAAAAAGACATTTTGTCATTGTACCTTACACTATATACAAGACAACATGAAAAAAGGAATGTAGGAAAAAGACAAAAACATAAAATCGACTACATAAGAAAAACAAATAAAATATGTTTTTGAAAAGACTTTAGTTATCTTCTTTAATGAAATGGTTTTTAATACAAGAAGAAGACAAAAACATAAATCGGCTACACATAAAAATAAATAAAAGATGTTTTTTTAAAGGGACTCTAGTTACCTTTTTCATAAACCATAGAATGTCGACTTACTTGAAGTCATCATTCTCTCTTCAAAGCATTAAATGCCTTCTGTAACAAATCCTTTCTAAATATCCTTCCCAAAGAATGTCGACCTTCTTTTTTGTCCTCATTCTCTCTGGAGACTTTGAAATACACTACATAAAGAATACACTTGACATTACTATGTACAAATAAATATCTCAAAGCACTCATAGTACTTACACTCATTTAAAGTAAATAATGTACCTCAAATCATTAATTAGAATAAAGACAAAACTACAACCCAACGTTCAAATGTACTATTGTAAGAAATAGACTTTTTACATAAAATATGTATTACCTAAAACAATACAACGACTAGTGTACCCTCTATTTCACCTTTATGGAAAAAGGCATTCTCGAACTTCTGTAAAAGATGGTTTTGAAATGACCTAACATTTCACATTTCAAAAAGTTACAATTCCAAAATATAACGACTACTTTTTATAAGCTATATAAACACACACACATAAACTATTCAAACAAGAGGAATGGAATAGACGTGTGAGCTTACAAAGAGAAAAATTTCTATTCGTGATTTGAAAAGAGAGCCTTGAAAAAGAAAGAGAAAAAGAAAAAGGAAGAAAAGAGAAAAAGTCAAGTCCAGCTCTTTGACAAAGAGTATCCTCTGAGTGACAAACAGAACATTCTTAGAATCCTTTATTCGTGCATTCATATCATTCTGAAGGTTCTATAGGAAGTATTGTAACTCTGTTACTCACTGTATTCCTTCTTTGTTTAAAGAAGTAGACCTCTGTGAAAGAGGGTGTTGCCCTTCTCTGTTGAGAGAAGAAGACCTCTTGGGAAGAGGGTGTGCCCCTTCTCTGTTGAGAGAAGAAGACCTCTTGGGAAGAGGGTGTTGTACTATTTATCCGGTAACTCGGATGTTATAGTGGAATCTTAAGTGGTTTGCTTGGGGACTGGATGTAGGTCTGGATATTAACCGAACCAGTATAACTTCTGTGTTTTATGTGTTGTGCCTTATTGCTTAATTATTTTATTTTATCGATCATTATCATATTTCACTATTCACCCCCCTCTAGTGGAATTTCATTTGGTATCAGAGCAGGTTTGCTGGTTTCGACGTAACAAGTCTTCCAGCACAAATGGCATCTACCTCATATGCTCGTGATATTGAAAGTCAACACGCATCTCGTCCTCCCTTCTTCAATGGCTCCAACTATGGATATTGGAAGTGCAGAATGTCTATCTTTCTCAAATCCATAGACTTTGCTGTATGGAAAATTGTTGAGCATCCATACACATCTCCATCCGCAGACTATAACTTATGGTCTGATGAAGAAAAGAAAATGGCAAACCTAAATGCAAAGGCTATGAATGCCTTATATTGTGCCATTGATCAGAATTAATTCAACAGAATATCTATATGTGAATCTACATATGACATTTGGCATTCTTTGGAGGTTATTCATGAAGGAACCAACAAAGTAAAAGAAGCCAAAATATCATCTCTTGTTAGAAAATATGAGTTGTTCAAAATGAACAAAGATGAACCCATCACAGAGATGTTTACCAGATTCACCAACATCACCAATGATCTGAAATCTCTGGGTGTAACATACTCCCAGACTGAAAAGGTGAAGAAAATCTTAAGATCTTTCACAACTGATTGGGAGAAAAAGACTACTGCTATTGAAGAAGCTCAAGATTTATCTAAACTTACATTGGACGACTTAATAGGCAATCTTATGGCCTATGAAGTCCACATGAAAGAAAGAAGGGAAAAAGAGCAACCAGTAAAGAAAACTCTAGCTTTCCCAGCCCTATCTGAGAATGAAGACTCAGATAAAGAATCAGAAATTGCGCTACTTACCAGAAAATTCTAGCGCTTCATGAGAAGGAACCGGCTTCCAAACAGGCATCAGGAAAGAAAAGATCTTAAAGAAGATCCCATGTGCTTTCAGTGTAATAAGCCAGGCCACTTAAAACGTGACTGTCCACTTCTCAAAAGAAAGTCCAAGACTGAGGAACCAAAGAAGAGGTTCTTCAAGAAAAAGGCTCTACATGCTCAATGGGATGATTCAGAACCATCCACTAGTGAAGAGTCAAGTGATGATGAAGCCGAAACTGCAAATATGTGCTTCATGGCAAACGAAAGTTCGGTAAGTGAAATCTCTGATTTTTCCTTTGAAGAACTTCTAGATGCTTTTCAAGATCTATTTGAAGAATCTAGAAAATTGAGTTTCAAAAAATAAAGTTTTAAAATCTGAAAATTTAAAGCTTTCTCAAGAGAATGAAAAACTCAACAGTAAAAATTCTGAGTTAAAAAAGAAAAATCTTTTGCTTATGTCTGAAATTTCTTCTACTAGCTCCAAAACTAAAAATATGCAAGTAGAGATTTCAGAGCTAAAAAGTAAAACTGAGAACCTCATGAAAACGGTTTTCAAGTTTACTAAAGGTAAAGAGAACTTGGATAAACTCTTATCCTCTCAGAAGGTCTCTTTTTACAAGAATGGTATTGGCTACTCTCATTTCAAAAAACCTTCTTGTATAAATCAAAAGACCACGTTTGTGAAAAGTTCATCTGAACTAAATAAGGAGTATTACAATGTTAATCTTTTTAACTCCTCTAAAGAGATAGACAAACCCAAATCCAAATGGATATGGGTTCCAAAGTCTAACAAAAAGGGACCCGATTGGGTACCAAAAAGGAGATTTACTTAATGTTTTGCAGGCTCCAAAGAAGAAGAGCAGATGTATATTAGATAGTGGATGTTCAAAGCACATGACAGGACATCCAGACCTTTTTGCTGTTCTTCATCATAAAGAAGGAGGAACTGTCACCTTTGGAGATAACAACAAAGGTTTGATAATTGGTATTGGAAATATTGGTAACATAGACAAACCTCTTATCAAAGGCGTTCTCCTTGTTAAAGGCTTAAAACATAACCTACTAAGTATCAGTCAAATGTGTGACACAGGTTATAATGTTAGCTTTAATCATGATGCATGCCTCATAGCTGACACAAATGAAAACATCATCTTAAAAGGTATAAAAAAAATAATATATATGAACTATACCTAGAAAACATCACAGAACATTGCCTCATAGCTAATAATGACACTCAACATCTATGGCACATGAGAATGGGCCATGTCAATTCAAAATACATGTCCAAACTAGCTAAAAATAAGTTAGTACGTGGGTTACCCAACATATCTTTTAAAAAGGATTATTTTTGTGATGCATGTCAATTAGGAAAATTGTCAAAATCTTCTTTCAAATCAAAAAATGTCATTTCAAGTAAAAGACCTTTAGAGCTTCTCCACCTGGACCTTTTTGGTCCTTCTAGGGTAGCTAGCCTTAATCATAATAGATATGCTTTTGTCATTGTAGATGATTACTCAAGATTTACTTGGCTAATATTTTTGAAAAAACAAAAGTGACACGTTTTGTCAGTTTGAAATCTTATATAAAAAATTACAAAACGAAAAATCATGTTCTATTGTTAAAATCCGTAGTGACCATGCAGGAGAATTTGAAAATGAACTCTTTGAAAATTTTTGTAACTTGCATGGTATTTCTCATAACTTTGCCTTTCCTAGAGCTGCACCTCAAAATGGTGTAGTAGAAAGAAAGAATAGAACCCTTCAGGAATCTGCCAGGACTATGCTCGAACACAATAATCTTGCAAAATCTTTTTGGGCAGAAGCTGTTAATACTGCATGCTACATAACAAATAGAGTTCTCATTAGACCCTTATTAAATAAAACTCCCTATGAACTATTCAATGAAAAAACTCCAAGAATAGACTACTTCAAAGTCTTTGGATGTAAATGCTTTATCCTAAACACAAAAGATAGCCTGGATAAGTTTGATGCTAAATCTGTTGAAGGCATATTCTTAGGATATTCAAGTCATAGTAAAGCATACAGAGTTTTCAATAAGTGTCATAATACTATTGAAGAATCTATGCATGTTAGTTTTTGTGAATCTATTGATCAATCTGTTCATATACAAACTAATGATGATGATGTTGAAAGTACAGATTTATTTTTAGATAACACAGCTAAGTCTAATGAAGATGATCACCAAAGAACCTTTGTCGATATCAAAGATCATCCTCAAAAGCAGATTTTGGGAGAACTAACAAAGGGGGTTCAAACTAGAGCTCAGCTAGAACGGATTGCAAACATGGCATTCATTTCTCAACTTGAACCAAAGAAGATTGATGAAGCCATCATTGATGAGTTCTGGATGCTAGCCATGACTGAAGAACTGAATCAATTCCAAAGAAATGACGTTTGGGATCTTGTACCGAGACCAAAGGATCATCCAATCATTGGGACAAGATGGATCTTCAGAAACAAGCTAGACAGGTAATGTTATAAGAAACAAGGACAGACTAGTAGCTCAAGGATACAACCAGGAGGAAGGTATTGACTTTGATGAAACATTTGCTCCTGTTGCTAGACTTGAATCTATTAGAATGCTCTTAGCATATGCAAGCTATATGGATTTCAAATTATTTCAAATGGATGTTAAAAGTGCTTTCTTAAATGGTTTTATAACTGAAGAAGTCTATGTAAAACAACCTCCAGGATTTGAAAATGAACAATACCCAGATCATGTTTTTAAACTCAAACGTGCTTTGTATGGTTTAAAACAAGCACCTCGTGCTTGGTACGAAAGACTTAAAACCTTTTTATTAAAAACTGGTTTTTCTGTTGGCAAAGCAGATTCTACACTATTTGTCAAAGTAGTGAATAATCATACCCTAATTGTTCAAATCTATGTCGACGACATCATCTTTGGATCTTCTAACAGCACTCTCTGTGAAGATTTTTCTAAGTCCATGCAGAAGGAATTCAAAATGAGTATGATGGGAGAACTCACCTACTTTCTTGGACTGCATATTAAGCAAACCAAGGATGGAGTTTTCATCAACCAATCTAAGTATGCTCATGAACTTCTGAAGAGGTTCAACATGAACTCAACTGCTTCAAAATCCACTCCTATGAGCACTACTACTGTGTTGGACAAAGATGGAGATGGTAAGACTGTTGATACAAAGGTATACCGAGGTATGATAGGATCACTTCTTTATTTAACTGCTAGCCGTTCAAATATAATGTTTAGTGTTTGCTTGTGTGCTAGATTCCAGTCAAATCCAAAAGAATCACATCTTAAAGCTGTAAAAAGAATAATGAGATATTTAAAAGACAGTTGATTTTGGATTATTCTATTCAAAATCCTCTACATTTGATCTAATCTCATACAGTGATGCTGACTTTGCTGGAAGTAAATCTGACAGAAAAAGCACAAGTGGAACATGTCATATGCTAGGGCACTCACTAGTATCATGGTTCAGTAAGAAACAGAATTGTGTATCATTATCAACTACTGAAGCCGAATACATTGCTGCTAGCCTAGCTTGTACTCAAGTTATCTGGATGAAACAACCATTAAAAGATTTTGGTTTAAATTTTGAAAATACAACTGTTTTCTGTGATAATACGAGTGCTATAAACCTATCTAAGAATCCTATTTTACACTCACGAACTAAGCACATTCAAATAAGACACCACTTCTTAAGAGAACAAGTCTTAAACAACATAATTAAATTAGAATTCATACCCACTAATCAACAGTTAGCAGACATATTCACTAAACCATTAAAACATGAAGACTTCACACGAATTAGAAGAGAACTAGGAATATGCAAACTAAGTGACTTATAAATTAATCACACTTATTATAATACTTCTTATAAGTCTTGTTTAAATCTTATTTTAAATTGCTTTCCTTCTTATCGATTTTAGTTAGTCAAACTAAGTTTCCATATTCACGTATTCTTATAAGACTCATTCTATATGTCATTTAACTTGTCATCTTTCAAGTACACATCCATTATAACTCCTTGTCCTATCTCCTTTCTCTCATATCCATAAGAACTAATTATATTAAAAACCATCATAACAATGTTCACATCACTCAACTCCTTTATTATTTTTGTCCTTTTATAAAAACTTTTCTTACGATAAATGGTCCTACTTAGTTTATGAGAACTCATACTCTTCATTAGTTAAAATCGAATGACTATTTAGTTCCTTTAAAAGATCTAGTTGATATATTCACACGTATTTTTTTTACTATATCATCTATTTTATCATAGCCCAACAAACTATCTATTATCATATCTTTTGTATACAAATTAAGCCTCCGTTTTTGTCTACTCTTATTTAAAACTTAACCTTGTCGAGTTTCTTTAAGAATATAAATAATAATTCATATCAATCATAACTTCATGTCTTTCATCAACCTTTTTTTTATTACTTCTTTATCCTTCACAAAAATCCATATATGTCATCTCACTTCTCTCTATGACAACTCTCATTTATTACTCTTCATTCATAAATATTTCTTTGTCTCCTCATTTCATCTCTCGAATACGTTTGTTTATTATACATTTTTGAATCCGACTCCTACATGTCTATTCTTATTTCAATTCTTATATATTTTTTTAACTCTTTCTCCTTTTTTGTCTCATCATCTCTCTCACCACTAGTCTAAGTTAAAATATGTCCTTCTCATATCCACGTATACTCTTAAAAAATTACAAATATTAATCATGAAACATTTTTTTGGGCACTCTTTTCTTTAAAATGTCATATCTTTCAAAGTACACATCACATGATCACCCTATGACCTTTCTTTCCATCCGTGACCTTGTCTCTCTCTTATTGTATATCTCTCTAAAATCGAGAACCTTTAAAGTCTTGCCCCCAAGTAAACCTTTATTTATTCTATCTCTACTTTATGTCATATCTAAATCAAGTAAATGTTGTCCTTTATTTTCTTTCTCTCCTCTCTAGATATCCACATCACCTTTTTTTTAACTCTCCATTCACGAATTTAGAATCCCTTCACATACAGTAACAAGTTGTTTGTCTTGTTAGGCCATTATTTTTAAAAGATCAATCTTTTTTGTAAAAAACATGACACCCCATTCTCTATTAATGGCTTCCCCCACTAGTCGATAAACTCATCCATAGTAAAATCTATATCTCTTAATAACTATGTCCTCCTCAATCTAATATAATACACTATCCTCAACAATTGATTTGATTTGTCATTCACAAGTCTCTTAACTTACTCCTCACGGATTTCCTTATTTGACTAAAATCTAAAAATTACTCACTTCCAATGTCATTCATTTCATATCAACAATTATTTTCTTCCTTCTATTTAATCAATTGGTTCATCTCTTACCATTCCATTTGAACTTTTCTATCCTTATACAAACTTTCTCTCGGTTCTAGCTCCTTTCTCTCCTAGTGCTTTATTTTCAAGGCATTCGATAATGGCTTCCTCCTCTATCAATCTGATCACCTCCGCCGATCTAAGGTATCCTGATTTGTTTCACACCTACAACTCACTCTGCTCTCGCCCCATTCATGAAGGAAAATTGATCAACTTTGACGACTTCAAGTTCTTCGACTTAGACACCTATCTCCCTGAACTCAAACCTCTGATAGGATCTTCATCTCCAGCTGCCTACTATCCCGAACTAGTCCGACTGTTTTACACCAACTTCTCCTCTGATCATGAACAAACATCAATCACCAGCAAAGTCCGAGGACAGCTGATGATTTTCGATGCTTCCGACCTAGGTAGAATTCTAAACTTACCTTCCACCGGTACCGACCTCAACACCATAGTACCAATCAACCGATCGGTACTTCGAAAAATACTTCTCTGCAACAACTGCTACCAACTTTCGTGGCACATGAGGAATCTCCAACCTCATGCTCAGCTACTTGCCCAGATTCTTCTCCACAACATCTATCCCAAGCATCCCCGCCAGGGATTAGTTCCTCGAAAAATCTCTCTTCTTATCTACGCCATCCTTTCTTCTCTTCCGATAAATTGGTCATCCATTATTTTCGACCTCTTTATTCGTTATCAGAAATTTGAGCCTCTTCTTTTTGGGTGTTTTATAACTCCCATTCTCAAATACTTCCAAGTACCACTTCACAACGAAGTCATCCTCCGTCCCTCTCACATCCTCGATGGTACCACCTTCAATCTAAGGTCCCTGCACATGCCCGGCTCTGATGAAACTGATCCAATGTCCTCCTTCAATTACTTTTCTGCTATGATGGATATCGAGCACACTCAAGATCGAACTCTTCGTAATCAAGCCCTGTTGCAGCAGACTCGCAAGCAGAATTGTGCCAACCGGACACCTTCAACTTCTCCACCTTCGCGATAGACTCATTTTTTATTATATTTGGTCTGTAATAACTTTTAAATACTTTCGGTCTGTAATATTTTTTTTACTCTAATCCCTCCTTTTTGTCCATGACAAAGGGGGAGAAAAACCTGTCTCCATTATTGGATAAATATTCTCTCTTTAAACATTATTTCACTTTTTATCATATTATTATTTCTATGCATAATGTCTTTTTGACAGGGGGAGCATATTTTGTCATCATAAAAAAGGGGGAGAATGTTGAGAAACTCGGTTTTGATGTCACATAATATGATACACTGTCTTATTTGATTTTATATGATATGATAATATGTTCTCTTGAAATAATGTTATATTATGACTGAATATGTTTTGACTTAAATCTAACGAGTATTTGATGCAAGGCTATCTCACCCAATAAGGATAGAGACTTCCTGTTCAAGTACAACTATGGTGCAATCATACTCCTTGAAGAAAAAGCTTGATGAGCCATGCTTTCCTAAAGCTCAAATGAAGAAATCGGCTACCTCAAGATGAAGATTTTTTTTCTTCTTTAGAGTCATATGTAACAGAACCTTCTGGAACTTGCATTTTGCATATTACATACTCATTCATACATACTATATCATAAAAGTATACGATAGTTTCAAAAAGCTTCTTTTTTGAAAACTAATAAGTGTACCTTCTTACAACCTTTTATGAAAGAGATCTTTTGTCATATAATAATTGTACCTTCTTACAACCTTTTATGAAAAAGACATTTTGTCATTGTACCTTACACTATATACAAGACAACATGAAAAAAGGAATGTAGGAAAAAGACAAAAACATAAAATCGACTACATAAGAAAAACAAATAAAATATGTTTTTGAAAAGACTTTAGTTATCTTCTTTAATGAAATGGTTCTTAATACAAGAAGAAGACAAAAACATAAATCGGCTACACATAAAAATAAATAAAAAGATGTTTTTTTAAAGGGACTCTAGTTACCTTTTTCATAAACCATAGAATGTCGACTTACTTGAAGTCATCATTCTCTCTACAAAGCATTAAATGCCTTCTGTAACAAATCCTTTCTAAATATCCTTCCCAAAGAATGTCGACCTTCTTTTTGGTCCTCATTCTCTCTGGAGATTTTGAAATACACTACATAAAGAATACACTTGACATGACTATGTACAAATAAATATCTCAAAGCACTCATAGTACTTACACTCATTTAAAGTAAATAATGTACCTCAAATCATTAATTAGAATAAAGACAAAACTACAACCCAATGTTCAAATGTACTATTGTAAGAAATAGACTTTTTACATAAAATATGTATTACCTAAAACAATACAACGACTAGTGTACCCTCTATTTCACCTTTATGGAAAAAGGCATTCTCGAACTTCTCTAAAAGATGGTTTTGAAATGACCTAACATTTCACATTTCAAAAAGTTACAATTTCAAAATGTAACGACTACTTTTTATAAGCTATATAAACACACACACATAAACTATTCAAACAAGAGGAATGGAATAGACGTGTGAGCTTACAAAGAGAAAAATTTCTATTCGTGATTTGAAAAGAGAGCCTTGAAAAAGAAAGAGAAAAAGAAAAAGGAAGAAAAGAGAAAAAGTCAAGTCCAGCTCTTTGACAAAGAGTATCCTCTGAGTGACAAACAGAACATTCTTAGAATCCTTCATTCGTGCATTCATATCATTCTGAAGGTTCTATAGGAAGTATTGTAACTCTGTTACTCACTGTATTCCTTCTTTGTTTAAAGAAGTAGACCTCTGTGAAAGAGGGTGTTGCCCTTCTCTGCTGAGAGAAGAAGACCTCTTGGGAAGAGGGTGTGCCCCTTCTCTGTTGAGAGAAGAAGACCTCTTGGGAAGAGGGTGTTGTACTATTTATCCGGTAACTCGGATGTTATAGTGGAATCTCAAGTGGTTTGCTTGGGGACTGGATGTAGGTCTGGATATTGACCGAACCAGTATAACTTCTGTGTTTTATGTGTTGTGCCTTATTGCTTAATTATTTTATTTTATCGATCATTATCATATTTCACTATTCACCCCCCCTCTAGTGGAATTTCACTGATCTATCTCAAGTTCTAAGTTAAGATTCAACCATTCAGAAACAATTTATTCACTCTATTACCAGATTCATCTCACAAATACTTAAAGATTTTCAAATCATTTTTCAAAAAGAGCTTACATCCTTGCAGCGCACAAGCATGATTCTTTGTGCATTTAGACTTAGAATAAATTCTTCGATAATCTTTTAGCAAAACAAAAATGCATAAATTCAACCCTTGGTTTGATTACCCCTGGTAAAGGGGCCAGAAACGGTCGAACCTCATACCGATGAGCGAGCCCCGTCTCCCAATTTTCCCGCAAATATTTCAAAACGGAGGTAAGTTATTTTCTTAAATATCTTCAAAATTAAGGTCAAGTGAGACCCCGCAAAAGAGTTCCTCTCTCTTCTTTCTTTTCTTTTCTCTTCTCTCTTTCTTTATGTCTTTTATTTTCTCCCTTCAAAAAGGAGAAAATAGAGGTTGGAAAGGAAAAAAGAAGGAAGAGAGAGAAATACCAAGAGAGGAAAATTTTTGCGATGATCACAGTTTTGGCGACTGTGATGAGACTCGTCTTCATCCGGTTGAATCTATGCCTTTACTTTGCTTTGATATTATCTAAGTCTTTATTCTACAAAATGTCAGCTTCATTTCCATGTAAACCTTAGGAGCCTAGACTTTGTCCTAGCTGACATAATGCATATAGGATTTAAGTATGGTTTGGTAGGATCATATTGAGGAGATTATTCCATGCTCACATTAGACTTAGCTCTAAAATACAACTCTCCTCAATTTTTAGGGGATTGAATGCAAACAATGTATGCAAGTGTATGCTTCTTTTCATTTAATTCTATCTCTTTAGGATTTGCATTAGAGACATCTGATTTATTGTATGTTGAGCATGTTTTTGAAAACATCCCTACCTATATTGTCCCGGTCTTCACATTGCTGGGCTATCTCATTGAACCATAGTTCGGGAGAGAGCCTCACAACTTGACCACTTATTTGGGTTTGCGCCCTCCTACCACGTACCTAAGGGCCATAGTCCGAGGTATATCGGTAGGTGCCCAAGGATGTTGAGAAGCCATTACCTTAGAACCGGAGAAATATTTCTATGCCACGCACTTCGAGCTTCGGCTTGGGTATATCGGCATATCTTGATTGGAATCAGATGATCTAAACCTTAGAGCTAGGATTAAGGTCCTACAAGCCATTTCAAAATATTGCATTTAGAGTCAGCCTCTAGGGAGTGTTGTGTGCGCATCCTTGTTTGTGCAACATTGATTATGCGATGTTTCTCTTATTTTCTTATATATATATATATCAAACCTTTTCAAAAACCCTGGGTGTATTATTTAAAATTTTCCCCTTATTTTTCAAAAACCCTAGGTGTATATTTTTTTTTACCTACATTCTTTTCTCTTTTAGATCAAATTTTCTTCGAAACCCTGGAAAAATCCTTTAAAATTTCATCGATCTTTTCAAAAACTTCCAGGTTTGTATTCTTCAAGAGTCTATCTGTAAGTCATGCATTCTATCTAATTCTCCTCATCTCTTCTTTGCCCCAGTATTATTCCAAATGGCGTCCAATTCTATCGATGTTGTCTTTCCCAGAGATCATGTCTTCTATCAGATACAGGATGGATCCCCGGATCATCGGGTCATCCAGTCTCATCCTTTCTTCCCTCGGTGGTATTATTCTTGGTTCACCACCTTCTCGCGTATGTTCCCAGACCACTTGGATGACTCTGGGTTGGAGATGGCATCGGCAGTAGGCAAGCGAACCATCAATGAAAGTCGGATTCAGGCTATGGCAGAACGGTGGAATCCACGTACCTACACATTCTGGTTTCCATGGGGAGAGATGACTCTACTGATGGACAAATTCAATGATATTATGGGATTGCCCGAACTAGCTAGTCAACCAAATGATCCTGTCGAGCAACAATTCCTGATCAACATCAAAGGGGTGGATGTTTGAGAAGCTTTGGCCAGAGCAACAGGGAGCAGATCTTGGCCTCTCACTGAGATTGATGGGAATCAGTTCATTGACCTATTTGGACTCTATCGCAAGTACGAAGATTACGAAGAGGTTGACACCTTGTCTCGAGCAGCAAAAGACATAATTCAGCATGCCATGATCCTATGCACAGTGGGGCTAGCTTTCTTCCAAGATGGTCAGAATTTCATAGATGTCAGAGTTGCTCAACTCTTTCAAAGATGGGGAAGCAAGCAGACTCGTCAGCTTTCAGTCTCTATGGCCGCTTTAGCTTTTCTTTACCGAGGCTTGGCTCGATTTGCCCTCGAAGAAACCATTCTGGTAGAAGGATGCACCTATGCTCTGCAGTCGTGGTTCCTGCGACATGTTCCATCAAAGGCCAGTTCCTTCAGATTCAGCAGTAAGAAGCCGAATTCTGCCATTCAGTGTCGAGCCTTGATCAAGAAACTGCATCAGGAGGAGATCGTTTGGGATTTCTTCGACAGAAGAGAAACAGTTCCTCGTTACACTTATGCTCGCAGCAAGCGTTACAGATTACTTGGCCCATTCTTCTATGTCGATTATCAGCCAGAAAGGTGTCTCAGACAGTTCTCGCAGCGGCAGGTTCGTGCCAACGTCCGCTTCCTAATAGGAAACATGCCAGAATTCAATCTGCAGTCGGATCAGTGGTTTGGGGCATACCATGTCACCAAATATACTTGGGATTCCTTCATTTCTCTATCTGTATTTCCAGGATCAAATGTATCTTCTGAATATCAAGAGTGGTGGCAAACTGTCTGCCCACCCTCTCTTTGTCTTTGAATATTACTATTAATAAAATTTACTTTTTTTTTGGGCCAAATTTTATTCTTTTATCTTGTTTTATAAATGGTCACGATTCTAGTGACGACCCCATCCCGGGTAAATGGGACATTCCTCCTACTTCTCTTCAATATCTTTTATCATGGTTGACGACCTCACCTAGGTAACAAGGCACATTTCTCCGTTATCATAAAATGGTAACACAATTATCACAAGTCTTGTGATGACCCGATCTCGGGTAATAGGATAATCTCTTAAAATTGTCTACCAAAACCCTTCATTCCTTTCTCAAAAAATTGTGATTTTTCAAAAAGTTTCTTCCATACTCTAACCATTCCCGTATTCTGCAAGAAGACTTTGGCATCTCAAAATGGTTCAGACAAGAGCTGGTAAGCAGACTGTTCAATAGCACAATGATAGTGAGAAAGAGGAAATGAATTCTCCCAGATCATCCAAAAAACATGACTCAGGGGAAGAAAGTGATGTTGATCCTGCTATGTACAGAGTTTTTCAAAAAATGATGACAAAAATGATGGCTAGTATTTAATCTGATTTTATAAGATTTTTTTTTTATTTTTTTTCTGTCTAACAAAAATCTGAGAGTTCGGGACACATGTCAGAGCTTGATTTGAGTCTCTAAGACTTTGGATTGACTTAAGTCGATGGGTTCTCTTCAGGTATTGCTCCGAATCCGAATCTGTAAAAAGTGAAAATTTCTTTCTGGATGTCTTATGTTTGCTCCTAGAATTTTGTGATTTTTAGGACATCCTTCATATCCATTTTGTATTTTTCATCTCAGACTCTTGTTTTTGTCTTTTCATATGTTCTTCTGATTTAGGCATGTAAAATCGCATTTTTATTTCTGTCCCTATTGACCAAATGTTGAGGCCATAAAAATAAAAGTTTCTCCGGCATCTGTCATTAGTTCCCCATTTAAATTTCAGGTGTTTCTATGGTCGTCTGCTATTTTTTACTCAATTCTATATCAGAATAGGTTGATTTTACCTCCGTCAGAGTCAAATTCCTGTTACTGAATTCACCGTAGTTCGAATCCCGGGGATATAAAATCCAAAATTGTTTATTTTCATGTCATTTAGTAGTATGCAAAATATCAGATGTTTCTATGGTTGAATTTTCGTATTATCACATTAAGTGCTACATTTGGTTCGGGTCCGTAGGCGAAATTCGCTCATTTTAGGATTTTCTACAATTTTTTGCATCTAAACCATGTCATTTCGTGAGTTTTAGCATTCTAGGCTGTTTATAATGGTAGATAGGTGCTCCCTACCAAATTTGGCATAATTTAGAATCCTTTTGATAATCGGTTTAGCCAAATCATCGAAACAGGGCCTCGCAGGACCCTGATCCATGCGAAAAACAAGCGAAATTTGTTATTTTAGCGAAGCTTCAAAATGTCAAATTCTGATTTTACAGTCTTAATATGTTTAGCAGCATGTCATCATGTCTCATTATGCATTTCACCATCATTTGGTTCAATTCAAATTTCAAAATCCCAAATTTTACCAAAATTCCTTCAAATAACCCTGATTTTAAAAGTATAACTTCAATATTAGGGGTAGTTTGGTCATTTTGACCATAATTTCGAATTTCAAACTATTTCTTACTGGATTTTCTTTGCATTTACATCATTTCAAATATCAAGGAGGTGTGAAAATATGGTTTATATCCAACTAAGTCCAATAATCTCAGGATATTATTGGAAAATCTTGGAAAAACCCATATATTTAAGCAAACCCCATCTCAAGTTTGGCAGGGACATTCAAAAGAAGGAGCTGAAGTCTGCAATTTTCTTTTATTTCATTAGTGATGTAATAATGTAAATTTTGGAATAAGAGATTTAATTTTCTGCTTAAATTAGGATGCATATTATATAGTTTGAATTTTTGACATATCCTGATTATGTGATTCTTGCATTTTATTCAAAAATCACTATGGATGTACACGAATGGCACATGCACCAACTCTTAGGGAGTTGATGAACTCGGTGGAATCTATATTTATGGCCCTAGTCGGAATATGGACGAGACCCAGATCCATCATCTTTCTACTAGTCACACTGAGCCTACACTCTTAGGCCATCTTCAAAAGTGCACCTCATATTTCCAATTTTGCAAAATATTGTGAATTAAATCAATTAAACTCTGAACATGTTCATGGCCACAGTCAGAATATGTGAAGGATTTATTTTGACTTAACACACATTTTCCAACAAATCTCTCAAAAAGCTTTCCAAAGTGCATTCATACATTCAAATCATCTGCATTATGGCATCATCTGCTTTTCTCATGGTTTTCTCAAGAAAATTTCACTCCATGGAAATCGATTCCTCAAGAAACTATGAAGACTTTCAAAGTTGGATTTCCCAAGTCAAAGTTTTCCCGTGATTTTCCCTGAAAATGTTATTTTCTTAAGATTCATTTTCAAAAGAAATTTCTCAAGAATCAAAAATCAATTTTCAAATATTTCAAGATTAAGATTTCCAAGACTTCAATTTCCTAAGTTTTGATTTTCCTTCTCCAAAGAATTTTCCCATAAATTTCAATCATTTTCCCAAGAAAATTCTCGAAGTCAGAGTTTTCCTGACAAATATTTTCCTTTTCAAATGTTCCTCTTTTCTCAAGAATTCTCTCCATTTTCTCAGGATTTTCTCACATTCTCATAACTTTATAGTGCTTTCCAAATCCTTTCATCTGAGTTTCTTGAGAGATTGATTTCTATCTTTTCTTGAGAAATGCTTTTCAACTCCAAATGTTTTCTAAGCATACATTATAGTTTTCCAAACTTACATTTTATAAAATTTTATAGCACATGCCTGAATTCTTTGTGCATTTAGGATAAAACACAATTTTGATGATTTAGCTAAGTCAAGCACATTTTTGGTCCTTGGTTTGATTACCCCTGTTAAAGACGGCAGGAACGGTCGAACCTCGTACCGACAGGTCGAGCCCCATCCCATGGATTTTCCCACTATTTTAAAAAACGGAGGTGAGTATTTCAAAATAATTTCCAAAATCCGGTCAAGTTTGACTTGCGAAAGCGTTTTCCTCTCTCTCTCGCAAGGGAAGGGACGGCAAAAATTTTGCGACGATAACACCTATCGACAAACCCTAAAAGATATTTGATTTCTGCTATCATCCAAAGACCTTTTGAGCCAATGTCATCAATAGAATTTCTGAGATAAAAGAAGGATCAGAACATCTCCAAGATGAAGGAGTTTGTGACGTACCCTTCCTCGAAAAAGAGAGAAAAGTCAGGACACATCCAAATGAAGGATGATGTAAAAACCCGAGAAAAGTTCAATGACTCAAAAGGAGTGCAAAAAGATCATCATGGGAAAACAGCCAGATATCATGTTTCGCGACGATAACAGGTTTGGCGATCGAGATGGGACTTGTCCTTGTCTAATCAAAATTGTGCTTGACTTAGTTCAATTATCGAAACTGTGTTCCAAAATGTCAGCTCTTTTACTTCCTGATATCATGCGAACCTAGGAGCCTAGATTCTGACCTAGTTGACATTAATTGCATATAGACTAGGCATGGTTTGGTAGGACCAGATTGAGGAGAAATTTTCATGCTCACATAGACTTAGGTCTAAATACAACTCTCCTCAATTTAGGATCTGAATGCAAACAATGTATGCTTCTTCAAAAGTTTTCAAAAGTCTATCTCTCTAGGTCTTAGAGCCTTCTATTTCCTACATGTGATCATTTTTTCAAACGCCCCTTACCTACTTTTACCCGGTCTTCACGTTGCTGGGCTCTCTTTCAGAATCCTAGTTCGGGACAGAGCCTCACAACTGGGCCAATTATTTGTGTTAACACCCCCCTACCACGTACCGCGGGCCACAGTCCAAAGTATATCGGTAGGCGCTCAAGGATGTTGGAAAACCTTACCTTAGAACCAGAGTTGAAATTATATGCCACGTACCTCAGATTTCGGTTCGGGTATATCGGCATAACTGGATTGGACAAAGATGATCTGAGCCTAGAGTTAGGATTAAGGTCCTACAATTGTTTTTCAAAATGATGCATCTAGAGTCAACCTTTTAGGGAGTGCTATATGTGCATAAATGTTTGTGCATGATGTGATTATATGTATCTTATTTCTCAATGTTTCCAAAATATTAAGCCTTTTTTAAAATATCCTTATTTTCCAAGAGATATTTTCTCAAACCCTAGATGATTTCCCCAAATATCCAATTTCTTTCAAAACTCCAGGTAATTTTCCATTCTCCCGTTTTACTGGATCTCGAATTTTCAGCTGCATTTTATATCTTGCCTGCAAAAATTTTCAAAATTTCCTACATTTTCCTAAGTCTCATTCTGAGTCTTTCTTTGTTTTCAGTCCAATGGCATCCAATCAAGTCGATCCTATTTTTCCAGAAGGTCACATCTCCTACGAGGTGCGACAAGGTCGTCCTGAACATCGATCCCTTAGCACCAGAACTTTCATTCCCCGGTGGTATTACTCATGGCTCAAAAGCTTTTCTCGAATGTTCCCGGACCATTTGAGCGAGTGCGGATTAGAAATGGCATCAGCAGTCGGAAAGCAGACGGTGAATGGCAACCTGATCCATGCAATGGCAGAGCGATGGAATCCGCGGACATGTACCTTCTGGTTCCCATGGGGAGAGATGACCATTCTAATGGATGAATTTTCAGAAATTATGAGATTACCAGAACCATCCGGTCAACCAGGAGATCCATTAGAGCATCAATTCCTGATCAATGTCAAGGGTTTGGACCCTCGAGACTCTTTAGCTCGTATGACAGGCCGTCGATCCTGGCCCCTGATTCAGTTGGACGAAAATGAATATGTCAACCTACTCGAGTTGTACCGCCAGTACGGGACCTTCGTTGAAGTCAGCTCACTATCAAGGACAGCTAGAGAAAGGATTCATAATGCAATGGTTTTATGCACTGTAGGATTAGCCCTCTTCCCAGATGGACAAAACTACATGGATATCAGAATAATCTAACTCATGAGAAGATGGGGAAGTCGACAAACCAACCGGCTCTCCATAGCCATGGCAGTACTTGCTTTCTTGTATCGGGGTCTGACTCGTTTCTCACTTGGAGAATCCATTCTCGTCGAAGGATGCATCTACGCACTTCAATCCTGGTTCTTCTAGCACGTTCCAGCCCAAGCGAGCTCTTTTAGATACAATGGTCAAGAACTCCTTTCAGTGGCGCAGTACCGGTCCATGATCGACAACATTTAAGAAGATGACATAGTTTGGGACTACTTTGATCGACAACTATCTCCTCCCAGATATACATACGCGTATGGCAGGCAGTTCAAATTGTTGGGACCATTCTTCTGCACTTACTATCAACCAGAGCGATGTGTTCGGCAGTTTTCCCAAAGATAGCAGTACATTGAAGCCAAACTACTATCAGGAGCTATGGCAGAATTCGATCTCACTTCCGCACAATGGTCTGGGGCATATCATTCTGCCCGCTACGGCTGGGATTCCTTTGTTTCTCTCAAAATATTTCCTGGTCCTAGAGTGTCTGCCGACTATCATGAATGGTGGCAAATTGTTTGTCCTCCACCTCTTTGTCAAGATCAATAAAAGTTCAAAATTTATCATTCCAATAAAATTTTCTCTCTCTATTGTGGTTTGACGTCCTCGCCTAGGTAACAAGGCACATTTTCGTTGTTCATTTTCTCTTGCAAAAAGAATGACAACCAATTGTCGTGATTCTTGCGACGACTCAGTCCCTAGTAATGGGATATCTTTTTCAAATTGTCTACCATATTTCCAACAAATATTTCTTCCAAAAGCCAATTCCTTCAGAATCTAATCAGGTCTTTGCCCTACAGAGAGCATCTATAGCATTTGATGGTTCAGACAAGATCAGGCAAAAGAACAACGGCATCTCAATACTCCTCAGCTTCATAAGAAGAGATAGGCTCCCCGCGATCCAACAGGAGTCAACATCAGCAACAAGAGGATGATGGCATAGATACACAAATGTATGCTATGTTCCGGAAGATGATGAACAAGATGATGAATGAGCAGCCTGGGACCAGTTCAGAAAAGAATCCCTTTAGAGAGAAGTTCCATGGTCATAAGGATAAGAAGGCTTCCAAGAAGCAGGTTCAGCCAGAGGAAATTTCAGATGAATCAGACTCAACTAAAAACACTGATGAAGAATATAAGGTGCCTCCGACATTTTAGAAACGGGGCCGAGAACAAAGGAAGGGCCGCAAATCAAAACATCAGGTCACAGAAGAACCCCTTGTAAACACCCCAAATTTTCACCCTCATCCAGTGTTTATCCATTTCATATGTAATTGCATATCACTGCATACATTTTTTGCATATCATTTCATCGCATTGCATAGCACTGCATGTCATCCCATCTCATTTTCGAGATCCAACACTCCTGTTTTCAAAACCTTCAATCCAGATTTGAGTTTTAAAGCTTGCTTTCAAAATCAATTTCAAAACCTGGGTTTTTAGTCAATATTCTATCATTTTCCAACCTCAGGACCTCATATTTCGAAATATTTTCTCAGAAAACAATCTGGATTCATTTTAACTTCAAATTTCAATCGATTTCAATTCACAAATGAGGCCCATTGAGGTGGTGTTGCTTCTGGATTCTCTTATTCATCAAATTTCTCAAATTTTTGAAAGTTTCAGTCAGATCAGGACTCTGTCCTAGAGTCCTAATCCAGTCAAGAGTCTGTTCGGGGGTCTATTTTACTCCCATTGTCAGTCTTTTTCCATTGTTTTCAAAATTTAGGTCATTTTACAGAGTCCAGTTAATTCAGGACTCTATTTTAGAGGTCGGTCGAGTTAGGAGTCTGACCCTGACTGTGTTCTTTTGACTTATTTCGTCAATTTTTGATAAAATCTTTCGAAAATTCTTCCATTTGAATTCTAAAATCTAAAATCTCAGAATCCTAAGAGTTCAGGACTCTAACTCGGAGTTCCAGTTCGCTTGAGACCCTATTTTCAAAGATCTTGAATTTCAAATACTGATTTTAACCCCTTTTCAAAACCATTTTCAGTGTTTATTTCAAAATTCTTTAAAACTCGATGTGGGCCCACTCAGTTGGCACCATATCTAGAGGAGTTCTGACTTGGTTAGAACCCTATGTCATTTCAAAAATTCTAATTTTAAGATTGCTGTTGAAAATCCTTTTGAAAACTCCTTCAATTTCAAGTTTTAAAATCGCTTTTTGAAAAACTCAAGTAGGGCCCACTCGGGGTGGCGCCATATTCGAGTAAGTCAGGGCTAGACTAGGGTTAGTCAGTGTCTTGGTTAGTGTTAGGGGTTTAGAAGAGTTAAAATTTATTTTGAAAACTCATTTTGAAAGTTAGTTTTTAAAACTAGTGTTTTTAAAGGTTTTTAAAAGGTGTTTTAAAACTCAAATGTTAAAAATGCCAAGTGGCATTACATTTGGGGATTTTTTAGGAGAGTCTAGGGGTTAATTAGGTATTAAATAGGATAATTTAGGCTAGGGGTAGGATAGTAACTACACCCCAAAATCGTCCCCCCTTTAGAGTCCAAAATTTTCATTTTTTTAAAAACCTAAAAATTTTCTATAAAAAGGGGCTATAGGGGGGACAATTTCTCCAGCCACCTCTTGAGCAAATCTTGGAGCTTCTCTCTCCTCTCCAGCTTTCCTCCATTGCTGCAACTCCAAGGTAAATAATTTCTTCAATTTTTAATATTTTATTTAGTGTTTTTAATGATTTAAACCTAGATTTAGCCTTGGACACCCCTCCTTATGAAGATTCAACCATTGTTTCACCTCAAGAACCATCAAGAACGGTCCAAGAAGGTGATCTAACCCTGTTTTGTGTGTTTTACAGGGATTTTAATCCATTAAAAGTGATTTGAGCATGATTCTTTGCATTATTAACCAATAAAATACATGATTTACCCTTTTAATGGGTTAAATCTATGTTTTAAAGGTGATATTGAATTCCAGCCATTGATTCCCTGATTTTTTATTTATTTAATGGTTTATTCATGTTTTTTTTACGTTGTATAGCATAGGAATAATTTTTATTTACTGTTTTACGGTTTATTTTATTGATTTACATTAGTTAATGCATGTTTTATTAAGTTTCTTAGATTTCTGTGTGTTTTAGGTTTAGAACAGTAAAGATAATGTTATTTCGGATTGAAATACTTGTTGTTTATTTCTGATTTTTTTATATGTGATGCATGCATATGTGATTGAACTACTGTAAAAAAATCAAAGATTTTGGATATCGTGAACTCTGTCAGAAAAATAAGACATCAAGTCGGGTTTTTAAATCTTTAAAATCGGTGTTAAAATCAAGAAGGTGACTTGCTGTGATGATATTTTTATCATCCTATGTCCAATTTTAGATATGTAAAGTGATATGGATTCATATTGATTAGATCTACCTACTATGAAATTTTAAAAATTTTTTATTACTGTTTAGTATTTTTCCTCTGTCAGAGACTCTAATTTTCAATTTAAAACTCGTTAGGGTTTACCAAAACCCTAATCAGACTTGTGTTGTTTATAAATCCCAAACCACAGATTCGATTCATGATCTGTAAAATGTGAGTATTGTTATTTTTATGTCAAATGTTCACTGTTAAAATCTTAGATATTTTGAATGAGTTCTTCTATTTATCCCAAAATTTTCAATTGAAAGTATCAGTTAGGACCAAGGTTAAAATCAATATATTCAAGTCCGGATTGTCGGATGGGGATCTCCCTGATCCTAAGTGGTTTTTCAGATCTGTAAAAATGAAAAGTTTTGTTTTTCTGTCTATTTGGTCTCTGTAAAATTTCATAGATTTTCATGGAGGTTTGACCCCTGGTTCGGGTCTTGGACTGAGACTGGTTGGTGAACTAGGTCAAAAATAGCATATTTTTAGGGTTTGATGCTATTTTCGGATTAATTTAATGCCAAAAAAATATTTTTATAATTCTAATTTTATATTAGAGTTATAACAAGTGCAGGTAAAAATTTTGAGGATTTTTAGAATCCGTTTGATGTTTGAATGGCTTGAATTGCAAAATAGGGCACCCGAAGAATTCCAAAACACTGCAAAAAATCACAAAATTTGTGATATTCTTGGATTTTCGTGCATAAGCATATATTATTAGGGTTTAATCATATTTATAATCATATTAGAATACTTTAGGTTAAACTTGATGTTCATTTGATTTCATTTAGTGCATAAAACCTAAGTTTTACCAAAATATTTTCTAAAAAACCCTGATTTCAAGGCCATAGTCTTGCTATCAAGGGTAGTTTGGTCATTTGACCTCAATTTCGAAGTCCCTAACCCTAATTTTCATATTTTTAATCTTGTCACATCATATTTAGTTTGATTTTCTTTATTTGAACTTCAAAACTTGCATTTTATCAAATATTTTCTAAAAACCCTAATTTCAAGGCCATAGTCTTGTTATTAGGGGTATTTTGGTCATTTTGACCCCAATTTCGAAATTCCATATCTTATATTCATGTTTATTCAAGTTTAATTCATATTTTTATTTAAGGGAATCATGGAAAATGCTTATATCTAGCAAAATCTAGTAATTTCTAGATATTACTAGATAAATCTAGAAAAGCCAACATATATTCATTAACCAAGCTTTCTAGTTTTGCAGGAACATTGAAGACTTTATTTTTCTTTTAAATTCATGTATTTAAATTTTATTAGTGATGTAAATTAAATATAAATTTGGAATAAGAATTTAAATTTCAGCTTAGACTAGGATTGCATTGCATATAGTTTAATTCTGCAAATATTAATATCTGATGAATGTATCATTCATGCACATTTTCATAAATTCACTATGGTCTACACGAATGACACATACACTAGCTTTTATGAAGTTTATATACTTGGTGGAATTCGTATTTATGGCCATAGTCAGAATACAAATGATACCCAGATTTATGATCTTCACATTAGCCACATTCAGCCTACACTCTTAGGCCAACTTCAAAAATGCACTGCATTTCTCAAAAATACAAAAAGTATTTCTCAATTCCTCAAATCCATATTCATTCATTTCATGCATTTGCCAATTCCAATTCAAATCTCAATTCAAAGAAGTTCATTTTCTCAAAAATTTCCTAAGTCTTATTAAAAAAAATCGATTTTCACAAAATCCTTACATTTCTTTAGAAATTGATTTTTATTTTTCTCAGAAGTACATTTCAAATCCCAATTCACGATTTTCCATATGATATCTATTCTAAGTGTTTCAGTTATTCAAAGCAAACATCATGTTTTCAAATATGCATTTTCAGAAAATTCATAGCACATGCCTGATTCTATGTGCATTTAGAAATTAGAATATGATTTAAACAAGTTGAATAGAGCAGAGCAGTAGATTGATCCTTGGTTCGATTACCCCTGTTAAAGGTGGCAGGAACGGTCGAACCTCGTACCGACAGGCGAGTCCCATTCTACGGAATTTTCCCGCATTTTAAAACGGAGGCGAGTTATTTTCAAAAACTTTTCAAAGGTCAGTTTGACTCGCAAAAAGTAAAAATTTTGCGATGATAACACCCCTGCAAGCGCAATTCAGGGAAATGGCCAGAGTAGTTAAAGATTTGCAAGCCCGCGACAAGAGCAAGAAAGTTTTCACTAGTGAAGATTTTTATGATGGCTTAGAAGGTGATAAAGATCTCGAAAACCTTCCTCGTAAATTCATCAATTTCGACGGTTCTAGCGACCTGAAAGCTTATCTCGCCACATTCTTTGTTGAGTGCTCAAGGTTCAAGAGGGACAACAGAGCACTATTCCTATGTTTTCCCCGCAACTTGGAAGGAGTTACAGCCAAATGGTATGCTGAGCATATCAACCCCATCGAGCTCAAGGAGTTCGACAAAGTGGTGAATTTGTTTATTGAATGTTTCTTGTTCAACACAGAGGCGCTCCCGACACTAAGTCATCTCTGCAATCTAAGGCAGAACGAAAATGAAAAGGCGCGGGACTTTATTCATAGATGGAGATCAACCTGCAATAAAATGAGAGATCCTATATCAGAAAGGCATGCTCTATCATTGATCCTCAACAATTTCTCGCAACCATTAACAGGATTAATCTCCACCGCAACGTTGTTATCGTCGCGAAAATTTTCCCGTCTTCCCCTTCCTTGCGGAAGAGAAAGAGGGAAATGCTTTCGCGCTTCAAACTTGACCGGATTTTGGAAAATTGTTTTGAAATACTCACTTCCATTTTGAAAATTGCGGGAAAATCCATGGGATGGGGCTCGACCTATCGGTACGAGGTTCGACCGTTCCTGCCGCCATTAACAGGGGTAATCGAACCAAGGACCAAAACTATGCTTGACTTAGTTAAATCATCGAAGTTGTGTTCTATCCTAAATGCACAGAGAATTCAGGCATGTGCTATGAGATTTTGGAAAACGGAAGTAGGGAAACATGATGTATGCTTGGAAAATATTTGGAGTTGAAAGCTATTTCTCAGGAAAGAGGTGAAAGTCAATTTCTCAGGAAACTCAGATGAAAAAAGGGTTTTTGAAATCACGAGAAAGTTCATAAAGATGTGGGAAAATCAGGAATAGTCGAAAATCCTGGGAAAATAAAAGTGATTCTTGAGAAAAGGGTGAACACTTGAAGGGAAAATGCTTGTCAAGGGAAATCAGACTTTGAGATTTTTCTTAGGAAAATGATGGAAAATTTATAGGAAAACTTATTGGAGAAGGAAATTCAAACTTGGGAAATTGAAATCCTGGGAATTTTACCCTTGAAATACTTGGAAATCGATTTTGATCTTGGAGAAAGATTGAAAAACTCTTTTGAATCTCCTAAGAAAATAACATTTTCTAGGGAAAACTGTGGAAAAACTTGACTTGGGAAAACCGATTTTAGAAAATCTTCAGAGTTTCTTGAAAAATCGATTTCTTGAGAATGAAGTTTTCTTAAGAAAATCATGAGAAAACCAATGATTTCATGATGCAAATGATATGAATGTATGAATGCACTTTGAAAGTTTTTCTAAGAAATTTGTTGGAAAAATGTGTATTAAGTCGAAATAAATCCTTCACATATACTGACTGTGGCCATGAATATGTTCAAAGTTTATTTGATTTAATGCACAATATTTTGAAAACATTGGAAATATGATGTGCATTATTAAGATAGCCTAAGAGTGTAGGCTCAATGTGACTGGTAGAAAGATGATGGATCTGGGTCTCGTCCATATTCCGACTAGGGCCGTAAATATGGATTCCACCGAGTTCATCAACTCCCTAAGAGTTGGTGCACGTGCCATTCGTGAACATCCATAGTGCTTTTGAAATAAAATGCATAAATCATAGAAACAGGATATTGCATGAATTTAAACTATATGATATGTATCCTAGTCTAAGTAGGAAATTAAATCTCTTATTCCAGAATTTACATTATTACATCATTAAATAAATGAAATAAATAGAAATTGCAGACTTCAGTTCCTTCTTTTGAATGTCCCTGCCATGCTTGAAATGGGGTAAGCTCAAATATGTGGGTTTTTCCAAGATTTTCCAATAATATTATGAAATTATTGGACTTAATTGGATAGAAACCCTATTCTCATGCTTCCTTGATATTTGAAATGATGTAAATGCAGAAAATTCAGTAGTAAATAGTTTGAAATTCGAAATGGTGGTCAAAATGACCAAAATACCCCTAATTATAAAGTTATACATTTAAAATCAGGGTTTTTTGAAGGAAAACTGGTAAAATTGAGATTTTGAAATTCAAATTGAATCAAATGATGATGAAATGCATGATGAGGCATGATGACATGCCGCAAAACACATTAGGACTGTAAAATAAGAATTTGATATTTTGCAATTTATCCAAAATAACGAATTTCGCTTGTTTTTCGTTTGGATCAGGGTCCCGCAGGGCCCTGTTTTGATATTATGGCTAAACCGAGCCTCAAATGAATTCCAAATTACACCAAATTCGGTATAAAGCATCTACCTACTCTGATAAACAGCCTAGAATGCTAAAAATCATGAAATTATATGATTTAAATGCTAAAATTTGAAGAAAATCCTAAAAAGGGTGGATTTTGCCTATGGACCCGAACCAAATGCAATGCTTGATATGATAGTGAAAAATTTACACCATGAAAACTTCTGATATTTTGCATACTGCTAAAGGACTCAAAATGGAACATTTTTTGTTTTTGCAGCCTCAGGATTTGAGCCATGGTGAGTTCGGCAACAGGGATTTGGTTTTGATGGAGGTAAAATCGACCTAATCTGATATAAAATGCTAAAAAAATAGAAAAAAGCCATGGAAATTTCTCTGCTATTTAACAGAGATACTCACGACACCTACACGAACAACTTTCATGTTCATGACTTCCGAATTTGATCAACAGAAACACAGATAAAAATATAACTTTTCATGCCTAAATTAACAGAACAGACAAATGTGGCAAAACAGGAGACTGACAAAAAAAAAATCCGAAACAGGTACCACTACCATCCTAAAAATCACAAGCTTCCAGATGCGAATAGAGGACATCTCGGACATAACATTCATTTTTTACAGTTTTGGATTTGGAGCAACACCCAAAGAGAACCCATAGCTCTAAGTCGATCCAAAGTCTCAGAGGCCCAAATCAGGCTCTGACACGTGTCCTGCACTCTCGGATTTTTGTCAGACATTAAAAAAAATCAGAAAAATTTGAAAAACTCAGGTTAAAAACTAGACATTCTCCCGAGTTCAGAACATCTTTCGGATTGAAACTCGAATATCCCATGAGGGAGATATCGATTTTACAAGTCGGAAACAAGTTTTTAAAACGTATCCCGGGTAACAAAACCCGACTTGCCATTTTTAATGTTTACCATAGTAAACAAATTCAAATGCTTTCGAATTTTTTGCACATTTCTAAGAACACCTAAGGGCGTATTCCATGATTTGTTTGGAATTTTTAATAAAAAATAAATGCATGAAATGACGTGTAGACTGACTGACAAAAACAGAGAACTACTGAAACTGAGCAGAATTGAAATAAATGCTAAATTAATCCTAATTAACCTATAAAACATGCTAAATTAATAAAATAAAATACAAATTAAATCTAGATAAATGCATGAATTTTAAAAATCATCAAGGAAGCATAATCATGTATTTTTATATATGTCGTTTTATGAGAATAGCTCAATCCATCCCTCGGATGAGCTCTTTCTTCAAACGACTATTGAATCAAATCATGATATGAAATCAAGAGGAAAAGAGGTGCACCTTGCTTCGTTACGCAACTTTGAAAATCTTGAAAGGGACGGCTACCAAGGGCTTTGTTCGTCCTTCGATCCGGGCTTCGGATGATTCACCAAAATCGACCTACGCTTGAATCGAATTGGCCACTGCACGAACTTCACTGCACCTTCTCCAATGAGCCTAAGGGGGGGGCGTGAATTCCAAAGTTCAAAATCGGGTTCTGAAGAAAGATAGGTTGAATTTCTAAGTCCAAAAAGGAGCCCCCTAGGCTGGACGTGGAGCCTTGTTTTTATAGAAATTTTCTGAAAATTTTGAATTTCAAATAGGCTAAATTTGAGCCCTCCATGTGGCGCCATCTCAGGGGGTGCTATTTTGATTTTTTGAGAAAATAAAAATAGGAATTTTGTGGGTGAGACACCTCAGCAGGATTTGAAATTTTTCAAAATTGGGTTTGCTTGATTTTCTCTGCAGGAAGCTCCCAGATTGCGCCACCTCAAAGGGTGCTCTCTTGGAGTTTGAAATTCGAATTTGGCTTTTCTGAAGGCTTCTCAAATGGCGCCACCTCAGGGGCTATTTTTATTAAAAAAATAAAATAAATAAAAGAAATGAAGCCAAGTGGGGCTCTGGATTGGCGCCACCTCTAAAGGAGGTTTGAGGTGTAAAGCTGGAAACAGTAGGAGCATGTCATGTGGCGCCAGCTCTGGAGGCTCTTGACACATGTCAAAAGGACAGGAGTGGAAGAAGCAGACTGTGCCACCTAAGAGGAATTCAAATTCTACTTTTCTGCAGGAAAGGAGAGGCTGACATGTGGCGCCACCTCAGGATGGATCCACACTGCCATGTGGCAGGAGAACAAGACTGGAAGAAGCAGAATGCGCCACCTCAGAGGGGGGGGGGGTTCTACTTTTTCTGATGCAGGGAGGTCTGGACATGTGGCAGACAAGTGTCAGCTGTCTGGAGGAGTTCTCTCAAATGGCGCCACCTCAGAGGAGGATTTGAATTTCAAATGGGGGTTGGCTCTGGAGGAATGGAGGATGGACATGTGGCATTTCCTCAGAGTGGCTCCTACGATGCCATGTGGCAGGAGGGAAAAGCAAGGAACATGTGGCGCCCTCATATTCAAAGTAGAAAAAGGTAGAACTCCAGGATTTTCGCCACCTAGCTCTTGTCTGAAAAATTTTGAATGGTTGTTTTTCTGAAGAAAGTCAAGAGTGACATGTGTCCTCTACTTTTTCTGAGGGAAGCTGGAGATGACATGTGTCATCTACTTTTCTGAAAAAAGTAGGGGAAAGACATGTGTCATCCTGCTTTTTCTGAAAGAAGCAAAGATTGACACGTGGCAGAGGGAAGAGTAGGAGGTCCAAGCCATGTGGCTCCATCTCAGACAAAATGGAAAAGGTGAAGTGCAGGATTTGCGCCACCTCTGGAGAGATTTGAATATTTGAATTCTAGCTTTCTCTGAAGAGAGCAGGAAGTGACACGTGGCATTTACTTTTTCTGAGAAGAGCAGAGAATGACACATGGCATTTGCTTTTTCTGAGGAAATGAGAGATTGACATGTGTCCTCTGCAGGAGACACACTTCAAATGGCGTCACCTCAGAGGAGACAAGCCTACCTTTTCTAGAGGAAGCTAGGAGTGACACGTGTCTTCTACTTTTCTGAGAAAAGTAGGGAGAGACATGTGTCAGTCTACCTTTTCTGAAGGAGGGAGAGGTTGACACTTGTCCTCTGTCGGAGACACACTTCAAATGGCGCCACCTCAGAGGAGACAAGCTCCACTTTTCCTGGACAGGACAACCTATGACACTTGGCATCTCAGAGTGATCTTTAGAATAACACATGGCGCAGGATGGATAGGGTGACACATGGAAGATAAATGGGATGACATGTGGCGGCTTCTTAAGGTAGCCCGACACTGACACTTGGCATGGAAATGGGAGGAGAGAGAAAAGACAAGTGGCACCAATCCAGGGGACAAGGCTCTTATATTTTTGGGTTTTTCAAAATTCAAATTTTTTCAAAAGAAAAGCCTGTGTGACACCACCTCAGTGTGGGTCCCACATTGCTTCTTTATTGAAATAAGGATAAGACAACAACCTCTTTTTGGAATTTTCATAAAATCTAGACTAATTGGTAAAACAAAATTTTTTGAAAAGAGTTAGCCCTTGTAGGGCGATTTTGTAAAAGGAAGATACTTAAAATAGCTGACAAAAGGCAAAATCTGAGTTGAAATTTATTGAAAATTATCCAGATTGTTTTTCTGAGGAAATATTTTGAAATTCAGAGCCCTGGGGGTAAAATGGGAAGAATTGATAATTTTAAAGACCCAGGGTTTTGAAATCACTTTTGAAAAGAGTTGAAATTCAAATCTGGATTGAAAATTTTGAAATCGAGAGTTCTAGACCTCGAAATGACATGTTGTGCAGTGTAGTGATATGAAATGCTCATGCAATGATATGCAATGTCATGTCTTATGCAATAGAATCTTGAACCAAGACTTGGAGATGTCTGTCTCCTGTCAGGAGTAAAATTTTAAACATCTGAGACAAAAATAGAGAAATTTTGAGAGTTGCAGATGAAATTTAGACTTTTTCAAGGTCCGAGCTCAGAAAATGACCATTTTGCCCTCCAGGAATTTCAAAGGCTGAATGATGATGCTTGGTGGAAATGTCGGGGAGGTGAGTGAAAATTTGGGGTGTTTACAGATGCCCCTCTTTGCTACTAAGCCGGCTTGTGGCAAAGAAAAACACACCAAATTTGGGCTATATATATAAAAAAATGCCCTAGTTAGAAGGATCTGACTGGGTATGAAGATATTAGCCCAGGGAAGATGGTAGATATGAAGCAAAGAATGAAGAAGAAAGATTTGCTCTGTGAGAGCGAAGTTCAGGTTTTTGCCCTTAATCTGGATGGGACAGAAATACCTCGCATGGAACGAAGCTCAGGTTTGACCCTTAACCTGATTGGGAAATGGAATATCTCATCGAAATGAGACTCAAGTTTGTACCCTTGACCTGATCGGGCGGAAAATGAAATACCTCTTTGAATGAGGCTCAGGTTTGTACCCTTATCCTGATCGGGCGGAAAATGGAATACCTCTTTGAGTGAGGCTCAGGTTTGTACCCTTATCCTGATTGGGCGGAAAATGGAATACCTCTTTGAATGAGGCTCAGGTTTATACCCTTATCCTGATCAAGCGGAAAATGGAATGGAATCCTCGAAGGAGGAGACCATGATGGAACCGTCGGATCTTGCACGATAAGTCTGACAGGGGTTTTGCAAAAGGAAGGAAAATGGGGTCCCTAAAGGTTGAAAAGAGATTGATTTTGGGTGCCTCATTTCTGAGACTAAATAGCTTTTGAAATTGCCTTTTGCGGGAAATGATTGGTGGTTCGACCTTGAACCGAAATGGGACTGACTATGGTGAGACAGTGGGGACACAGGGAAGTGTGCAAATCTGAGAGTTCATGCTCTCAAAGAAGGGAAGGAATCAAGTCCTTAGGAGGGATTTAAAATTGGTGTCAGGATGAATCAAAGATGGATATCAAGCTCTCACTTCACGTTGGGATAACTAGAAAATATTGTCAAAATATTGAGAATTCTGCTGTTGATTCAAAATTTTTGAAAATGTTGCATATTGTTGCAAAGATATTCTTTCTCTTCTACCTAAAGTATTACCTCCAAACAAGGTTCACTTCGTAGAATCGAGACTTGAAATCCAAATTGCTTGCGATTGACCTTCTTCAAGGAAGCTATCAGTTTCCTTGATATGAGCAGGAAAGAGAATTTGATATTGTGAAAGCAGTTGATGAAAGAGTATTGATAATAGAATTTCACAAATTTAAAGAAGATTCTTAATAAATGTGGCAGTTTGATATCCTGGGAGCTTCTCTCATGATAATCTTTCTGCACTCTTTTGGGCTCTTTGGTGTTTTGGCTATATTCTCCTTCATTTTGGAGATGTTCTGATTTTTTTTCTATTTCTTTTTCCTCTCTTTCTCTCTTTTGAAAGGGTACGTCACAAACTCCTTCAACTTGGAGATGTTTCGATCCTTCTTGGACGATGTTTGCTCATGGGTTAGAAATCTTTGGAAGATAGCTGAAATTAAATATCTTTTAGGGATTGTCGAGAGGTTCATTGCATCTGCCTTCATCTCGACAGTGCTTTGGACTTTCTCTGGAAAGATCCGTCACAAACTCTGTCATCTTAGAGATGTTTCAAATCTTCTTTGGCCCCGGAGATCTACTCGCTCAATTTGCCTTCATCTTGACGACAAGTGAGAGATCCCTTTTGCGGATATTTAATTATAGCTTAGGTGATTTTGAGGAGACAGGGCTTGGATGAATTCTCTCTTTTCTAGCGCTCAGGATATTTCCAATGCCTCATCTTCACAAGAATGGTCTTTAAAAATATGCCATTGACTGCGATCAATATCAATCATTTGTGGCTTTTCAATAACATTTAATCTTCTTTTCTGACCATATCGAGGATTTATCCTTCATCCTTTTGGTTGGTCAATAAAAAGAATTTGATTTTTGAATCTCTTTTCGCAAAAGCTTCACTCTCTTGGAAGTAATGCTGAAGGTAAACTGAGGTAAAGATTCATGTAATAACGATTCTGAAATCAACAAATAATTTGATTGACAAATTGACAAAGTTTTCTTGAAATCCTGGGTGAAAGAGAGCATTGGAGGTCCGACTTACCGCATCCGTGACAAAAATTATCCTCTCCTTTCCCTCAAAGGAGGCGACTATCAGTTCACTGGGAACAATATCAGTTCAATTAAGAACGACGATTGGTTCACTGGGAACAATATCAGTTCAATTAAGAATGCCCATCGGTGGGAATAATATCAGCTCAATTAAGAACGACCATCGGTTCATTTGGAACACTATCAGTTCAATGAAGAACGACTATCAATTCGCTTGGGAATAGTATCAGTTCAATTAAGAATGACTATCAGTTCACTCGAAACATTATCAGTTCAATGAAAAACAACTATCAGTTAACTTGGAACACTATCAGTTCAATGCAGAACGACTATCAGTTCACTTGGGAACACTATCAGTTCAATGAAGAACGACTATCAGTTCACTGGAACACTATCAGTTCAATGAAGAACATCTATCAGTTCACTTGGAACACTATCAGTTCGATGAAGAACGACTATCAGTTCACTTGGAACACTATCAGTTCGATGAAGAACGACTATCAGTTCACTTGGAACACTATCAGTTCGATGAAGAACAACTATCAGTTCACTTGGAACACTATCAGTTCGATGAAGAACGACTATCAGTTCACTTGGAACACTATCAGTTCGATGAAGAACGACTATCAGTTCACTTGGAATACTATCAGTTCAATGAAGAACGATGACCATTATAGAGAGTTAGATTGCTTCTATGAATGGTTTCAGGATTATCCCCTTATCCTGAACGGGGAATGGAAATTGGATGACCCGAAGGTCGAAATCGAAGAATTGGATGACCCGAGGGTCGAAATTGGAATTGGTGGGCAAAATATCAAATTTGAGAAATCGACTGACCCTTGGATCAATGCAGAAGAATGAATGGCTCAAGTCAGAGCTTGAATAAAGTAAAAAGATCGCGAGTCGGAACCCGGATCAACAAAGGAAAATAAAGAGCTTGGGTCAGAGCTTGAATAAGGTAAAGAGATCACGAGTCGGAACTCGGATCAACAGAGAAAAATGAAGAGCTCGAGTCAAAGCTCGAATAAGGTAAAGAGATCACGAGTCGGAACTCGAATCAACAGAGAAAAATGAAGAGCTCGAGTTAGAGCTCGAATAAGGTAAAGAGATCACGAGTCGGAACTCGGATCAACAAAGAAAATGAAGAGCTCGAGTCAGAGCTCGAATGAATAAAGAGATCTCGAGTTGGAACCCGGATCAACAAAAGAAAATGAAGAGCTCGAATCTGAGCTCAAATAAAGAGATCTCGAGTCGAAACCCGGATCAACAAAAGAAAATGAAGAGTTTGAGTCAGGGCTCGAGTAAATAAAGAGATCTCGAGTCGGAACCCGTATCAACAAAAGAAAAATGAAGAGCTCGAATCTGAGCTCGAATGAATAAAGAGATTTCAAGTCGGAACCCGGATCGACAGAGAAAATGAAGAGCTCGAATCAGAGCTCGAATAAGATAAAGAGATCACGAGTCGGAACTCGAATCAACAAAAGAAGATGAAGAGCTCGAATCTAAGCTCGAATAAGGTAATGAGATCATGAGTCGGAACTCGGATCAACGAAGGAAAATAAAAAGCTCGAATCTGAGCTTGAATAAGGTAATGAGATCGCGAGTCGGAACTCGGATCAACAAAGGAAAATGAAAAGCTCGAATCTGAGCTTGAATAAGGTAATGAGATCGCGAGTCAAAACTCAGATCAACGAAGGAAAATGAAAAGCTCGAATCTGAGCTTGAATAAGGTAATGAGATCGCGAGTCGGAACTCGGATCAACAAAAGAAAATAAAGAGCTTGAGTCAGGGCTCGAGTAAGGTAAAGAGATCATGAGTCAGAACCCGGATCAACAAAAGAAAATGAAGAGCTCGAGTCAGGGCTCGAGTAAGATAATGAGATCACGAGTCGGAACCCGGATCAACAAAAGAAAATAAAGAGCTCAAGTCAGGGCTCGAGTAAGGTAAAGAGTTCACGAGTCGGAACCCGGATCAACAAAAGAAAATGAAGAGCTCGAGTCAGGGCTCGAGTAAGATAATGAGATCACGAGTCGGAACCCGGATCAACAAAAGAAAATAAAGAGCTCGAGTCAGGGCTCGAGTAAGCTAAAGAGATCACGAGTCGGAACCCGAATCAACAAAAGAAAAATATGGACCAACTTGAAAGTTGGAGTTTGAAAGAAAAGAAGCTTGGATCGGAATTCAGATCTTCAGAGGAGAACCCGGTTAGGGGATCAAAATTTTGCAAATTGTCAGTGCAGGGACTGGATTGAAAGTTTAGAGAATGGCCAGTTCGAGGACTGAATTATTTGATTTGCAATGAAAAAGACCATCATATTCAGATGTATGTGGTTTGATTTTCAGGATTAAGCCCTTATCCTGAACGGGGATATGAATAGAAATTGGAAATTCATGGAAAATGATTCAGGTTTATCCCTTAACCTGAAGGGGAAGTGAATTGTATGCATAATTAGTGCCAATGAAATGCACAAGCACATGAAAATGCAGATGAAGTGCAAATGAATGGTGAGGGATTTTATTTGATCCTGCCTGCATACAGACTGTTTGAAAACAAATTTTCAAAAGATGCCCCAGTGTAATGGGGAAGAGAGAATAATATTGAAAAAAACAGAACAACCAAAAGAAGAATGTCATGAGAAAAGTTGATGATTTTATTGATGCCTTAAAAGGGATGACAACTTGAAAAAGGAAAACAACTAGGACTATATCGTCCTGACAAAAATAAATATGACAAAATGAGAAGGCATTGGCATTGGCATTGTCATTCTTCTGAGTGATCTGGGAAAGGCTTGGTCAGCACTGCAACTTGTCCCTCTCTTTCTTCCGGCACCAAAAGCTCTTTATCGATGTAGTCCTGTATAATATTTTTGAGAACGAAGCAACATTCAATATCGTGCCCCATTGCTCGATGGAACTTGCAGAAACAGTCTTTCCCTTTCCCCATGGTGACGGGAGGATCCACAATCCTTGGAAGTTTGATTATATCCTTCGCGAGCAGATATCCAAGAATTTCTTCGATTGGCTGACCTAAAGGAGTAAACTCGTGATCATAACTCCAACCATCACGCTTTATCTTCTTCGGATTGTTGGATTTCTGTTGAATGCTGACTCCTTTGACTTCTTTCTGGGAATTGGACTAAACTTGCTTGGTTAGGGCTACTGGATGTTCTTCTTCTCTGCCTTTAACAAAGAGGTTCTTATCAATTCAGTCTTGCACAATGTTTTTGAGGACAAAACAATGATCAGTGTCATGCCCTACTGCCCGATGGAATTTGCAAAACTGGTTCAAGAATCTTCCCATGATGGGGGGAGAATCCGTGACTTTTGGGAGCCTGACTAATCCCTTAACCAACATGTATTCAAGGACTTTGTCGAGTGGCTCGTCTATAGAAGTGAAATCTCGATCACTGCTCCAGTTTCTGCGCTTTGGTTTTCCTTGATTTTTTTCCTTTTGCTGAGGGCTGGATTGAAAAGGTCTATTCTGGATTCTAGAATACTTTCCTTTCAAATCTTTAGACTCTTCTAACTTGCTACTTTGACTGCCTCTATTTTTGTTGTTGCTGGGTTTAGCACTGGTTGCACTGTTGTGGTCTCCAATGATGCTCATAGGGATGGTGATGGATGCCTCTTCTTTAACAGGAAATTTTCCAAAATTGGCTTCAGCTTGCTTGGATAATATCTCAATCATCATTCTTTTGAACAACCGATATATAGCAGAATCAATTTCCTCCTTGATGGTCTGAGCTCCCTCTTTGTCAGACTTTATGGAATTCATTTCTCACTCACTGTCTGTAACTAATGTGCTGAAGTAGCGCGGTCTTTGATCTTGTCAGGATCACACAACTATGCCAATGCCCTCTGCAGAACAACATGGGATGTTTTAGCATGATGGGAAAAAGAATTTTGAAAGTGACACTCTTGAGGGAAAACAAATGATGGGATTGGAAGGACATGTCAAAAACTTTGGATAAAATTTGGAAGATATACCGAAAATGGAGTTTTTGAAGACATGAGCAAAATTTGAAATTTCAAAAATTTGCAAGCAGGATCGGAATAAGGTTGGAAGTTCGAGATCCAGTAGAACGGGAGAATAGAAAATCACCTGGAGTTTTGAAAGAAATTGGATATTTGAGAAAATCATCCAGGGTTTGAGAAAAACATCTCGTGGAAAATAAGGATGTTTTGAAAAAGGCCTAATAAGTTGGAAAACATTGAGAAATATAAAGAATTGAGGAAATCACACACATACAATCACATCCTGCACAAACAATTCTGCACATTCAGCATTCCCTAAAAGGCTGACTCTAGATGCATCACTTTGAAAACAACTGTAGGACCTTAATCCTAACTCTAAGTTCAGATCATCTTTGTCCAATCCAGTTATGTCGATATACCCGAATCGAAATCCGAGGTACGTGGCATATAATTTCAACTTCGGTTCTAAGGTAAGGTTTTCCAACATCCTTGAGTGCCTACCGATATACTTCGGACTGTGGCCCGCGATACGTGGTAGGGGGGTGTTAACCCAGATAGTTGGCCTAGTTGTGAGGCTCTGTCCCGAACTAGGTTTCTGGAAGAGAGCCCAGCAACGTGAAGGCCGGGTAATGATAGGTAAGGGAAATTTTGAAAAATGATCACATGCAAGAAATAGAGGGCTCTAAATCCTAGAGAGATAGATTTTGAAAACTTTGAAGAAGCATACATTGTTTGCATTCAGATCCTAAATTGAGGAGAGTTATATTTAGACCTAAGTCTATGTGAACATGAAAATATCTCCTCAATCTGGTCCTACCAAACCATGCCTAGGCTATATGCAGTCAATGTCAGCTAGGTCAGAATCTAGGCTCCTAGGCTCACATGATATTGAAAGTAAAGAGCTGACATTTTGTGAACACGGTTTCAATAATTGAACTAAGTCAAACACACTTTTGATCAGACAAGGACAGGTCCCATCACGGTCGCCAAACCTGTTATCATCGCGAAAATTTTCCCGTCTTCCCCTTCCTTGCGGAAGAGAAAGAGGGAAATGCTTTCGCGCTTCAAACTTGACCGGATTTTGGAAATATGTTTTGAAATACTCGCCCCCCGTTTTGAAAATTACGGGAAAATCCATGGGATGGGGCTCGACCTGTCGGTACGAGGTTTGACCGTTCCTGCCGCCTTTAACAGGGGTAATCGAACCAAGGACCAAAACTATGCTTGACTTACTTAAATCATCGAAGTTGTGTTTTATCCTAAATGCACAGAGAATTCAGGCATGTGCTATGAGATTTTGGAAAACGGAAGTAGGGAAACATGATGTATGCTTGGAAAATATTTGGAGTTGAAAGCTATTTCTCAAAAAAGAGGTGAAAGTCAATTTCTTAGGAAACTCAGATGAAAAAAGGGTTTTTGAAATCACGAGAAAGTTCATAAAGATGTGGAAAAATCAGGAATAGTCGAAAATTCTGGGAAAATAAAAGTGATTCTTGAGAAAAGGGTGAACACTTGAAGGGAAAATGCTTGTCAAGGGAAATCAGACTTTGAGAATTTTCTTAGGAAAATGATGGAAAATTTATAGGAAAACTTATTGGAGAAGGAAATTCAAACTTGGGAAATTGAAATCCTGGGAATTTTACCCTTGAAATACTTGGAAATCGATTTTGATCTTGGAGAAAGATTGGAAAACTCTTTTGAATCTCCTAAGAAAATAACATTTTCCAGGGAAAACTGTGGAAAAACTTGACTTGGAAAAACCGATTTTGGAAAATCTTCAGAGTTTCTTGAGAAAGCGATTTCTTGAGAATGAAGTTTTCTTAAGAAAATCATGAGAAAACCAATGATTTCATGATGCAAATGATATGAATGTATGAATGCACTTTGAAAGATTTTCTAAGAAATTTGTTGGAAAAATGTGTATTAAGTCGAAATAAATCCTTCACATATTCTGACTGTGGCCATGAATATGTTCAAAGTTTATTTGATTTAATGCATAATGTTTTGAAAACATTGGAAATATGATGTGCATTTTTAAGATAGCCTAAGAGTGTAGGCTCAATGTGTCTGGTAGAAAGATGATGGATCTGGGTCTCGTCCATATTCCGACTAGGGCCGTAAATATGGATTCCACCGAGTTCATCAACTCCCTAAGAGTTGGTGCACGTGTCATTCGTGAACATCCATAGTGCTTTTGAAATAAAATGCATGAATCATAGAAACATGATATTGCATGAATTTAAACTATATGATATGTATCCTAGTCTAAGCAGGAAATTAAATCTCTTATTCCAAAATTACATTATTACATCACTAAATAAATGAAATAAATGGAAATTGCAGACTTCAGCTCCTTCTTTTAAATGTCCCTGCCAAGCTTGAAATGGGGTTAGCTCAAATATGTGGGTTTTTCCAAGATTTTCTAATAATATTATGAAATTATTGGACTTAATTGGATAGAAACCCTATTATCATGCTTCCTTGATATTTGAAATGATGTAAATGCAGGAAATTCAGTATAAAATAGTTTGAAATTCGAAATGGTGGTCAAAATGACCAAAATACCCCTAATTATAAAGTTATACCTTTAAAATCAGGGTTTTTTGAAGGAAAACTTGGTAAAATTGAGATTTTGAAATTCAAATTGAATCAAATGATGATTAAATGCATGATGACATGCTGCTAAACACATTAGGACTGTAAAATCAGAATTTGATATTTTGCAATTTATCCAAAATAACGAATTTCGCTTGTTTTTCGCTTGGATCAGGGTCCCGCGGGGCCCTGTTTTGATATTATGGCTAAACCGAGCCTCAAATGAATTCCAAATTACACCAAATTCGGTATGAAGCATCTACCTACTCTGATAAACAGCCTAGAATGCTAAAAATCACAAAATTATATGATTTAAATGCTAAAATTTGAAGAAAATCCTAAAAAGGGTGGATTTTGCCTATGGACCCGAACCAAATGCAATGCTTGATATGATAGTGAAAGATTTACACCATGAAAACTTCTGATGTTTTGCATACTGCTAAAGGACCCGAAATGGAACATTTTTTGTTTTTGCAGCCTCAGGATTTGAGCCATGGTGAGTTCGGCAACAGGGATTTGGTTTTGATGGAGGTAAAATCGACCTAATCTGATATAAAATGCTAAAAAAATAGAAAAAAGCCATGGCAATTTCTCTGCTATTTAACAGAGATACACACAACACCTACATGAACAACTTTCATGTTCATGACTTCCGCATTTGATCAACAGAAACACAGATAAAAATATAACTTTGCATGCCTAAATTAACAGAACAGACAAATGTGGCAAAACCGGAGACTGACAAAAAAAAATCCGAAACAGGTATCACTACCGTCCTAAAAATCACAAGCTTCCAGTTGCAAACAGAGGACATCTCGGACATAACATTCATTTTTTACATTTTTGGATTTGGAGCAACACCCAAAGAGAACCCATAGCTCTAAGTCGATCCAAAGTCTCAGAGGCCCAAATCAGGCTCTGACACGTGTCCTGCACTCTCGGATTTTTGTCAGACATTAAAAAAAATCAGAAAAATTTGAGAAACTCAGGTTAAAAACTATACATTCTCCCGAGTTCAGAACAACTTTCGAATCGAAACTCAGATCTCTCATGAGGGAGATATCGATTTTACAAGTCGGAAACAAGTTTTTAAAATGTATCCCAGGTAACAAAACCCGACTTGCCATTTTTAATGTTTACCGCAGTAAACAAATTCAAATGCTTCCGAAATTTTTGCAACTTTCTAGGAACACCTAATGTCGTATTCCATGGTTTTTTTGGAATTTTTAATAAAAAATAAATGCATGAAATGACTTGTAGACTGACTGACAAAAACAGAGAACTACTGAAACTGAGCAGAATTGAAATAAATGCTAAATTAATCCTAATTAACCTATAAAACATGCAAAATTAATAAAATAAAATACAAATTAAATCTAGCTAAATGCATGAATTTTAAAAATCATCAAGGAAGCATAATCATGTATTTTTATATATGTCGTTTTTTGAGAATAGCTCAATCCATCCCTCGGATGAGCTCTTTCTTCAAACGACTACTGAATCAAATCATGATATGAAATTAAGAGGAAAAGAGGTGCACCTTGCTTCGTTACGCAGCTTTGAAAATCTTGAAAGGGACGGCTACCAAGGGCTTCGTTCGTCCTTCGATCCGGGCTTCGGATGATTCACCAAAATCGACCTACGCTTGAATCGAATTGGCCACTACACGAACTTCACTGCACCTTCTCCAATGAGCCAAAGGGGGGGGGGCGTGAATTCCAAAGTTCAAAATTGGGTTCTGAAGAAAGCTAGGTTGAACTTCTAAGTCCAAAAAGGAGCCCCCTAGGCTGGACGTGGAGCCTTGTTTTTATAGAAATTTTCTGAAAATTTTGAATTTCAAACAGGCTCAATCTGAGCCCTCCATGTGGTGCCATCTCAGGGGGTGCTATTTTGATTTTTTGAGAAAATAAAAATAGGAATTTTGTGGGTGAGACACCTCAGCAGGATTTGAAATTTTTCAAAATTGGGTTTGCTTGATTTTCTCTGCAGGAAGCTCCCAGATTACGCCACCTCAGAGGGTGCTCTCTTGGAGTTTGAAATTCGAATTTGGCTTTTCTGAAGGCTTCTCAAATGGCGCCACCTCAGGGGCTATTTTTATTAAAAAAATAAAATAAATAAAAGAAATGAAGCCAAGTGGGGCTCTGGATTGGCGCCACCTCTAAAGGAGGTTTGAGGTGTAAAGCTGGAAACAGTAGGAGCATGTCATGTGGCGCTAGCTCTGGAGGCTCTTGACACATGTCAAAAGGACAGGAGTGGAAGAAGCAGACTGTGCCACCTAAGAGGAATTCAAATTCTACTTTTCTGCAGGAAAGGAGAGGCTGACATGTGGTGCCACCTCAGGATGGATCCACACTGCCATGTGGCAGGAGAACAAGACTGGAAGAAGCAGAATGCGCCACCTCAGAGGGGGGGGGGTTCTACTTTTTCTGATGCAGGGAGGTCTGGACATGTGGCAGACAAGTGTCAGCTGTCTGGAGGAGTTCTCTCAAATGGCGCCACCTCAGAGGAGGATTTGAATTTCAAATGGGGGTTGGCTCTGGAGGAATGGAGGATGGACATGTGGCATTTTCTCAGAGTGGCTCCTACGATGCCATGTGGCAGAAGGGAAAAGCAAGGAACATGTGGCACCCTCATATTCAAAGTAGAAAAAGGTAGAACTCCAGGATTTTTGCCACCTAGCTCTTGTCTGAAAAATTTTGAATGGTTGTTTTTCTGAAGAAAGCTAAGAGTGACATGTGTCCTCTACGTTTTCTGAGGGAAGATGGAGATGACATGTGTCATCTACTTTTCTGAGAAAAGTAGGGGAAAGACATGTGTCATCCTGCTTTTTCTAAAAGAAGCAGAGATTGACACGTGGCAGAGGGAAGAGGAGGACCAAGCCATGTGGCGCCATCTCAGACAAAATGGAAAAGGTGAAGTTCAGGATTTGCGCCACCTCTGGAGAGATTTGAATATTTGAATTCTAGCTTTCTCTGAAGAGAGCAGGAAGTGACACATGGCATTTACTTTTTCTGAGAAGAGCAGAGAATGACACATGGCATTTGCTTTTTCTGAGAAGAGCAGAGAATGACACATGGCATTTGTTTTTTCTGAGAAGAGCAAAGAATGACACATGGCATTTGCTTTTTCTGAGGAAATGAGAGATTGACATGTGTCCTCTGCAGGAGACACATTTCAAATGGCGCCACCTCAGAGGAGACAAGCCTACCTTTTCTGAAGGAGGGAGAGATTGACACTTGTCCTCTGCAAGAGACACACTTCAAATGGCGCCACCTCAGAGGAGACAAGCTCCACTTTTCCTGGACAGGACAACCTATGACACTTGGCATCTCAGAGTGATCTTTGGAATAACACATGGCGCAGGATGGATAGGGTGACACATGGAAGATAAATGGGGTGACATGTGGCGGCTTCTTATGGTAGCCCCACACTAACACTTGGCATGGAAATGGGAGGAGAGAGAAAAGACAAGTGGCACCAATCTAGGGGACAAGGCTCCTATATTTTTGGGTTTTTCAAAATTCAAATTTTTTCAAAAGAAAAGCCTGTGTGACACCACCTCAGTGTGGGTTCCACATTGCTTCTTTATTGAAATAAGGATAAGACAACAACCTCTTTTTGGAATTTTCATAAAATCTGGACTAATTGGTAAAACATAAACTTTTGAAAAGAGTTAGCCCTTGTAGGGCGATTTTGTAAAAGGAAGATAGTTGAAATAGCTGACAAAAGGCAAAATCTGAGTTGAAATTTATTGAAAATTATCCAGATTGTTTTCCTGAGGAAATATTTTGAAATTCAGAGCCCTGGGGGTAAAATGGGAAGAATTGATAATTTTATAGACCCAGGGTTTTGAAATCACTTTTGAAAAGAGTTGAAATTCAAATCTGGATTGAAAATTTTGAAATCGAGAGTTCTGGACCTCGAAATGACATGCTGTGCAGTGCAGTGATATGAAATGTTTATGCAATGATATGCAATGTCATGTCTTATGCAATAGAATCTTGAACCAAGACTTGGAGATGTCTGTCTCCTGTCAGGAGTAAAATTTTGAACATCTGAGACAAAAATAGAGAAATTTTGAGAGTTGCAGATGAAATTTAGACTTTTTCAAGGTCCGAGCTTAGAAAATGACCATTTTGCCCTCCGGCGATTTCAAAGGCTGAATGATGATGCTTGGTGAAAATGTCGGGGAGGTGAGTGAAAATTTGGGGTGTTTACAACCGTCCAGGACCTTCATTGAGCTAACTGAGCAAGCAGAATGGCTCGAACTAAGTGTAGAGAATGGAGTCTACGAAGGCTTCACATTTCCCAAGCATAACCCCCAAGGTGAACAAAAGAAGAAAACACTTCACCTATTCTGCCAACAACAACCACAACAACCGAAATCATTACAAAGGGCTGAGGAAAGACTATTGCTATGGCGCAGGCAATTCAAACAACAAAGGAGATCATAAAGTAAAACCTGCTCATCAATACAACAAGCCTCCTCAGCAGGATCAAGGGCCGAAACCGCGTGAGAAAGCCAAACATGAAGGATGGAGCTATGACCGAAAATTCACTCCTTTAGATCAATCGCTTGAAGATGTGCTCGAGTACATGCTATCGAAGGAGATGGTCAAGTTGCCAAGATTGGCTGATCCCCCTGTGCCTATGGGGAAATGAAAAGATCAATTTTGCAAGTTCCACAGGACAGTGGGACACAACACCGAGAACTGTTTCGTTCTCAAGAACATTGCGCAGGACCTTATTGACAAGAATCTGTTGGTGGAAGGAGAAGAAGAAGAGAAAATGGACATTCTAAATCAGCCCTTTCCTCCACAAACCACAGCAATGATATCTGAACAGCCATTCCTACCTCATGAGCACATCAAACCGTGTTCTCTACAAGATCTCCAAGTTCAGCATCAGGTGTCAGTGCTACGACAAGCAGCTGCAACTTCTAAGAAGATGGACATAATCTCAGCATTTGGCAGGATGAAAGTGTCTGAAGAGCCCACAAAGCAGGATTCATTCGAACTATTGACTACCCAGATTGGTTAGCCAATATTGTCGTTGTTCCAAAGAAAAGTGGCAATGTGAGAATTTGCATAGACTTTAGAGACCTCAATAAAGCAACTCTGAAAGATGATTATCCATTCCCAAGCATCGATCTTCTAGTCAATAGAACGGTAGGACATGTCATGTTCTCCTTTATGGATGGATATTTTGGCTACAATCAGATTAAGTTGGCCGCCCGTGATCAATCAAAAACTTCCTTCACTACGCCTTGGGGCACTTTCTGCTATACAATTATGCCTTTTGAGCTCAAGAATGCTAGAACAACCTATCAGCACGCAATGGCCGTTATCTTTCACGATCAGATGCGTAAAATCATGGATGCGTACGTTGATGATATCCTCGTGAAATCAAAAGAGGAAGAAGATCACCTCGAAGCCCTTGACCAAGTTTTCAAGCGACTCATCATTTATAAGTTAAGGCTTAACCCCTAAAAGTGTGTTTTTGGAGTCGAATAAGGCAAATTGTTGGATTTTCTGGTCAGCAAAAAGGGAATTGAAGTTGACCCAGGCAAAGCAAAGGCTATCATTGATATGCCACCCTCGACAAATCTCAAAGAATTGTGTAGCCTTCAGAGACGTATGAAATCAATCCGGCGATTTATTTCCAACTTGGCAATGAGATATGAACCTTTCAACCACTTACTCAGAAAAGGAGTGAAGTTCGAATGGGGACCAGAATGTCAGCAATCGTTTGACCGTATCAAGAAGTATCTTCTCAATCCTCCTATCTTAAAGCCGCCAGAATTAAGGAAACCTCTTTTACTATATATCTCAGTCAATCAGGTCGCATGCGACAGATTCTTGGCACAGTATAAAGAAGGCAGTCTGATAGAGCACGCCATTTATTATGTGAGTAAGACTTTCATAGACTATGAAAAAAATACTCCCAAATAGAGAAGACCTGCCTAGCTCTGGTATGGATGTGTCAGAAGCTAAGACACTACCTGCTAGCATCTGAAGTCAAAATCTTGTCTAAACTCAATCCTCTCAAGTATATCCTAGAGCAACCTTTTCTCAGCGGACGAGTCGCCAAATGGCAAGTCTTATTGATGCAGTATGACTTAGAATATGTCTCACAGCAATCAATTAAAGGACAAGCAATTGCAGATCAATTGGCAGATTTTCCTCTGGCAGAAGAGGTGAAAGCCAAAGATGATTTCCCAGATGAGCAAATTTGCAATAACCAGCAATCTCCAGTCTGAAATTTATTTTTTGACGGTTCCAAGAATATGGCCGAAATAGGCATTGGGATCTTATTAATCACTCCTGAGAAGGAGATGATTCCATTCTCTCTCAAGTTAGATTTTCAATGCACCCACAATATGGCTAAGTATGAAGCCCTGATCCAAGGTCTGAAGATCCTACTAGACTTCAATGTCAAGAGAGTGCATGCTTACGGTGACTCATTACTCGTTGTCAACCAAGTCCGAGCCGAATGGAAAGTGAAAGATCAGAAGCTATTTCCTTACCAGAAAATCGTTTCAGCTCTTGTCAACAAGTTTGAAGAATTTCAATTATTCCATATCAAGAGAGACTTTAATCAAGTGGCTGATAGCCTAGCCAGTTTAAGCTCCATTATGGCATTCAAGAATGGAGAATCTTGTCGCTCTTTCGAAATTGGCAGACTTGACCAACCTGCCTTCCTTCCAACAGAATAAGTACACCAAGCTTAGCAAAAGAAGAAACCTTGGTATTACAATATCAAAACTTTCATAGAAACCAGCGAATTTCCTCCAGAACTCTCGAAGAAAGAGCAGCGAGCAATCCAGCTTATGTCTACCCGATATTTCATTCTAGCCAATGTCCTATATCGTAGTGGATTCAGTTCAGAATATTCCAGATGCTTAGACGAAGACGAAGCCAAAGAAGTTGTGCGAGAAGCACACGAAGGCATCTGTGGTGGCCACGTCGGCTACCAAACCCTTGTCAAGCAGATCATTAGAGCAGGTTATTATTGGAAAACTATGCAGCAAGACTGCTATCATTTTGTGAAAAAGTGTATTCAATGCCAGATACATGCCTCTTCTATTCATGCTCCAGCGACATTTTTGCAATATGTTGTCTCTCCATGGCCGTTCTCTATGTGGGCCTTTGATGTTGTAGGTCTCATCACTCCTTCTGCTTCAAATGGACACAAATACTTCATTGCCGCAATAGAATATTTCACCAAGTGGGTAGAAGCTATCACTCTTCGCACAGTAGAAGGAAGACACATGGTCTCTTTTATTCACAAGAGCATCCTTTGCCGTTTCGGCATCCTGCATGACATCGTGTCAGATAATGGCAGTCATTTCAAGAATGAAAGAATGAAGACATTCTGCTCAAAGTTCAAAATCTATCATCATTTCTCCGCTCCCTACTATCCTCAAAGAAATGGTCAGGCAGAAGCCACCAACAAAATCCTAATCCGTATCTTAAAGCGAACTGTAGAAACAGGCCGTGACTGGCATGAGAAGATCCACGATGCACTATGGGCCTATCGGACCACCATTCGTACACCAACGAATGCTACTCCATCAGAACTGGTCTATGGAACATAAGTAGTATTGCCTCTGCATGTTCAGAAGCCCGCTTTGAAATTTGCATCACTCTTAGAATTACCCCTAGACCAATACCAGCAGCAGCGACTGGTACAACTAGACTTGCTCGACGAGAGAAGGCTAAAAGCAGCAGAGTATGCTCAATCCTATCGCCAGAGAGTAGCCAGGCAGTACGTGAAGTCTGTCATCGAAAGAAGATTCAAAGTCAATGATTTAGTGCTTCGATCCACAGCTTATCTCAAACATCATCCTGGCGATAAATGGTCGCCAAATTGTGAAGGTCCATATGTCGTCAAAGAAGCATTACCCCGCAATGCATATCGGCTCATCAACGCCGATGGGGTGGAATTACTAGATCCCATTAATGCTCGACACTTGAAAAAGTTCTATGCTTGAAGCATCTATTCTTCCCTTGTAATCCTCCTATTTTTTTTCCAATAAGGATCAAACTTTCTTTTCTCAGTTACACTGGGGCATTTTAAAATTTTGTTCTGTATGTAAGCAGGATAAACAAATCTCTCATTTTACACACTTGTGCATTCATGCGCATCATTTTGCATTCATTTGCATCCAATTGCATTAACGTCAATTTGGTCAGTATTGGAATTTCAATAAACAAGTCCCATCGTAATTCCTAATTGTTATTCAAAATTGAAAACAATCATTAAATATTGAACCAAAATCTAGTGCTCAAGCTGACATTATTTCGAAAAAAATCAGTGCTCGGACTGATACATTTCAAAATCCAACTTTCAAGTTGGTCTATATTTTCTTTCTTTTGAAGATTCAAGTTTTGACTCGAGTTTTTCTTCAAATTATATTTTTTTCTTTGAAAAACCGAATTCCGACTCGGGTTTGCTCTCAAATTATATTTTCCTTTAAAAACCGGGTTCCGACTCAGGTTTTCCTTCAAATTATTTTTCCTTTTGAAAAACCGAGTTTCGACTCGGGTTTTCCCTTCAAATTATTTTCCTTTGTTGATCCAAGTTCCGACTCGTGATCTCTTTACCATATTCGAGCTCTTCATTTTCTTTGATGGTCTGAGTTCCGACTCGTGATCTCTTTTCCTTATTCGAGCTCTTCATTTTCCTCTGTTGATCCGAGTTCTGACTCGTGATCTCTCTACCTTATTCGAGCTCTGATTCGAGCTCTTCATTTTCTTTTGCTGATCTGAGTTCTGACTCGTGATCTCTTTACTTTATTCGAGCTTTGACTCGAACTCATCATTCTCTTTTGTTGATCCAAGTCCTTTCGATCCTTAGGGTCCGTCAATTTCTTAAATTTGATATTTTGCCCACCAATCTTCAATTCAAATCTTCGGATCATTCAATTCCCAATTTCGACCTCCGGGTCACCCAATTTCCAAATTCTCAAATTCCAATTTCGACCTTCGGGTCACTCAATTTTCAATTTTGACCTTCGGGTCACCCAATTCCAATTTTTCAAGTTCAATTTCCAATTTCAACCTTCAGGTAACTCAATTCTCAATTTTGACCTTCAGGTCACCCAATTTCGACCTTTTGGTCAACCAATTCTCAATTTCGACCATTAGGTCATCCAATTTCAAACCTTCAGGTTGCCAATTCTATTTCAATCATTTTCGACCTACGGGTCACACCTTTGCCAATCTAGGTCGTGTTCATTCCGCCTATTGGCCTAATATCCAATTTCAATCATTTTCTCTTACGAGAGATCATTTTTAGGGAGAGTTCGAGGGAGCTAGTTCTTTTCGCATGCTATCCAATTCGTTCACTTAGCCCTTTTTTTAGGGAGAGTTTGAAGGAACTCACGTCTTTGTGAACCGTTTGCAAATAATTTCCAATTTCACACAAGGAACCCTTTTATAGGGAGAGACTCGACGGAGACTCGCTTTTCTTGTGCCCCCCCCCCCCCCAATTTTCATACTAGGACATTTTCGTCATGAAAGACCCACTTTTTAGGGAGAGTGTGATGGACTTGTTCATTCATGACCCAATTTTTCGACCTCACTACTATCGGCCCCCTTTCTATAAGAGAAGCCTAATATTAGGGAGCTTTGACGAAAGCTTAATTTCTCTTCGAAAGTTCGTTTTGCAAACACCTCCTCTTCAGGGAAGAGAGGAGTAATTTCCATTTCCCATTCAGGTAAGGGCTAAGCCTGAGTCACTCTTTTTGGGGAAAAAGAGAGGAGAATTTTCGTCACGGATGTGTTGAGCTGGACTTCAAATACTCTCTTTCACCCAGGATATTAAAAACATGTTGTCAATTTGTCAATCAATTATTTGTTGATTTCAAAAACTTTATTATACAAATCTTTACCTCAGTTTACCTTCAACATTACTTCCAAAAGGGTGAAGCTTTTGCGAAAAAAGATTCAAAATTCAAATTCTTTTTATTGGCCAACCAAAAGGATGAAGGATAAATCCTCGATATGGCCAACAAAAGAAGATTCAATGTTATTGCAAAGCCATAAATGATTGATATTGATCGCAGTCAATGACACATCTTTAAAGACCATTCTTGTGAAAATGAGGCAGTGGAAATATCCTGAGCGCTAGGAAAAGAGAACATTTACCTAAACCCTGTCTCCTCAAAATCACCTAAGCTGCAATTAAATATCTGCAAAGGGGATCCCTTAATTGTCGTCAAGATGAAGGCGAATTAAGCGAGCAGACCCCCGGGGCCAAAGAAGATTTGAAACATCGCTAAGATGACGGAGTTTGTGACGGATCCTTCCAGGGAAAGTCCAAAGCACTGTCGAGATGAAGGCAGATGCGATGAACCTCCCGACAATCCCTAAAAGATATTTAATTTCAGCTATCATCCCAAGATCTCCAACCCATGAGCCAATAATATCAAGATAATCCTGGAGCAAAGAAGGATCAAAACATCTCCAACTTGAAGGAGTTTGTGACGTACCCTTCCAAAAGAAAGCAAGAGAGGGAAAAGAAGGAGAGAAAAGTCAGAATATCTCCAAAATGAAAGAGAATGTAACCGAAACCCAAGAGAGCCCAAAAGAGTGCAGAAAGATTATCAGGAGAGAAGCTCCCAGGATATCAAACTGCCAAGTCTATCAAGAATCTTATTTAAATTTGTGAAATTCTATTATCAATACTCCTTCATCAATTGCTTTCATAATATCAAATTCTCTTTCCTGTTCATATCAAGGAAATTGATGGTTTCCTTAAAGGAGGTCAATCACAAGTAATTTGAATATCCCAATCTCGATTTTACGAAGTGAATCTTGTTTGGAGGTAATACTTCAGGTAGAAAAGAAGAAATATTTTTGCAACAACATGCATCATTTTCAAATACTTTGAATCAACAACAGAATTCTCAACAGTTTGACAATATTCTCTAGCTATCCTGGCGTGAAGTGAGAGCTTGATGCCCATTTTGATACACCATGACAACAATTTTTAAATCCCTCTTAAGGACTTGTTTCCTTTTCTTCTTTGAGAGCGTGAGCTCTCAGATTTGTACACTTCCCTGTGTCCCCACTATCCCACCATAGACAGTCCCATTTCGGTTTGAGGTTGAACCACCAATCACTTTCTCACAAAAGGCAATTCAAAAGTTGATTTAGTCTCAGAAATGAGACGCCCAAGATCAATCCCTTTTCAAGCTTTAGAGACCCCATTTTCCTTCCTTTTGCAAAAACCCCTGTCAAATTTATTGTGCAAAATCTGAAGGTTCCATCATGGTCTCTTCTTTCGAGGATTCCATCCATTTTCCACCCAATCAGGATAAGGGTACAAACCTGAGCCTCCTTTGATGAGGTATTTCATTTTTTCCGCCAGATTAGGTTAAGGGTACAAACCTGAGTCTCATTTCAATGAGATATTTCATTCGCCCAATCAGGATAAGGGTACAAACCTGAGCCTTATTCAAAGAGGTATTTCATTTTCCGCCCAATCAGGATAAGGGTACAAACCTGAGCCTCACTCAAAGAGGTATTTCATTTTCCGCCCAATCAGGATAAGGGTACAAACCTGAGCCTCCTTTGATGATGTATTTCATTTTCCGCCTGTAAACACCCCAAATTTTCACCCTCATTCAGTGTTTGTCCATTTCATATGTAATTGCATATCACTGCATATATTTTTTTGCATATCATTTCATTGCATTGCATAGCATTGCATGTCATTACATCTCATTTTCGAGATCCAGCACTCCTGTTTTCAAAACATTCAATCCAGATTTGAGTTTTAAAACTTTTTCTTTCAAAATCAATTTCAAAACTTGGGTTTTTAGTCAACATTCTATCATTTTCCAACCCCAGGACCTCATATTTCGAAATATTTTCTCAGAAAATAATCTGGATTCATTTCAAACTCAATTTCAATTGATTTCAATTCTCAGATGAGACCCATTTAGGAGGTGTCGCTTATGGATTCCTTTACTTATCAAAAATCTCAAAAAATTTAGAGTCCTAGTTGGATCAGGACTCTTTTTCCATAGTCCAGTCGGATCAGAACTCTACTTTTCACTACCTTTTTACCTGTTTTTGAATAAAACCTTTCAAAATCTTCTGTTTTGGCCAAAATTTCAGAGTCCTAGTTGGATCAGGACTCTTCTTCAAGAGTCCAGTCGGATTAGGACTCTTCTTCGAAGTTTCAATTGGATTGGGACTCTAATCTTTTACAACTATTTTATCTATTTTCAATCAAATCTTTTAAAATCTTTCAAAATGAGTCAGAAACTCAGAGTTTTAGTCAAAACAGGACTCTGTTCAGAGAGTCCTAGTTGGATCAGGACTCTGATCCTGATTTCAATTTTGAGAGAATCTTTCAGAAATCTTTCAATCTACCAAAACTATTATATTTATCAAAGACTTTCAAAATTCTAAGGTTTTAGCCCAGAGTCCTAATCAAATCAGGACTCTATCCCCAGAGTCCTAATCGAATCAGGACTCTATCCAAAAATGATTTTCTCACTTCATTTTCACTGGTTTTCAAAAGCTTTGCCCAAATTTCATCATTTGCTCATCAAAAAACCAAAATTCTTAGAGTTCTGATTGAATCAGGACTCTTTCTTAGAGTCCTAATCAGATCAGGACTCTGAACCAAAATTCAATTTCATCATGTTTTTAACTATTTTTCAAAATTCTCTCATTTGTTTTCTCAGAAAATCTAAAAATCTGAGAGTCCTAGTTCAATCAGAACTTTGTCCTCAGAGTCTCAGTTGAATCAGAACTCTATTTTATTCCAGTATTCGTTATTGTTTTCACTATTTTGACAAGTTCTTTCATTTGTTTTTCAGAAAAATACCAAAAAAATCTAGAGTTTCAGTCCGATCAGAACTCTGTCCCGGAGTCCTAGTCCAGTCAGGAGTCTGTTTTGAAGTCTGTTTTTAATCCCTTTTCACTTATTTCCATTTGTTTTCAAAAATTAGGTCATTTTGTAGAGTTCAGTTAATTTAGGACTCTATTTCAGAGTTCTGATTGAGTTAGGAGTCTAACCCTGACTGTATTTTTTGACTTATTTCACCATTTTCGATGAAATCTTTTCAAAAACTTCTTCATTTGGCTTTTAAAAACCAAAATCACATAGTCCTAAAAATCCAGGACTCTAACCCGGAGTTCCAGTTTGCTTGAAACTCTACTTTCAAAACTTTGAATTTCAACTATTGATTTTAACCCCTTTTCAAAGCCATTTTCAGTATTTATTTCAAATTTTCAAAACTCTGATGTGGGGTCCACTCAGTTGGCGTCATATCCAGAGGAGTTCTGACCCAGTTGGAACTCTATGCCATTTCAAAACTTTTAATTTCAAGACTACTTTTGAATCTCTTTTGAAAATTCTCTCAATTTCAAGCTTTAAAATTGTTTTTGAAAATTCAAGTGCGGCCCACTCAAGGTGGCGCTACATTTGTAAAAGTCAGGGTTAGACTAGGTCCTACTTAGGTTAGATGTCTAAGTGAGTCAAACTTTAATTTTAAAAACCCCTATCTTCACTCTAGTTTCTAACTTTGATTTTAAAGTTTTAAAAAAAATTAGGTTTTTGAAAATCCCAAATGGCGCCACATTTGGGATTTTTAGGTCAGTTAGAGGTCTAATTAGTAGTCTTAGGTTAGTTAGGGGCTTAATTAGAAAGGTCAAGAGTCAAAATCAATTTTAAAAATCCATTTTATTTAACTTTTAAACCATTGGTTTTTAAAGGTTTTAAATTCAAGTTTTAAAAACCAAATGTGGGTCCATAGTAGGTGGTGCCACATTTGGACTTTCTAGGGTTTAATTAGGTGTTGATTAGGTATTAATTAGAGTCCCACCTAGGCTATAATTCTCCAAAAAATCGTTGCCCCCTTTACTGGATTTATTAGAAAGAGTTCTAAAAAAATAAAACTCCTTAATTAACCCTAATTAAGGAGGTTTTGAAAACCTATAAAAGGGGGACTTCAAGAGGTCAAAGGGGACTCTTTTTCTCTCAAAATATTCATGGCTTCTCTCTCCTCTCCAGCACCTCCACCTTCCTCCATTTCAGCTGCAGCCCCAAGGTGAGTTTATTTAATATTATTTTATTATTATTTTATTAGTTTTTTTTATGATTTTTCAATAGATTTCACCATGGAAACTCTTGTGTTCATGGATTTAACCATGGATTTCATCCAAGAACCCCAAAATCGACCCAAGAAGCTGATCTAACTCAGTTTGAGGGTGATTTCAAGGATTCTAATCCATTAGAATCGATGAGAGGTACGTTTTTTATGTTCTTAACCGACGAAACGTGAGATTTACCCGTTAAATGGGTTAAATCCATGATTTCAAAGGTGAAAGCAAATTCCAGCCATGGATTCCCTGTATTTTATTTATTCCTTTGCTTATTCATGTTTATTACACGTTTTCCAGCATAGAAATCAATTTTATTTTACTGTTTTGGTATTTTCTTTATTGTTTTCATTGATAAATGCATGCTTTATTGGGTTTTATCAAATTTCTGTGTGTTTTTAGTTTAGAACATAAAAGAGTATGCTGTTTTGGATTTAAATATTTAATGTTAATTCCTGTTTTTTTAATATGTGATACATGGATGTGTAATTGAACTACTGTAAAAAAATAAGAGTTTTTGGGATTCAGGAACTCTGTCAGAAAAATCAGACATCAAATCGGGTTTTTAAAACTTTAAAATCGTTGTTAAAATCGTTGTTAAAATCAAGAAGGTAGCTTGCTGTTATAATATTTCTCTCATCCTATATCCGATTTTAGATCTGTAAAGTGCCATGGATTCATGTTGATTAGATCTATTTACTGTAAAATTTTCGGATTTTTCGATTACTATTTAGTATTTTTCCTCTGTCAGAAAACCTGATTTTGAATTTAAAACTCGTTAGGGTTTACCAAAACCCAAATCGGATTTGTGTTATTCATAAATCCCAAAATACAGATCCGATTCATGATTTGTAAAAAGTGAATATTGTTATTTTTCTAATCACCCTCCACTGTTAAAATCTCAGATATTTTGGAATAGTACTTATATTTATCCAGGAATTTGTAATCTGCAGTGCTTGTTTTAACTCATGTTTGGTTTGCAATATTCAAGCCCGGATTGCCGGAAAGGGATCTCCCTCGTCCGAACCGCTTTTTCAGATCTGTAAAATATAAAAGTTCTGTTTTTCTGTCTATTTTTCCTCTGTGAAAAATCAGAAGTTTTCATGAAGGGTTGACCCCTGGTTTGGGTCCTAAACTGAAACTATTTGGTGAACTAGATCAAAAATAGCATATTTCTGGGGTTTAATGCAAATTTCGGATTAATTTAACGTCAAAAAATTATTTTTATAATTCCAATCAGATATTAGGGTTATAACAAGTGCAGGTACCAATTTTGAGGATTTTTAAAATCCATTTGATGCTTAAATGGCTTGAATTGCAAAATAGGGCACCCGAAGAATTCCAAAACACTGCAAAAATCACAAAATTTGTGATATTCTTGGATTTTCGTGCATAAGCATATATTTTTAGGGTTTAATCATATTCATAATCATATTATACTTTAGGTTGAATTTGATGTTCATTTGATTTCATTTAGTGCATAAAACCTAAGTTTTACTAAAATATTTTCTGAAAAAACCCTGATTTCAAGGCCATAGTCTTGCTATCAGGGATAGTTTGATCATTTGACCTCAATTTCGAAGTCCCTAACCTTAATTTTCTTATTTTTAATCATGTCACATCATATTTAGTTTGATTTATCTTCATTTGAACTTCAAAACTTGCATTTTATCAAATATCTTTCTAAAAACCCTAATTTCAAGGCCATAGTCTTGTTATTAGGGGTATTTTGGTCATTTTGACCCCAATTTCGAAATTTCATATCTTATATTCATATTTATTCAATTTTAATTCATATTTTTATAATTTTGATTTAAGGGAATCAAGGAAAAGGCTCATGTCTAGAAAAATCCAGCAATTTCCAGATATTGCTGGATAAATCTAGAAAAGCCAACATATATTCACTAACCTAACTTTCTAGTTTTGCAGATACATTGAAGATTTTATTTTTCATGTATTTAAATTTCAATAGTGATGTAAATTAAATGTAAACTTTGGAATAAGAATTTAAATTCCTGCATAGATTAGGATTTGCATTTCATATAGTTTACGCTTTGATATATAACTGCCATGTATGCCAATTCATGCACATTTTATTAATTCACTATGGTCTACACGAATGGCACATACACTAGCTTTTATGAAGTTTATAAACTTGATGGAATTTGTATTTATGGCCATAGTCAGAATACGAATGATACCCAAATTTATGATCTTCACATTAGCCACATTCAACCTACACTCTTAGGCTAACTTCAAAATGCACTGCATTTCTCAAAAATACAAAAAGTATTTCTCAATTCCTCAAATCCATATTCATTCATTTCATGCATTTGCCAATTCCAATTCAAATCTCAATTCAAAGAAGTTCATTTTCTCAAAAATTTCCTAAGTCTTATTCAAAAAAATCTATTTTCTCAAAATATTGATTTGCCAATGATATTTCAAGTATTTCCCAAGTTCCAAATTCGATTTTCCAAGTTATATTTTCAATTTCAAAGTTTGAATTCAAAGAAATCAAGTTTTCCAAAGTTTTTTATATTTCTCAAAATCAATTTTCACAAAATTCTTACATTTCTTCAAAAATTGATTTTTACTTTTTTCAGAAGTACATTTCAAATCCCAATTCACGATTTTTCATGTGATATCTATTCTAAGTGTTTCAGTTATTCAAAGCAAACATCATATTTTCAAATATGCATTTTCAGAAAATTCATAGCACATGCCTGATTCTATGTGCATTTAGAAATTAGAATATGATTTAGACAAGTTGAATAGAGCAGAGCAGTAGATTGATCCTTGGTTCGATTACCCCTGTTAAAGGTGGCAGGAATGGTCGAACCTCGTACCGACAGGCGAGTCCCATTCTATGAAATTTTCCTGCATTTTAAAACAGAGGTGAGTTATTTTCAAAAACTTTTCAAAGGTCAGTTTGACTCGCAAAAGTAAAAATTTTGCGATGATAACAGGTTTGGCGACCGTGATGGGACCTGTCTTCGCCTGATCAATTGTGTGCTTGACTTAGTTCAAATTGTCAAAATCATGTTCCATGGAATGTCAGCTTTTATTTCATAATATCATGTGAACCTAGGAGCCTAGACTTGAATCCAGCTGACATGGATCTCATATAGACTAAGTATGGTTTGGTAGGACCATATTGAGGAGGAAATTATTCATGCTCACATAAGCTTAGGTCTAATACAACCCTCCTTAATCTAGGTTTGATTGAAAACAATGTTTGCTTCTTCAAATATTTCAAAATTCTATCTATTTAGGACTTAGAGCCCTCTGTTTTCTTGCATGTGCTCATATTTTCAAAAACCACCCCCACCTATATTGTCCCGGTCTTCACGTTGCTGGGCTCTCTTCCAGAACCATAGTTCGGGACAGAGCCTCACAACTGGGCCACCTATTTGGGTGAAAACCCCCCTGCCACGTACCAAGGGCCATAGTCCAACGTATATTGGCAAGTGCTCAAAGATGTTGGAAAACTTGAACTTAGAACCAGAAAAATTGATTTTATGCCACGTACATCGAGCCTTGGCTTAAGTATATAGGCATAACTGGATTGGATACAGTTGATCTGAACCTTAGAGTTAGGATTAAGGTCCTACAGCTATTTTAAAATTTGTGCATCTAGAGTCAGCTTTTAGGGAATGTTGTATGTGCATACTTGTTTATGCAGGATGTGATTGAATATGTTATAGTCATTTCCTTTGTATTTTCCATATTTTCCCAATTTTCTAAAAAAACTGGACGATTTTCTCAAAAGTTCCCCAATCTATGTCCATGTACTGTCCATGTTTTAAATCCTGGATGATTTTCAAAATACTTCATTTTATGAAGTACTTCCTTATATTAAACCCTGGACGATTTTCATAAAATTCCTCCATTTTCCTCAAAACTCCAGGTGATTTCTCATCTTTCTTGTCTTCTGGATCTCGAATTTCCTGCTTTATTTTTATCCTGCCTGCATTTTTCTCAAATTTCCTGTATTCTCCTGAGTCTTATTCCAATTTTCCATGTTTTCAAGTCTGATGGCATCCAGTCAGCTTGATTCAGTCTTCCCTGAGGGTCACATCTCCTATGAGGTGCGACAAAGTCTTCCCGAGCATCGAGTCCTCAGCACCGGATCCTTCTTCCTCCAGTGGTATTATTCCTGGCTCAAGAACTTCTCGCGTATGTTTTCGAACCATCTGGACGATTGTGGGTTAGAACTGGCGTCCGCAGTGGGAAAGCAAACAGTCAACGGCAATTTGATCCATGCACTAGCAGAACGGTGGAATCCGAGCACTTCTACCTTCTGGTTCCCGTGGGGCGAGATGACGGTGCTGATAGATGAATTTTCAGAAATCATGGGATTACCCGAGCCAGCCGGTCAGCCTGGAGATCCATTGGAAAACAATTTTTGATTAATGTCAAGGGTCTGGACCCTAAAGATGCTTTAGCTCGCATGACAGGGCGTAAGTCTTGGTCGCTGATCGAAGAAGATGGAAACCAATACGTGGACCTGCTCGAAATCTACATACAGTATGGGGCATTTGCGGAAGTCAGCTTGTTGTCCAGGACAGCTCGAGAGAGAATTCAGCATGCGATGGTCTTATGCACCGTGGGACTCGCTCTTTTTCCAGATGGACGGAATTACATAGATATCAGGATAGTACAGCTTCTGCGAAGGTGGGGAAGTCGACAGACCAGCCGCCTCTCCATTGCCATGGCCACACTCGCCTTTCTATACCGAGGGTTGACTCGTTTCGCACTCGGAGAATCAATTCTAGTCGAAGGGTGCACCTATGCGTTGCAGTCTTGTTTCCTCCAGCATGTGCCAGCTCGAGTCAGTTCCTTCAGATACAATGGTAAAAAGCTTTTGCCAGTTGCGCGATACCGATTCTTGATCGACAACCTTCAGGAGGAAGAAGTCGTATGGGACTACTTTGATCATCAGGCTACTTGGCCCCCTCTTCTGCGCATACTACCATCCAGAGCAGTGTGTCAGGCAGTTCTCTCAGAGGCAGAAGCGCGTAGAGATTCGTCCACTATCAGGGGTTCTGCCAGAGTTCAACCTCGCATCAGATCAGTGGTCCGGAGCATACCATTCTGCCAGACATGGTTGGGATTCCTTTGTCAATCTTACTATTTTTCTTGGCCCTCGTGTGTCTCCTGATTATCCGGAGTGGTGGAAAATTGTTTGTCCCCCTCCCCTCTATCAAGTGTATTATTGATAAAATCATGTTTTTCCCCTCAATAAAATTTTACATCTCATCTTGGTTTGACGACCTCGCCTAGGTAACAAGGCATATTTCCAGTTGTTTATTTTGCAAAGAATGGCAACGCAATTGTCGTAACTCTAGCGACGACTCAATCCCTAGTAATGGGATACTCTTTCAATTGTCTACCAAAATTCTCAACAAATATCTTCCTCCAAACCAAATTTCTTTCAAAAGCCTAACCATCAATTCTGCCTTGCAGAGAGCGTTAGCAACCTCCAGAGAGTTGTCGTGACACTCGATGGTTCATACAAGGTCCGGAAAGAAAACCGTATCAGTTGAAGGCATTGCATACTCAGTCGCTTCAGAAGAGGAAATGGACTCACCCCGTAGTCAAGGTCAGCAAGCAGAAGATGACGTAGATCCCCAGATGTACGTCATGTTCAAAAAGATGATGAGTAAGATGCTGGCAGAGCAAGCTGAAGCTAGTACTGAGCAGATTCAGATAAAACAGAAGGATAGGGATCACACAGCCAAGAATGTGAAAATCATTAAAAAGCAGAATCGCCATGAGGAAATGTCTGATGAGTCGGAATCAACAGATGATACTGACAAAGAGTATGAAAACAAGCAAGAATTCAAAAGGTCGACTCAAGGGCAGGGGTCGGCCTACAAATCCAAGAATCAGTCTGTTGACGACCCTACGCAGTCACAACTCAAAGATGTGATGAAGATAGTTAAGGATCTTCAAGCTTGTGACAAGGGTAAAAGGGTCTTTACAAGCGAAGACTTTTATGACGGATTGGATGGGGATGATGATCTCGATAACCTCCCCAAGAAATTCATTAAGTTTGATGGTTCGGGTGACCCAAAGGCACACCTCGCCCTTTTCTTTGTAGAGTGTTCCAAGTTCAGGAGGAATAATCGAGCCTTATTTCTTTGTTTCCCTCGCAGTCTGGAGGGTATTGCAGCAAAATGGTATTCAAAGCATATTAATCCCATAGAGCTGAAAGAGTTTGATAAAGTGGTCAATTTGTTTATTTAGCACTTTTTATTCAACGCTGAAGCCCTCCCGACTCTCAGCCACCTCTGCAGTCTGAAGCAGAAAGAAAATGAAAAAGCCAGAGATTTTATTCATAGATGGAGATCTGCTTGTAACAAAATGCGTGATCCAATATCAGAGGGACACACACTATCCTTAATTTTGAGCAACTTCTCGCAACCCCTAAGGGGACTGATTTCCACCTCTCCATCAAAGACCTTCATGGAACTGATAGAACGAGCTGAATGGATTGAGTTGAGTATGGAAAATGGATCTTATAAAGGTTTCATGTTCACCAAAAGCAGCAGTCAACAAGAATCTAACAAGAAAACCCATTTTACCTACTCTACCAACAAGAATCATTATAAGGGAAATGTGAAAGATCACAGCTCTGGCCCAGGGGGACCAAACCTCAGCAAAAATGAGCAAAAAGGTGAGTTGATTCCCCAGTATGATAAGCAACCTCAGCGATCTTTTGAGCAAGAGTCGAGACCTCAAGAAAAGTCGAAGCACGACAACTGGAGTTTTAAACGTGACTTTACTGCCCTAGATCAACCGCGTGAAGAAATCCTTGAATATATGTTGGCCAAGGAGATGATTAAGCTCCCAAGAGTCGATGATCCTCCTATCACTAGGGGAAGATTTAAAGATCAATTCTGCAAGTTTCATCGAGCCATGGGGCATGATACCGAGTACTGCTTCCTTCTCAGGAATATTATTCAAGACTATATCGATAAAAATATCCTTGTGGAAGGCAAAGAAGAAGATAAAGCAGCCAGCTCATCAACACCCTAAGAGCGACAAGGCCATCACTCTTTCATTCTTGCATTTTGCTTTCATCATTTTGTATGGATGGCATGGTCTCATCTCTTTCATCAATAAAATTATTAATCTTCCTCATAGTTTGGCATCATCTTTTGTACTTCTCCTTCTTTACAAAATGTCTTTTTACAAGGAGTAACCTCTTTCAGAGTGTCTCCCGAATTCATCAAGAAGCACATCGTCAATCTTTCCACTGTTATCTTCAGAGAACATTCCTCAAATATCAATTATTTATTCTTTCATCCAATATCTTACTCCCCCATTACATTGGGGCATTATTTTGAAAATTGTCTTCAAAACATCCTGTATGCAGGTAGGATCAAGCAAATCTCTCATTTTGCACACATGTGTACTCATTTACATCATTTTGCATTTGCATGCATTCATTTGCATTTTTGCATACATCAACTTGCATCAATCCAATACCCATTTAGGATAAGGGATGAATTTTGAGACTCGTGGCATTTGTCTAGGTCAGCGTGAGGGTAAAGATTGAAAATCTCACATTACAATCATCAAGCGCTTTCTAAACACCAACCTTTTTCAAGTTCGTCCTTCGGGCCGAGTTTTTATCAAAACCATTTTTACCGGTCAACCTTCGGGTGAAGCCTACTTTCTAAATCCGGTTTTCACTGGTCGAACTTTCTGAATCCAGTTTTTACTGATCGAACTTCCAGAATCCAGTTTTCACTGGTCGAACTTCCTAAATCCGTTTTTTACGGGTCGAACTTCTTGAATCCAGTTTTCACTGGTCGAACTTTTAAATCCGATTTTCACTGGTCGAACTTCCTAAATCCGGTTTTCACTGGTCGAACTTCCTAAATTCGGTTTTCACTGGTCGAACTTTCTAAATCCAGTTTTCACTGGTCGAACTTCCTAAATCCGGTTTTTACTGGTCGAACTTCCTAAATCCGGTTTTCACTGGTCAAACTTCCAGAATCCAATTTTCATTGGTCGAACTTTCTGAATCCAGTTTTCACTGGTCGAACTTCCTAAATCTGGTTTTTACTGGTCGAACTTCCAGAATCCAGTTTTCACTGGTCGAACTTTCTAAATCCAGTTTTCACTGGTCGAACTTCCTAAATTCGGTTTTTACTTGTCAAACTTCTAGAATCCAGTTTTCACTGGTCGAACTTCTTGAATCCAGTTTTCACTGGTCGAGCTTCTTAAATCCAGTTTTCACTGGTCGAACTTCCTTAATCCAGTTTTCACAGGTCGAACTTCCTGAATCTGGTTTTTACAGGTCGAACCCTGTAAATTCAGTATTCACTGGTCAGACTTTTTCAAAGCCCCGTTCATGTGGGTACTTTTTTAAAATCCAGTGCTTGTACTGGTAATCTTTCAAAATCCAGTGCTCGTACTGGTAATTTTCCAAAATCCAGCGCTCGTACTGATAATCTTCCAAAACCTGGTATTCGTACTGGTAATTTTTCAAAACATGATGCTTGTATTGGCACATTTTCAAAATCCGGTGTTTGCACTGGTACACTTTAAAATTCACTGTCCACTAATTTAGTTTTCCTTCAGGAATTCGAGTTTCGACTCGAATTTCTTTTCCTTCTAACCGGTTTAGTTTCCCTTTGAGATTCGAGTTCCGACTCGAATTTCCTTTCCTTCTAATTGATCTAGTTTTCCTTCGAGATTCCAGTTTCGACTCAATTTTTTTTTCCTTCCAACCGGTCTAGTTTTCCTTCAGGATTCGAGTTCCGACTCAAATCTTCTTTCCTTCTAGTTGATCTAGTTTCCTTCGAGATTCGGGTTCCGACTCGAATTTCTTCTCCTTCTAAATTGATCTACCTTTTCTTCAGGATTCGAGTTTCGACTCAGATTTCTTTTCCTTCCATAATGGACCTGGTTTTCCTTCGAAGATTCGAGTTCCAACTCGAGTTTTCTTTTCCTTCAGAGTTGGTCTAGAAAATCCAAGTTCCGACTTGAATTTTCTTTCAAATCCAATTCGCTTAGCTTTCCTTTACAAGTTTGAACTTCTACTCTAACTACCCTGCAAGTTGGTCTAGAAGATCCGAGTTCCGACCTGAATTTTCTTTCAAAATCCAATTCATCTAATTTTCCTTGAAGAGTTGAATTCCGATTCGAATCTTTCCTCAAAAACCCAGTTTAGCACCTTGTCCATTCAAATCTCACAAGTTGGAATCATTCCTTCTTAAGCTATGATCCTTAGGTTGAATTCCTATGGAATTGATAGTTCGTAGGTCGAACCCCTGCGGAACCAATGTCATTCTCAATAGAACCAATGTCGTTCTTAGGCTGAATCCCTATAGAATCTATGTCATTCTCAGTAAACCAATTCACAATTTTGACCTTTTTAGCCAATCAATTTCCAATTTCCAATTTTTAAATTTCCAATTTCCAATTTTTAAATTTCCAATTTCCAAATTCCAAACTTCTAATTTCTAATTTCTAATTTCAAATATCAAAAATTCAAAATTCCAACTTCCAAATTTCGACCTTTTTGGTCATCCAATACCAATTCCAATAATTTTCTCTTGCGAGAGACCCTTTGTATAGGGAGAGTTCGAGGGAGCTCGTTCTTTTTGCATGCTATCCAATTTGTTCACTTAGCCCCTTTCCAGGGAGAGTTTGAAGGGACTCGTGTCTTTGTGAACTGTTTGCAAAACAAAATTCCAATTTCATACAAGGAACCCTTAGTACAGGGAGAGCTTCGACGGAAGTTCGCTTTCCTTGTGACCATAATTTCAGACTAGGCCATTTCATCATGAAGGACCCTCTTTTCGAGGGGAGTATGATGGACTCGTTCCTTCATGACAAATTCACTAACCTCACCAATACTGGCCCCTTTCCATAAGAGAAGCCTAATGTTAGAAAGTTTTGACAAAAGCTTAATTTCTCTTCGAAAGTTCGTTTTGCAAACACCTCATCTTCAGGGAAGAGAGGAGTAATTTCTAATTCCAATTTCTAAATCTTCTTCTTTGGGGAAAGGAGAAGAGAATTTTTGTCATTGATGTGTTGCGTTGTGCCTCAAATGCTCGCTTTCACAAGGGATGTCAAGAAAATTTTGCCAATTTGTCATCAAATATTTGTTGATTTCAAAAATCTTTATTACACAAAATTATTACCTCAGAATACCCTCAGTATTACTTCCGAAAGGACAAAGCTTTCGCGAAAAAAGATTCAAAGTTCAAAATCTTTCTATTGGCCAACCAAAATGATGAAGAATAAATCCGCGATATGGGCAACAAAGAATATTCAAGGTTGTTGCAAAGCCATGAGTGATTGATATTGATCGCAGTCAATGGCATATTTTTAAAGATTGTTCTTGAGAAAATAAAGCAGTCGAAATATCCTGGGTAATACAGAAAAATCCACTCAATTTCCATATCTCCTCAATCACCTAAGCTGCAATTAAATATCTGCAAAAGGGATCTCTCAATTGTCGTCAAGATGAAGGCGAATTAAGCGAGTCGACCCCCGGTGCCAAAGAAGATTTGGATCATCTCCAAGATGACGGAGTTTGTGACGGATCCTTCCAGGGAAAGTTCAGATCACCGTGGAGATGAAGGCGAGTGTGATGAGCCTACCGACAAACCCTAAAAGATATTTAATTTCAGCTATCATCAAGAGATTTCCTACCAAAGAGCCAATAATCATCATGATAATCCCTGAGAGAAAAGAAGGATCGAAACATCTCTGAGATGAAGGAGTTTGTGACGTACCCTTCCCCCCCCAAAAAAGAGAGAGACAAGTCAGGACATCTCCAAAATGAAGGATGATGTAATTCCCGAAAAATCCAAGAGAGCTCCAATCTGCTAAAAAGAGAGTGCAGAAAGATCATCATGAGAAAAGAATCCCAGGATATCAGACTGCCAAATCTATAAAAAATCTTCTTTAATTTTGTGAAATTCTTTTATCAATATTCTTTCACCAATAGCTCTCGCAATATCAAGAATACTTCTTTTCCCGTCCATATCAAGGAAATTGATAGCTTCCTTGAAAGAAAGCCAATCGCAAGCAATTTGAATTCGAATTTTGATTCTACAGAGTTAAGCCCAGTCAGAGGTAATACTTCAGGTAGAAAAGAGGGAATATTTTCACACCAATGTGCATCATTTTCAATTATTTTGAATCAACAACAATTTTCAACATTTTGACAATATTTTCTAGCTATCCTGGCATGAAGTGAGAGCTTGAGGTTCATCTTTGGCGCATCCTGACACCATCCCTTTTAGGACTTGATTACGGGAGTTTTCAAGATTCCTTCCCTTCTTTGGTATAATCTGAGCGCACGGGCTCTCAGATTCGCACACTTCCCTATGTCCCCACTGTCCCACCATAGACAGTCCAATTTCGGCCTGAGGTTAAGCCACCAATTTCAGCAAAAGGCAATTTCAAAAGCTATTTAGTCTCAGCAATGAGACGCCCAAAATCAAACCCTTTTCAAGCTTTAAGGACCCCAATTTCCTTCCTTTTGCAAAACCCCTATCGGATTCATTGTGCGGAAATCTGAAGGTTCCATCACGGTCTCTTCTTTCGAGGAATTCCATTTTCTGCCCAATCAGGTTAAGGGTATAAACCTGGGCCTCCTTTGATGAGGTATTCCATTTTCTGCCCAATCAGGTTAAGGGTATAAACCTGGGCCTCCTTTGATGAGGTATTTCATTGCCCGATCAGGTTAAGGGTTAAACCTGAGCCTCATTTGATGAGGTATTTCATTTTCATTGCCCAATCAGGTTAAGGGTATAAACCTGAGTCTCTTTTGATGAGGTATTTCATTGCCCGGTCAGGATAAGGGTATAAACCTGAGCCTTCTTTGATGAGGTATTTCATTGCCCGGTCAGGATAAGGGTATAAACCTGAGCCTCCTTTGATGAGGTATTTCATTGCCCGGTCAAGATAAGGGTATAAACCTGAGCCTCCTTTGATGAGGTATTTCATTTCCCGGTCAGGATAAGGGTACAAACCTGAGCCTCCTTTGATGAGGTATTTCATTGCCCGGTCAGGATAAGGGTATAAACCTGAGTCTCCTTTGATGAGGTATTTCATTTCCCGGTCAGGATAAGGGTACAAACCTGAGCTTCATTTTGATGAGGTATTATATTGCCCGGTCAGGATAAGGGTATAAACCTGAGCCTCCTTTGATGAGGTATATCATTTCCCGGTCAGGATAAGGGTACAAACCTGATCTTCACTTTGATGAGGTATTTCATTTTCCGGTCAGGTTAAGGGTCAAACCTGAGCTTCGTTTCTACACGAGGTATTTTCTGTCCCATCCAGGTTAAGGGCAAAACCTGAATCTCATTTCTTTTTGAAGTAAAATTTTCTCCTTATTCTCCATTTCATATCTACCATCATCATTTGAATTAATTCTTTCATACCCAGTCAGATTTATCTAACAGGGGCATTTTTATGGTTCAAATTTGGTATGTTTTCTTTGCCACTAAGCTTGGCCCTATACCGGCTTAGTAGCAAAGAGGGCATATGTAAACACCCCAAATTTTCACCCTCATCCAGTGTTTGTCCATTTCATATGTAATTGCATATCACTGCATATATTTTTTTGCATATTATTTCATCGCATTGCATGTCATTACATCTCATTTTCGAGATCCAACACTCCTGTTTTCAAAACATTCAATCCAGATTTGAGTTTTAAAACTTTTTCTTTCAAAATCAATTTCAAAACCTGGGTTTTTAGTCAACATTCTATCATTTTCCAACCCCAGGACCTCATATTTCGAAATATTTTCTCAGAAAACAATCTGGATTCATTTCAAACTCAATTTCAATTGATTTCAATTCTCAGATGAGACCCATTTAGGTGGTGTCGCTTATGGATTCCTTTACTTATCAAAAATCTCAAAAAATTTAGAGTCCTAGTTGGATCAGGACTCTTTTTCCAGAGTCCAGTCGGATCAGAACTCTACTTTTCACTACCTTTTTACCTGTTTTTGAAGAAAACCTTTCAAAATCTTCTGTTTTGGCCAAAATTTTAGAGTCCTAGTTGGATCAGGACTCTTCTTCAAGAGTCCAGTCGGATCAGGACTCTTCTTCGAAGTTTCAATTGGATTGGGACTCTAATGTTTTACAACTATTTTAACTATTTTCAATCAAATCTTTTAAAATCTTTCAAAATGAGTCAGAAACTCAGAGTTTTAGTCAAAACAGGACTCTGTTCAGAGAGTCCTAGTTGGATCAGGACTCTGATCCTGATTTCAATTTTGAGAGAATCTTTCAGAAATCTTTCAATCTACCAAAACTATTATACTTTTATCAAAGACTTTCAAAATTCTGAGGTTTTAGCCCAGAGTCCTGATCAAATCAGGACTCTATCCCCAGAGTCCTAATCGAATCAGGACTCTATCCAAAATTGATTTTCTCACTTCATTTTCACTGATTTTCAAAAGCTTTGCCCAAATTTCATCATTTGCTCATCAGAAAACCAAAATTCTTAGAGTTTTGATTGAATCAGGACTCTTTCTTAGAGTCCTAATCAGATCAGGACTCTGAACCAAAATTAAATTTCATCATGTTTTTAACTGTTTTTCAAAATTCTCTCATTTGTTTTATCAGAAAATCCAAAAATCTGAGAGTCCTAGTTCAATAAGGACTTTGTCCTCAGAGTCTCAGTTGAATCAAAACTCTGTTTTATTCCAGTATTCGTTATTGTTTTCACTGTTTTGACAAGTTCTTTCATTTGTTTTTCAGAAAAATACCAAAAAAATCTAGAGTTTCAGTCCGATCAGAACTCTGTCCCGGAGTCCTAGTCCAGTCAGGAGTCTGTTTTGAAGTCTGTTTTTATTCCCTTTTCACTTATTTCCATTTGTTTTCAAAAATTAGGTCATTTTGTAGAGTCCAGTTAATTCAGGACTCTATTTCAGAGTTCTGATTGAGTTAGGAGTCTAACCCTGAATGTATTTTTTGACTTATTTCACCATTTTCGATGAAATCTTTTCAAAAACTTCTACATTTGGCTTTTAAAAACCAAAATCACAGAGTCCTAAAAATCCAGGACTCTAACCCGGAGTTCCAGTTCGCTTGAAACTCTACTTTCAAAACTTTGAATTTCAACTATTGATTTTAACCCCTTTTCAAAGCCATTTTCAGTATTTATTTCAAATTTTCAAAACTCTGATGTGGGGTCCACTCAGTTGGCGTCATATCCAGAGGAGTTCTGACCCAGTTGGAACTCTATGCCATTTCAAAACTTTTAATTTCAAGACTACTTTTGAATCTCTTTTGAAAATTCTCTCAATTTCAAGCTTTAAAATTGTTTTTGAAAATTCAAGTGGGGCCCACTCAAGGTGGCGCCACATTTGTAAATGTCAGGGTTAGACTAGGTCCTACTTAGGTTAGATGTCTAGGTGATTCAAAATTTAATTTTAAAAACCCCTATCTTCACTCTAGTTTCTAACTTTGATTTTAAAGTTTTAAAAAAAAACTAGGTTTTTGAAAAACCCAAATGGCGCCACATTTGGGATTTTTAGGTCAATTAGAGGTATAATTAGTAGTCTTAGGTTAGTTAGGGGCTTAATTAGAAAGGTCAAGAGTCAAAATCAATTTTAAAAATCCATTTTATTTAACTTTTAAACCATTGGTTTTTAAAGGTTTTAAATTCAAGTTTTAAAAACCAAATGTGGGTCCATAGTAGGTGGTGCCACATTTGGACTTTCTAGGGTTTAATTAGGTGTTGATTAGGGATTAATTATAGTCCCACCTAGGCTATAATTCTCCAAAAAATCGTTGCCCCATTTATTGGATTTATTAGAAAGAGTTCTAAAAAAATAAAACTCCTTAATTAACCCTAATTAAGGAGGTTTTGAAAACCTATAAAAGGGGGACTTCAAGAGGTCAAAGGGGACTCTTTTTCTCTCAAAATTTTTGTGGCTTCTCTCTCCTCTCCAGAACCTCCACCTTCCTCCATTGTAGCTGCATCCCCAAGGTGAGTTTATTTAATATTATTTTATTATTATTTTATTAGTTTTTTTTATGATTTTTCAAAAGATTTCACCATGGAAACTCTTGTGTTCTTGGATTTAACCATGGATTTCATCCAAGAACCCCAAAATCGACCCAAGAAGATGATCTAACTCAGTTTGAGGGTGATTTAAAGGATTCTAATCCATTAGAATCGATGAGAGGTACATTTTTTATGTTCTTAACCGACGAAACGTGAGATTTACCCGTTAAATGGGTTAAATCCATGATTTCAAAGGTGAAAGCAAATTCCAGCCATGGATTCCCTGTATTTTATTTATTTCTTTGCTTATTCATGTTTATTACACGTTTTCCAGCATAGAAATTTATTTTATTTTACTGTTTTGGTATTTTCTTTATTGTTTTCATTGATAAATGCATGCTTTATTGGGTTTTATCAAATTTTTGTGTGTTTTTAGTTTAGAACAGAAAAGAGTATGCTGTTTCGGATTTAAATATTTAATGTTAATTCCTGATTTTTTAATATGTGATACATGGATGTGTAATTGAACTACTGTAAAAAAATCAGGTTTTTGGAATTCGGGAACTCTGTCAGAAAAATCAGACATCAAATCGGGTTTTTAAAACTTTAAAATCGTTGTTAAAATCAAGAAGGTAACCTGCTGTTATGATATTTCTCTCATCCTATATCCGATTTTAGATCTGTAAAGTTCCATAGATTCACGTTGATTAGATCTATTTACTGTAAAATTTTTGGATTTTTTGATTACTGTTTAGTATTTTTCCTCTGTCAAAAAACTGATTTTGAATTTAAAACTCGTTAGGGTTTACCAAAACCCTAATCAGACTTGTGTTATTCATAAATCCCAAAATACAGATCCGATTCATGATTTGTAAAAAGTGAATATCATTATTTTTCTAATCACTGTTCACTGTTAAAATCTCCGATATTTTGGAATAGTACTTTTATTTATCCCGGAATTTGTAATCTGCAGTGCCTGTTTTAACTCATGTTCGGTTTGCAATATTCAAGCCCAGATTGTCGGAAGGGGATCTCCCTGGTCCGAACTGCTTTTTCAGATCTGTAAAAAATAAAAGTTCTGTTTTTCTGTTTATTTTGCCTCTGTGAAAAATCAGAAGTTTTCATGAAGGGTTGATCCCTGGTTCGGGTCCTAAACTGAAACTGTTTGGTGAACTAGATCAAAAATAGCATATTTCTGAGGTTTAATGCAAATTTCGGATTAATTTAATGTCAAAAAAATATTTTTATAATTTCAATTAGATATTAGGGTTATAACAAGTGCAGGTACCAATTTTGAGGATTTTTAGAATCCGTTTGATGCTTGAATGGCTTGAATTGCAAAACAGAGCACCCGAAGAATTCCAAAACACTGCAAAAATCACAAAATTTGTGATATTCTTGGATTTTCGTGCATAAGAATATATTTTTAGGGTTTAATCATATTCATAATCATATTAGGATACTTTAGGTTGAATTTGATGTTCATTTGATTTCATTTAGTGCATAAAACCTAAGTTTTACCAAAATATTTTCTGAAAAACCCTGATTTCAAGGCCATAGTCTTGCTATTAGGGGTAGTTTGATCATTTGACCTCAATTTCGAAGTCCCTAACCCTAATTTTCATATTTTTAATCATGTCACATCATATTTAGTTTGATTTATCTTCATTTGAACTTCAAAACTTGCATTTTATCAAATATCTTTCTAAAAACCCTAATTTCAAGGTCATAGTCTTGTTATTAGGGGTATTTTGGTCATTTTGACCCTAATTTCGAAATTTCATATCTTATATTCATATTTATTCAATTTTAATTCATATTTTTATAATTTTGATTTAAGGGAATCAAGGAAAAGGCTCATGTCTAGCAAAATCCAGCAATTTCCAGATATTGCTGGATAAATCTAGAAAAGCCAACATATATTCACTAACCTAGCTTTCTAGTTTTGCAGGTACATTGGAGATTTTATTTTTCATGTATTTAAATTTCAATAGTGATGTAAATTAAATGTAAACTTTGGAATAAGAATTTAAATTCCTGCATAGATTAGGATTTGCATTTCATATAGTTTAAGCTTTGATATATAACTGCCATGTATGCCAATTCATGCACATTTTATTAATTCACTATGGTCTACAAGAATGGCACATACACTAGCTTTTATGAAGTTTATAAACTTGATGGAATTTGTATTTATGGCCATAGTCAGAATACGAATGATACCCAAATTTATGATCTTCACATTAGCCACATTCAGCCTACACTCTTAGGCTAACTTCAAAATGCACTGCATTTCTCAAAAATACAAAAAGTATTTCTCAATTCCTCAAATCCATATTCATTCATTTCATGCATTTGCCAATTCCAATTCAAATCTCAATTCAAAGAAGTTCATTTTCTCAAAAATTTCCTAAGTCTTATTCAAAAAAATCTATTTTCTCAAAATATTGATTTGCCAATGATATTTCAAGTATTTCCCAAGTTCCAAATTCGATTTTCCAAGTTATATTTTCAATTTCAAAGTTTGAATTCAAATAAATCAAGTTTTCCAAAGTTTTTCATATTTCTCAAAATCAATTTTCACAAAATTCTTACATTTCTTCAAAAATTGATTTTTACTTTTTTCAGAAGTACATTTCAAATCCCAATTCACGATTTTCCATGTGATATCTATTCTAAGTGTTTCAGTTATTCAAAGCAAACATCATGTTTTCAAATATGCATTTTCAGAAAATTCATAGCACATGCCTGATTCTATGTGCATTTAGAAATTAGAATATGATTTAGACAAGTTGAATAGAGCAGAGCAGTAGATTGATCCTGGGTTCGATTACCCTTGTTAAAGGTGGCAGGAACGGTCGAACCTCGTACCGACAGGCGAGTCCCATTCTATGGAATTTTCCCGCATTTTAAAACAGAGGCGAGTTATTTTCAAAAACTTTTCAAAGGTCAGTTTGACTCGCAAAAGTAAAAATTTTGCGATGATAACACCGTCCAATCAGGATAAGGGTATAAACCTGAGCCTCACTCAAAGAGGTATTTCATTTTCCGCCCAATCAGGATAAGGGTACAAACCTGAGCCTCATTCAAAGAAGTATTTCATTTTCTGCTCAATCAGGATAAGGGTACAAATCTGAGCCTCACTCAAAGAGGTATTTTATTTTCCGCCCAATCAGGTTAAGGGTACAAACCTGAGCCTCACTCAAAGAGGTATTTCATTTTCTGCCCGATCAGGATAAGGGTATAAACCTGAGCCTCATTTAAAGAGGTATTTCATTTTCCGCCCAATCAGGATACGGGTACAAACCTGAGCATCACTCAAAGAGGTATTTCATTTTTCGCCCAATCAGGATAAGGGTACAAACCTGAGTCTCATTTGATGAGGTATTTCATTTTCCGCTCGATCAGGATAAGGGTATAAACCTGAGCCTCACTCAAAGAGGTATTTCATTTTCCGCCCAATCAGGATAAGGGTACAAACCTGAGCCTCCTTTGATTAGGTATTTCATTTTTCTTCTGATCAGGTTAAGAGTACAAACCTGAGCCTCACTCAAAGAGGTATTTCATTTTCCGGCCAATCAGGATAAGGGTACAAACCTGAGCCTCATTCAATGAGGTATTTCATTTTTCTTCCGATCAGGTTAAGAGTACAAACGTGAGTCTCATTTCTATGAGATATTTCATTCCCCAATCAGGTTAAGGGTCAAACCTGAGCTTCGTTCTACGTGAGGTATTTCTGTCCCACCCAGGTTAAGGGCAAAAACCTGAACTTCACCGCCACAGAGCGAATCATTCTCTTTATTCTCTGTTTCATATATATCATCTTCATCGGGTTAATTTCCTCACACCCAGTCAAATTCTTCTTACTGGGGCATTTTATAGGACCCAAATTTGGTGTATTTTCTTTGCCACTTAGCTCGGCCACAAGCCGGCTTAGTAGCAAAGAGGGGCATCTGTAAACACCCCAAATTTTCACTCACCTCCCCGACATTTCCATCAAGCATCATCATCCATCCTCTGGGATCACCGGAGGGCAAAATGGTCATTTTCTGAGCCTGAAACTTGCAAAATCCCAAATTTCATCTGCAACTCTCAAAATTTCTCTATTTTAGTTCAGATGTTTAAAATTTTATTCCTGACAGGAGACGAGAATCCCCAAATCCTGGTTCAGGATTACATTTCATAAGACATGTCATTGCATATCATTGCATGAGCATTTCATATCACTGCACTGCACAACATGTCATTTTAAAGTCCAGAACTCTCGATTTCAAAATTTTCAATCCAGATTTGAATTTCAACTCTTTTCAAAATCAATTTCAAAACCCTGGGTCTTCAAAATTGTCAATTCTTCCCATTTTACCCCCAAGACTCTGAACTTCAAAATATTTTCTCAGGAAAACAATCTGGATATTTTCAATAAAGATTTTTAGCTTTTGATTTTAGCCATTTTACCTCAGATCTTGCCCTTTTATCAAAAATTTCAAATATCTTTCTTTTGCAAAATCGCCCTACACGGGCCACCTCTTTTAAAATTTATGTAAGTAGGCCAAGTATTTTGTATTTACCAATTAGTTTAGGTTTTTATGAAAATTCCAAAAAGAGGTTTTACTGTCTTACTTTCATTTCAATAAAGAAGCAACGTGGGGTCCACCTGAAGTGATGCCACATGGGCTTTCCTTTTAAAAAACCTGAATTTTGAAAAACCCAAAAATATAGGAGCCTTGTCCCTGGATTGGCGCCACTGGACCATTTTTCTCTCTCCTTCCATTTTTCTGCCATGTGTCAGCATGGGGTTCACCTAGAGGTGGCATCACATGTCATTTTCTCTCTCCTTCCATCCTCCGACACGTGTCAGTGTGGGGCCACTTTAAGATGGTGCCACATGTCATTAGACACCCTCTTCATTCTATGCCACGTGTCAATGTCCACCACCTTCACCCTTTGCCATGTGTCATTCCAATACCACCCTGAGATGCCACATGTCATGTGCTGCCCTGTCCAGAAAAAGTAGAGCTTGTCTCCCCTGAGGTGGCGCCATTTGAAGTATGTCTCCTACAAGAGACACATGTCACTTTCTCCCTTCTTTAGAAAAGGCAGACTGACACATGTCTCTCCCTACTTTTCTCAGAAAAGTAAGTGACACATGTCATTCTTAGCTTTCCTCAGAAAAAGCAAAGGACATGTGTCGCTCTTTGCCTCATTCAGAAAAAGCAACAATTCAAAAAAATTCAAACCCAGGCTTAGGTGGCGCAAATGTTGATTTTTCCTCAAATTCATTTTTTTATTTTTGAGGTGGTGACACATGGTCCTTCTCCTCCTTCTCTACCCTCCCGCCACATGTCATTGCAGGATCTCTCAGAGGTGGCGCCACATGGCCACCCTTCATTCTTCCAGAGCCAACCTCATTTGAATTTCAAATCCCTCCCTGAGGTGGCGCCATTTGAAGAGACTCCTCCAGCTAGCTGACACTTGTCAAAAGCAGAACCATCCTAAACTGCCACATGTCCAAACCTCCCTGCATCAGAAAAAGTGGAAACAACTCTCCTCTGAGGTGGCGCATTCTGCTTCCCCTGCTCATGTCCTCTTGCCACATGTCAGTGTAGAACCACCCTGAGGTGGCGCTACCTGTCAGCCCCTGCTTCCTCGAGAAAAAGTAAAAATTTAAACATTCAAACCCCTCTGAGGTGGCGTCATCTGAGCCCACTGTCCTGTCCTTCTGACACGTGTTAGTGTGGAGCCACTCTGAGGTGGCGCCACATGGCATTCTCCCCTTCTTCCAGTTTTAAATCTCAAACCCCTTTTGAGGTGGCGCCATTCCAGAGCTCCCACTTGTCTTCAATTTTCTTTCTATTTTATTTTATTATGTTCAAAATAAAAATAGCCCACCATGAGGTGGCGCCATATGAGGACTCCTTGCAAAAAGCAAACTTTGAATTTCAAACCCCAGGTAGCAACCTCTGAGGTGGCGCCATAGGGGAGATTCCTGCAGAGAAAATCAAGCAAGCTTTTGAAAATTTTCAGACTCCCCTGCTGAGGTGTCTCACCCACAAAATTCATATTTCTTTTATTTCAAAAAAATCCAAGTGGCATGCCCTGAGATGGCGCCACATGGAAGGCTCAGATTAAGCCTGTTTGAATTTCAAAAAATTCCAAAATGGCTACAAAAACCACAGCCCACGCCCAGCTGGAGGAGGCTTCCTTTTGGATTTTGAATTTCAACTTGAACTTTTTCTAGAACACGATTTGGCCTTCTGAATTCACGCCCCCCTGGGCTCAGTTGAGAAAGTGCATTGAAGCACTAGTCTTGTTCGCATCACTTCAAGCTCGACCTAGGCTTGTGGGTCGATTTTCGTGAACCTTCTGAAGCTCAGATCGAAGGACGAGGGAAGTCACTCATAGCCGCTCACTTCAGGAATTCCAAAACTGCAGAAGAACACAAGGTACACTTCTATTCCAATCAATTTTATCGTAGCAATACCATTTCCCTGAGTCGTATTGTCATTTTGGAGAAAGAGCTCATCCGACGGATGGATCGAGCTATTCTCATAAAATGACGTATAGCAAACGAATTCTTTATGCTTCCTTGATTCAAAATTTAGCATTTCATCATGTTCATGCATTAAAATAAGTTAGATTTAGGTTTTTTTTCATTAAAATAGCATGTTCCATGAATCAATTTGATATTTCATGCATTTAGCTTCATTTATGTAATTCCCTGTTTTTGTCAGTCAGTCCACTCGTTATTTCATGTATTTATTTTCCTTTAAAAATGATAAAAAATTCACAGTACGCACGCTTAGGTGTCCCTAACAATCTGCAAAAAAATCGGAGTGATTTGAATTTGTTTACTGCATTAAAAGTTTAAAATTTTAGGTCGGGTTTTGTGACCCGGGAAGCGTTTTGAAGATTTATTTCTGACTTATAAAATCGCGATCTCCCTCATGTGGGATCCAATTTTCGATCCAAAAAATGTCCTGAACTCAGGATGATGTCTAGTATTTAATCTGATTGTCTCAGATTTTGATGTTTTTTGCTGTCTAACAAAAATCCGAGAGTTCGGGACACATGTCAGAGCTTGATTTGAGTCTCTAAGACTTTGGATCGACTTAAGTCGATGGGTTCTCTTCAGGTATTGCTCCAAATCCAAATTTGTAAAAGGTGAAAATTTTGTTCTTGATGTCCTCTTTTCTCTCCTAGAATTTTGTGATTTTTAAGACAGCCTTCATATCCATTTTGTATTTTTCATCTCAGACTTTTGTTTTTGTCTTTTTATTTGTTCTTCTGATTTAGGCATGTAAAGTCGTATTTTTATTTTTGTCCCTGTTGACCAAATGCCAAAGCAATAAAAACAAAAGTTGCTCCGGCATTTGTCATTAGTTCCCCATTTAAATGTCAGGAGTTTCTATGGTGGGCTGCTATTTTTTACTCAATTCTACATCAGAACAGGTTGATTTTACCTCCGTCAGAGTCAAATTCCCGTTACCGAACTCACCGTAGTTCGAATCCCGAGTCTGTAAAAGCCAAAATTGTTTATTTTCATGTCATTTAGCAGTATGCAAAATATCAGATGTTTCTATGGTTGAATTTTTGTATTGTCGCATTAAGTGCTACATTTGGTTCGGGTCAGTAGGTGAAATTCGCCCATTTTAGGATTTTCTACACATTTTTGCATCTAAACCATGTCATTTCGTGTGTTTTAGCATTCTAGGCTGTTTATAAGGGTAGAGAGGTGATCCCTACCGAATTTGGCATAATTTGGAATCCTTTTGACAATCGGTTTAGCCAAATCATCGAAACAGGGCCCCGTAGGACCATGATCCATGCGAAAAACAAGCGAAATTCGTTATTTTAGCGAAGTTTCAAAATGTCAAATTCTGATTTTACAGTCTTAATATGTTTAGCAGCATGTCATCATGTCTCATTATGCATTTCACCATCATTTGGTTTAATTCAAATTTCAAAATCACAAATTTTACCAAAATTCCTTCAAATAACCCTGATTTTAAAAGTATAACTTCAATATTATGGGTAGTTTGGTCATTTTGACCATAATTTCGAATTTCAAACTATTTCTTACTGGATTTGTTTTGCATTTACATCATTTCAAATATCAAGGAGGTGTGAAAATAGGGTTTATATCCAACTAAGTCCAATAATCTCAAGATATTATTGGAAAATCTTGGAAAAACCCATATATTTGAGCTAACCCCTTCTCAAGTTTGGTAGGGACATTCAAAAGAAGGAGCTGAAGTCTGCAATTTCCTTTTATTTCATTAGTGATGTAATAATATAAATTTTGGAATAAGAGATTTAATTTCCTCTTAGATTAAGATGCATATCATATAGTTTGAATTTTCGACATATTCTGATTATGTGATTCATGCATTTTATTCCAAAATCACTATGGATGTACACGAATGGCACATGCACCAACTCTCAGGGAGTTGATGAATTCGGTGGAATCCATATTTACGGCCCTAGTCGGAATATGGACGAGACCCAGATCCATCATCTTTCTACTAATCACACTGAGCCTACACTCTTAGGCTATCTTCAAAAGTGCACCTCATATTTCCAATTTTGCAAAATATTGTGAATTAAATCAATTAAACTCTGAACATGTTCATGGCCACAGTCAGAATATGTGAAGCATTTATTTTGACTTAACACACATTTAACAACAAATCTCTCAGAAAGCTTTCCAAAGTGCATTCATACATTCAAATCATCTGCATTATGGCATCATCTGCTTTTCTCGTGGTTTTCTCAAAAAAATTTCACTCCATGGAAATCGATTCCTCAAGAAACTATGAAGACTTTCGAAGTTGGATTTCCCAAGTCAAAGTTTTCCCGTGGTTTTTCTGAAAATGTTATTTTCTTAAGATTCATTTTCAAAAGAAATTTCTCAAGAATCAAAAATCAATTTTCAAATATTTTAAGATTAAGATTTCCAGGACTTCAATTTCCTAAGTTTTGATTTTCCTTCTCTAAAGAATTTTCCCATAAATTTCAATCATTTTCCCAAGAAAATTCTCAAAGTCAAAGTTTTCCTGACAAATATTTTCCTTTTCAAATGTTCCTCTTTTCTCAAGAATTCTCTCCATTTTCTCAGGATTTTCTCACATTCTCATAACTTTCTAGTGATTTCCAAATCCTTTCATCTGAGTTTCCTGAGAGATTGATTCCCATTTTTTCCTGAGAAATGCTTTTCAACTCCAAATGTTTTCTAAGCATACATTATAGTTTTCCAAACTTACATTTTATAAAATTTCATAGCACATGCCTGAATTCTCTGTGCATTTAGGATAGAACACGATTTTGATGACTTAGCTAAGTCAAGCACATTTTTGGTCCTTGGTTCGATTACCCCTGTTAAAGGCGGCAGGAACAGTCGAACCTCATACCGACAGGTCGAGCCACTTCCCATGAATTTTCCCGCTATTTTAAAAAAAGGAGGCGAGTATTTCAAAATAATTTCCAAAATCCGGTCAAGTTTGACTCGTGAAAGCATTTTCCTCTCTCTCCCGCAAGGGAAGAGACAACGAAAATTTCGCGACGATAACACCTACCAACAAACCCTAAAAGATATTTGATTTCTGCTATCATCTAAAGACCTTTTGAGCGAATGTCATCAATAGAATCTCTGAGATAAAAGAAGAATCAGAACATCTCCAAGATGAAGGAGTTTGTGATGTACCCTTCCTCGAAAAAGAGAGAAAAGTCAGGACACATCCAAATGAAGGATGATGTAAAAACCCGAGAAAAGTTCAATGACTCAAAAGGAGTGCAAAAAGATCATCATGGAAAAACACCCAGATATCAAACTGCCAAAATTGTCAGGAGTTAGCTTTTCTCATGTGAAATTCCTTTATCAGTATCTTTTCACTACTTGTTTTTATGAAATTAAGAATATTTCTTCTCTTCTCATATCAAGGAAATGGATAGCTTCCTTGAAGAAAATCATCAGCACTAAAATTTTGAATTTGACTCTTAAGACCAAGGAGTTAACCTCATTAGAGGAAATACTCTAGGTAAAAGAGGAAATATCTTTTTGCATATACATGCACATTCTTCAAGCGTTTGAGTCAACTATAATTTTATCTTATTGGCAAAATTTTCTAGCTATTCCAAGAATGAAATAAAAATTCAATATCCATTTTGATGCAACCTAGCGTTGTTTATATTTTCCAAAAGAGTTGCCTCCTTCAGAAGAAGTATCTCTTCCAGTCCTATCACGGTTTCTTCATCCGAGGATTCCATTCCCACTCAGGTTAAGGGTCAAACCTGAACTTTCTGCGAGAGGTCATTGATTTCAAAAGCTATTTCAGTCTCAACAATGAGATGCCCAAAATCATCCCTTTTTCCAAGCTTTAGGGAACCCCATCTTCCTCCTTTCGCAAACCCCTTTCGGATTTGTTTATCCAAACTCCGAAATTCCCATCATGGTTTCTTCGTCCGAGGATTCCGTTTGGTCATCCTCTTCAGGTTAGGGGTTAAGCCTGAACCTCGTGTCATGAAGTATCTTCCTTTTTCATGTTTGGGTTAAACCTGAGTCTTACTCCAACAAGGTTCCTCATTTTTAACAAGTTGTTTTCTTCCAGTCCCATCATGGTTTCCCCATCAAAGGAATCCATGCTTCATATATCTATTCAGGATAGGATTCTACTTGAGCTTCCTCTCACAAGGCATTTTCCAAAAATGTCCCATCAAGGTCCTCATGTATTCCTTTCCTCATTCAATTCATCTTGATATATCTTCGTCCCATCCAGGTTAAGGGCTAAACCTGAGTCATTCCAAAAGGCGTATCTTGTCTCACCCATGAGACTTGATCAAAATTCTCATTTTCACCATTTCAGGATCTTCACCCAAAGTCCCATCACGATTTCCTCATCTTCTATTGTTTAGTCACATCATCTTCGAGGATTTCGTCTCTCCAAAACCATTCAGGATAAGGTTTTAAGCCTGAAAAGTCATATTTTCAAAATAATTCTTCCACACCCAGTTCAGATCTGCTGACTGGAGCATTTTTCAAAATTTGGAGTGTTATCTTTGCCACTAAGCTCGGCTCTCAACCGACTTAGTAGCAAAGAGGGGCATCTGTGAACACCCCAAAATTTTCAAAGTTTTGTAAAAATGTCCTTTTTGCCTCTGGCTCCATCTTCTGAGAAAATCAAAGCTAAATTTCAATTATTCTTCAGATTTTCTGGATTGAATTCCATGTTGATATGTTCAAACTCGATTTCATATCCGAACCTAGTGTTTAAAGTCCAAATCTGAGCCTCGTTATTCAAATTACAAATTGAAATTATAAAAATGCCAAAAATATTTTCTGAATGGCTCAAATAGCTCATCCGGTATTCGTTTGGATCCACTACTTGATATTTTCTCAATTCGAGGTGTAACGCCCCAACTTTTTATGGTGAAATTTTGGAGTAAATATTTTTTTTTTGAAATAGCGGAAGTGCGAAAAACACAAGTCGGGTGCATTACAGGGTAAAAATAGAGAAGTACCAAAAACATACCATTCATTAATTGAAACATTAATGACATTAATTACATCTCATAACAGAAATGTAAATCCACTAATCAGAGTTCAAATAGAAAACACTGAAAAACTGAGATCTCTTGACTACTTCCAAATGCGACGCCACGATGCTCTATTTATGCGTTGCCTGAAAAACATTTAAAGCAGAAGGGTCAGACTCCCCTGTCTGCGTAAGAAGCATTATATTTATATGTGGTGCTCAGTGACCTGTGTACAAATATGTGCAAGTACTGCAGATATAACTAGCATGGAAGTTTATAACATTCTAAGAAGATGATTATGCTTTCTAATTCATGATACAGTGCAAAAGATGACTGAACTAGAGGTATGTTTAACCACATTAGTACCAACTGTAGATTCCACAAGTTTTACTAAAGTCAACTCAACAGAATATAATTCTTCAGAGATAAGTTTCTAGTCAACTTAAATTATTTAATGCTTATCTTACTCTTACCCTGTGGGTACACACAGGCATAGACCTCGTAGCGGACCGAGACCATACGGGGGTCTATTATTTAATAACCCGTATGACTAGCCGTACGGATATCCAAAGCGGACGGTCCGTGACCGAGAGAGAGCTCCCCAGTGGCTAGAACAAAAATTAGGATGCACCCTGTACTTCTGTAGAAGACTTGGATCTACCACCTAGGACATACTGGTAGTCCTGGTCCCCTAACTTCGTGGACTGGGGACCTAGTGAGACGCCTAGCTCTCACAAGAACAAGAATGTCCACGAAGCTTGTACCACCTACCCTCTCCAAGGTAGACCATGGGTCCAGTAACATACACCATCTTTCAGGTGTACCCAGAGCCCTGGGAAACCAGTAACATATACCATTTTCAGGTATACCCAGAATCCCACATATTTAATTTATATGTGTATAAATTTTCATTCTTGTTTGTTTGGATCCAGTAACATACATCTTCTTTCAGATGTACCCAGAACCCTGGGAAACCAGTAACATATACCATCTTTCAGGAATACCCAGAATCCCATATTTAGGTTATGTGTGCATTTTTTATTTATTTATTTATTCTCATGTGCAAGTCATTGTACCACAGGGGATTTTCAAAACCCCAACTCATACTCAGGTTGATCTTAGTATATGCACATTACCCATCGAATGCCTCAAAGGTACCAACCACAATTTCTCATAATTCTGGTTCAACTTTGTGTTGAGTACTTAAACATTCAGCATTTTCAGTTTTGTTTATGAGCTCGAGTGTACGTTTCGTACCCCCACTGGTTATGCCGCAACATGGCATTATCCAACTTTATCATGTGTGTTTCATGTATTGGACATAATCCTAAAGTCCATATGTGAATCATATATTTAGTTTACCATCGAAACTATTTCCTTCATAGATATTTCAATTGCATTTCACCTAAAAAGTCTTTATAAAAACTTTTCTAAAAAAAAAAACCCTTCATAAAAAAATCAATTTAGAAAAACTCTTTACTCAATTTTTCATGTTTATTAGTCGACCAATAGGCTCACCGGTTGACCAACCTTTTTGGCTTTAAATCTTCTAAGCAAAACGTTATTTTTTTTTTAAAAATTAGTCGACCGAAGAATTAACCAGTCGACCGGACAAAATGTCTGTTTTCTGGAAATTTTAGCAGTAGTCGACTGAAGGGTTTATCAGTCGACTGATCATAAAATTAGTCGACCGAAAGTTTTATCAGTCGACCGGACAGAATGTCCGTTTTCTGGAAAAATTTAGCAGTAGTCGACTGAAGGGTTTATCAGTCGACTGATCATAAAATTAGTCGACCGAAAGTTTTATCAGTCGACCGGACAGAATGCCCGTTTTCTGGAAAAAATTTAGCAGCAGTCGACTGAAGGGTTTATCAGTCGACTGAACAGAATATCAATTTTCTGAAAATTTTAGCATTAGTCGACTGAAGGTTTTATCAGTCGATTGATCAGAATATCTGTTTTCTGGAAAAATTTTAGCATCAGTCGACTGAAGGTTTTATCAGTCGAGTGAACATAATATCTGTTTTCTGGAAAAAATTTAGCATCAGTTGACTGAAGGTTTTATCAGTCGACTGAACAGAATATCTGTTTTCTGGAAAATTTTTAGCATCAATCGACTGAAGGTTTTATCAGTCGACTGAACAGAATATCTGTTTTCTGGAAAAATTTTAGCATCAGTCGACTGAACAGAATATCAGTCGACTGAACAAAATGTCTGTTTCCTGAAAATTTTAGCAGCAGTCGACTGAAGGTTTTATCAGTCGACTGAACATATTATCAGTCGACTAACTATTGTTCTGTAACTTTTAAAAGCGTGTATCTTTTTATTTTTCAAACATTTTGATCATTCTAAATGAGCTGTTTTGCCACCCCTTTCATCCTCAATGTATGAAATCTTTCAACTATAAATATGAGTGCATTCCACACTCAAAAACATCAAATTCAATCGAATTAACCAATAGGAATGATATATCTTTATTTTACCATGATGTGAAATAGCAATCACGTATACATAACTTCAGACTTGATTAAGACCATTCAATCTACAAAGTATGAAAGGTGTATTGAACAAGAAAATACAACCAAACAATAATTTCATGAATAATAATCTGAGATACTTAAGGTTTCACGCCATTCACCTACTTAATTTAGTTTCGATCTTGAATCCGTCATGGCTAACGCCCACACCAAAAATATATGCATTTTCCTACATAGATTCGAACTGTAGGTTTTGATATGCGTACTACCTATCCCCAGGCATAGAAACATAATGCCCTTACAAAGAACACCACAGTGCCCCAACATTGGCCAAGGGTGAGAACCATTGGCTGAACCACTACCTATTGACCTATTGGCGAGTAGGTGTTTCAGCTCATGCCACCTCGGTCTCGAGGCCCTAAACATACCTACATATATGTGGTGCTTGTCGCGTAAACTCCATGGTATTGCAACATAGATGTGCAACAAGGCATCAACCACTTACATACAAATAGCAATGCTCCTTACCTCTTTGGAGTCTCACGACGGCAAGGCTGCAACTTCGTACCTTCGTCAGAGCAGCACACACTTCGACAATGGAGTCCACACGTCGATAATGGATGTTCATGCGTTCAGCAAGGGAGGTCCACATAATCCAACAATGGAGGTCGACCACCACCGTGAGAGAGGGAGAGAGAGAGAGAGAGAGAGAGAGAGAGAGAGAGAGAGAGAGAGAGAGAGAGAGAGAGACGTCTAATGTAACTCCTTACCAAAAATCTCTCATTTAACTCCTCTATTTAGGGGGAAGTTACTAAATTTTCAAAGCATTAAATCATCACCCAAATCTCACGTTTTTGGTGGGTGATGTCTATTTCCAACAATGCCCCCTCCTGTCTTTGGCATGATTTCCTCTAACTTCCCTCACTATTTGCTTTATGGGTACCCCTCTTCCATGTCACCTGGTATTCTCCTCAATCCTTGGTAGAGCTAGATGAAAAAGCCAAAAATTTAGGCTTAACTTAATCCCACGTTTTTACCCTTTTCACCAAGGTAGAAATCATCACTTTCTTGTAAAAAAAATAATCTGTGCACAAGGGGTTTTGAACATGGGTGGTGGTATCACACACCGTGTGTCCTACCACAACACCACACCATCACTTGGTGTTTACTTTTGCAGAAAATTCTCTTTATGTCACAATGGGACATTTTTCCTTGTTGATGGATTTCTTTCATTTTCACATGGATTTTTCACCCGTTTGGTCTAAACTTGCACTCGCTTACTCTAATCGTGTTTCGGATCTCACGCTATCATTCTGAAACCATCGGGTTTCCTTACTTGGCCTCATGAACCGGGTCAGATCATCGGATCTCGTCAAGGTCTGGATCCAAGTACCCTTTCCAGTATTCGTTATTGGGTTCGCTCGACTGGCCCGCAAGCCTCAAAATCACATTGAATATTTCATAAACCATATTATTTCACATAAACACACGTTTTTATTTCATTGAAAATTCCTTAAAATTCATGGGTTTTACACGAGGTCCGAAACTCGAATATCATCTCAAATTCCGGATCCAAACTCACTTTCTGAAGAAATTTTAAAAAGAATAGCCTTGAATTCTCAGAAAACTTCTCTTTGTAAATATTTCTCAAAAATACAAAAAAATAGTTTTAAAACTTTATTTCCTCATAAATTTTAGAATTTTATTCCAAAAATACAAAAATACAGAAAAACAACACAAAAATAAAAAAAATCGGAAAAACTATGCAAAAAACGAATGGTTTCAAGCTTTTTAAAGTTAGTTTTGCTAAAAACCTCATTTGAAAAAAACATTTTCATAAAAAGTTTTCTTTAAAGGGACCTCCTTTTTGAAAAAAGAAAAAGTTGCAAAAGGCCGCAGGCTCACCCCTCTCCCGCGCATTTCCTCCTCTGGAAGCTTCCATCGAGCTCTTGTTTGCAGGATGACTCTCCACCCTCAATCCTCAACAATCTCTTCATTCTCCACCCTCAATCCTCAACAAATTTTCTCCTCTCGAACTTTTGATTCCCCTCTTTAAAAAGAGGCACCCAAACCTCTTCTCAGCATCGATTTTCCTTCAGACGCATTGTTTATCGTCGTAAAATTTTTCCCGTCTTCCCTTCCTTGCGAAAGAGAGAGGGAAATGCTTTCGCGATTCAAACTTGACCGGATTTTGGAAATTGTTTTGAAATACTCGTCTCCGTTTTAAAAATAGCGGGAAAATCCATGGGATGGGGCTCGACCTGTCGATACGAGGTTCGACCTTTCCTGCCGCCTTTAATAGGGGTAAGCAAACCAAGGACCAAAATTGTGCTTGACTTAGTGAAATTATCGAAATTGTGTTCTATCCTAAATGCACAGAGAATTCAGGCATGTGCTGTGAGATTTTGTAAAATGCTAGTTGGGAAAAAGATGATGTATGCTTTAGAAAATATTTGGAGTTAAAAAGCATTTCTCAGGAAAAAGATGGAAATCAATCTCTCAGAAAACTCAGATGAAAGTATTTGGAAATCACCAGAAAGTTTATGAAGATGTGAGAAAATCCTGAGAAAATGGAAAGAATTCTTGAGAAAAGGGTGAATCTTTGAAGGGAAAATGTTTGTCAGAAAACTTCAAGTTTCGAAAGCTTTCTTTGGAGAATGGTTGAGATTCATTGAAAATTCTTTAAAGAAGGAGAATTGAAACTCGGGAAACTGAAATCCTGAGAATCTTAGCCTTGAAACCCTTGGAAATCTATTTTGATCTTTGAGAAAGGTGGGAGACTTCTTGTGAAAATCTTGAGAAAATAACCTTTTCCATGGAAACTGTGGAAAAATTTGACTTGGGAAAACCGATTTTGAAAAATTCTTAGAGTTTCTTGAGAAATCGATTTCTTGAGAATGAAATTTTCTTAAGAAAATCATGAGAAAACCAATGATTCCATGATGCAAATGATATGAGTGAATGAATGCACTTTGAAAAGATTTCCTAAGAAATTTGTTGGAAAAATGTGTATTAAGTCAAAATAAATCTTTCACATATTCTGACTGTGGCCATGAATATGTTCAGAGTTTATTTGAGTTAATTCACAATATTTGGAAAAACTACAAATATGATGTGCATTTTTAAGATAGCCTAAGAGTGTAGGCTCAATGTGACTGGTAGAAAGATGATGGATCTGGGTCTCGTCCATATTCCGACTATGGCCGTAAGTATGGACTCCACCGAGTTCATCAACTCCCTAAGAGCTGGTGCACGTTTCATTCATGTTCATCCACAGTGATTTTGAAATAAAATGCATGATTCATAAGATCAGGATATTACAAAATCAAACTACATGATATGCATACTAATCTAAGCAGTAAAAGTAAGTGTTATTTCAAATTGAATTGTTACATTTCTGACATAAAGCAACATAAATGAAATAAACAAAATATATAATGTAAAGAATCAACATCCTCCAAATTTTCCTGCAAATGGGAGTTGGCATAAGAAATTCCAAATACAGTAGAGGAATTGAAGATTTCGCATAAACACTAGTGCCCAACTACTTATGCTTAAAATTACATTGAAAGGACACCTATTGATGAAGTTTAATGTCCAAAGCATGAACAAAATGCATGTGAAAATACCTAAATACCAGGCCCAAGCTAAGTGAGAAATATATTAATGGATGCCTAAATGCTTGAACTCATATTAAATGAAGTATGCACAAGGAAATATGATTACTGGGATGTACATGGAAGGGCTTCTAAAAAAATGTACATGGAGATATAGATTTACATAATGGAGCATATACACAATGATTAAAATTTTAAACATAATATGAAAGTTGTAACAGTATCTAAGAATTCGTGTAACTGGGGTACATATAAATATGCTGTGGGACGCACAAGTGACCATATAAATGCTGGAATGAATATATCTAAGCTATGGAGGAAGGTGCAACAAATAATTAAGGCACAAGTGTATCTACATGATGGATATTTTCATGAGTCGGCTAAATGGGAAGCAAGGGCAGGTGCAAAGGACCGCCCTACCATACAGAAAACCGATGTTAAAATAGGTAAATATGTCAATAGACAGGTTGTAGACAGAATGCACAAAAGGAAATGCCTATGGCTGGGTATTGAGATATGATGCTGGCACAACTATAACTAACTTTGCAGCTTTTATGACTGCACCTAAATGCTGAGCTTTTGGAGGAGCCTCAACTCCCTTCCTCTCAAAATTGCTGGAGGGACAAAATTTTCCAAAAAAAAAAATTTACTAACTCTGGAAGTGACAATTTCAGAGCCACCGATAACCATCTTCTCCTTTGTCAGCCGGTGGTTTTGCTTGCAGCGCCCCATCAGATGCGACCTCAACAGCTGCTGCAATATCTTCTACCAAGAATTTTACTTCTTCAATTCGGCTACAGGCTCATCTTAACCAAATGGCCGGCATGCACATGATAATCGGTAACCAAAAATTCAAGAAATGCTGCAGGACCATGATATTCTTACAACACAGCCCCTACTTGTTATTATTAACAGCATGCTACAATCATTACTCAACTCAAGCTTTCATTGTTACAGCACCCTACGTTACTATATTCATGACACATGAACTTTGTGAAGCTAATTTATATGTACACTGCTAAAATACAGAATGCATAGAAGAACAAAGACTGCTAAATACAGAATACATAGAAGAACAAAGACTATATCAAAGAAATGAGATCTATACACTGCTAAATACATATATACATGCTGCGTAAATGAAATGAGATATATACACTGCTAAATACAGAATGCATAGAAGAACAAAGACTATAAAAAAAAAACTTAAAAGAACGGATATATATTCATAGATCATCGGCTAGGACGAGCAAAACTGTCATTTCAGTGGGATGACCCATTAGTCTCAGCTAATTGAGTTTAATCAATGCTTGAAATTCTCGAATTTACTCATCATAGCTGGACAAAATTTAATGGAATATCAAATAGATTTAATCCTGTTGAGAATAGGTGGTTTTAAGTAAAGTTATTTTACATTAAAAGGCTATTTGTAATTTAGTTTTTATAATGGGGCTTTATTGTAATTATGTCTTTAAGCCTCTCTCTATTTAACATAGAGAGAGGCCCTAATATCGAATTAAGTTCTGAGGTTTTTCTGTGCAGCCACCTCTCTCTCTTTCTCTCTCTCTCTCTCTCTCTCTCTCTCTCTCTCTCCTCTCTCTAGGACTCGGTTCAGTTTCTACATGGTATCAGAGCTTCGCCGATCGTGGGAGCGTGATCGACTGTGACGTGGGAGCATGATCGAGTGTGATCAAAGCTCGGCGTGGGAGCGTGATTGTGGGAGCGTGATCGACTGTTACGTGGGAGTGTGATCGAGTCTGATCAAGGCTCGATCGATCGTGGAGGCCATCTTGATTGTGATCAAACTTCGATCCAATGAGTAAAAGAAATCAATAGAGAGATCAGGTCAGCAATGTAATTTTTTTTTTTAGATCTGATGACAGATCTGGTCATGTTGTGGGTTCGTGGATGCTTGCTGTGGGTTCGTAGCTTCTTGTTTTATTGTTTTGTGACTACCTACTGCCTCGGTGGTAGTTCCTGCCGTCAGTCTCGTGACTATCTGTTGAGAGTTTGATTGCTGTTGGTATAGTGTGCACTGAACATGTCGTGTGAAATATTGATATCGTTGTTGTTGGGAGTGTGATTGTTGTTGGTGATTCTACATATGGTTGGGGCCCTGTTTTGTTTATCTTGATATCGTTGATGTGGGGAGATTGATTGTTGTTGGTACAATTTCCACTGAAAAGGTCGTGACTTCCTGCTTATTTTGGGCAGCAATCTAACACGTAGTGGTGTTGCTCGTGAAGGAAAAAAAAATGAATGACTTAGTGTCGAACTGTATATGTCTGGGGAGCTGCCCCTGTTATGAAAAAAAATTACTGCTGCATATGCAGAAGTCATGTTAGTCGTAAGTCACTGACGTGCTGAATCATTTTTCTGTTTGTGGGCTGTTGCTCACTACTCTCGTGGGTTTTTTTTTTTTTTTTTCGTGAGTGAACAACTGCTGATTGGAATTTCAGTTGGCGTGTGAGTGTAACACATGGTTTTTTCCCTATTTAGTTTGGAGATTGTCTAGTTTTTTTTTAACCAAAAGTATGGCTGAAACTTCGAAATGTGATTCAAAAATGGAACATATTGGAGAATATAAGGCATTTGCCAATCCATTTTCGTACGGTTCGTCTGTAAGGTTAAATGAAACTAACTATGCCAGGTGGTTCAGAACATTTATGATGTCGGTATCTGGACATCGTAGAAAACATATCTTGTTGGAAGATGAACCCACTGAAAAGGTGGGAAAATATGTTACCTGGGATGAAGATAATGACATAGTTATGTCATGGATTATGAATAGTGTCGAACCCCATATTGCAGATGGTTTAATTTATTATAATACAACCAAACAGATGTGGGACAATCTTCGAGATACATACTCAGAAGAGACTAATGTGAGTCGTATCCTACAAGTCGAACAAAAAATATACAACTTACAGCAGGGAGATCAAACCTTGGCCCAGTACTATGCCTCCGTAAAAGCTGCGTTTGAAAGACTTAATGCTCACAGACCTCTCTGTTGTTCGAAACAAAAAGATCATCAAGAACAAACTATGGTTGCTAGGTTTCTTACATGTTTATCTTCAGAATTTTCTGTTGCAAAAGTCCAAATGTTGACTGGTTCGGATGTACCTACTCTTGCTGAGGCATATAACCGTCTAAGCAGACTTGCGATATCTCTTCCACATTCTCAGCCTGTGACTCAGTCATCTGCCTTAGTTGTCTCATCTGGTTATGGACGTGGAAATCTTCAGAACATCAGAGGACGAGGTCGCGGACGAGGTGTGGGAGGCAGAGGAAAGCTTCAATGTACATTCTGTGGAAAATCTGGACATTTAGAAGATCATTGCTGGGATAAGCATGGCCGACCAACCTCCTCTTCATCAAAGTCATATGCTCCTAGAGCTAATACTACTTCTCTCGAGGCAACAAAGGCACAAGAAAATATCTCTGCAAGTGACAGCAGTATAACCCTCAGTCGTGCTGAATATGATGAGCTGATAGCTCTTCGTCCTTTGAGTTCTACCTCTCCTGTTGCTGGTGTTGCCTATTCAACCGGAAATCTTCTTCATCCGACTGACAATAAGTGGATTATTGATTCTGGTGCATCCAGACATTTGTGTGAAAATTCACTTGCTTTTTCAGATCTAAAGGATATTAAGGCTCAGCTTGGAGTCTCATTAGCCGATGGGAGTACCTCCCCGGTTGTTGGTCAGGGAAATATTTCTATATCCTCCTCATTACAGTTGAAAAATGCTCTTCATGCTCCAAAATTTCCTCAAAGTTTACTTTCTGTTAGTTGTCTTGTAAAAGAACAAAACTGTAGAGTAATATTTGATCCAATGGGTTGCCATTTTCAGGATTTGCTGACGGGGAAGAAGATTGGTGGAGGCTATGAAGAAAAAGGAATCTACTACTTACATCATCCAATGGGTACTGTTCATGCTGCAGTGGAACATTCATTTAGTCCTGTTCAGTGGCATCGTCGTCTTGGTCATCCTTCATTGTCAAAGCTTCGTTCGGTCTTTCCTCAGATTCCCTCCACCACATCATTTCAGTGTAAAGCATGTCAGCTGGGCAAGCATCATCGAAGTTCATTTCCTTCTAGTCAGAGTCAGTCTAGTAATAAAGTCTTTGAACTTCTTCATGCAGATGTATGGGGTCCTAGTAAGATTCCTACTAGGACTCAGTGTCGATACTATTTAGTTATTGTTGATGATTTCTCTAAGTTATCATGGGTGTTTTTAATAAAGAAACGATCTGATGTTCCAAATATTATCAAATCTTTAATTCTTGAAATAAAAACTCAGTTTGAATCTAGTGTCAAGATTGTTCGCACTGATAATGCTCTCGAGTTTAAATCAAAAAGTCTGTTACAATTTTACCAAGATAGTGGCATCCAACCCCAAACTTCCTGTGCCTATTCATCTCAACAAAATGGGGTGGCTGAGCGAAAACATCGTCACCTACTTGATGTTGCCAGGACCATTATGATCCAATCAAATGTTCCTGCGTTATACTGGGGAGATGCAATTACAACTGCTTGTTATCTGATCAACCGTAGGCCTTCCTCTTCTGTGGGTGATCAAATTCCAATTCATATCTGTAAACACCCCAAATTTTTACCCTCATCCAGTACTTACATTTCATGTGTCATTGCATATCATTGCATGCATTCGGCATACCATTTCATTGCACTACATAGCATTGCATGTCATTGCATCTCATTTTCGAGATCCAGCACTCATGTTTTTAAAATATTTAATCCAGATTTGAGTTTTAAAACTTTTTCTTTCAAAAATCAATTTCAAAACCTGGGTTTTTATTCAACATTCTGTCATTTTCTAACCCCCAGGACCTTATATTTTGAAATACTTCCTTAGAAAATGATCTGGATTCATTTCAAACTCAATTTCAATTGATTTTAATTCTCAGATGAGGCCCATTTAGGTGGTGTCGCTTCTGGATTCCTTCAAAAATCTTAGAGTCCTAATTGGATCAGGACTCTTTTTTCAGAGTCCTAGTCGGATCACAACTCTAATTTTCACTACCTTTTTACCTATCTTTGAAGAAAACCTTTTAAAATCTTCTCTTTTGGCCAAAATTTTAGAGTCCTAGTTGGATCAGGACTCTTCTTCAAGAGTCCAGTCGGATCAGGACTCTTCTTCGGAGTTTCAATTTGATTGGGACTCTAATCTTTTATAACTATTTTATCTATTTTCAATCAAATCTTTTAAAATCTTTCAAAATGAGTCAGAAACTCAGAGTTTTAGTCAAAACAGAACTCTGTTTAGAGAGTCCTAGTCGGATCAGGACTCTGATCCTGATTTCAATTTTGAGAAAATCTTTCAGAAATCTTTCAATCTACCAAAACTATTACACTTTTATCAAAGAATTTCAAAATTCTGAGGTTTTATCTCAGAGTCCCGATCAAATCAGGACTCTACCCCAGAGTTCTGATCGAAGTAGGACTCTATCCAAAATTGATTTTCTCACTTCATTTTTCACTAGTTTTCAAAAAGCTTTGCTTAAATTTCATCATTTGCTTATCAGAAAACCAAAATTCTTAGAGTTCTGATCGAATCAGGACTCTTTCTCAGAGTCCTAATCAAATCAGGACTCTGAACCAAAACTTTGATTTCATCTTGTTTTTAACTGTTTTTCAAAATTCTCTCATTTGTTTTCTCAGAAAATCCAAAAATCTGAGAGTCCTAGTTCAATTATGACTCTGTCCCCAGAGTCTCAGTTGAATCAGAACTCTGTTTTATTCCAATATTTATTATTGTTTTCACTGCTTTCACAAGTTCTTTCATTTGTTTTTCAGAAAAATACCAAAAAATCTAGAGTTCCAGTCCGATCAGGACTCTGTCCCAGAGTCCTAGTCTAGTCAGGAGTCTCTTTTGAAGTCTGTTTTTATTTCATTTTCATTTATTTCCATTTGTTTTCAAAAATTAGGTAATTTCGTAGAGTCCAGTTAATTCAGGACTCTATTTCAGAGTCCTGATCGAGTTAGAAGTCTAACCCTGACTGTGTTTTTGACTTATTTCGTCAATTTTTGATAAAATCTTTCAAAAATTCTTCCATTTGAATTCTAAAATCTAAAATCTTAGAATCCTAAGAGTTCAGGACTCTAATTTGGAGTTCCAGTTCGCTTGAGACCCTATTTTCAAAGATCTTGAATTTCAAATACTAATTTTAACCCCTTTTCAAAGCCATTTTCAGTGTTTATTTCAAAATTCTTCAAAACTCGATGTGGGCACACTCAGTTGGCACCATATCTAGAGGAGTTCTGACTCAGTTAGATCCCTATGCCATTTCAAAAATTCTAATTTTAAGTTTACTTTTGAAAATCTTTTGAAAACTCCTTCAATTTCAAGTTTTAAAATCGCTTTTTGAAAAACTCAAGTAGGGCCCACTCGGGGTGGCGCCATATTCGAGTAAGTCAGGGCTAGACTAGGGTTAGTCATTGTCCTAGTTAGGTTAGGGGTTTATAGGAGTCAAAATCAATTTTAAAAATCCATTTTATTTAACTTTTAAACCAATGGTTTTTAAAGGTTTTAAATTCAGGTTTTAAAAACCAAATGTGGGTCCATACTAGGTGGTGTCACATTTGGACTTTTTAGGGTTTAATTAGGTATTAATTAGAGTTAATTTAGGGTTAGGAAACCACAAAAAATCGTTGCCCTTAGTGGATTTATTAGAAAGAGTCCTAAAAAAAAATGAAAAACCTCTTAATTAACCCTAATTAAGTGACCTTTTGAAAATCTATAAATAGGGGACCTAAAGGGGGTCTTTTCTCTCTCAAATTTTCGTGGGTTCTCTCTCCTCTCCAGCATCTCCACCTTCCTCCATTGCAGCTGCAAGCACCAAGGTAATATTTTTAATATTTTTTTAGTTTTATTCAATATTTTTTCATGTTTTAAATCAATTTTAGCCATTGGTGCCATCCCCTTCATAGATTAAACCATGGATTCAAGTCCAAGAACCTCAAGAGAGGTTCAAGAAAGTGATCTAACTCTGTTTCATGGTGTTTACAGGGATTCTAATCCATTAGAATCAATTTTAGCATTAGTCTTTGCATTATTAACCAATAAAATACATGATTTACCCTTTTAATGGGTTAAATCTATGTTTTAAAGGTAATATTGAATTTCAGCCATTGATTCCCTACTTTTATTTTATTTTCATGGTTTATTCATGTTTGTTTTACGTTCTATAGCATAGACATAATTTTTATTTACTGTTTTATGGTTTATTTTATTGTTTTTATTAGTTAATGCATATTTTCTCAAGTTTCTTAGATTTCTGTGTGTTTTTTAGTTTAGAACAAAAAAGAGCATGCTGTTTCGGATTGAAATATGTGCTGTTGATTTCTGATTTTTTTATACATGATTCATGCATATGTTATTGATCTACTGTAAAAAAATCAGAGTTTTTGGACTTCGGGAACCCTGTCAGAAAAATCAGACATCAAATCGGGTTTTTAAAACTTTAAAATCGTTGTTAAAATCAAGAGGGTAACTTGCTATGATGATATTTTTCTCATCTTATATCCGATTTTAGATCTGTAAAATGCCATGGATTTATGTTAATTAGATATGTCTACTGTGAAATTTTCAGAATTTTTTATTACTATTTAGTATTTTTCCTTTGTCAGAGACTCTGATTTTCAATTTAAAACGCGTTAGGGTTTACCAAAACCCTAATCAGACTTGTGTTGTTTATAAATCCCAAACTACAGATTCGATTCATGATCTGTAAAACGTGAGTATTGTTATTTTTTTGTCAACTGTTTACTGTTAAAATCTCAGATATTTTGAATGAATTCTACTATTTATCCCGGAATTTTCAATTGAAAGTATCAGTCAGGACCAAAGTTAAAATCAATATATTCAAGTCCGGATTGTCAGATAGGTATCTCCCTGGTTTTAAAAGATTTTTCATATCTGTAAAATAGAAAAGTTTTGTTTTCATGTCTATTTGGTCTCTGTAAAATTTCATAGATTTCCATGGGGGTTTGACCCCTGGTTCGGGTCTTGGACTGAGACTGGTTGGTGAACTAGGTCAAAAATAGCATATTTTTAGGGTTTGATGCTATTTGTGGATTAAATTAATGCCAAAAAAATATTTTTATAATTCCAATCCAATATTAGTGTTATAATAAGTGAAGGTGCTAAATTTGATGAATTTTGGAATCTGATTGATGGCTGAATAGCAAATTGCAAAGCAAGGTACCCAAAGAATTCCAAAACACTGCAAAAATCACAAAATTTGTGATATTCTTGGATTTTCGTGTATAAGCATATATTTTTAGGGTTTAATCATATTCATAATCATATTAGGATACTTTAGGTTAAAATTGATATTCATTTGATTTCATTTAGTGCATAAAACCTAAGTTTTACCAAAATATTTTCTAAAAACCCTGATTTCAAGGCCATAGTCTTGCTATCGGGGGCAATTTGGTCATTTAACCTAAATTTCAAAATCCCTAACCCTAAATTTCATATTTTTAATCATGTCATAGCATATTTAGTTTGATTTATTTTCATTTGAACCTCAAAACTTGCATTTTACCAAATATATTTCTAAAAACCCTAAATTCAAGGCCATAGTCTTGTTATTAGGGGTATTTTGGTCATTTTGACCCCAAGTTCGAAATTGCATATCTTATCTTCCTTATTTATTCAATTTTATTTCATATTTCATCATTTTGATTTAAGGGAATCATGGCAAAAAGGCTTATATCTAGCAAAATCCAGCAATTTCCTGATATTGCTGGATAAATCTAGAAAAAGCCAACATATCATTACTAACAAAGTTTTCTAGTTTTGCAGGTACATTGAAGACTTTATTTTTCATGTATTTAAATTTCAATAGTGATGTAAACTAAATTAAACTTTGGAATAAGAATTTACATTTCCTGCTTAGCTTAGGCAGCATTGCATATAGTTTATTTTTTTAAATAATGTTAATGTGTGATGGATGATGATTCATGCATATTCAAACTCACTGTGATCTACATGAATGGCACATACACTAGCTTTTATAAAGTTTATAAACTTGGTGGAATTCGTATTTATGGCCATAGTCAGAATATGAAGGATATCTAGATTTATGATCTTCACATTAGCCACATTCAGCCTACACTCTTAGGTTAACTTCAAAATGCACTGCATTTCTCAAAAATACAAAAAGTATTTCTCAATTCCTCAAATCCATATTCATTCATTTCTTGCATTTGCCAATTCCAATTCAAATTTCAATTCAAAGAAGTTCATTTTTTCAAAAATTTCTAAGTCTATTTCAAAAATCGATTTTCTCAAAATATTGATTTGCCAATGATATTTCAAGTATTTCCCAAGTTCCAAATTCGATTTTCTAAGTTATATTTTCAATTTCAAAGTTTGAATTCAAAGAAATCAAGTTTTTCAAAGTTATTTCACATTTCTCAAAATCGATTTTCACAAAACCTCTAGATTCTTCAGAAATCGATTTTTACTTTTCCCAGAAGTACATTTCAAATCCCAATTCACGATTTTCCATGTGATATCTATTCTAAGTGTTTCAGTTATTCAAAGCAAACATCATGTTTTTAAATATGTGATGATGCATGAAATGCACATCATGTAAACAAGTTTTTCATGCGTTTTGTATCAAGTTTAAGGTTTTAAACCCATGTTTAGATGTGTTTTGATAGTAAGGGGCTATGGTTCGAATTTCAGAAAAATCGGAGTTAAAATAAGAGAGTTATGGCTATTTCAGTGTTTGGGCACGGATTTCGAGGTGGATCGGATCCATATCCGACCCAATTAGGTCAATTGGACCTTGGATCAACTCTTAGAAAGCCCAAAACCCAACCCACACACCTATCCATACCCATTTCAAAAAGTTTTTCTAAAAACCCCCCAGAAAGTGGCGCCTAGCAATATTTTATTTTTTAACACTCTTTCTGAAAAATGTCAAAACTATAAATAGTTTTTTTTTCAAGAACCCTAGGCGTCTTTGGCTGTGTTTGGACGCCCCCTACAGTGACTCTACAGCAGCAGCTCCTTCCTCTCCATCTTCCCCAAGTGTTGGCCATTGAAGATCGACCTATGCTTGATTTTCAAGCATATTTTCAAGCTTTCTTTGGTTTCTTTTCCTTTCTTTCTTATTCCTTGCTGTCTTTTCACCATTTTTCTGTACTTTTGCAGGTGTAGCAGAGGTGGAGACCATTAACCTTGGGCGGGAGTGCGCAACACACCACCAAGGTGAGCCGGCCCTACCTCCATCCGGCTTTCTACACCCTCCGATCGCGAATCGGCTCACATGCCATCATCGGTGGATCTCCAACGTGTAGCAGCTGCAATAGGTGCCGTTTTTGGTGAAGTACAGCATCCTTGAACTGTAGAAGACGTCTACATCCAGCCACGGTCCGCTCTTCTTCACCCCCCGGTCGTCGGATCTTCCAAAAGGTAGGTCTTCTTCTTCCTTCTCTTCTAGATAAAACCGATTTGTGTGTGTGGTTTTTGTTTTGTTATTTTCTGTATGTTTCTTGTTTTTCTTTTTATTTCAACCTTAGAATAGCATGCGTGCACAGACCAGCACGTTAGATTAGGTTTTCTTTCATTGGTTGTGTATTCGATTTATGTTTTTCCATCGTTTTTATCTAAAACGTGCAAATCGGCAAGAGGCTTTTCTAGTCGATTTGGGTTTTTGTTTCCAGCGTGTTATAGGTGTTTTCTTTTTAGAAAATCTCAGACACAAATTTCATTTTGATTCATTTTAGTCGTTAGGTTTGTTTGTGTGTTGTTTTTGCTTGAAAAGAAGAAAAATCGGCTAGACTTTTTCTAGCCGATTCTTGATTTTCACAAAAAAAATAATTTTTTGTTTTGATATTTTTGTTTCGTCCAGTATGTGTATTGTGTTGTTTTGCTGAAAATCTCATTAGAAAATTTCATTTTAGTTCATTTTATTCGTGGGTTGTGCTTGTGTCTTGTTTTGATGTTATTTTTAAAAAAAGAAAAAAAAAATCGGCTAGGATTATTCTAGCCAATCTTTGTATTTTTGTTAAATGCATATATTGATGTTGGTGAACCGTGTAGTTGCTGTGTGTTTTAGGTGTTAACAGCAGTATATAGTTGTGTTAGTCATTTCATTGTTTTAGGATTGATTTAATTAGTTGTTTTAATCAATTTTTCGTTTTTGTGTTTTGAGTCTATTGTTGAAAATTATAAAAATCAAGTTTTCTTTTTTTTTTTTCATGTTTTTAATTCCAGCATAGTGCTGTTCTTGTTAGCCTTGGTGTAATTAGGAGTCCTTTGTATTATTCTCTAATTTAGTTTTATCAAATTAGTGGTTATTTAGTTTTATTGCTTTTTGTTAATTTATAATTTTATTTTTTATTTTCGTGTGGTTCTTCTTCTTCCCCAAGGTGGGGCGGCAGCCATTAGAGCTCCCCTGGAGCTCTTGGTCGATTTTTTTAGCAAGTCTTAATGGTCATTAGTTGAGTTAGGAAGGTGTCTAGGTTCAATGTATTAGGTCTTTCTTTTCTAGCCTTTTTTAGAGGTTAACTAAGTAGGTTTTGATAATTAGGTTAGCATTAACTCCTAGGAAATCGATTTTCCATTTAAGTCCTTTCATTCCCTAGGTAGAATTAAGTCTATTAGTTTAGAAAGTAGCATCCATTAAAGTTGGCGATTTTTTAGAAGGGAGGTAATTAAAGTAATTGAAAATTGGAAAGCTTTTGGAAAAAGGAGATTCTTCAAAAATCGTGTGAGGCATTTAAGGAAGATTCGAATTTTGAATGGATATTAAAGAAGGAGTTACTCCTTAACTTTGGAAAGTGTTTTTGCAATTAAACCAAAATTCCAATCTAGGTTACACGATTTCCATAGAGCATTAAAAGCATTTTAATTCCATCTTGAAAAGCAAAAATCGTGGATTTCTAGATTGGCCTTTTCAGATTTCCAAAAAGGCATTAAAGGCAATTAAGGAGTGTAACCCCCTCTTTAAATGGGGCGATTTTTGAGAATCCAAAGCATTTCAAAGTTTGAACATTGGTAATTATTACATTCCTTTTTCCAACCTCCTCCATTAAAATCGTGAACTTTGGTTACTACTTTAGTCTAGACCTAACCTAGTCAAACCGAGCCTAGGTCGAGTCAACCCCTCGTCTACACCCCCTTTGAGTCTAGTCAAAACCTAGCCTAGCCCAAGTCAAAGCCTAAACCGCACTTAGGTCAAGTCTAAGACCAAAGCCCAACCTTAGTCAAGCTTAGTGGAGTCAACCTTAACCTAAGTTAGGTCAACCTAGTCTACCTAACCTATCTAAGTCAAACCTAGTTGAGTCAAACTTAGTTCAAGCCTACCTAAACCGAGTTCACCCTAGTCTTGCTAAACCTAAATCCAAGACCCAACCTTGGTCAAACCTAGTCAAAGACCTAACTCGGGTCAAAACTTAGTCTAAACCTAGTGAGTCAACCGAGCTTACCTTAGCCCATTCGAGCCTAGTTGACTAAGTCAAAGTCAAAACAAAACCTAGACCTAGCCCTAGTCCGAGTCGAGTCAAACCTAACTCGAGCCTATCCAAGTTCACCCCCCTTAGCTAAACCTAAACCGAGTCCATTGGAGTCAACCGAACCTAGTTGACTAAGGAAACTCAAAACCGAACCCATCTAGACTAAACCAACCTTTGTTGACTAAGTCAACCCTCAACCGAGTCCAACCTAGTCTTAGTAACCTAACCAAGTCAAAACCTAACCCTAGTCGAGTCCTAGTCCAACCCAAGGTCGAGTCAACCTTAGCCAAACCCGAACCTAGCTAAGTTAAGATAGAGCCTAGTTGAGTCAACCATAGTCACATTCCAAAGGCTGCACCCCATGGTTCGTTAGTGGTCTCTTCTCCTTTATATTTCAGTCATCTTGTCTTTAGAATAGTTAGTTTAGTTATTTATGTAATCATTTTAGTTAGATTTTATCATTGGTTGATTGAATGTGTGATTGTTAATGTCTTTTTACTATTAATAGTTTAGTTAGCATAGTCGTATCTAGTTTATGTGTATTGCATGTCTTATGCATATAGTTACTTTCTTGCATTAGTATTTTAGGGACATTTACATCATTAGCTCATTCAAGGCAAAGTCATGAAATGCATATCATTTGTCATTTAGATCTCATTTAGTTTTATCATAGTCAATATCAGCATATATTATGTCATATAGAAGTATTTAAGTCTGCATTATAGTTAGATTACGTTCATAGTGTTTAAAATAGATTCATATAGTGAATAGTGCATTGAAATAAAAACCAGATTTTTGCCCTATCGCACTATCATTATTTTCTGTGCATAAACTCTGTGTTTTCCAAATTTTTTTTGTCTATTCACTTTATTGACATGTTATTTAACTGCAGACCAAATTTCAGCTCATTCGAAGTTGATTTGGTCTGATTTTTAAGCGTTTTGCGAAAACCGCTTTTTCTGGATTTTAAATTACAGGACTGGCGATATCCTGATTTTTCTCAGATTTGAAACGCTTATATCTGGAGTTTCCGATACTGTTTTTCAATTCTGTAAAAACTGTCGTTTTGTTCAATCTGTCAGTTGCAGAACAGAACAAAGTTCGGGAAAATCGGACCTTGTTTGCCTTGTCAAACAGTGGTTTTCCGATAACCTGTCAGAATGCTATTTTACACTAGTTAGGGGCAGTTTCGTAATTTTCTTAATTTCGGCCTTTTAGATTTGTTTTTAGTAGTTTCTGCATTTTAGGAGTTGCATCATCATCATACAGCATTAGTAGAGTTAAATTGATTAATTTTAGCATTAATTTAGTATTTTAGTTAATTTTTGCTTGATAAATAGTATTTGCTTTACAATTTTCGTAAAATTAGAACTAGTCTTAGTTATTGTTTTCGTTATTAGAATAGAAAACTAACTTTGTATTTTTCTGCATTTTTAGGTTGAAAAACATATTTAGTGTCCAGGGATATTGTCCAAGTGAGAAGATTCTTTAAGTGGCGAAACGACGGAAATACCCTTGGTGTGGAGCAGAAGACTGATTGCTTGTTTACTTTTCTTTTAGTGTTTAATTGCAGTTGTATTAACTTTGTAATTGTAGGTTGACATTTGGCATTAATAAATTGAATTTTATAGAAATATTGTGTTTAATTCCTGTTCCCTGAGGATCGACCCGTACTTACCACTTTGTGGAAAGTCGGTTTTTATATTTTTTGGTTGATGATTTTCCAAAGTTTTATTGAAAATAATTGTTTTAAAAAGAGTATTCCAAAATATCAACCAAATTTTGGCGCCGTTGCCGGGGAACGGCGAATTAATTACTTTATTTTATAGAGTTTAATTTATTATTATTTTGTTTTAGTTAGTTAATTAGTTGTTTTCTTTTTAGTTAGTAGGATTAGTAAGTGAATATAGGATTAACATAGTTAGTAAATATAGGATTCACTTAATTATCATTCTGCAAGGAGCGATTAGACAGGTGGGTTTTAGAAAAACATAGTTTGTGATTTCCTGTATTTATTTGTTTTAGCATTTTAGAATAGTTTACTTTGTTATTTAATTATTTAGTATAGAATTCTGACATAGCTATATAGCATATTTATTTGTTTTTAGTTACTGTTTTTTGTTTATTTACATTTTAGTATCTGTGCTAGTTTAATTTTTTTAGTTGGTCGTTTGCTTACATCTGGTCTTAGTACCAGTGTATGCAGGGTCGACGAGGTCTAGGAACCCCATTACACCCATTTGTTGACAACCCAGAGAGAATTTTACATTCTCATCGAAGTTCGGCAACAATGGCTGACATGGATCCTCCACCTCCACCCCCAGTTCTTTCACGCCCTCTGCGGGAATACTTCATTCCCACAGACTATGTTCAGGCATCCTGCATTCGGAGACCCGATGTAGGAGCGCCACATTATGAGATTAAGGCCAGCATTATTCAAATGCTTCCATCCTTTTATGGCCTTAGTCATGAGGATCCCTACCGACACTTAGATGAATTCCTCGAAATCTGTTCTACTGTTAAGATACAGAATTTCGATGATGATGCGTTGAGGTTGACTCTATTCCCTTTTTCATTGAAGGACAAAGCCAAGTATTGGCTAAAGTCCTTAGATTCTGTAGAAATAGAGTCCTGGGATCAGTTGCAACAGGAGTTTCTTCGGAAATACTTTCCCATTGGTCGCACGAACCAATATCGTAGAGCCATCACTAGCTTTTCAGAGCTAGATGGTGAGCGCTTTCATGAGACCTGGGAGAGAATGAAGGATCTCCTCAGGAAATGCCCCCATCATCAGGTGCCGAAATGGCAACTGGTGCAGAGTTTCTATGATGGATTGTCTGACAAGAATCGTCAGATGATCGACTCTTCATGCGGTGGGACATTCATGCTGAAGAGCGAGGACGAAGCATGGAGGCTATTTGATACATTGGCCGAGAATTCACTCCACCATGCTTCGAGCTCTCATTCTGATAGAGCCACACCCAGCATTCAGAAGAAAGCTGGCGTTCTTGAGATTGGTCCATCTACTGCACTGCAGTGTAAAGTAGACATGATTGCTCAGAAGCTGGACCAGCTTCTCTCAGGACCATCCACTACACAGCAGGTGTGTACTCTTTGTGCCAGTCCGGCACACGAGATCACTGAGTGCCCTTCGGCAGCTCAGTACCCTGAATTTGTTCAAGAACAAGTTCAGGCAGCTCAGGGTTACGTCAGACCACCAAATAACCCATTTTCATCGACATATAATCCGGGTTGGCGTAACCATCCCAATTTTTCTTGGAAGAATCCACAGTCTTCTATACAGATGCCTTCTTCCTCTCAGCCAGTTCGGCAGTCATCTTTTACTCAGCCATTTCAAAGACCGAACTATTCTCAGTCTTCTTCTTCTTCAGTTCCTTCCCCGATTCAGCAGGAGTCTGCCCCGCAGACATCTTTTGAGGAGAGACTTCTCCAGGCATTTCAAGAGGTGAAAACCTCTAATCAGAATGCCTTCGAGAAGTGTAGCCAGATTTTGAGCTCACATACGCAGTCCATTGCGAAGTTAGAGTCGCAAATGGGACAGTTAGCTGAGGCTATTAGTAGGAGACCCGAGGGTACATTGCCGAGTCAGGCTGTCATGAACCCGAAGGGTAAGGACCAGATGACTGGAGGCCTATTTCATACTGAGACACAGCAGCAGGCTAAATCAGTTATGGCCTTGAGGAGTGGACGTGAGTATCACGTTGAGAGTAGAGAGAAGATAGAGTAGCCAGAGACCATTGTTTCACCTACGTCAGCTCAATCATCATCCCCATCCCTATCATCACCTTCATCATCTTTATCCTCAGAGAAGAAGAAGGATAGGAGTGAGCCTTCTCGCAAAGAGGAGGAGCCAGCAGAGTATATTCCCCCACCACCCTATCCCAAAGCATTAGAGTCTCCTGGTTATAGAGGGAAGCAAGGTACGAAGATCCAGGACATGCTTGATATCTTCAAGCATGTACAGATCAACCTACCTTTGCTCGATGCTATTCAGCAGGTGCCGGCTTATGCCAAATTTCTGAAGGACCTATGTACGCAAAAGAGGAAATCCAGAGAGCGAATTCCTAACAGGGTCCATCTGACTGAGCAGGTGAGTTCAGTACTTCAGCATCAGACACCACCAAAGCTCAAGGACCCTGGAGCCCCTATCATTGCTTGTACTATAGGGAACATCCGGATAGAACGCGCATTGCTCGATCTTGGAGCAAGCGTGAACATTCTGCCCGGATATTTCTTTGATTCTTTCGGGCTAGGTGAGATGAGATCGACTCCGATTACACTTCAACTGGCAGATCGTTCCGTCAAGGTACCGAGAGGTGTCTTGGAGGACGTGCTAGTTAAAGTGGATGACTTTTATTTTCCAGTCGATTTCATTATCCTTGATATGGAAGGAGTAGACAGCCAGCACCAGACTCTGATTATTTTAGGCAGACCATTCTTGGCGACTGCCAATGCGTGCATCAACTGTAGGACCGGAGCCATGGATCTCTCATTCGGCAATAGGAAGGTAAAGCTGAATATTTTCAATGCCGCGATGGGACCAGCAGGAGACATGGACTGCTTTCATGTAGACATTGCACAGGAGTTAGTGGAGGAGCAGCCCGAGTTGTACATTACTGAGGATTCTTTAGATTTGTACCATATAGAGAAGAATAGCGGTGTAGATAGTGTAGATGTGTCTAGAGTGTCGTCGGAGAGACCACCTTGGGGAGCAGTCAGGGAACCTCTTCCACCACTTGCGGAGACCCCCGCCAAATCGTCGATCGAGTCACCTCCGAAACTTGAGTTGAAACCCTTACCGGATTCACTCAAGTATGCATACCTCGGAGATGATGAGACTCTGCCTGTGATCATCTCGTCCTTGCTCACTGAGGAACAGGAACAGAGATTGCTGACTATTCTTCGAGAGCACAAGGCAGCGATTGGATGGGGAGTAGCGGATCTAAAGGGGATTGATCCTTCATTCTGCATGCATAGGATCCATTGTAATGAGGAAATCAAGCCATTTAGGGATATACAGAGAAGGCTAAATCCCAACATGAAGGAAGTGGTGAAGAAAGAGGTGGTGAAGTGGTTGGATGCCGGAATCATTTACCCTATTTCTGATAGTCAGTGGGTCAGTCCGATTCAAGTTGTGCCGAAGAAGTCAGGACTCACTGTGGTTGAGAATGAGAAGGGTGAGAGAATTCCGATGAGGACCACTACAGGATGGCGAGTCTGCATCGATTATAGGAAGTTGAATGTGGCAACTAGGAAAGATCATTTCCCATTGCCATTCATTGATCAGATCTTAGAGCGACTCGCAGGACAGAGCTACTACTGCTTTCTAGACGGATATTCAGGATACAATCAGGTAGCTGTCCATCCTGACGACCAAGAGAAGACCACGTTTACATGTCCTTATGGTACCTTCGCATTTAGACGTATGCCTTTTGGGCTCTGTAATGCCCCGGCTACTTTTCAGAGGTGCATGCTTGCTATCTTCTCGGACATGATTGATGATGTGATGGAAGTTTTTATGGACGACTTTTCAGTGTATGGCTCTTCTTTTGAAGATTGCCTCCATAAACTTGCTCGAGTACTGAGTAAGTGTGTGGAGACCAATCTCGTCCTGAGTTGGGAAAAGAGTCATTTTATGGTTCAGGAGGGGATTGTACTTGGACACATTGTGTCCAAGCGTGGTATTGAGGTTGACAGAGCGAAGGTGGAATCCATTTCTCGTTTGACTCCACCCACCTCTGTGAGGCAGATTCGATCATTTTTAGGGCATGCGGGATTTTACAGGCGGTTCATAAAAGATTTCAGCAAAATCTCTCGACCGCTTTGCACGTTATTGGAGAAAGACCAGCCCTTTGTTTTCGGTGAGGATTGTATGAAGGCCTTTGAGATTCTCAAAGAGGCCTTGATTACTGCACCTATTTTGAGACCTCCAGATTGGACTCTCCCATTTGAGATTATGTGCGATGCTTCTGATTATGCTATGGGGGCCATTCTAGGACAACGCATTGATAGGAAGCCCTATGTGATCTACTATGCGAGTAGAACTCTGTCTGATGCACAGATGAATTATACTACGACAGAGAAGGAACTACTTGCGGTAGTTTTCGCATTGGATAAATTTAGGTCCTATTTACTCGGTTCGAAGGTGGTTGTCTATTCTGATAATTCTGCATTGAAATATTTGTTGAATAAGAAAGACACCAAACCGAGATTAATTCGTTGGGTCCTATTACTACAGGAGTTTGATCTCGAGATTCGAGATAAGAAGGGAAGCGAGAATGTAGTAGCAGACCATCTTTCCAGACTGATCGTGGAGACCACGCAGGATCAGAGACCGATCAGTGATTCTTTCCCCGACGAGCAGATCATGTCAGTCAATACATCGCAGTTACCCTGGTTTGCAGATATTGTGAACTATCTGGTTTCGAGACAAATACCTGAGCATTGGAACAAGAATGAGCGTGAGAGATTCCTATCTCAGGTGAGGCACTATTATTGGGATGAACCGAAGTTGTTCAAATACTGTGCAGATCAGATCATTAGGAGATGCGTTCCGGAGGAGGAATACCAGTCCATTTTGAATTTTTCCCATTCGTTAGCCTGTGGAGGGCATTTTAGTAGTAGGAAGACGGCTGCAAAGGTTTTGCAGTCAGGATTTTATTGGCCCACACTCCACAGGGACGCTCATGAGTTCTGTAGGTGATGCCTGCGATGTCAGCAGATTGGAAACATGTCCAAGAGGGACATGATGCCCTTGCTGCCGATTTTGATAGTCGAAATTTTTGATGTTTGGGGCATTGATTTCATGGGACCATTTCCGCCCTCATTCGGAAATTTATATATTCTGGTGGCGGTTGATTATGTGTCCAAGTGGGTCGAGGCTGTGGCAACCAAGACCAATGATCACAGAGTAGTGCTTAAGTTCATTAAGCACAACATTTTCAGTCGTTTTGGAGTGCCACGTGCGATGATTAGCGATGGTGGCAAGCATTTTAGGAATGTTCAGATAGCTTCTCTGCTGAGAAGATATTCTGTCAATCATAGATTCACCACTCCATATCATCCGCAGACTAGTGGACAGGTTGAAGTGTCCAATAGGGAGATTAAGCGAATTTTAGAAAAGACAGTTCGTCCGGACCGCAAGGATTGGTCCCAGCGCTTAGATGATGCACTTTGGGCATATAGAACTGCATTCAAGACTCCCATTGGCATGTCTCCGTATCGCCTTGTATTCGGAAAAGCATGCCATCTTCCTGTCGAGCTAGAGCATAGAGCGTACTGGGCTATAAAGAAATTGAATTTTGACCTCACCCAGGCTGGCAAAGAGAGAGCACTGCAGCTCTCAAAATTAGAGGAACTCAGGAATGATGCATATGAGAATGCCAAATTATACAAAGCTCGCACTAAAGCATTTCATGATAAGTATATTGTCAGAAAAGTGTTTGAGCCAGATCAGAAAGTGTGGCTATACAATTCTCGTTTACATTTATTCCCGGGGAAGTTAAGATCGAGATGGACAGGTCCATACATTGTAAAAGAAGTATTTCCCCATGGAGCAGTGACATTATTCGATCCTATGACCCAAGGTACATTCAAAGTAAATGGGCAAAGACTGAAGCCATTCATTTCAGATGCCTTACAGGATGGTGAGTGTGAGATAGTGCATCTCACGAAGGCATGAAGATTCGACCAGAGGGATGTATTATATGTACATTATTTATTTTTCATTTCAGAGTTTTTATTTATTTAGTATTTCATTTCACATGTGCTAATTTGTGTTTTGATGTATGCAGGATGAACTTAACAATTAGTGTATCAATTACCAGGTACAGAGAAGAGTTTTCAAAGAATTCAAGAATCAGAGGAAAATCAACTTCAAAAGCTCAGAGCAAATCAGGTTGTATCTATCCTTTCTCCTATATTTTTGTTAGTGTCTTTTAGCGTGCATGTGCATTACATTTTTTTTTCATTTTGTATGCCACTAGAGACAGTGTCATTCAAGCATGGGGGGGTGGTTTAGATGCATGCACACAAAAATACACAAAATTTTTTTTGTATGACTGGTAATCAAAGTAGGCATTTAAGAACAAAGTGTAGCATATATGATTGTTTTTGGCATAATCTAACAGTTTAAAAATTTTTAAGCCCCATAATTTTTTTTTCTCTCTGAACTGAATCAAATGTAGTAGTTGTTTATGAGATAATTCAAAGAAAAGATAGTATTTGATTGTTAGAAAATTTTGAATCACTTTTGTATAAGTATGCACAGTATGTTTTGAGGAAGAAATAAGCAATGGAAAGATGTGTTTGAAAAATGAGTTTAAAAGAATAGAGCTACGTTTAGTTGTTGATGTCTTCGTGAATCCTAGTAGTGGAACTCAGACACGAGATGAAGTGTTTGAGTGTCTTAACGAAAAGGATAACGAAGGAGATCATCTTCTTGTCTAAGTCTATATTTGTGGCCTTTGTAGTTCGAGTAAGTAGAATCTGAAGGGTGTTTTACACCTGGTGCCCCAAAGCCAACTGACTTGGGAGCCACCGGTTCGAAAGCTTGTTACATGGACTGCATAGAAAGCCTAAGAGATAGAGACATTGCACATGACAAGAGGAAGACTATACGTAAACTATTAGAATAGAAGGTCTAGTGACTCAAGCAATTAAGTCCGAGGGATACTCTGTATCTAGTGCCCTAAGGTCGGCCGACTTGGGAGTCACTGACCCAAAGCTCGCTACACGGGTCACGAAAACTGACTATTCGAAATAGTGCTCATATGAGAAGAATGCGCAAGAGATCAAAAGTTGAAAATGAAAGAAAAAGAATGTGCTGAATGAGAAAATTTTCATTGCTTAAGTATATATGTGCATTACTGTGCAGAAAATATACAAGTGAGAATAAATGAGTAAAACATGAGAATACTTGACTTTCGGAGAAAAATCATGAACTAGCTACAATATTAGAAAAGTGAAGGAAAAGAATTTTTACTGTGGAGGCATGAGATTTTTAAACTTGTTTTGAGAATGTCAATTACATGAAAGATTTGTTACAACTGCATTCTTAAGAGCCTAATATTTTTGAAAGATCATCCTTGCATTTTATTGATGTTTGTGGGTAGCATCGCTGCAAACCCTCACGAGACCTTACTCGTCCACTAGTGTAAGCTAGGGGTTTAAAGGGCTTGTTGCATACGCTTAATGCAACCGTGATTCCTACGAAAGTGAGGTAGTATTATGCATTCATGCTTAGCATTTCTTGTCTTCAGTGCATATCATGATTAGGGTTTGTTAAGGGACTAACAAACATTCAAGCATGGGGGTATTTGATGATGCATGAAATGCACATCATGTAAACAAGTTTTTCATGCGTTTTGTATCAAGTTTAAGGTTTTAAACCCATGTTTAGATGTGTTTTGATAGTAAGGGGCTATGGTTCGAATTTCAGAAAAATCGGAGTTAAAATGAGAGAGTTATGGCTATTTCAGTGTTTGGGCACGGATTTCGAGGTGGATCAGATCCATATCCGACCCAATTAGGTCAATTGGACCTTGGATCAACTCTTAGAAAGCCCAAAACCCAACCCACACACCTATCCATACCCATTTCAAAAAGTTTTTCTAAAACCCCCCAGAAAGTGGCGCCTAGCAATATTTTATTTTTTAACACTCTTTCTGAAAAATGTCAAAACTATAAATAGTTTTTTTTTCAAGAACCCTAGGCGTCTTTGGCTGTGTTTGGACGCCCCTTACAGTGACTCTACAGCAGCAGCTCCTTCCTCTCCATCTTCCCCAAGTGTTGGCCATTGAAGATCGACCTATGCTTGATTTTCAAGCATATTTTCAAGCTTTCTTTGGTTTCTTTTCCTTTCTTTCTTATTCCTTGCTGTCTTTTCACCATTTTTCTGTACTTTTGCAGGTGTAGCAGAGGTGGAGACCATTAACCTTGGGCGGGAGTGCGCAACACACCACCAAGGTGAGCCGGCCCTACCTCCATCCGGCTTTCTACACCCTCCGATCGCGAATCGGCTCACATGCCATCATCGGTGGATCTCCAACGTGTAGCAGCTGCAATAGGTGCCGTTTTTGGTGAAGTACAACATCCTTGAACTGTAGAAGACGTCTACATCCAGCCACGATCCGCTCTTCTTCACCCCCCGGTCGTCGGATCTTCCAAAAGGTAGGTCTTCTTCTTCCTTCTCTTCTAGATAAAACCGATTTGTGTGTGTGGTTTTTGTTTTGTTATTTTCTGTATGTTTCTTGTTTTTCTTTTTATTTCAACCTTAGAATAGCATGCGTGCACAGACCAGCACGTTAGATTAGGTTTTCTTTCATTGGTTGTGTATTCGATTTATGTTTTTCCATCGTTTTTATCTAAAACGTGCAAATCGGCAAGAGGCTTTTCTAGTCGATTTGGGTTTTTGTTTCCAGCGTGTTATAGGTGTTTTCTTTTTAAAAAATCTCAGACACAAATTTCATTTTGATTCATTTTAGTCGTTAGGTTTGTTTGTGTGTTGTTTTTGCTTGAAAAGAAGAAAAATCGGCTAGACTTTTTCTAGCCGATTCTTGATTTTCACAAAAAAAATAATTTTTTGTTTTGATATTTTTGTTTCGTCCAGTATGTGTATTGTGTTGTTTTGCTGAAAATCTCATTAGAAAATTTCATTTTAGTTCATTTTATTCGTGGGTTGTGCTTGTGTCTTGTTTTGATGTTATTTTTAAAAAAAGAAAAAAAAATCGGCTAGGATTATTCTAGCCAATCTTTGTATTTTTGTTAAATGCATATATTGATGTTGGTGAACCGTGTAGTTGCTGTGTGTTTTAGGTGTTAACAGCAGTATATAGTTGTGTTAGTCATTTCATTGTTTTAGGATTGATTTAATTAGTTGTTTTAATCTATTTTTCGTTTTTGTGTTTTGAGTCTATTGTTGAAAATTATAAAAATCAAGTTTTCTTTTTTTTCTTTCATGTTTTTAATTCCAGCATAGTGCTGTTCTTGTTAGCCTTGGTGTAATTAGGAGTCCTTTGTATTATTCTCTAATTTAGTTTTATCAAATTAGTGGTTATTTAGTTTTATTGCTTTTTGTTAATTTATAATTTTATTTTTTATTTTCGTGTGGTTCTTCTTCTTCCCCAAGGTGGGGCGGCAGCCATTAGAGCTCCCCTGGAGCTCTTGGTCAATTTTTTTAGCAAGTCTTAATGGTCATTAGTTGAGTTAGGAAGGTGTCTAGGTTCAATGTATTAGGTCTTTCTTTTCTAGCCTTTTTTAGAGGTTAACTAAGTAGGTTTTGATAATTAGGTTAGCATTAACTCCTAGGAAATCGATTTTCCATTTAAGTCCTTTCATTCCCTAGGTAGAATTAAGTCTATTAGTTTAGAAAGTAGCATCCATTAAAGTTGGCGATTTTTGAGAAGGGAGGTAATTAAAGTAATTGAAAATTGGAAAGCTTTTGGAAAAAGGAGATTCTTCAAAAATCGTGTGAGGCATTTAAGGAAGATTCGAATTTTGAATGGATATTAAAGAAGGAGTTACTCCTTAACTTTGGAAAGTGTTTTTGCAATTAAACCAAAATTCCAATCTAGGTTACACGATTTCCATAGAGCATTAAAAGCATTTTAATTCCATCTTGAAAAGCAAAAATCGTGGATTTCTAGATTGGCCTTTTCAGATTTCCAAAAAGGCATTAAAGGCAATTAAGGAGTGTAACCCCCTCTTTAAATGGGGCGATTTTTGAGAATCCAAAGCATTTCAAAGTTTGAACATTGGTAATTATTACATTCCTTTTTCCAACCTCCTCCATTAAAATCGTGAACTTTGGTTACTACTTTAGTCTAGACCTAACCTAGTCAAACCGAGCCTAGGTCGAGTCAACCCCTCGTCTACACCCCCTTTGAGTCTAGTCAAAACCTAGCCTAGCCCAAGTCAAAGCCTAAACCGCACTTAGGTCAAGTCTAAGACCAAAGCCCAACCTTAGTCAAGCTTAGTGGAGTCAACCTTAACCTAAGTTAGGTCAACCTAGTCTACCTAACCTATCTAAGTCAAACCTAGTTGAGTCAAACTTAGTTCAAGCCTACCTAAACCGAGTTCACCCTAGTCTTGCTAAACCTAAATCCAAGACCCAACCTTGGTCAAACCTAGTCAAAGACCTAACTCGGGTCAAAACTTAGTCTAAACCTAGTGAGTCAACCGAGCTTACCTTAGCCCATTCGAGCCTAGTTGACTAAGTCAAAGTCAAAACAAAACCTAGACCTAGCCCTAGTCCGAGTCGAGTCAAACCTAACTCGAGCCTATCCAAGTTCACCCCCCTTAGCTAAACCTAAACCGAGTCCATTGGAGTCAACCGAACCTAGTTGACTAAGGAAACTCAAAACCGAACCCATCTAGACTAAACCAACCTTTGTTGACTAAGTCAACCCTCAACCGAGTCCAACCTAGTCTTAGTAACCTAACCAAGTCAAAACCTAACCCTAGTCGAGTCCTAGTCCAACCCAAGGTCGAGTCAACCTTAGCCAAACCCGAACCTAGCTAAGTTAAGATAGAGCCTAGTTGAGTCAACCATAGTCACATTCCAAAGGCTGCACCCCATGGTTCGTTAGTGGTCTCTTCTCCTTTATATTTCAGTCATCTTGTCTTTAGAATAGTTAGTTTAGTTATTTATGTAATCATTTTAGTTAGATTTTATCATTGGTTGATTGAATGTGTGATTGTTAATGTCTTTTTACTATTAATAGTTTAGTTAGCATAGTCGTATCTAGTTTATGTGTATTGCATGTCTTATGCATATAGTTACTTTCTTGCATTAGTATTTTAGGGACATTTACATCATTAGCTCATTCAAGGCAAAGTCATGAAATGCATATCATTTGTCATTTAGATCTCATTTAGTTTTATCATAGTCAATATCAGCATATATTATGTCATATAGAAGTATTTAAGTCTGCATTATAGTTAGATTACGTTCATAGTGTTTAAAATAGATTCATATAGTGAATAGTGCATTGAAATAAAAACCAGATTTTTGCCCTATCGCACTATCATTATTTTCTGTGCATAAACTCTGTGTTTTCCAAATTTTTTTCGTCTATTCACTTTATTGACGTGTTATTTAACTGCAGACCAAATTTCAGCTCATTCGGAGTTGATTTGGTCTGATTTTTAAGCGTTTTGCGAAAACCGCTTTTTCTGGATTTTAAATTACAGGATTGACGATATCCTGATTTTTCTCAGATTTGAAACGCTTATATCTGGAGTTCTCGATACTGTTTTTCAATTCTGTAAAAACTGTCGTTTTGTTCAATCTGTCAGTTGCAGAACAGAACAAATTTCGGGAAAATCGGACCTCGTTTGCTTTGTCAAACAGTGGTATTCCGATAACCTGTCAGAATGCTATTTTACACTAGTTAGGGGCAGTTTCGTAATTTTCTTAATTTCGGCCTTTTAGATTTGTTTTTAGTAGTTTCTGCATTTTAGGAGTTGCATCATCATCATACAGCATTAGTAGAGTTAAATTGATTAATTTTAGCATTAATTTAGTATTTTAGTTAATTTTTGCTTGATAAATAGTATTTGCTTTACAATTTTCGTAAAATTAGAACTAGTCTTAGTTATTGTTTTCGTTATTAGAATAGAAAACTAACTTTGTATTTTTCTGCATTTTTAGGTTGAAAAACATATTTAGTGTCCAGGGATATTGTCCAAGTGAGAAGATTCTTTAAGTGGCGAAACGACGGAAATACCCTTGGTGTGGAGCAGAAGACTGATTGCTTGTTTACTTTTCTTTTAGTGTTTAATTGCAGTTGTATTAACTTTGTAATTGTAGGTTGACATTTGGCATTAATAAATTGAATTTTATAGAAATATTGTGTTTAATTCCTGTTCCCTGAGGATCGACCCGTACTTACCACTTTGTGGAAAGTCGGTTTTTATATTTTTTGGTTGACGATTTTCCAAAGTTTTATTGAAAATAATTGTTTTAAAAAGAGTATTCCAAAATATCAACCAATATGCATTTTCAGAAAATTCATAGCACATGCTTGATTCTATGTGCATTTAGAAATTAGAATATGATTTAGATAAGTTGAATAGAGCAGAGCAGTAGATTGATCCTTGGTTCGATTACCCCTGTTAAAGGTGGCAGGAATGGTCGAACCTCGTACCGACAGGCGAGTCTCATTCTACAGAATTTTATCGCATTTTAAAACGAAGGCGAGTTATTTTCAAAAACTATTTCAAAGGTCAGTTTGACTCGCAAAAAGTTAAAAATTTTGCGATGATAACAGGTTTGGCGACCGTGATGGGACCTGTCTTCGCCTGATCAATCTAATGCTCTACTTAGTTCAAATTGTCAAAATCGATTCCCATGGAATGTCAGCTTTTAATTTATGCTATCATGTGAACCTAGGAGCCTAGGCTTGAACCCAGCTGACATGGAATGCATATAGACTAGGTATGGTTTGGTAGGACCATATTGAGGAGAATTATTCATGCTCACATAGACTTAGGTCTAATACAACACTCCTCAATTTAAGAATTGTATGAAAACAATGCTTGCTTCTTCAAATATTTCAAAAATCTATCTCTTTAGGACTTAGAGCCTTCTATTTGCTTGCATGTGCTCATGTTTTCAAAAAACCACCCCCACCTATATTGTCCCGGTCTTCACGTTGCTGGACTCTCTTCCAAAACCATAGTTCGGGACAGAGCCTCACAACTGGGCCACTTATTTGGGTGAAAACCCCTCTACCACGTACCAAGGGCCATAGTCCAACGTATATCGGCAGGTGCTCAAGGATGTTGGAAAACTTGAACCTAGAACCGGAGAAATTGATTTTATGCCACGTACATCGAGCCTTGGCTTGAGTATATAGGCATAACTGGATTGGATACAGTTGATCTGAACCTTAGAGTTAGGATTAAGGTCCTACAGCTATTTCAAAATTTGTGCATCTAGAGTCAGCTTTTAGGGAATGTTGTTTGTGCATACTTGTTTATGTAGAATTTGATTGAATATGTTATTTCCTTTTTATTTTCCATATTTTTCCCAATTTTCTAAAAATACTGGACGATTTTCTCAAAATTCCCCAATCTATGTTCATGTACTATCCATGTTTTAAACCTTGGACGATTTTTCAAATACTTCATTTTCCATATTTCATCAAACCCTGGACGATTCTCCAAATTTTCCTTAATTTCCTTCAAAACTCCAGGTGATTTCCCATCTTTCCTGTCTTCTGGATCTCGAATTTCCTGCTTTATTTTTATCCTGCCTGCATTTTCCTCAAAATTCCTGTATTTTCTAAGTCTTATTCCAATTTTCATGTCTTCCAGTCCGATGGCATCCAGTCAGCTTGATTCAGTCTTCCCTGAGGGTCACATCTCCTACGAGGTGCGACAAAGTCTTCCCGAACATCGAGTCCTCAGCACCGGATCCTTCTTTCCCCGGTGGTACTATTCATGGTTCAGGAACTTCTCTCGTATGTTTCTGGACCATCTGGACGAGTGTGGATTGGAACTGGCGTCCGCAGTGGGAAAGCAGACAGTCAACAGCAACTTGATCCATGCACTAGCAGAACGGTGGAATCCGAGCACTTCTACCTTCTGGTTCCCATGGGGAGAGATGACAGTATTGATAGATGAATTTTCAGAGATTATGGGATTGCCCGAGCCAGCCGGTCAGCCTGGAGATTGATGTCTTCTTTTAAATCGTTGTAATTTTTAAAAGATTTTTAAATGTAAAACATGTGAAAACCGGACATCAAATAATAAAAACCGGTTCTCACTAGTGGATGAGACCGGGTCGAACTCAGGGAACGGGAATATATCGTATTCAAGTACACAAATCTAAACTAATCTTTATTGCCGAATTATTTGAAATGTAAAATGTACGAGAAAATTAAAAACAACTAACTATTACAACCTATGAATACCCTTCGCAGAGGGCGTAAAGTGCAATATTTACAAACCCAATTAAATTCCTAATTCTAAACTAAAAAGTAAAAATTCTTCTATTCTTGCACTTCGTGTGTCGTGTAATCACTTCCGCTCTACTTCTGTGCGATCCTGCACAAATCAAATGAACACAAGCAGTACCAGAGAAAGAAGAAATAGAATATCCTAAGCAAAACATACTAACTAAATGCTAAGAATACGAAAGAAATCATTAAAGAAATCTAAATGACAATTTTAAATGCAAATGATATATTTTTTTTCTTTTATTAAATCTTCCTAAAAATGCTAATGATCTTTCTTAACTAAACTATTTTTAATAGCAAAATGATTAGCAACTAAGTAATCTAACAATGAGTTAATCAATTAATGAAGTAATCTCATATCAACACACTAAGTAATCTAAGTAATATCTATCTAAAAAAAAATCAGCAAAGTATTATCATCCGATAATTCGGTATCTCAAATCGGATTCAGATATCCAATTAACTGGTCCAGTACCACATCACTCTTGCCGGAATAACACATAACACAAGGATAATTTTTGATAGACTGAATTTGTTTAAAATATCTGATCAACTGAACAATTCATTTATCAATCCAGAAATTATATTGTCAATCCTATGAAATAAAAAATATGGATTCATGATATCAGGCAATTGATCAAACAAAAATCAAATACTGGCTCATTCAATACTGGCGGTCAATCGATTAACACAGCCCTTGTCGGAAGTCAATAAATCCAATGCATAATGTCGATAGAACAGAATTGAAGTTCAGGTGGATTTAGGCTGCCGAATAATGAGGTTTCCAGAGATATCAGTAGATAACCATTGATCAAACTAGAAATTCAGTAAATCGGTGATCAATCAAGCCAAACAACACTTAGAAAATCAATCAAAAGATCAATCAGATCTTGTTCCACCGTGACACAGATTTTCATTGTAAAACATTTTCCGGCGAGTAAATATAAAAATCAGTAAATGATTCCTGCTTCTGTGAAATGGATTCCGGTGAGTAAATATCAAGATCAAAAAATGATTACAGCATATTCAGATGGTCTAGATGATTCAGATCATTGCTAAAACACGATATATATCTCTCACCGAAAATCAAAAATCACAATACTTGCTGGAAAACAGATATTGCATTTTAATTTGATAATCGATCTCTCATCAGTTCCAATAGAATGATCACGATGATCCTCTTATCAAACAAAAACTAATCCAATGATCAGAACGCCATTACTCTGGCTCAGATGCCTGAGTTATCCTAAAATGTTCACTAGATTTCAACTCAAATCCAATCCGATACAGAATTCACGGCTGCGTGAAATGGAAGAAATCGGGAAAGAGGTGGCCTCCACCATTCACGCCGCCGCCGCCGGACTGAAGATCCACCACCGGATTGAGGAAGATAATAGGGAAAAGGAGAAGAAGGAGGAAAGAAGAGAGGGAAAAGATGGGAAAGGAGAATCCGATGATGGAGAAGGGGGAAAAGAGAGGGAACAGAGGGGAAAGAGGATTGGGTTTGGCGCACAGGGTGAAGACACTGAAATTTTCGATTTTGGGGGTTTTAAAACAAACAAACCGGCTGGAACCGGTTTGAAAAAAAATGCAAACCGGTTCAAGCCGGTTTTGTTTATTATTTTTTCAGTTTTTAAAAAAAAAAAAAACAAAACTATGTAAACTAATTTATTAGAAAATTTTCAAAAACTCAAATCAAAACTTATTTATAAAGAAACTAAAAAAAGATTCTAACTATTTATATTTATGTTTATATTAAATTTTTTTCTTTTCTAAAAAAACAAACATTTAAAATGGTTTAAAAAAAAACTATTTTCTCTATCTTTTATTTTTAATTGATAACTAAAACTAAACTACTATGAATATAACAAAAACTAAAATATGTATAAAAATGTAAAATAAAACTATTTTCATGCATTTTCTATTTTTAAATTATTTTAGCACATTTACTCAAAAACTATCATAAAATTGGGTTTTTGAAACATTATTTTATAAGATCATGCATATTTAAATGTTAATAAACCCTGAATTATATGCATGATCAGAGATCCATTGGAGAAACAGTTTTTTATCAATGTCAAGGGTCTGGATCCCCGAGACGCTTTAGCTCGCATGACAGGACGCAAGTCTTGGCCATTGATAGAGGAGGATGGAAACAAATATGTGGACCTGCTCGAAATCTACAGACAGTATGGGATATTCGTAGAAGTCAGCTCGTTGTCCAGGACAGCTCGAGAAAGAATTCAGCATGCGATGGTTCTGTGCACGGTGGGATTGCCTTTCTTTCCCGATGGACGGAATTATATGGATATCAAAATGGTTCAGCTCTTAAGGAGGTGGGGAAGTCGACAGAACAGCCGCCTCTCGATAGCCATGGCTGCACTCGCCTTCCTATACTGAGGGTTGACCCATTTCACACTCAGAGAGTCGATCCTAGTCGAAGGATGCACCTATGCCTTGTAGTCTTGGTTCCTCCGGCATGTGCCAGTCCGAGCCAGTTCATTCAGATACAATAAAAAAAAGCTTTTGCCAGTTGCACGATACCGGTTCTTGATCGACAACCTTTAGGAGAAAGAAGTCGTGTGGGACTACTTTGATCGTCAGGAATCACCTCCCAGATATACTTACGCTTATGGCAAGCGGTTCAGGCTACTCGGCCCCTTCTTCTGCGCGTACTACCATCCAGAGCGGTGTGTCAGGCAGTTCTCTCAGAGACAAAAGTGCGTAGAGATTCGTCCACTATCAGGGGTCTTGCCAGAGTTCGATCTCACATCGGATCAGTGGTCCGGAGCATACCATTCTGCCAGACATGGCTGGGATTCCTTTGTCAATCTTAATATTTTTCCTGACCCTCAAGTGTCTTCTGATTATCCGGAGTGGTGGAAAATTGTCTGCCCCCCTCCCTTTTGTCAAGTGTATTATTAAAATCATATTCCTTTAATCTTCATTTCATCTTCGTTTGACGACCTCGCCTAGGTAACAAGGCATATTTCCAGTTGTTTATTTTGCAAAGAATAACAACGCAATTATCGTAATTCCGGCAACAACTCAATCCCTAGTAATGGGATATTATTTCAATTGTATACCAAAATTCACAACAAATATTTTCCTCCAACCAAATTTCCTTCAAAAGCCTAATCATCAGTTCTACCTTGCAGAGAGCATCAACAACGTTCAGGAGAACATTTGTGATACTCGATGGTTTATACAAGATCCGGAAAGAAAACCTCATCAAGCGAAGGTGTGGCATACTTAGTCACTTCAGAAGAGAAAATGGACTCACCCCGATCAGTCAGAAGTCAGGGTCAGCAAGCAGAGGATGATGTTGATCCTCAGATATATGCTATGTTCAAAGAGATGATGACCAAAATGTTGACAGAACAAGCTGAAGCTAGTACAGAAAAGATCCAGGTCAAGCAGAGGGCAAAAGGCCGGTCAGCCAAGAAAGTTTTAAAACTATCCAAGAAATATATCCAACACGAAGATGCATCTGATGAATCCGAATCAGTAGGTGGCACTGATGAAGAGTATGAAGTTTGACAAGCACTTCAAAAATCTCCTCATAGGCAAGGGACAACCTATAAATTGAAAAATCAAGCATTGGATGATCCGGTCCAAACACAACTGAAGGAAATGACAAAAAAGATTAAAGACCCGCAACAAGGACAAGAAGGTCTTCACAAGCAAAGATTTCTACAAGAGCATCACTCTTGTCAGGAATGATCAAGATTCAAAAAAGACAAATTCTGTCAAGGCCCACCGCGAGGGGTGCAAGGATAACAAAGGCAATCATACAAGTCAGAAAGAGAAATCTTTAAAGCAGAGTGGAAAATTAAGTCAACAGAAAGAAAAGATAAAGCGGGACGGCTGGGATTGCGATCGCCAGTTTACTCCTCTCGAGCAGTCTCTCTATGCAATCCTTGAATATATGTTGGCCAAGGAATTGGTAAAGCTTCCAAGAGTCTCAAATCCTCCCACAGTCATGGGAGGATTCACAGACCAGTTCTGCAAATTCCATCGGGCAGTAGGGCATGATATCGACCACTGTTTCGTCTTCAAGAATATCGTCCAAGATTATATCGACAAGAATTTCTTTGTTAAGGGTGAGAAAGAATACCAGTCGACCATCCTGAGCAAGTTTTCTAAAAATTGACAATGTCGAGACTATGTCACTTTCATCATTTTGTCATTTTGAAGGGACAATGTAGTCCCAGTTCTTCTATCAATTTGTTATTTTCTTCTTCAATGCATTAATAAATTTGTCAATCTTTCTTATGGCCTGGAGTCATCTTTTATATTCCTCATTTGCAAATGTTTAAATGTCTTCTTATAAGGGGTAACCTTTTTCAAAGTGCCTCTCTGATCAACCAAGAAGCTCATCGTCAGTTTTTACCTCGTTATCCTCAGAGAATTCTCATCAAATATCAACTACTTATCCTTTCATCCAAACTCTCACTCCCCAGTTATATTGGGGCATTATTTTGAAAATTGGCTTCAAAACTTTCTGTATGCAGGCAGGATCAAACAAATCTCTCATTTTGCACGCATGTGCACCCATTTACATTCATTTGCATTTGCATGCATTCATTCGCATTCATCTACATCAATTTGCATTGAACTCCCCATTCAGGATAAGGGATAAATCCTGAGGCCCCGACAGTTGCCTAAGTTGTCGTAAGGGTGAAGACTGAAAATTTTCCATCAAAATCAATTAGTAATTCTTCAGAATCCAGTGTTCGTGCTGGTAATTTTTCAAAAAATCAATGTTCGTGCTGGTAAACTTTCAAAATCCAGTGTTCGTGCTGGTAAACTTTCAAAACCCATTACTCGTACTGGTAATCATTTAAAACCCAGTGCTCGTACTGGTAACCATTTAAAATCCAGTGCTCGTACTGGTAATCTTTCAAAATCCAGTGCTCATACTGGTACCCTTCCAAAATCTGATGCTCGTGCTAGTTGAACTAGTCCCAAATGTCATCTTTATACTTATCAACTTTTCTTTCCTTTAAATGTCTTGAATTGGTCTAGAAGAGTCGAGTTCCGATTGGAATCTTCTTCCAAATCCAATTCAGAATTGGTCTAGAAAATCCAAGTTCTGACTTGAATTTTCTTACAAATCCAATTCGTATAATTTTCTTTCCTCTAGATTCTAGAATTGGTCTAGAAGAGTTGAGTTCCGATTCGAATCTTCTTCCAAATCCAATTCAGAATTGGTCTAGAAAATCCAAGTTCCGACTTGAATTTTCTTACAAATCCAATTCGTATAATTTTCTTTCCTCTAGATTCTAAAATTGGTCTAGAAGAGTCGAGTTCCGATTCGAATCTTCTTCCAAATCCAATTCAGAATTGGTTTAGAAAATCCAAGTTCCGACTTGAATTTTCTTACAAATCCAATTTGTATAATTTTCTTTCCTCTAGATTCTAGAATTGGTCTAGAAGAGTCGAGTTCCGATTCAAATCTTCTTCCAAATCCAATTCAGAATTGGTCTAGAAAATCAGAGTTCTGACTCGAATTTTCTTTCAAATCCAATTCGCTTAGCTTTCCTTTACAAGTTTGAACTTCTACTCAAACTATCCTACGAGTTGGTCTAGAAGATCCGAGTTCCGACTCGAATTGTCTTTCAAAATCCAATTCATCTAGTTTTCCTTGAAGAATTGAATTCCGATTCGAATCTTCCCTCAAAAACCCAGTTTAGCACCTGGTTCAGTCAAAGCTCACAAGTTGAAATCATTTCTTCTTAAGCTATGATCCTTATGTTGAATTCCTATGGAATTGATAGTTCGTAGGTCGAACCCCTATGGGACCAATGCCGTTCTCAATAGAACCAATGTCGTTCTTAGGCTGAATCCATATAGAACCCATGTCATTCTCAGTAAACCAATTCACAATTTCGACCTTCGGGTCAATCAATTTCCAATTTTCAATTATCAATTATCAATTTCCAAATTTCCAATTTCCAATTTCCAATTATCAATTTCCAATTTCCAATTTCCAATTTCAAATATCAAATTTCAAAATTCTAATTTCCAAAATTTGACCCTTTTGAGTCACCCAATACCCAATTTCAATTATTTTCTCTTGCGAGAGACCCTTTTTATAGGAAGAGTTCGAGGGAGCTCGCTCTTTTCGCATGCTATCCAATTCGTTCACTTAGCCCCTTTTCAGGGAGAGTTTGAAGGGACTCGTGTCTTTGTGAACCGTTTGCAAAATAAAATTCCAAATTTCACACAAGGAACCCTTTTTATAGGGAGAGACTCGACGGAGACTTGCTTTCCTTGTGGCCCCATAATTTCAGACTAGGCCATTTCATCATGAAGGACCCTCTTTTCAGGGAGAGTGTGATGAACTCGTTCCTTTATGACCAATTTACCGACCTCACCAATTCCGGCCCCCTTTCCATAAGAGAAGCCTAATGTTAGGAAGTTTTGACGAAAGCTTAATTTCTCTTTGAAAGTTCATTTTGCAAACACCTCCTCTTCAGGGAAGAGAGGAGTAATTCCCAATTCTAATTTCTGAATCTTCTCCTTTGGGGAAAGGAGAAGAGAATTTTTGTCATGGATGTGTTGCATTGTGCTTCAAATGCTCGCTTTCACAAAAGGATTTCAAGAAAATTTTGCCAATTTGTCATTAAATATTTGTTGATTTCAAAAATCTTTATTGCACAAAATTATTACTTCAGAATACCTCCACTATTACTTCCGAAAGGGCAATGCTTTCACGAAAAAGGATTCAAAGTTCAAAATCTTTTTATTGGCAAACCAAAAGGATGAAGAATAAATCCGCGATATGGCCAGCAAAGAGAATTCAATGTTGTTGCAAAGCCATGAGTGATTGATATTGATCGCAGTCAATGGCACATTTTTAAAGACCATTCTTGAAAAATAAAGCAGTCGAAATATCCTGAGTGATACAGAAAAATCCACTCAATTTTCATATCTCCTCAATCACCTAAGCTGCAATTAAATATCTGCAAAAGGGATCTCTCAATTGTCGTCAAGATGAAGGCGAATTAAGTGAGTCGACCCCCGGGGCCAAAGAAGATTTGGATCATCTCCAAGATGACGGAGTTTGTGACGGATCCTTCCAGGAAAAGTTCAGATCACCATCGAGATGAAGGCGAGTGTGATGAGCCTACCGACAAACCCTAAAAGATATTTGATTCTAGCTATCATCAAGAGATTCCCAACCAATAAGCCAATAACTATCAAGATAATCCCTAAGAGAAAAGAAGGATCAGAACATCTCTGAGATGAAGGAGTTTGTGACGTACCCTTCCCCCAAAAAAAAAGAGAGAAAAGTCAGGACATCTCCAAAATGAAGGATGATGTAATTCCCGAAAAATCCAAGAGAGCTCCAATCTACTAAAAAGAGAGTGCAGAAAGATCATCATGAGAAAAGAATCCCAGGATATCAGACTTCCAAATCTATCAAGAATCTTCTTTAATTTTGTGAAATTCTTTTATCAATATTCTTTCACCAATAGCTCTCGCAATATCAAGAATACTTTCTTTTCCGTCCATATCAAGGAAATTGATAGCTTCCTTGAAAGAAAGTCAATCGCAAGCAATTTGAATTCGAATCTTGATTCTACGAAGTTAAGCTCAGTCGAAGGTAATACTTCAGGTAGAAAACAAGGAATACTTTTAAAACAATGTGCATCATTTTCAATCAACAACAATTTTCAACATTTTGACAATATTTTCTAGCTATCCTGGCATGAAGCGAGAGCTTGAGGTTCATCTTTAGCGCATCCTGACACCATCCCTTTTAGGACTTGATTACGGGAGTTTTCAAGATTCCTTCCCTTCTTTGGTATAATCTGAGCGCACGGGCTCTCAGATTCGCACACTTCCCTGTGTCACCACTGTCCCACCATAGACAGTTCAATTTCGGCTTGAGGTTAAGCCACCAATTTCAGCAAAAGGCAATTTCAAAAGTTAATTAGTCTCAGCAATGAGGCGCCCAAAATCAATCCCTTTTCAAACTTTAGGGACCCCAATTTCCTTCCTTTTGCAAAACCCTTATCGGATTCATTGTGCAGAAATCCGAAGGTTCCATCACGGTCTCTTCTTTCGAGGATTCCATCCATTTTCTGCCCAATCAGGTTAAGGGTATAAACCTGGGCCTCCTTTGATGAGGTATTCCATTTTCTGCCCAATCAGGTTAAGGGTACAAACCTGGGCCTCCTTTGATGAGGTATTCCATTTTCTGCCCAATCAGGTTAAGGGTATAAACCTGGGCCTCCTTTGATGAGGTATTCCATTTTCCACCCAATCAGGTCAAGGGTACAAACCTGAGCCTCCTTTGATGAGGTATTTCATTTTCAACCCGGTCAGGTTAAGGGTTAAGCCTGAGCTTCATTCCATACGAGGTATTTCCCGTCCCATCCAGGTTAAGGGCAAAACCTGAATCTTACTTTCTTTTGAAATAAAATTTTATTCTTATTCTCCATTTCATATCTACCATCATCACTTGGATTAATTCTTTCATACTCAGTTAGATTCATCTAACTGGGGCATTTTTTATAATCCAAATTTGGTGTGTTTTCTTTGCCACTAAGCTCGGCTTACAACCGGCTTAGTAGCAAAGAGGGGCATCTGTAAACACCCCAAATTTTTACCCTCATCCAGTACTTACATTTCATGTGTCATTGCATATCATTGCATGCATTCGGCATACCATTTCATTGCACTACATAGCATTGCATGTCATTGCATCTCATTTTTGAGATCCAGCACTCATGTTTTTAAAATATTTAATCCAGATTTGAGTTTTAAAACTTTTTCTTTCAAAAATCAATTTCAAAACCTGGGTTTTTATTCAACATTTTGTCATTTTCTAACCCCCAGAACCTTATATTTTGAAATACTTCCTTAAAAAACGATCTGGATTCATTTCAAACTCAATTTCAATTGATTTTAATTCTCAGATGAGGCCCATTTAGGTGGTGTCACTTCTGGATTCCTTTAAAAATCTTAGAATCCTAATTGGATCAGGACACTTTTTTCAGAGTCCTAGTCGGATCACAACTCTAATTTTCACTACCTTTTTACCTATCTTTGAAGAAAACCTTATAAAATCTTCTGTTTTGGCAAAAATTTCAGAGTCCTAGTTGGATCAGGACTCTTCTTCAAGAGTCCAGTCGGATCAAGACTCTTCTTCGGAGTTTCAATTTGATTGGGACTCTAATCTTTTATAACTATTTTATCTATTTTCAATCAAATCTTTTAAAATCTTTCAAAATGAGTCAGAAACTCAGAGTTTTAGTCAAAACAGAACTCTGTTTAGAGAGTCCTAGTCGGATCAGGACTCTGATCCTGATTTCAATTTTGAGAAAATCTTTCAATCTACCAAAACTATTACACTTTTATCAAAGAATTTCAAAATTCTGAGGTTTTATCTCAGAGTCCCGATCAAATCAGGACTCTACCCCAGAGTTCTGATCGAAGTAGGACTCTATCCAAAATTGATTTTCTCACTTCATTTTTCACTAGTTTTCAAAAAGCTTTGCTTAAATTTCATCATTTGCTTATCAGAAAACCAAAATTCTTAGAGTTCTGATCGAATCAGGACTCTTTCTCAGAGTCCTAATCAAATCAGGACTCTGAACCAAAACTTTGATTTCATCTTGTTTTTAACTGTTTTTCAAAATTCTCTCATTTGTTTTCTCAGAAAATCCAAAAATCTGAGAGTCCTAGTTCAATTAGGACTCTGTCCCCAGAGTCTCAGTTGAATCAGAACTCTGTTTTATTCCAATATTTATTATTGTTTTCACTGCTTTCACAAGTTCTTTCATTTGTTTTTCAGAAAAATACCAAAAAATCTAGAGTTCCAGTCCGATCAGGACTCTGTCCCAGAGTCCTAGTCTAGTCAGGAGTCTGTTTTGAAGTATGTTTTTATTCCATTTTCATTTATTTCCATTTGTTTTCAAAAATTAGGTCATTTCGTAGAGTCCAGTTAATTCAAGACTCTATTTCAGAGTCCTGATCGAGTTAGAAGTCTAACCCTGACTGTGTTTTTGACTTATTTCGTCAATTTTTGATAAAATCTTTCAAAAATTCTTCCATTTGAATTCTAAAATCTAAAATCTCAGAATCCTAAGAGTTCAGGACTCTAATTCGGAGTTTCAGTTCGCTTGAGACCCTATTTTCAAAGATCTTGAATTTCAAATACTAATTTTAACCCCTTTTCAAAGCCATTTTCAGTGTTTATTTCAAAATTCTTCAAAACTCGATGTGGGCCCACTCAGTTGGCACCATATCCAGAGGAGTTCTGACTCGGTTAGAACCCTATGCCATTTCAAAAATTCTAATTTTAAGTTTACTTTTGAAAATCTTTTAAAAACTCCTTCAATTTCAAGTTTTAAAATCGCTTTTTGAAAAACTCAAGTAGGGCCCACTCGGGGTGGCGCCATATTCGAGTAAGTCAGGGCTAGACTAGGGTTAGTCATTGTCCTAGTTAGGTTAGGGGTTTAGAGGAGTCAAAATCAATTTAAAAAATCCATTTTATTTAATTTTTAAACCATTGGTTTTTAAAGGTTTTAAATTCAGGTTTTAAAAACCAAATGTGGGTCCATACTAGGTGGTGTCACATTTGGACTTTTTAGGGTTTAATTAGGTATTAATTAGAGTTTAATTAGAGTTAATTTAGGGTTAGGAAACCACAAAAAATCGTTGCCCTTAGTGGATTTATTAGAAAGAGTCCTAAAAAAAATGAAAAACCTCTTAATTAACCCTAATTAAGTGACTTTTTGAAAATCTATAAATAGGGGACCTAAAGGGGGTCTTTTCTCTCTCAAATTTTCATGGGTTCTCTCTCCTCTCCAGCATCTCCACCTTCCTCCATTGCAGCTGCAAGCACCAAGGTAATATTTTTAATATTTTTTTAGTTTTATTCAATATTTTTTCATGTTTTAAATCAATTTTAGCCATTGGTGCCATCCCCTTCATGGATTAAACCATGGATTCAAGTCCAAGAACCTCAAGAGAGGTTCAAGAAAGTGATCTAACTCTGTTTCATGGTGTTTACAGGGATTCTAATCCATTAGAATCAATTTTAGCATTAGTCTTTGCATTATTAACCAATAAAATACATGATTTACACTTTTAATGGGTTAAATCTATGTTTTAAAGGTAATATTGAATTCCAGCCATTGATTCCCTGCTTTTATTTTATTTTCATGGTTTATTCATGTTTGTTTTACGTTCTATAGCATAGAAATAATTTTTATTTACTGTTTTATGGTTTATTTTATTGTTTTAATTAGTTAATGCATATTTTCTCAAGTTTCTTAGATTTCTGTGTGTTTTTTAGTTTAGAACAGAAAAGAGCATGCTGTTTCGGATTGAAATATGTGTTGTTAATTTCTGATTTTTTTATACGTGATGCATGCATATGTTATTGATATACTGTAAAAAAAACAGAGTTTTTGGACTTCGGGAACCCTATCAGAAAAATCAGACATCAAATCGGGTTTTTAAAACTTTAAAATCGTTGTTAAAATCAAGAGGGTAACTTGCTGTGATGATATTTTTCTCATCTTATATCCGATTTTAGATCTGTAAAATGGCATGGATTCATGTTAATTAGATATGTCTACTGTGAAATTTTCAGAATTTTTTATTACTGTTTAGTATTTTTCCTTTGTCGGAGACTCTGATTTTCAATTTAAAACTTGTTAGGGTTTACCAAAACCCTAATCAGACTTGTGTTGTTTATAAATCTCAAACTACAGATACGATTCATGATCTGTAAAACGTGAGTATTGTTATTTTTCTGTCAACTATTTACTATTAAAATCTCAGATATTTTGAATGAGTTCTGTTATTTATCCCGAAATTTTCAATTGAAAGTATCAGTCAGGACCAAAGTTAAAATCAATATATTCAAGTCCGGATTGTCGGATGAGTATCTCCCTGGTTTTAAAAGATTTTTCATATCTGTAAAAAAGAAAAGTTTTGTTTTCCTGTCTATTTGATCTCTGTAAAATTTCATAGATTTTCATGGGGGTTTGACCCCTGGTTCGGGTCTTGGACTGAGACTGGTTGGTGAACTAGGTCAAAAATAGCATATTTTTAGGGTTTGATGCTATTTTTGGATTAAATTAATGCCAAAAAATTATTTTTATAATTCCAATCCAATATTAGTGTTATAATAAGTGCAGGTGCCAAATTTGATGAATTTTGGAATCTGATTGATGGCTGAATTAAGCAAATTGCAAAGCAGGGTACCCGAAGAATTCCAAAACACTGCAAAAATCACAAAATTTGTGATATTCTTGGATTTTTGTGTATAAGCATATATTTTTAGGGTTTAATCATATTCATAATCATATTAGGATACTTTAGGTTAAATTTGATATTCATTTGATTTCATTTAGTGCATAAAACCTAAGTTTTACCAAAATATTTTCTAAAAACCCTGATTTCAAGGCCATAGTCTTGCTATCGGGGGCAATTTGGTTATTTAACCTAAATTTCGAAATCCCTAACCCTAATTTTCATATTTTTAATCATGTCATAGCATATTTAGTTTGATTTATTTTCATTTGAACCTCAAAACTTGCATTTTACCAAATATATTTCTAAAAACCCTAAATTCAAGGCCATAGTCTTGTTATTAGGGGTATTTTGGTCATTTTGACCCTAAGTTCGAAATTGCATATCTTATCTTCCTTATTTATTCAATTTTATTTCATATTTAATCATTTTGATTTAAGGGAATCATGGCAAAAAGGCTTATATCTAGCAAAATCCAGCAATTTCCTGATATTGCTGGATAAATCTAGAAAAGCCAACATATCATTACTAACAAAGTTTTCTAGTTTAGCAGGTACATTGAAGACTTTATTTTTCATGTATTTAAATTTCAATAGTGATGTAAACTAAATTAAACTTTGGAATAAGAATTTACATTTCCTGCTTAGCTTAGGCAGCATTGCATATAGTTTATTTTTTTAAATAATGTTAATGTGTGATGGATGATGATTCATGCATATTCAAACTCACTGTGATCTACATGAATGACACATACACTAGCTTTTATGAAGTTTATAAACTTGGTGGAATTCGTATTTATGGCCATAGTCAGAATATGAAGGATATCTAGATTTATGATCTTCACATTAGCCACATTCAGCCTACACTCTTAGGTTAACTTCAAAATGCACTGCATTTCTCAAAAATACAAAAAGTATTTCTCAATTCCTCAAATCCATATTCATTCATTTCATGCATTTGCCAATTCCAATTCAAATTTCAATTCAAAGAAGTTCATTTTTTCAAAATTTTCTAAGTCTATTTCAAAAATCAATTTTCTCAAAATATTGATTTGCCAATGATATTTCAAGTATTTCCCAATTTCCAAATTCGATTTTCTAAGTTATATTTTCAATTTCAAAGTTTGAATTCAAAGAAATCAAGTTTTTCAAAGTTATTTCACATTTCTCAAAATCGATTTTCACAAAACCTCTAGATTCTTCAGAAATCGATTTTTACTTTTCTCAGAAGTACATTTCAAATCCCAATTCACGATTTTCCATGTGATATCTATTCTAAGTGTTTTAGTTATTCAAAGCAAACATCATGTTTTCAAATATGCATTTTCAGAAAATTCATAGCACATGCCTGATTCTATGTGCATTTAGAAATTAGAATATGATTTAGATAAGTTGAATAGAGCAAAGCAGTGGATTGATCCTTGGTTTGATTACCCCTGTTAAAGGTGGCAGGAACGGTCGAACCTCGTACCGACATGCGAGTCCCATTCTACGTAATTTTCCCGCATTTTAAAACGGAGGCGAGTTATTTTCAAAAACTATTTCAAAGGTCAGTTTGACTCGCAAAAAGTTAAAAATTTTGCGATGATAACAATATCCTAAAACCAAATACCCCTCTCTTCTCCCTCTCGCCCAAAGTGTTTGGATGTGTTTGTTTTGTACACAAACTTGGCCCTGACCGTGATAAATTAGCTGCTCAAGCTACAAAATGCATATTTATAGGTTACCCCAAAAATCAAAAGGGATATCGATGTTATGATCCTACTTCTCGCCGAGAGTATGTCAGTGCAGATGTATCTTTCTTGGAATCCACTCTATATTACTCTAATACCGGTTTCCCGTTGCAGGTTGATCCAGCTGAGTCATGTCCATTACCTATACCTCCTTTTCCCTTGGAATCCGTGCCCTCATTCCCGAACCACACTTCATCCTCTTCCAGATTTCATAATCCTCCATTGGTATATGTGCGTAGAGATCCACCTCCGCAAGTGCCTCCATCTTCTTCTTCCCCTGAGGTAAGTTCTACTGACAATAATGATCTTCATGATGATGATAACAGGCCGATTGCTCTACGAAAGGGGACACGACAATGTACTTTATATCCCATGTCTCACTTTGTCTCCGAAGCCATAATTGGAAATCAGATGAAATCTTTTATTTCAGCTTTATCTGCTGAAGTTATTCCTCTGAACTATCAGCAGACAGAGCTTGATACTCGCTGGAAGATGGCTATGCAAGAAGAAATGGATGCCTTAATATCTCAGCATACTTGGGATCTAGTTGATTCCCCAGCAGATGCTGACATTGTTGGATGTAAATGGGTATATACGATAAAGTACAAATCTGATGGTTCATTTGAACGGTACAAGGCCAGATTAGTAGCCAAAGGGTATACTCAGACATATGGTATTGATTTCTTTGAAACTTTTTCTCCTGTTGCACGGATGGGTACCATTCATCTTGTTCTCTCAGTAGCTGTGCAGCATGGTTGGAACCTGTACCAATTAGATGTGAAAAATGCATTTCTATATGGGGACCTATCTGAAATTGTTTACATGCAACAACCTCCAGGATTCGAGGTTGAGGGGGAGTGTCAGAAGGTGTGTAGATTGAAAAAGGCAATTTATGGCTTGAAACAAAGTCCTCGTGCATGGTTTCAGAAGTTGTTTGAAGTGATGTCAGGTTTTGGCTTTAATAGGTCAGCAGCAGATCATACACTATTCATAAAGAAAACTAGCTCTGGCATAGTTGTTATGGTGTTATATGTGGATGACATCATTCTTACAGGTGATGATGTGAAAGTTATTGAAGCCACAAAGGCTCATCTTCAAAAACACTTTGTTACAAAAGACCTTGGTTCACTCAGGTATTTTTTGGGTATAGAAGTTGCCAGGAGCAGTGAAGGGATGGTTTCGTCTCAACGGAAGTATGTTCTTGACTTATTAAAGGAAACAGGAATGTTGGGAGCTAAACCAGCAAATATTCCCATGGACCATAAAGTTCAGTTGTTTGAAGAAGGGTCAAAACTGGTTGATAGCAAAAGCTATCGCTCCCTAGTTGGGAAACTACTATATGTAACTGTGACCAGGCCGGATATTGCTTTAGCAGTAAGTAAAGTCAGTCAGTTTATGGACAAACCAACTGAGGTACACTGGAATGCAGCTATTATGATTCTCAGATATCTAAAATCTTCTCCTGGAAAGGGGTTATTGTTCAAGAAAGGTGGAACTCTGGATATAGTGGCCTATTCTGATGCTGACTATGCAGGATCTGTAGTAGATAGAAAATCTACCACAGGATTTTGTGTGTTCCTGGAAGACAACTTGATCTCTTGGAGAAGTAAGAAGCAAAATGTGGTTTCTAGGTCGAGTGCAGAATCAGAATATTGGGCTATGGCCCAAACAACTATTGAATTGATGTGGGTTGGTACTGTTCTTCTTGATCTCCAGGTGAAGGTTTCCTCTCCCATGACCATGACGTGCGATAACAAAGCTGCAACATATATAGCGAAAAATCCTGTATTTCATGAGAGAACAAAGCACATTGAGGTTGATTGCCACTATGTAAGGGATATGGTTCAAGCGGGTCATATCACTACCCAATATCTAATGTCGGAAGACCAAGTTGCAGATATGTTCACAAAACCTCTTGCCAGACCCAATTTTTCAAAATGTTGTGACAAGCTGAGCATGATTGATATCTATGCTCCAGCTTGAGGAGGAGTGTTGAGAATAGGTGGTTTTAAGTAAAGTTATTTTACATTAAGAGGCTATTTGTAATTTAGTTTTTATAATGGGGCTTTATTGTAATTATGTCTTTAAGCCTCTCTCTATTTAACATAGAGAGAGGCCCTAATATCGAATTAAGTTCTGAGGTTTTTCTGTGCAGCCGCCTCTCTCTCTTTCTCTCTCTCTCTCTCTCTCTCCTCTCTAGGACTCGGTTCAGTTTCTACAAATCCAACATGTACAGCCAACTAAGATCACGGATTAGTATTGATCCCAAAATCAATGCTATGGATCGAGTATTCGAATCTGATGGTAGATAGATCTCACATGTTTCATTAGGACAAGACACCCGATTCATTTGATCATGGCAGATTGATTCTGCTAATTGATCATACATGGCACAGTAAAAAAAAAATTAGCAAATTTTGCTTAAAAAAAAAGCTTATGACTATTCAGCACATTTTGGTTTCACAAGATCTCTCCAAGGGGGTTTCACCATAACTCAGGATAACCTCCTCCTATAGCAACAGAGTGATAATATATTAACAATGGATTCTTCAACACAGAACGCCGACAGCTAGGATACAGGGGTAAGCTATCAGCTTGTGATAGTGGGGAATGTAAACACCCCAAATTTTCACTCACCTTCTTGACATCGCCCTCAATCGGCACATTTCAGTTCTCCGGAAGCAATGAAGGGCAAAATGGTCATTTTCTGAGATTAAACCTTGCAGAAAGTCCAAAATTTCATTCTTGAACCTCAAAATTTCCATATTTAGGTTCAGAGACATCTTCAAATGGCAAAATCTCAAAATCCTTTTTCTGGACAAAAAGCTAAAATTTTCAAGTCCGAGCTCAGAGTGACATTTCATAGAACATGCCTTTGCATAGCATTGCGTCATTTCACTGCACAGCATGTCATTTTGAGATCCAGAACTCCTGATTTTCAAATTTGTCAATCCAAATTTGATCTTTAAACTTTTTCAAATTGATTTTTTTTAAAACCCTGGGTATTCAAAATTACCATTTTTTCCCATTTTACCCCCAGGACTTTGAATTACAAAAATTTTTCTCAAGAAAAACAATCTGGATATTTGAATATTGATTTTAAAGATTTTATCTCAAAACTTTTTGCAAAAGATTTGAAATCTCTTTACAATTTTTTTTTACATTTATCCATATTTTTGCCCTGAAAACCCATTTTTTCCAAATTCTTGAAAATGTTTTATCTCGTATCTTCAAATAAATGGAGCGGGACCCGCCTTTGAACTAGCATCATACTTAGACTCTCTGGTAAGTTGTTTATTCTCAAGCGGGACCCACCTGAAGTTCATACCAATTTGCAAATTTTTCTTAATTTCTCAATATTTATTTATTTTTTTTAGCTAGTGTGCCCACACACATGTGGCACCCCAATTGAAAATAAAAGATTCTCCAAAGAAAAATAAAACTTTATTTTCCAAAAGGATTTTAAAAGTGGGTTGAGGTGGCATTTCCATAAAAGCCTCTCATTTATTTCAATATTCATTTTTTTATTTCATTCCTTTTTATTGCTTTGTTTAAATAAATTTTTTTTTTTTAAAAAGGATGCAGCCCTTAATGGCACAGCCGAATTTTCCTAAAGTAATAGATTTGATTTTGCCTAAAACTTAGGGAAATAAAACCAAATTTTGAAAAAATCATAAGGTGCGCTCCTCTTGAAACGACTGTTTCAAATTTTGAAAGAGGTAACGGAACCTCATGAAAGGGCTGCATTTTTTTTTTCAAAGGGCTGAAAGTTTTTAAAAAGAGGAGCCATTGATCGATGAAAAGGGGGAAGCTTTTGGGCTTGAGGCAGGAGATTCACCAAAGGGAGGAAGCCGATTGAATTTTCTTTTTGATTTTGCAGGGTTATTCTTCTCAAACGTGAAACTGCATCTTCTTCAACCCATCCAGCTGCTGCCTTTTCTTCAGAGCCCACCAATAAGAAACTCCCTCCAGCATAAAGGAGTAAAACCTCTCAGCTTTTGGTGGGTTGGAAGATCCATTTGCTGCAGGAAGCCCCAAACAGCTGCTGCAAGTGGACAACTGCTTGCCATCATCCTTCAGCCGTAGCAGAGGTCCAACCCACCAACAGGAGATCCAACGGTCATCCAGTCCATTTCCTTCAACCCATTCAGCTGCTGCCCTTTCTTCAGTCCACCAGGCAGAAATCCAGCAGTCTCTGCATATCCTTCACCTCACCTTCAGCCTTGCCACAGGAAATCCAACGGTTGCTGTCATTTTTCTTCAGCTCACCTGCAGAAGCTCCAGCCAACGGCTGCTCCCCATCTTCATGCAATCCAGCAGAGATTCAGCGTGAAGACCATCCTCTCCAGCCTAGTCGCAGTAGAGAAAGCAGCAGCACACGCTGCAGAAGGTCCCCAATCCAGCCCAACGTGTACCCCATTTTATTCAGCCCAGCTGCAGCAGAAAACTCCAGACAGGAGGCTGCCCATCCTTCATCTTACCTTCAACCCAGCAGCAAAGGATCAACAGAGGAACGATCCTTGCTAGCTGATCATTTGACGCAGGTCGCTGCCTCTTCTCCATTCCCCTCCTTCAACCCAGCCAGCAGAGAACTCAACGTGTTCTCCATTTCATTCAGTCCAGCTACATCACCATTTGATTTAGGTGACCATGTTTTGTTTAAAGCTTAATGCTAAATTTCTGTTTTATGAAGCTATGTGCTGGAATTTCACCATTTGATTTAGGTGATCATGTTTTATTTAAGCTTAATGCTAAAATTCCTGTTTTATGAAGCTATGGCTGGAATATCACCATTTGATTTAGGTGATCATGTTTTGTTTAAGCTTAATGCTATAATTCCGGTTTCATGAAGTTATGGCTGGAATATCACCATTTGTTTTATGAGATTTTGTTTAGCTTGCTGCTAAAATTCATGTTTTATGAAGCTATGGCTGGAATATCACCATTTGATTTAGGTGATCATGTTTTGTTTAAGCTTAATGCTACAATTCCTGTTTCATGAAGTTATGGCTAGAATATCACCATTTGTTTTATGAGATTTTGTTTAGCTTGCTGCTAAAATTCCTGTTTTATGAAGCTATGGCTGGAACATCACCATTGGTTTTATGAGATTTTGTTTAGCTTGATGCTAAAATTCCTGTTTTATGAAGCTATGGCTGGAATATCACCATTTGTTTTATGAGATTTTGTTTAGCTTGATGTTCAAATTCCTGTTTTATGAAGCTATGTTGGAACATCATCATTTGATTTATGAGATTTTGTTTAGCTTAATGCTAAAATTCTTGTTTTATGAAGCTATGGCTGGAACATTCACCATTTGATTTATGAGATCATGCTTAGCTTAATGCTAAATTCTTGTTTGCTGTATTATTATAATATCACCCCATTTGCAGCACCAATTATACATATTGTTTCATCATTTTCCACAACATTTTCACCTTTTCACTAAGCTTTTCATATCCTTTTCATGATATCCTTGAAATAGCCCATGATGCTTCCACAACCCATTTCCTGCACATATTCATTTTCTGCTGCAGGTGTGCAGTCTTGATAATTAGCCACATTCATGAACGGATATATCCATATCCGTTCATGATCTCTATGCCATATTTTTCATGCTTCATTATTGATATATAGAGGAGCTTCATATCCGATTTTACTGAAAAATATGTTATAATTTAGAAATTACAGCTTTGTAAAATCACCTACAGAAACTGTATATACCTGTATTTTCTTATTTTACCCATTATATGGAATTTCCATTAATATGTATATATTTTTCATTATATGTATATATATGTCTATATATATGTATATCTATTGTATATTTACCTATATATATACATATATATGTATATATATGTATGTTATATATATATACATATATATATATATATACTTGTATATATGTATATATATCCCTTCATGTGCACTTGTTATCACATATATTTTCTTTTCTTTTACTTCTTGTAAATATATCTTCATTATCCTATATCATTTATCATAAATTCAAGTATTTCTATATCTACATGTATATCTTCGTTGTACATAGTATATATACCCATTTTCTTGTTTATCTTGTACTAACTCTCATTTTGCAGGAAAATCTAGAAGATGCTGATTCCTTGGTTCCATTTCATTTTTTTTTACTTTATGTTAGCAATGTAACAATCCAATGTAAACCTTGGAATAAGATTTACTTTTACTGCTTAGATTAGGCCGCATCTCATATAGTTTGATTTCAGTAACATCCTGATTCTATGATGCATACATCTCAATTTTTCAAAATTCACCGTGGATGAACACGAATGGCACGTGCACCAACTCTCAGAGAGTTGATGAACTCGGTGGAGTCCATATTTACGGCCCTAGTCGGAATATAGATGAGACCCAGATCCATCATCTCTCTACCAGTCACATTGAGCCTACACTCTTAGGCTATCTTGAAAATGCACCTCATATTTCCAATGTTTTCAAAATATTGTGAATTAACTCAAATAAACCCTGAATATATTCATGGCCCCAGTCAGAATATGTGAAGGATTTACTTTGGCTTAATCCACATTTTTTCAACAATTTTTTTCAGAAATCTTTTCAAACTGCATTCATTCATTCAAATCATCTGCATCATTTGTTTTTCTCATGATTTTCTCAAGAAATTTTCACTTCATGGAATCGATTTCTCAAGAAACTATGATGATATTCGGAGTTGGATTTTCTAAATCAAAGTTTTCCTGTGATTTTCCTTGAAAATATTATTTTCTTAAGATGCTTTCAAAAGGGAATTTTCATCTTTTTCATAAAATCAAAATCGATTTTTAGAGATTTCAAGGACAATGTTTCCAGGATATCAATTTCCTATGTTTTGAATTTCTTTCTCCAATGAGTTTTCCTACAAAATTTGCTATTATTTTCCTAAGAAAATTCTCAAAATCCGAGTTTTTCCTGACAAGTGTTTTCCTTTTCAAATATTCATCTTTTCTCAAGATTTTCCTGAGATTCTCATTTCTTCATGATTTTCCAAATCTTTATAAAGTTTCTCAAGATTTTCCTGAGATTCTCATTTCTTCATGATTTTCCAAATCTTTATAAACTTTCTCAAGATTTTCTCGAGATTCTCACTTCTTCAAGATTTTCCAAATCTTTATAAACTTTCTCGAGATTTCAAACCTTCTTCGTCTGAGTTTCCTGAGAGATTGATTTCCATCTTTTTCCTGAGAAATGCTTTTCAACTCCAAATGTTTTCTAAGCATACATCATATTTTCCAATTTTACATTTTCCAAAAATCTCATAGCACATGCCTGAATTCTCTGTGCATTTAGGATAGAATACAATTTTGATAATTTCGCTAAGTCAAGCACAATTTTGGTCCTTGGTTCGATTACCCCTGTTAAAGGCAGCAGGAACGGTCGAACCTCGTACCGACAGGTCGAGCCCCATCCCAAAGATTTTCCCGCAATTTTCAAAACGGAGGCGAGTATTTCAAAACAATTTCCAAAATCCGGTCAAGTTTGAATCGCGAAAGCATTTTCCTCTCTCTTCCGCAAGGAAGAGAAGACGGGAAAAATTTTGCGACGATAACAGGTTTGGCGACCGTGATGGGACCTGTCCTTGTCTGACTTAAATTGTGCTTGACTTAGTTCAATTATGGAAATTATGTTCACAAAATGTCAGCTCTTTTACTTTTTATAACATGCGAACCTAGGAGCCTAGATTCTGACCTAGCTGACATTGACTGCATATAGCTTAGGCATGGTTTGGTAGGACCAGATTGAGGAGATATTTTCATGTTCAAATAGACTTAGGTCTGAATACAACTCTCCTCAATTTAGGATCTGAATGTAAACAATGTATGCTTCTTCAAAGATTTTCAAAAGTCTATCTCTCTAGGTTTTAGAGCCCTCTATTTCTTGCATGTGATCATTTTTTAAACCTCAATTACCTATCATTACCCGGTCTTCACGTTGATGGGCTCTCTTCCAGAACCCTAGTTCGGGACAGAGCCTCACAACTGGGCCAATTATTTGGGTTAACACCCCCCTACCACGTACCGCGGGCCACAGTCTGAAGTATATTGGTAGGCGCTCAAGGATGTTGGAAAACCTTACCTTAGAACCGGAGTTGAAATTATATGCCACGTACCTTGGATTTCGGTTCGGGTATATCGGCATAACTGGATTGGACAAAGATAATCTGAACTTAGAGTTAGGATTAGGGTCCTACAGCTATTTTCAAAATAATGCATCTAGAGTCAGCCTTTTAGGGAGTGTTGTATATGCATGAATGTTTGTGCAGGATGTGATTGTTCGTATATTACCTCTATTTCCTTACATTTTCCTAAAATATTTTCAAATACCCATATTCTCATTTTTTCCTTTTATTTTCTCAAACCTTAAAAGATTTTCCCAAATATCCAATTTCTTTCAAAACTTCAGGTGATTTTTCCTTCTTCCGTTCTACTGGATCTCGAATTTCCAGCTGCATTTTCATCCTGCCTGCAATTTTTCAAAATCATATGTTTTCTTTTATTGAATTTTCAATCATTTTGTCTATTTGCAAAATTCTTCATCTTATTTTCCTCGTGCATACCTTGATTACTGTGGTGAAAATTGTTTACCCACTTGCCTTCTCCTTATTCTAAATCCGTTTGCGGATTGTTTTCCAAGAGATATCTCTTTCCTTCAAAATGGTGTTTTTCCTCGTGGTTGACGACCTCGCCTAGGTAACAAGGCTCATTTTCCGTTGTTATTTCTCTTACAAAGAATGACAACACAATTGTCGTGATTTCAGCGGCGACTCCATCCCTAGTAATGGGATATTCTTCCAATTGTTTACCATATCGTCAATAATCATTTTCCTCCCAATCCAAAATTCCCTCAGAGTCTAATTAAGACTTTATCCTGCAGAGAGCATCCACAACATTTGATGGTTCGAACAAGGTCAGGAAGAAGAACCACATCACCACAGTACTCCTCAGCTTCAGAAGAAGAGATGGGCTCCCCACGATCCGTCAGAAGTCAAGAAGAGCAGCAAGAGGACGATGGCATAGATCCTCAGGTGTACGCGATGTTTCAGAAAATGATGAAGAGGATGATGAGTGAGCAGGCTGGAACCAGTTCAGACAAAAATCCATCTAGTCAGAAAATTAGAGATCGTGTGGCCAAGAAATCAACCAAGGAGCATGTTCAAGATACTTCGGAAGAAGAAGAATCAACAGATGATACCGAGGAAGAATGCGAGATCATTCATGGAGCAACTCGCAAACCAAAGGTACAAGCAATAGAAAAACCGCTTCAAGCACAGTTCAAAGAAATGGCCAAAGTTGTTAAAGACCTGCAAGCTCGCAACAAGGGCAAAAAAGTCTTCACTAGCGAGGATTTTTATGATGGATTAGAAGGAGACGAAGAACTGGAAAATCTGCCCCGCAAGTTCATCAAGTTCGATGGTTTTGGTGATCCCAAAGCCCATCTCGCCATGTTCTTCGCCGAATGCTCCAAATTCAAGAGAGACAATAGGGACCTATTTCTCTGTTTTCCTCGTAGCTTAGAAGGCACTGCCGCCAAGTGGTACTCCAAGCATATCAATCCAATCGAGCTGCGAGAATTCGATAAGGTGGTCAACCTATTCATTAAGCGATTTCTGTTCAATACTGAAGCGCTCCCAACATTGAGCCATCTCTGCAATCTAAGGCAAAATGAAAATGAAAAGGCAAGGGACTTCATTCGCAGATGGAGAGAGACCTGCAACAAAATGAGGGATCCTATATCAGAGAGGCATGCTTTATCGCTGATCCTGAACAACTTCTCACAACCTTTGAAAAGTCTTATCTCCACCTCGCCTTCCAAGTCTCTCATAGAGCTTACTGAACGAGCCGAGTGGCTCGAGATGGGGTTGGAGAACGGTGTCTACAATGGTATCACCCTCGTCAAGAACAATCTAGATCCAAAGAAAAAGGCAAATTTCACCTCCTCTGCCAACATCAGCCGCAATGATAACAAAGGTAGTAAGGGCAACCATGCGGATCGAGAGGAAAGACAAAATAGCAAGCTATCTCAGCCCAACTTTCCACAAAAGGAAAAGATAAAGCGTGAAGGTTGGAGTAATGATCATGTGTTCACTCTTCTCAAACAAACACTCGAAGAAGCCCTGGAATTCATGCTGACCAAGGGATTAGTGAAGCTCCCAAAGGCCACAACTCCTCCCACCATCATGGGAAGGTTCAGGAATCAGTTCTGCAAGTTCCATCGGGCAGTGGGGCATGACATTGATCATTGTTTTGTCTTTAAAAATATTGTTCAGGATTGCATCGACAAGAGCCTCCTTGCTGAAGATGAAGAAGAAGACGAGATGGCCATCTTGACCAAGCCTTTCCCAGATCATTCAGAAAATTGATGATGTCAAAGTTTCCTGTTTTCTTCCTTTCGTTATGCCAGTCACCTTGTAGGGGCAAGTCCGCCCAGTTTTTGCAACTTTTTTGTCGAGTGCTTATAAATATGCAGTCTTTTTGTTATCAGTTCTGCTTATCAATAAAATGTCAACTTTCTTCATACAATACTTCTTTCTTTTGCCCCATTAGGGCACCTGTTTTCATTTTGAAGAATCTTCTTTGCCCATTCTTTTCAAGACGAGGGGCAATTTATGAGAGAAATGAAATTACCTATGAGGGTTTTTCAAAAATCGTGAAATTTTGAAAATTTTTCTATAAACATCTTCGTTATGATCACCAAAAAGTTTAATATTTCGGTTCAATCTTTTTCAAAAATCAACCATCGCGGTGGTCTTCTTTTTTTAAATTGGTTTTGAACCATTATCTTTTAAAATCAACCCTTGTGTTGATTTTCTTTTCTAAAATTATTGTTAAACCAATTCATCTTCAAAATCAACCCTCATGATGATCTCTCTTCAAAATCAACCCTCGTGTTGATTCCCCTTTCAAAGATCAGTTCTCACGCTGATCATTCTTCAAAATCAACCTTGCAGTTGATTTTCTTCCCAAAATGATTTCTCACTTTCAAAATAACATTCTCCTTTTACTTTAAAGATCCCATGTGAAAACACTTTCTCACTTCTCATTTTGTTTTTATCACTTCGAAGGGATAATATAATTTTGTTTCCTTTCCTCAGCATCAATAAAATTATTAAATTTGCCAATAGTTTGGCACCATTTTATTTGTGCCTCTTTCCTTTTTACAATATGTCTCTTGTAAGGAACGATCTTGAGGACATCTCTCAATCAAGAATCTTGTTACCTTATTCCTCGATTATCCTTCTTTTATTCAAAATTTTCCTTCCTAGTTACACTGGGGCATTTTTTTTTTTAAAATCTATCTTTACCTTAAAACATTCTGTATGCAGGCAGGATAAACCAATCGCTCATTTTGCATGTATATGCACCCACTTGCATTAGTTTTGCATTCATTTACATTTCATGTGCATTTGCATTAAATCTGCATCCATTTTTTTATCCCCTTCAGGTTAAGGGATAAACCTGAATCATTTTCCATGATTTTCCAATTTTTATTCATATCCCCGTTCAGGATAAGGGGTTTAATTCTGAAAATGAGACCACACACATCTAAATATGATGGTCTTTTTCATTGCAAGTCAAATAATCCAGTCCTCGAACTGGCCATTCTCAAAACTTTCAATCCCAGCTCTCGCACTGTCGATTTTCAAAATTCAATCTTTTGATTAAAGATTTTCCTTTAAGATTCGAGCCCCGACTCGGACTTTCTAGCCTTCCTTTAAAGATTTGAATTTTAACTCAAGTCTTCTTTCCTTCAAAATCTGAACTTCCCAGTTTTCCTTTGAGATTCGAGCCCCGACTCGAACTTTCCAAATTTCCTATGAATATTTGAGTTTCGACTCAAAAATCTGCATTGACCTAGTTTTTCCTTTTAAGATTTGGGTTTCGACCCAAACTTTATCTTCTTAGAAACCAAACTTCCTAGCTTTCCTTCGAAGGCTCGAGTTTTGACTCGAATCTTCCAGCTTTCCCTGTAAAACCTGAGTCCTGATTCGGATGGTCTTTCAAACCAACTTTTGAGTTAGGCTTACCTTCAAAGTCCAGCATTATGCTAAGACTTACCTTCAAAATTCCCACTTCGTATTGGATTTACCTTTGAAATTGAGTATCATCGTCATGGATGTGTGTTATCATCGCAAAATTTTACTTTTGCAAATCAAACTGACCTTTGAAAAAGATTTTTGAAAATAACTCGCCTCCGTTTTAAAATGCGGGAAAATTCCGTAGAATGGGACTCGCCTGTCGGTACGAGGTTCAACCGTTCCTGCCACCTTTAACAGGGGTAATTGAACCAAGGATCAATCTTATGCTCTACTCTATTCAACTTGTCTAAATCATATTCTAATTTCTAAATGCACAAAGAATCAGGCATGTGCTATGAATTTTCAGAAAATGCACATTTGAAAACATGATGTTTGCTTTGAATGATTGAAATATTTAGAAAATGTAAATCTTGGAAATGATATCACATGAGAAATCGTGAAATGAGATTTGAAATATACTTCTGAGAGAAATAAAAATCGATTTTGAGGAATCCTTGACATTTGGTGAAAATCGATTCTGAGAGACTTGGTTCCTCTTAATTCAAACTTGGAAATTGAAATTCTAACTTAGAAAATTTGAATTTGGAACTTGAGAAATATTTGAAATATTCTTTGAAATTGAATGCTTTTGGGAAAATCGATTTTGCTATAAGACTTAGGAGATTTTGAGAAAATGAACTTCTTTGAATTGAAATTTTGAATTGGAATTGGCAAATGCATGAAATGAATGAATATGATTTTGAGGAATTGAGAAATACTTTTTGTATTTTTGAGAAATGCAGTGCATTTTTGAAGTTAGCCTAAGAGTGTAGGCTGAATGTGGCTAATGTGAAGATCATAAATCTAAGTATCATTCATATTCTGACTATGGACATAAATACAAATTCCACCAAGTTTATAAACTTCATAGAAGATGGAGCATGTGCCATTCGTGTAGACCATGGTGAATTTGTAAAAATATGCATGAATCATCATCCATCACACATTAACATTATTTAAAAAAATAAACTATATGCAATGCAACCTAAGCTAAGCAGGAAATGTAAATTCTTATTCCAAAGTTTAATTACAAATTACATCACTATTGAAATTTAAATACATGAAAAATAAAGTCTTCAATGTACCTGCAAAACTAGAAAACTTGGTTAATGAATATATGTTGGCTTTTCTAGATTTATCCAACAATATCAGGAAATTGCTGGATTTTGCTAGATATAAGCCTCTTCCTTGATTTCCTTAAATAAAAATGATAAAGTATGAAATAAAATGGAATACATATGAAAGAGAAGATATGGAATTTCGAAATTGGGGTCAAAATGACCAAAATACCCCTAATAACAAGACTATGGCCTTGAAATTAGGGTTTTTAGAAAGATATTTTGATAAAATGCAAATTTTGAAATTTTAATGGAATAAACTCAAACCAAATATGCTATGACATGATTAAAAATATGAAATTAGGGCTACGATTTCGAAATTCAGGTCAAATGACCAAATTGCCCCCGATAGCAAGACTATGGCCTTGAAATCAGGGTTTTTAGAAATAGATTTTTGGTAAAAACTTAGGTTTTATGCACTAAATGAAATCAAATGAGCATCAAATTAAACTTAAAGCATACTAATATGATTATGAACATGATTAAACCCTAAAAATATATGCTTATGCACGAAAATCCAACAATATCTCAAAAACTGTGATTTTAGCAGTGTTTTTGGATCTTTCAGGAACCCGGTTTTGCAATTTGCTTAATTCAGCCATCAAATAGATTCCAAAATCCATAAAAATTGGTACCTTCACTTTTTATAACCCTAATGTCGAATTGGAATTATAAAAATAATTTTTTGACATTAAATTAATCCGAAAATTGCATTAAACCCTAAAAATATGCTATTTTTGACCTAATTCACCAACCAGTTTCAAGCCAAGACCTGAATCAGGGGTCAAATCTCCATGTAAATTTATTAAATTTTACAGAGACTAACTAAGAAGGAAAACAGAGATTTCCCAATTTACAGATCGGAAAAATCATCTCCGGTTAGGGAGAAACCCTTCCGGCAATCTGAGCTAACATATTTCACTCTTAACAGGGATTAAAACAGCTATTCCAGATTGAAAATACAGACATAAATATCAATCCTAAACAAAAATCTCTGAAATTTTAGTGGTGAACCGTAGACAGAAAAATAACAATACTCATTTTTTACAGATCATGAATCGGATCTGTGGTTTGGGATTTATGACTAACACAAGTCTGATTAGGGTTTTGGTAAACCCTAACGAGATTTAAATTTAAAAACAGATTCTCTAAAAGAGGAAAAATACTAAACAGTGATAAAAAAATCCGAAAATTTCACAGCAGAAAGATCTACTCAATGTGAATCCATATCACTTTACAGATCTAAAATCGGATATAAGATGAGACAGAGTCCTGATCGGACCGAAAACAAACGAAAAAGATTAAAAATGGAAGTAAAACAGACTTCAAAACAGACTCCTGACCGGATCAGGTCTCTGAGACAGAGTCCTGATCGGACTGAAACTTTCAAAATTTTGAGAAATTTGATGAATAGAGGAATTTAGAAGCGACACCACCTCAATGGGTCTCATCTGTGAATTGAAATCGATTAAAATTTGAATTTGAAATGAATCCAGATTGTTTCCTTGAGAAAATATTTCGAAATATAAAGTCCTGGGGTTGGAAAATGACAGAGTATTGAATAAAAACCCAGGTTTTGAAATTGATTTTGGAATAAAAGCTTTAAAATTCAAATCTGGATTGAATGTTTTGAAATAGGAGTGCTGGATCTCGAAAATGAGATGCAATGTCATGCAATGCTATGCAGAATACGTGCAATGACATGCAATGATCTGTGATGACTTATGAAATGTAAGTACTGGATGAGGGTGAAAATTTGGGGTGTTTACAGATGCCCCTCTTTGCTGCTAAGCCGGTTGAAAGCCGTGCTTAGTGGCAAAGAAAACACACCAAATTTGGACTATAAAAATGCCCCAGTTAGATGAATCTGACTGGGTATGAAAGAATTAGTTCAAAGGATGATGATAGATATGAAATGAAGAATAAGGAGAAAATTTTACTTCGAAAAGAAGTGAAATTCAGGTTTTGCCCTTAACCTGGATGGGACAGAAAATACCTCGTGTAGAAACGAAGCTCAGGTTTGACCCTTAACCTGACCGGGAAATGAAAATGGAATACCTCATCAAAGGAGGCTCAGGTTTGTACCCTTAACCTGATCGGGCAGAAAATGGAATACCTCATCAAAGGAGGCTCAGGTTTAACCCTTAACCTGATCGGGAAATGAAAATGAAATACCTCATCAAAGGAGGCTCAGGTTTGTACCATTAACCTGAAAGGGGACGACACCTCGTGGAAAAATGAGGCTCAGGCTTAACCCTTAACCTGAAAGGGGACGATATACGGAATCCTCAAATGAAGAAACCATGATGGGACCTTCGAATTTTGCACAATAAATCCGAGAGGGGTTTGCAAAAGGAAGAAAGGGGGTTCCCTAAAGCTTGAAAAGGGATTGATCTTGGACGTCTCATTGCTAAGACTGAATGGCTTTTAAGACAGATGGCCTTTTGCGGAAAATTCAGGTTTAACCGTTAACCTGAACGGGAAATGTCTATGGTGGGATAGTGGGGAGCACAGGGAAGTGTGCGAATCTGAGAGCCCAGGCACTCAGATCAAAACAAGAAGGGAAGGATCTTGGACAACTCCCGTCATCCGATCCTAAAAGGGATAACAACAACGCCTGGATACATCAAAATAAACATCAAGTTCTCACTTCATGTCAGGATAACTTAAAAAGATTGCCAATAAGATAAAAAATTGTAGTTAATTCAAGAATGATAAGCACATATATATATGAAAAATATTCCCTCTTTTCTACCTGAAGTATTACCTCCGACTGGGCTTAACTCCGTAGAATCAAGATTCGAATTCAAATTACTTGCAATTGACTTTCCTTCAAGGAGGCTATCAATTTCATTGATATGGACGAAAAAGAATGTATTCTTGATATTGCGAGAGCTATTAACGAAAGGATATTGATAAAAGAATTTCTCAAAATTAAAGAAGATTCTTGATAGATTCGGCAGTCTAATATCCTGAGATTCTTTTCTCATGATGATCTTTCTGCACTCTTTTTTGACAGAATTGGAGCTCTCTTGGATTTTTTGGGAATTACATCATCCTTCATTTTGGAGATGTCCTGGCTTTTCTCTCTTTATTTTTTTTGGAAGGGTACGTCACAAACTCCTTCATCTCAGAGATGTTCCGATCCTTCTTCTCTTTCAGGGATTATATTGACGGTTATTAGCTCATTGGTTGGGAATCTCTTGATGATAGCAGAAATTAAATATCTTTTAGGGTTTGTCGGTAGGCTCATCACACTCGCCTTCATCTCGACGGTGATCTGAACTTTCCCTGGAAGGATCCGTCACAAACTCCGTCATCTTGGAGATGATCCAAATCTTCTTTAGCCCTGGGGGTCGACTCGTCTAATTCGCCTTCATCTTGACGACAGTTGAGAGATCCCTTTTGCAGATATTTAATTGCAGCTTAGGTGATGGAGGAGATGTGGAGATTGAGTGGATTTTTCTGTATCACCCAGGATATTTTGACTGCTTATTTTCCAAGAATGGTCTTTAAAAATATGCCATTGACTGCGATCAATATCAATCACTTCTGGCTTTGCAATAACATTGAATTTTCTTTGTTGGCCATATCGCGGATTTATTCTTCATCCTTTTGGTTGGCCAATAGAAAGATTTTGAATTTTGAATCCTTTTTCACAAAAGCTTTGTCCTTTCGTAAGTAATACTAAAGGTATTCTGAGGTACAATTTTATGCAGTAAAGATTTTGAGATCAACAACTATTTTTCATGACAAATTGGCAAAATATTCCTGAAATCCTTGGTGAAAGAAATCACTTGAGATCTAAATGACACATCCGTGGCTAGATTCTTCTCTCCTTTCCCCAAAGGAGAGACTCAGAAATTGGAAATAGGATATTGGATGACCTGGAGATCAAAATTGTGATTTGGTCTACTGGAAGCGACATGGGTTCTGTAGGGATTCATCCTAAGAATGACATTGGTTCACTGGGAACAACATGAGTTCGATAGGTATTCAGCCTAAGAACGACATTGGTTCACTGGGAACGACATGGGTTCAATAGGGATTCAGCCTAAGAACGACATTGGTTCAATTGAGAACGGCATTGGTTCACTGGGAACGACATGGGTTCTGTATGAATTCAGCCTAAGAACGACATGGGTTCACTGGGAACGACATTGGTTCACTGGGAACGACATGGATTTTGTAGGGATTCAGCCTAAGAACGACATTGGTTCAATTGAGAACGACATTGGTTCACTGGGAACGACATAGGTTCTGTAGGAATTCAGCCTAAGAACGACATTGGTTCAATTGAGAACGACATTGGTTCATTGGGAACGACATGGGTTCAATAGGGATTCAGCCTAAGAACGACATTGGTTCAATTGAGAACGGCATTGGTTCACTGGGAACGACATGGGTTCAATAGGGATTCAGCCTAAGAACGACATTGGTTCAATTGAGAACGGCATTGGTTCACTGGGAACGACATGGGTTCAATAGGGATTCAGCCTAAGAACGACATGGGTTCAATTGAGAACGACATTGGTTTGCTGGGAACGACATGGGTTCAATAGGGATTTAGCCTAAGAACGACATTGGTTCACTGGGAACGACATGGGTTCTGTAGGGATTCAGCCTAAGAACGACATTGGTTCAATTGAGAACGACATTGGTTCACTGGGAACGACATGAGTTCGATAGGTATTCAGCCTAAGAACGACATTGGTTCAATTGAGAACGACATTGGTTCACTGGGAACGACATGGGTTCTGTAGGAATTCAGCCTAAGAACGACATTGGTTCACTGGGAACGACATGGGTTCTATAGGGATTCAGCCTAAGAACGACATTGGTTCAATTGAGAACGGCATTGGTTCACTGGGAACGACATGGGTTCAATAGGGATTCAGCCTAAGAACGTGGATCAGGAGGACTTCAACCTACAAATCATATATCTAAAAAATACCAATCCAAAAGGACTTCGACCTAAGGACTGTAAAGAATATTGGAACAGGAGGACTTCAACCTACAAATCGAAATTTTTGAGAACGAGATTGGTTCGAAAGGGGTTCAACCTATGAGCCGTATTGGTTTGACAGGCGTTCAACCTACAAATCACATTGACTCTGCAGGGGTTCGACCTACGAACTATCAATTCCATAGGGATTTAACCTAAGGATCACAATTTAAGAAGGAAGGGTTCAACTTATGGGTTTTGAATTTGGAAAATAAAAATTCTTGGTTCATGATTTGAATGGACCATCATAGTTAGCTTTTCAAAGCCTGTTTTCAGGATTAACCCCTTCTCCTGAGCGAGAAAGCTTGATGCAAATGCAGATGAATGCGAATGAATGCCTGCAAATGCAAATGAATGCAAATGTATGTAAAATGATATAAATGGGTGCACATGCATGCAAAATGAGAGATTTGTTTGATCCTGCCTGCATACAGGATGTTTTGAAGACAATTTCCAAAGTAATGCCTCAGTGTAATGGGGGAATAAGAAAGGATAAGTAATTGATATTTGATGAGAATTCTCTGAGGATAACGAGGTAAAACTGACAATGAGCTTCTTGGTTGATCAGAGAGGCACTTTGAAAAAGGTTACCCCTTATAAGAAGACATTTAAACATTTGCAAATGAAGAATATAAAAGATGACGCCAGGCCATAAGGAAGATTGACAAATTTATTAATGCATTGAAGAAGGAAATAACAAATTGATAGAAGAACTGAGACTACATTGTTGCTTCAAAATGACAAAATGATGAAAGTGACATAGTCTCGACATTGTCAATTTTTAGAAAACTTGCTCAGGATGGTCGACTGGTATTTTCCTCATCTTCAATAAGGATATTCTTGTCGATGCAATCTTGAATGATATTTTTCAGGACGAAACAATTCTCAGTGTCATGCCCTACTGCCCGATGAAATTTGCAAAATCTTTCTTTGAATCTACCCATGATTGTTGCGGGATCAGCTGCTTTAGGTAAACGGATCATATCTTTTGCAAGCATGTATTCCAGAACACTCTCTAGTGTTTGGTCCAGAGGGGTGAACTTTCGATCCGTACTCCAATCCTTGCGCTTTGGCTTTTCTTGATCTTTCTCTTTATGCTGAGGACTAGATTGAAGAGGCCTATCATTGTTGGAGAACTTTCCTTTTTGGCCCTTGGATCTCTCTGAATAGTGATCATGATTTTTCTTGTTGTTTTTGCTATCATTGGCAGAAAGAGTGAAGTGAGCCTTCTTCTTCTGCTCACTCTGATTGTTACCTTGTGTAAAGATGAAGCCTTCATAAACTCCATTTTCCATGCTTAGCTCGAGCCACTCGGCTCGTTCTGTCAGTTCGATGAAGGTTTTTGACGGTGCCGTGGAAATGAGACCTTTCAAGGGTTGTGAAAAATTATTCAAGATTAGTGACAATGCATGCCCTTCTGATATCGGGTCTCTCATCTTATTGCAAGCTGACCTCTATCGGTGGATAAAATCTCGGGCCTTCTCGTTTTTTTTTCTGCTTGAGGCCGCAAAGATGACTGAGAGTCGGGAGTGCTTCAGCATTGAATAGAAAGCGCTCAATAAATAAATTGACCACTTTATCGAACTCTTTCAGCTCTATCGGGTTGATATGCTCTGCATACCACTTTGCCGCAATACCCTCCAAGCTGCGAGGGAAGCAGAGAAATAAGGCACGATTGTTCCTCTTGAACCTGGAACATTCTGCGAAGAATAGGGCGAGATGTGCTTTTGGGTCACCCGAACCATCAAACTTGATAAATTTCTTGGGGAGATTATCAAGATCATCATCCCCATCCAGTCCATCATAGAAGTCTTCACTTGTAAAGACTCTTTTGCCCTTGTCACGAGTTTGAAGATCCTTAACTATTTTCATCACATCTTTGAGTTGTGACTGCGTAGGGTCGTCAACAGACTGATTCTTGGATTTGTAGGCCGACCCCTGCCCCTGAGTCGACCTTTTGAATTCTTGCTTGTTTTCATACTCTTTGTCAGTATCATCTGCTGATTCTGACTCATCAGACATTTCCTCATGACGATTCTGCTTTTTACTGATCTTCACATTCTTGACGGCATGACCCTTATCTTTCTATTTGATCTGAGTCTGTTCAGCACTGGCTTCAGCTTGCTCTGCCAGCATCTTGGTCATCATTTTCTTAAACATGACGTACATCTGGGGATCCACGTCATCCTCTGCTTGCTGACCCTGACTACGGATTGATCGAGGTGAGTCCATCTCTTCTTCTGAAGCTACTGAGTACGCGACACCTTCAACTGATGCGGCTTTCTTTCTGGATCTTGTATCAACCATCGGGTATCGCAGATGTTCTCTTGAATATTACTGATGCTCTCTGCAGGGCAGAACTGATGGTTAGGCTTCTGAAGGAAATTTGGTTTGGAGGAAAATATTTGTTGAGAATTTTGGTAGACAATTGAAATAATATCCCATTACTAGGGATTGAATCGTCGCTGGGATTACGACAATTGCGTTGCTATTCTTTGCAAGATAAACAACTGAAAATATGCCTTGTTACCTAGGCGAGGTCGTCAAACCAATGTAAAATAAAGGAATTTTTATAGAGAGGAAAAACATGATTTTATCAATAATACACTTGACAGAGGGGAGGGGGACAGACAATTTTCCACCACTCCAGATAATCAGAAGATACACGAGGACCAGGAAAAATAGTAAGACTGACAAAAGAATCCCAGCCATGTCTGGCAGAATGGTATGCTCCGGACCACTGATCTGATGCGAGGTCGAATTCTGGCAGAACCCCGACTAGTGGACGAATCTCTACGCGCTTCTGCCTCTGAGAGAACTGCCTGACACACCGCTCTGGATGATAATATGCGCAGAAAAATGGGCCAAGTAGCCTGAATCGCTTGCCGTATGCATAAGTATATCTGAGAGGTGATTCCTGGCGATCAAAGTAGTCCCATACGACCTCTTCCTCCTGAAGGTTGTCGATCAAGAACCGGTATCGCGCAACTGGAAGAAGCTTCTCTCCATTGTATTTGAATGAACTGGCTCGGACTGGCACATGCCGGAGGAACCAAGATTGCAAGGCATAGGTGCACCCTTCGACTAGAATCGATTCTCCGAGTGCGAAACGAGTCAACCCTTGGTATAGAAAAGCGAGTGCGGTCATGGCTATCGAGAGGCGGCTGGTCTGTCGACTTCCCCATCTCCTCATAAGCTGAACTATTCTGATATCCATGTAATTCCGTCCGTCGGAAAAAAAAGCTAATCCCACCGTGCACAGAACCATCGCGTGCTGAATTCTCTCTTGAGCTGTCCTAGACAACGAACTGACTTCCACAAATGCCGCATGCTGTCTGTAGATTTCGAGCAGATCCACATATTCATTTCCATCTTCTTCAATCAGAGGCCAAGACTTGCGTCCTGTCATGCGGGCTAAGGCATCCTTAGGGTCCAGACCCTTAACATTAATCAAAAATTGTTTCTTCAATGGATCTCCAGGCTGACCGGCTGGCTCGGGCAATCCCATGATCTCTGAAAATTCATCCATCAGTACTGTCATCTCGCCCCACGGGAACCAGAAGGTAGAAGTGCTCGGATTCCACCGCTCTACTAGTGCATGGATCAAATTGCCGTTGACTGTCTGCTTTCCCACCGCGGACGCCAGTTCCAATCCACACTCGTCCAGATGGTCCGGAAACATACGAGAGAAGTTCTTGAACCATGAATAGTACCACCGGGGAAAGAAGGATCCGGTGCTGAGGAATCGATGTTCGGGAAGACTTTGTCGCACCTCGTAGGAGATGTGACCCTCAGGGAAGACTGAATCAAGCTGACTGGATGCCATCGGACTGGAAGACATGGAAATTGGAATAAGACTTGGGAAAATACAGGAAATTTGAGAAAAATGCAGGCAGGATAAAAATAAAGCAGGAAATTCGAGATCCAGAAGAAAGGAAAGATGGGAAATCACCTGGAGTTTTGAAGGAAATTAAGGGAATTTCCTGAAAATCGTCCAGGGTTTTAATATTTCATAAAATGGAGTATTTGAAAATCGTCCAAGGCTTAAAACATGGACAGTACATGGACATAGATTGGGGAATTTTGAGAAAATCGTCCAGTATTTTTAGAAAATTGGGGAAAATATGGAAAATAAAAGGAGATGACTATAACATATTCAATCACATTCTGCACAAACAAGTATGCACAAACAGCATTCTCTAAAAGCTGACTCTAGATGCACAAATTTTGAAATGACTGTAGGACGTTAATCCTAACTCTAAGACTCAGATCATCTGTATCCAATCCAGTTATGCCTATATACTCAAGCCAAGGCTCGATGTACGTGGCATAAAATCAATTTCTCTGGTTCTAGGTTCAAGTTTTCCAACATCCTTGAGCACCTACCGATATACGTTGGACTATGGCCCTTGGTACGTGGCAGGGAGGTTTTCACCCAAATAGGTGGCCCAGTTGTGAGGCTCTGTCCCGAACTATGGTTCTGGAAGAGAGCCCAGCAACGTGAAGACCGGGACAATATAGGTGGGGTGGTTTTTGAAAACATGAGCACATGCAATCAAATCAGAAGGCTCTAAAACCTAAAGAGATAGAGATTTTGAAAATTTTGAAGGAGCAAACATTGTTTTCAATCAAGCCTAGATTGAGGAGGGTTGTATTAGACCTAAGTCTATGTGAGCATGAAAATTTCCTCCTCAATATGGTCCTACCAAACCATACCTAGTCTATATGCATTCCATGTCAGCTGGGTTCAAGTCTAGGCTCCTAGGTTCACATGATATCATAAAGCAAAGCTGACATTCCATGGAAATCGATTTTGACAATTTGAACTAAGTAGAGCATTAGATTGATCAGGCAAAGACAGGTCCCATCACGGTCGCCAAACCTGTTATCATCGCAAAATTTTTAACTTTTGCAAATCAAACTGACCTTTGAAAAAGATTTTTGAAAATAACTCGCCTCCGTTTTAAAATGCGGGAAAATTCCGTAGAATGGGACTCGCCTGTCGGTACGAGGTTCAACCGTTCCTGCCACCTTTAACAGGGGTAATTGAACCAAGGATCAATCTTATGCTCTACTCTATTCAACTTGTCTAAATCATATTCTAATTTCTAAATGCACAAAGAATCAGGCATGTGCTATGAATTTTCAGAAAATGCACATTTGAAAACATGATGTTTGCTTTGAATGATTGAAATATTTAGAAAATGTAAATCTTGGAAATGATATCACATGAGAAATCGTGAAATGAGATTTGAAATATACTTCTGAGAGAAATAAAAATCGATTTTGAGGAATCCTTGACATTTGGTGAAAATCGATTCTGAGAGACTTGGTTCCTCTTAATTCAAACTTGGAAATTGAAATTCTAACTTAGAAAATTTGAATTTGGAACTTGGGAAATATTTGAAATATTCTTTGAAATTGAATGCTTTTGGGAAAATCGATTTTGCTATAAGACTTAGGAGATTTTGAGAAAATGAACTTCTTTGAATTGAAATTTTGAATTGGAATTGGCAAATGCATGAAATGAATGTATATAATTTTGAGGAATTGAGAAATACTTTTTGTATTTTTGAGAAATGCAGTGCATTTTTGAAGTTAGCCTAAGAGTGTAGGCTGAATGTGGCTAATGTGAAGATCATAAATCTAAGTATCATTCATATTCTGACTATGGCCATAAATACAAATTCCACCAAGTTTATAAACTTCATAGAAGATGGAGCATGTGCCATTCGTGTAGACCATGGTGAATTTGTAAAAATATGCATGAATCATCATCCATCACACATTAACATTATTTAAAAAAATAAACTATATGCAATGCAACCTAAGCTAAGCAGGAAATGTAAATTCTTATTCCAAAGTTTAATTACAAATTACATCACTATTGAAATTTAAATACATGAAAAATAAAGTCTTCAATGTACCTGCAAAACTAGAAAACTTGGTTAATGAATATATGTTGGCTTTTCTAGATTTATCCAACAATATCAGGAAATTGTTGGATTTTGCTAGATATAAGCCTCTTCCTTGATTCCCTTAAATAAAAATGATACAGTATGAAATAAAATGGAATACATATGAAAGAGAAGATATGGAATTTCGAAATTGGAGTCAAAATGACCAAAATACCCCTAATAACAAGACTATGGCCTTGAAATTAGGGTTTTTAGAAAGATATTTTGATAAAATGCAAATTTTGAAATTTTAATGGAATAAACTCAAACCAAATGTGCTATGACATGATTAAAAATATGAAATTAGGGCTAGGGATTTCGAAATTTAGGTCAAATGACCAAATTGCCCCCGATAGCAAGACTATGGCCTTGAAATCAGGGTTTTTAGAAATAGATTTTTGGTAAAAACTTAGGTTTTATGCACTAAATGAAATCAAATGAGCATCAAATTAAACTTAAAGCATCCTAATATGATTATGAACATGATTAAACCCTAAACATATATGCTTATGCACGAAAATCCAACAATATCTCAAAAACTGTGATTTTAGCAGTGTTTTTGGATCTTTCAGGAACCCGGTTTTGCAATTTGCTTAATTCAGCCATCAAATAGATTCCAAAATCCATAAAAATTGGTACCTTCACTTTTTATAACCCTAATGTCGAATTGGAAATATAAAAATAATTTTTTGACATTAAATTAATCCGAAAATTGCATTAAACCCTAAAAATATGCTATTTTTGACCTAATTCACCAACCAGTTTCAAGCCAAGACCTGAATCAGGGGTCAAATCTCCATGTAAATTTATTAAATTTTACAGAGACTAACTAAGAAGGAAAACAGAGATTTCCCAATTTACAGATCGGAAAAATCATCTCCGGTTAGGGAGAAACCCTTCTGGCAATCTGAGCTAACATATTTCACTCTTAACAGGGATTAAAACAGCTATTCCAGATTGAAAATACAGACATAAATATCAATCTTAAACAAAAATCTATGAAATTTTAGTGGTGAACCGTAGACAGAAAAATAACAATACTCATTTTTTACATATCATGAATCGGATCTGTGGTTTGGGATTTATGACTAACACAAGTCTGATTAGGGTTTTGGTAAACCCTAACGAGATTTAAATTTAAAAACAGATTCTCTAAAAGAGGAAAAATACTAAACAGTGATAAAAAAATCCGAAAATTTCACAGCAGAAAGATCTACTCAATGTGAATCCATATCACTTTACAGATCTAAAATCGAATATAAGATGAGAGAAATATTATAACAGCAAGTTACCTTCTTGATTTTAACCACGATTTTAAAGCTTTAAAAACCCGATTTGATGTCTGATTTTTTTGACAGGGTTCCCGAAATCCAAAACCTCTGATTTTTCTGCAGTAACTCAATAACTCATGCATGCACCACATATAAAAAAATCAGAAATAAACAACAGGTGCTTCAATCCGAAATAACATCATCTTTACTGTTCTAAACCTAGAACACACAGAAATTTAAGAAACTTGAAAAACCATGCATTAACTAATGTAAATAAATAAAATAAACCATAAAACAGTAAATAAAACTTATTTCTATGCTATAGAACGTAAAACAAACATGAATAAACCATGAAAATAAATTAAAAACAGGGAATCAATGGCTGGAATTTGATATCACCTTTAAAACATAGATTTAACCCATTAAAAAGGGTAAATCATATATTTTATTAGTTAATAATGCAAAGAATCATGTTAAAATCAATTCTAATGGATTAAAATCTCTGTAAATCATCCAAAGCAGGGTTAGATCACCTTCTTGGAGTGTTCTTGCTGATTCTTGATGGTTCTTGAGGTTAAATCCATGGTTTAATCCATGAAGATGATGGAGCCAATGGCTAAAATTGATTTAAAACATGAAAAAGTATTAAATAAAACTAAAAAATATTAAAAATATTACCTTGGTGCTTGCAGCTGCAATGGAGGAAGGTGGAGGTGCTGGAGAGGAGAGAGAGGCCACGAAAATTTGAGAGAAAAGAGCCCTCCTTTTGGCCCCCCTTAGGTCCCTTTTTATAGTTTTTCAAAAAGTCACTTAATTAGGGTTAATTAAAAGGTTTTCATTTTTTTAGGACTCTTTCTAATAAATCCACTAAAGGAAACGATTTTTTGTGGTTTTCTAACCTAGGTGGGACTCTAATTAATCCCTAATTAGCCCCTAACTAAACCTAGAAAACCCCCAAATGTGATGCCACTTGGCATCTTTCACATTTGGGTTTTTAAAACACCTTTAAAAACATTTAAAAACACTAGTTTTAAAAACTAATTTTCAAAATGAGTTTTCAAAATGGTTTTGACTCTTCTAAACCTCTAACACTAACCAAGACATCAACTAACCCTAGTCTAGCCCTGACTTACTCGAATATGGCGCCACCCCGAGTGGGCCCTACTTGAGTTTTTCAAAAAGTGATTTTAAAACTTGAAATTGAAGGAGTTTTCAAAAGATTTTCAAAAGTAAACTTAAAATTAGGATTTTTGAAATGGCATAAGGTCCTAACTGAGTTAGAATTCCTCTGGATATGGTGCCAACTGAGTGGGCCCACATCGAATTTTGAACATTTTTGAAATAAACACTGAAAATGGCTTTAAAAAAGGGTTAAAATTGACATTTGAAATTCAAGATCTTTGAAAATAGGGTCTCAAGCGAACTGGAACTCCGGGTTAGAGTCCTGAACCCTTAGGACTCTGAGATTTTAGATTTTAAAAGCCAAATGAAAGAATTTTCAAAAGATTTTATCAAGAAATGATGAAATAAGTCAGAAAACACAGTCAGGGTTAGACTCTCAACTCGACCGAACTCTAAAATAGAATCCTGAACTAACTGGACTCTGTAAAATGACCTAAATTTCGAAAACAAACGAAAAAGATTAAAAATGGAAGTAAAACAGACTTCAAAACAGACTCCTGACCGGATCAGGTCTCTGAGACAGAGTCCTGATCGGACTGAAACTTTCAAAATTTTGAGAAATTTGACGAATAGAGGAATTTAGAAGCGACACCACCTCAATGGGTCTCATCTGTGAATTGAAATCGATTAAAATTTGAATTTGAAATGAATCCAGATTGTTTCCTTGAGAAAATATTTCGAAATATAAAGTCCTGGGGTTGGAAAATGACAGAGTATTGAATAAAAACCCAGGTTTTGAAATTGATTTTGGAATAAAAGCTTTAAAATTCAAATCTGGATTGAATGTTTTGAAATAGGAGTGCTGGATCTCGAAAATGAGATGCAATGTCATGCAATGCTATGCAGAATACGTGCAATGACATGCAATGATCTGTGATGACTTATGAAATGTAAGTACTGGATGAGGGTGAAAATTTGGGGTGTTTACAGATGCCCCTCTTTGCTGCTAAGCCGGTTGAAAGCCGTGCTTAGTGGCAAAGAAAACACACCAAATTTGGACTATAAAAATGCCCCAGTTAGATGAATCTGACTGGGTATGAAAGAATTAGTTCAAAGGATGATGATAGATATGAAATGAAGAATAAGGAGAAAATTTTACTTCGAAAAGAAGTGAAATTCAGGTTTTGCCCTTAACCTGGATGGGACAGAAAATACCTCGTGTAGAAACGAAGCTCAGGTTTGACCCTTAACCTGACCGGGAAATGAAAATGGAATACCTCATCAAAGGAGGCTCAGGTTTGTACCCTTAACCTGATCGGGCAGAAAATGCAATACCTCATCAAAGGAGGCTCAGGTTTAACCCTTAACCTGATCGGGAAATGAAAATGAAATACCTCATCAAAGGAGGCTCAGGTTTGTACCATTAACCTGAAAGGGGACGACACCTCATGGAAAAATGAGGCTCAGGCTTAACCCTTAACCTGAAAGGGGACGATATACGGAATCCTCAAATGAAGAAACCATGATGGGACCTTCGAATTCTGCACAATAAATCCGAGAGGGGTTTGCAAAAGGAAGAAAGGGGGTTCCCTAAAGCTTGAAAAGGGATTGATCTTGGACGTCTCATTGCTAAGACTGAATGGCTTTTAAGACAGATGACCTTTTGCGGAAAATTCAGGTTTAACCCTTAACCTGAACGGGAAATGTCTATGGTGGGATAGTGGGGAGCACAGGGAAGTGTGCGAATCTGAGAGCCCAGGCACTCAGATCAAAACAAGAAGGGAAGGATCTTGGACAACTCCCGTCATCCGATCCTAAAAGGGATAACAACAACGCCTGGATACATCAAAATAAACATCAAGTTCTCACTTCATGTCAGGATAACTTAAAAAGATTGCCAATAAGATAAAAAATTGTAGTTAATTCAAGAATGATAAGCACATATATATATGAAAAATATTCCCTCTTTTCTACCTGAAGTATTACCTCCGACTGGGCTTAACTCCGTAGAATCAAGATTCGAATTCAAATTACTTGCAATTGACTTTCCTTCAAGGAGGCTATCAATTTCATTGATATGGACGGAAAAGAATGTATTCTTGATATTGCGAGAGCTATTAACGAAAGGATATTGATAAAAGAATTTCACAAAATTAAAGAAGATTCTTGATAGATTCGGCAGTCTAATATCCTGGGATTCTTTTCTCATGATGATCTTTCTGCACTCTTTTTTGACAGAATTGGAGCTCTCTTGGATTTTTTGGGAATTACATCATCCTTCATTTTGGAGATGTCCTGGCTTTTCTCTCTTTATTTTTTTTGGAAGGGTACGTCACAAACTCCTTCATCTCAGAGATGTTCCGATCCTTCTTCTCTTTCAGGGATTATATTGACGGTTATTAGCTCATTGGTTGGGAATCTCTTGATGATAGCAGAAATTAAATATCTTTTAGGGTTTGTCGGTAGGCTCATCACACTCGCCTTCATCTCGACGGTGATCTGAACTTTCCCTGGAAGGATCCGTCACAAACTCCGTCATCTTGGAGATGATCCAAATCTTCTTTAGCCCTGGGGGTCGACTCGTCTAATTCGCCTTCATCTTGACGACAGTTGAGAGATCCCTTTTGCAGATATTTAATTGCAGCTTAGGTGATGGAGGAGATGTGGAGATTGAGTGGATTTTTCTGTATCACCCAAGATATTTTGACTGCTTATTTTCCAAGAATGGTCTTTAAAAATATGCCATTGACTGCGATCAATATCAATCACTTCTGGCTTTGCAATAACATTGAATTTTCTTTGTTGGCCATATCGCGGATTTATTCTTCATCCTTTTGGTTGGCCAATAGAAAGATTTTGAATTTTGAATCCTTTTTCACAAAAGCTTTGTCCTTTCGTAAGTAATACTAAAGGTATTCTGAGGTACAATTATATGCAGTAAAGATTTTGAGATCAACAACTATTTTTCATGACAAATTGGCAAAATATTCCTGAAATCCTTGGTGAAAGAAATCACTTGAGATCTAAATGACACATCCGTGGCTAGATTCTTCTCTCCTTTCCCCAAAGGAGAGACTCAGAAATTGGAAATAGGATATTGGATGACCTGGAGATCAAAATTGTGATTTGGTCTACTGGAAGCGACATGGGTTCTGTAGGGATTCATCCTAAGAATGACATTGGTTCACTGGGAACAACATGAGTTCGATAGGTATTCAGCCTAAGAACGACATTGGTTCAATTGAGAACGACATTGGTTCACTGGGAACGACATGGGTTCAATAGGGATTCAGCCTAAGAACGACATTGGTTCAATTGAGAACGGCATTGGTTCACTGGGAACGACATGGGTTCTGTATGAATTCAGCCTAAGAACGACATGGGTTCACTGGGAACGACATTGGTTCACTGGGAACGACATGGATTTTGTAGGGATTCAGCCTAAGAACGACATTGGTTCAATTGAGAACGACATTGGTTCACTGGGAACGACATAGGTTCTGTAGGAATTCAGCCTAAGAACGACATTGGTTCAATTGAGAACGACATTGGTTCATTGGGAACGACATGGGTTCAATAGGGATTCAGCCTAAGAACGACATTGGTTCAATTGAGAACGGCATTGGTTCACTGGGAACGACATGGGTTCAATAGGGATTCAGCCTAAGAACAACATTGGTTCAATTGAGAACGACATTGGTTCACTGGGAACGACATGGGTTCAATAGGGATTCAGCCTAAGAACGACATGGGTTCAATTGAGAACGACATTGGTTTGCTGGGAACGACATGGGTTCAATAGGGATTTAGCCTAAGAACGACATTGGTTCACTGGGAACGACATGGGTTCTGTAGGGATTCAGCCTAAGAACGACATTGGTTCAATTGAGAACGACATTGGTTCACTGGGAACGACATGAGTTCGATAGGTATTCAGCCTAAGAACGACATTGGTTCAATTGAGAACGACATTGGTTCACTGGGAACGACATGGGTTCTGTAGGAATTCAGCCTAAGAACGACATTGGTTCACTGGGAACGACATGGGTTCTATAGGGATTCAGCCTAAGAACGACATTGGTTCAATTGAGAACGGCATTGGTTCACTGGGAACGACATGGGTTCAATAGGGATTCAGCCTAAGAACGTGGATCAGGAGGACTTCAACCTACAAATCATATATCTAAAAAATACCAATCCAAAAGGACTTCGACCTAAGGACTGTAAAGAATATTGGAACAGGAGGACTTCAACCTACAAATCGAAATTTTTGAGAACGAGATTGGTTCGAAAGGGGTTCAACCTATGAGCCGTATTGGTTTGACAGGCGTTCAACCTACAAATCACATTGACTCTGCAGGGGTTCGACCTACGAACTATCAATTCCATAGGGATTTAACCTAAGGATCACAATTTAAGAAGGAAGGGTTCAACTTATGGGTTTTGAATTTGGAAAATAAAAATTCTTGGTTCATGATTTGAATGGACCATCATAGTTAGCTTTTCAAAGCCTGTTTTCAGGATTAACCCCTTCTCCTGAGCGAGGAAGCTTGATGCAAATGCAGATGAATGCGAATGAATGCCTGCAAATGCAAATGAATGCAAATGTATGTAAAATGATATAAATGGGTGCACATGCATGCAAAATGAGAGATTTGTTTGATCCTGCCTGCATACAGGATGTTTTGAAGACAATTTCCAAAGTAATGCCTCAGTGTAATGGGGGAATAAGAAAGGATAAGTAATTGATATTTGATGAGAATTCTCTGAGGATAACGAGGTAAAACTGACAATGAGCTTCTTGGTTGATCAGAGAGGCACTTTGAAAAAGGTTACCCCTTATAAGAAGACATTTAAACATTTGCAAATGAAGAATATAAAAGATGACGCCAGGCCATAAGGAAGATTGACAAATTTATTAATGCATTGAAGAAGGAAATAACAAATTGATAGAAGAACTGAGACTACATTGTTGCTTCAAAATGACAAAATGATGAAAGTGACATAGTCTCGACATTGTCAATTTTTAGAAAACTTGCTCAGGATGGTCGACTGGTATTTTCCTCATCTTCAATAAGGATATTCTTGTCGATGCAATCTTGAATGATATTTTTCAGGACGAAACAATTCTCAGTGTCATGCCCTACTGCCCGATGAAATTTGCAAAATCTTTCTTTGAATCTACCCATGATTGTTGCGGGATCAGCTGCTTTAGGTAAACGGATCATATCTTTTGCAAGCATGTATTCCAGAACACTCTCTAGTGTTTGGTCCAGAGGGGTGAACTTTCGATCCGTACTCCAATCCTTGCGCTTTGGCTTTTCTTGATCTTTCTCTTTATGCTGAGGACTAGATTGAAGAGGCCTATCATTGTTGGAGAACTTTCCTTTTTGGCCCTTGGATCTCTCTGAATAGTGATCATGATTTTTCTTGTTGTTTTTGCTATCATTGGCAGAAAGAGTGAAGTGAGCCTTCTTCTTCTGCTCACTCTGATTGTTACCTTGTGTAAAGATGAAGCCTTCATAAACTCCATTTTCCATGCTTAGCTCGAGCCACTCGGCTCGTTCTGTCAGTTCGATGAAGGTTTTTGACGGTGCCGTGGAAATGAGACCTTTCAAGGGTTGTGAAAAATTATTCAAGATTAGTGACAATGCATGCCCTTCTGATATCGGGTCTCTCATCTTATTGCAAGCTGACCTCTATCGGTGGATAAAATCTCGGGCCTTCTCGTTTTTTTTTCTGCTTGAGGCCGCAAAGATGACTGAGAGTCGGGAGTGCTTCAGCATTGAATAGAAAGCGCTCAATAAATAAATTGACCACTTTATCGAACTCTTTCAGCTCTATCGGGTTGATATGCTCTGCATACCACTTTGCCGCAATACCCTCCAAGCTGCGAGGGAAGCAGAGAAATAAGGCACGATTGTTCCTCTTGAACCTGGAACATTCTGCGAAGAATAGGGCGAGATGTGCTTTTGGGTCACCCGAACCATCAAACTTGATAAATTTCTTGGGGAGATTATCAAGATCATCATCCCCATCCAGTCCATCATAGAAGTCTTCACTTGTAAAGACTCTTTTGCCCTTGTCACGAGTTTGAAGATCCTTAACTATTTTCATCACATCTTTGAGTTGTGACTGCGTAGGGTCGTCAACAGACTGATTCTTGGATTTGTAGGCCGACCCCTGCCCCTGAGTCGACCTTTTGAATTCTTGCTTGTTTTCATACTCTTTGTCAGTATCATCTGCTGATTCTGACTCATCAGACATTTCCTCATGACGATTCTGCTTTTTACTGATCTTCACATTCTTGACGGCATGACCCTTATCTTTCTATTTGATCTGAGTCTGTTCAGCACTGGCTTCAGCTTGCTCTGCCAGCATCTTGGTCATCATTTTCTTAAACATGACGTACATCTGGGGATCCACGTCATCCTCTGCTTGCTGACCCTGACTACGGATTGATCGAGGTGAGTCCATCTCTTCTTCTGAAGCTACTGAGTACGCGACACCTTCAACTGATGCGGCTTTCTTTCTGGATCTTGTATCAACCATCGGGTATCGCAGATGTTCTCTTGAATATTACTGATGCTCTCTGCAGGGCAGAACTGATGGTTAGGCTTCTGAAGGAAATTTGGTTTGGAGGAAAATATTTGTTGAGAATTTTGGTAGACAATTGAAATAATATCCCATTACTAGGGATTGAGTCGTCGCTGGGATTACGACAATTGCGTTGCTATTCTTTGCAAGATAAACAACTGAAAATATGCCTTGTTACCTAGGCGAGGTCGTCAAACCAATGTAAAATAAAGGAATTTTTATAGAGAGGAAAAACATGATTTTATCAATAATACACTTGACAGAGGGGAGGGGGACAGACAATTTTCCACCACTCCAGATAATCAGAAGATACACGAGGACCAGGAAAAATAGTAAGACTGACAAAAGAATCCCAGTCATGTCTGGCAGAATGGTATGCTTCGGACCACTGATCTGATGCGAGGTCGAATTCTGGCAGAACCCCGACTAGTGGACGAATCTCTACGCGCTTCTGCCTCTGAGAGAACTGCCTGACACACCGCTCTGGATGATAATATGCGCAGAAAAATGGGCCAAGTAGCCTGAATCGCTTGCCGTATGCATAAGTATATCTGGGAGGTGATTCCTGACGATCAAAGTAGTCCCATACGACCTCTTCCTCCTGAAGGTTGTCGATCAAGAACCGGTATCGCGCAACTGGAAGAAGCTTCTCTCCATTGTATTTGAATGAACTGGCTCGGACTGGCACATGCCGAAGGAACCAAGATTGCAAGGCATAGGTGCACCCTTCGACTAGAATCGATTCTCCGAGTGCAAAACGAGTCAACCCTCGGTATAGAAAAGCGAGTGCGGTCATGGCTATCGAGAGGCGGCTGGTCTGTCGACTTCCCCATCTCCTCATAAGCTGAACTATTCTGATATCCATGTAATTCCGTCCGTTGGGAAAAAAAGCTAATCCCACCGTGCACAGAACCATCGCGTGCTGAATTCTCTCTTGAGCTGTCCTAGACAACAAACTGACTTCCACAAATGCCGCATGCTGTCTGTAGATTTCGAGCAGATCCACATATTCATTTCCATCTTCTTCAATCAGAGGCCAAGACTTGCGTCTTGTCATGCGGGCTAAGGCATCCTTAGGGTCCAGACCCTTAACATTAATCAAAAACTGTTTCTCCAATGGATCTCCAGGCTGACCGGCTGGCTCGGGCAATCCCATGATCTCTGAAAATTCATCCATCAGTACTGTCATCTCGCCCCACGGGAACCAGAAGGTAGAAGTGCTCGGATTCCACCGCTCTGCTAATGCATGGATCAAATTGCCGTTGACTGTCTGCTTTCCCACCGCGGACGCCAGTTCCAATCCACACTCGTCCAGATGGTCCGGAAACATACGAGAGAAGTTCTTGAACCATGAATAGTACCACCGGGGAAAGAAGGATCCGGTGCTGAGGAATCGATGTTCGGGAAGACTTTGTCGCACCTCGTAGGAGATGTGACCCTCAGGGAAGACTGAATCAAGCTGACTGGATGCCATCGGACTGGAAGACATGGAAATTGGAATAAGACTTGGGAAAATACAGGAAATTTGAGAAAAATGCAGGCAGGATAAAAATAAAGCAGGAAATTCGAGATCCAGAAGAAAGGAAAGATGGGAAATCACCTGGAGTTTTGAAGGAAATTAAGGGAATTTCCTGAAAATCGTCCAGGGTTTTAATATTTCATAAAATGGAGTATTTGAAAATCGTCCAAGGCTTAAAACATGGACAGTACATGGACATAGATTGGGGAATTTTGAGAAAATCGTCCAGTATTTTTAGAAAATTGGGGAAAATATGGAAAATAAAAGGAGATGACTATAACATATTCAATCACATTCTGCACAAACAAGTATGCACAAACAACATTCTCTAAAAGCTGACTCTAGATGCACAAATTTTGAAATGACTGTAGGACGTTAATCCTAACTCTAAGACTCAGATCATCTGTATCCAATCCAGTTATGCCTATATACTCAAGCCAAGGCTCGATGTACGTGGCATAAAATCAATTTCTCCGGTTCTAGGTTCAAGTTTTCCAACATCCTTGAGCACCTGCCGATATACGTTGGACTATGGCCCTTGGTACGTGGCAGGGAGGTTTTCACCCAAATAGGTGGCCCAGTTGTGAGGCTCTGTCCCGAACTATGGTTCTGGAAGAGAGTCTAGCAACGTGAAGACCGGGACAATATAGGTGGGGTGGTTTTTGAAAACATGAGCACATGCAATCAAATCAGAAGGCTCTAAAACCTAAAGAGATAGAGATTTTGAAAATTTTGAAGGAGCAAACATTGTTTTCAATCAAGCCTAGATTGAGGAGGGTTGTATTAGACCTAAGTCTATGTGAGCATGAAAATTTCCTCCTCAATATGGTCCTACCAAACCATACCTAGTCTATATGCATTCCATGTCAGCTGGGTTCAAGTCTAGGCTCCTAGGTTCACATGATATCATAAAGCAAAGCTGACATTCCATGGAAATCGATTTTGACAATTTGAACTAAGTAGAGCATTAGATTGATCAGGCAAAGACAGGTCCCATCACGGTCGCCAAACCTGTTATCATCGCAAAATTTTTAACTTTTGCAAATCAAACTGACCTTTGAAAAAGATTTTTGAAAATAACTCGCCTCCGTTTTAAAATGCGGGAAAATTCCGTAGAATGGGACTCGCCTGTCGGTACGAGGTTCAACCGTTCCTGCCACCTTTAACAGGGGTAATTGAACCAAGGATCAATCTTATGCTCTACTCTATTCAACTTGTCTAAATCATATTCTAATTTCTAAATGCACAAAGAATCAGGCATGTGCTATGAATTTTCAGAAAATGCACATTTGAAAACATGATGTTTGCTTTGAATGATTGAAATATTTAGAAAATGTAAATCTTGGAAATGATATCACATGAGAAATCGTGAAATGAGATTTGAAATATACTTCTGAGAGAAATAAAAATCGATTTTGAGGAATCCTTGACATTTGGTGAAAATCGATTCTGAGAGACTTGGTTCCTCTTAATTCAAACTTGGAAATTGAAATTCTAACTTAGAAAATTTGAATTTGGAACTTGGGAAATATTTGAAATATTCTTTGAAATTGAATGCTTTTGGGAAAATCGATTTTGCTATAAGACTTAGGAGATTTTGAGAAAATGAACTTCTTTGAATTGAAATTTTGAATTGGAATTGGCAAATGCATGAAATGAATGAATATGATTTTGAGGAATTGAGAAATACTTTTTGTATTTTTGAGAAATGCAGTGCATTTTTGAAGTTAGCCTAAGAGTGTAGGCTGAATGTGGCTAATGTGAAGATCATAAATCTAAGTATCATTCATATTCTGACTATGGCCATAAATACAAATTCCACCAAGTTTATAAACTTCATAGAAGATGGAGCATGTGCCATTCGTGTAGACCATGGTGAATTTGTAAAAATATGCATGAATCATCATCCATCACACATTAACATTATTTAAAAAAATAAACTATATGCAATGCAACCTAAGCTAAGCAGGAAATGTAAATTCTTATTCCAAAGTTTAATTACAAATTACATCACTATTGAAATTTAAATACATGAAAAATAAAGTCTTCAATGTACCTGCAAAACTAGAAAACTTGGTTAATGAATATATGTTGGCTTTTCTAGATTTATCCAACAATATCAGGAAATTGTTGGATTTTGCTAGATATAAGCCTCTTCCTTGATTCCCTTAAATAAAAATGATAAAGTATGAAATAAAATGGAATACATATGAAAGAGAAGATATGGAATTTCGAAATTGGGGTCAAAATGACCAAAATACCCCTAATAACAAGACTATGGCCTTGAAATTAGGGTTTTTAGAAAGATATTTTGATAAAATGCAAATTTTGAAATTTTAATGGAATAAACTCAAACCAAATATGCTATGACATGATTAAAAATATGAAATTAGGGCTAGGGATTTCGAAATTTAGGTCAAATGACCAAATTGCCCCCGATAGCAAGACTATGGCCTTGAAATCAGGGTTTTTAGAAATAGATTTTTGGTAAAAACTTAGGTTTTATGCACTAAATGAAATCAAATGAGCATCAAATTAAACTTAAAGCATCCTAATATGATTATGAACATGATTAAACCCTAAACATATATGCTTATGCACGAAAATCCAACAATATCTCAAAAACTGTGATTTTAGCAGTGTTTTTGGATCTTTCAGGAACCCGGTTTTGCAATTTGCTTAATTCAGCCATCAAATAGATTCCAAAATCCATAAAAATTGGTACCTTCACTTTTTATAACCCTAATGTCGAATTGGAATTATAAAAATAATTTTTTGACATTAAATTAATCCGAAAATTGCATTAAACCCTAAAAATATGCTATTTTTGACCTAATTCACCAACCAGTTTCAAGCCAAGACCTGAATCAGGGGTCAAATCTCTATGTAAATTTATTAAATTTTACAGAGACTAACTAAGAAGGAAAACAGATATTTCCCAATTTACAGATCGGAAAAATCATCTCCGGTTAGGGAGAAACCCTTCCGGCAATCTGAGCTAACATATTTCACTCTTAACAGGGATTAAAACAGCTATTCTAGATTGCAAATACAGACATAAATATCAATCCTAAACAAAAATCTCTGAAATTTTAGTGGTGAACCGTAGACAGAAAAATAACAATACTCATTTTTTACAGATCATGAATCGGATCTGTGGTTTGGGATTTATGACTAACACAAGTCTGATTAGGGTTTTGGTAAACCCTAACGAGATTTAAATTTAAAAACAGATTCTCTAAAAGAGGAAAAATACTAAACAGTGATAAAAAAATCCGAAAATTTTACAGCAGAAAGATCTACTCAATGTGAATTCATATCACTTTACAGATCTAAAATCGGATATAAGATGAGAGAAATATTATAACAGCAAGTTACCTTCTTGATTTTAACCACGATTTTAAAGCTTTAAAAACCCGATTTGATGTCTGATTTTTTTGACAGGGTTCCCGAAATCCAAAACCTCTGATTTTTCTGCAGTAACTCAATAACTCATGCATGCACCACATATAAAAAAATCAGAAATAAACAATGGGTGCTTCAATCCGAAATAACATCATCTTTACTGTTCTAAACCTAGAACACACAGAAATTTAAGAAACTTGAAAAACCATGCATTAACTAATGTAAATAAATAAAATAAACAATAAAACAGTAAATAAAACTTATTTCTATGCTATAGAACGTAAAACAAACATGAATAAACCATGAAAATAAATTAAAAACAGGGAATCAATGGCTGGAATTTGATATCACCTTTAAAACATAGATTTAACCCATTAAAAAGGGTAAATCATATATTTTATTGGTTAATAATGCAAAGAATCATGTTAAAATCAATTCTAATGGATTAAAATCTCTGTAAATCATCCAAAACAGGGTTAGATCACCTTCTTGGAGTGTTCTTGCTGATTCTTGATGGTTCTTGAGGTTAAATCCATGGTTTAATCCATGAAGATGATGGAGCCAATGGCTAAAATTGATTTAAAACATGAAAAAGTATTAAATAAAACTAAAAAATATTAAAAATATTACCTTGGTGCTTGCAGCTGCAATGGAGGAAGGTGGAGGTGCTGGAGAGGAGAGAGAGGCCACGAAAATTTGAGAGAAAAGAGCCCTCCTTTTGGCCCCCCTTTGGTCCCTTTTTATAGTTTTTCAAAAAGTCACTTAATTAGGGTTAATTAAAAGGTTTTTCATTTTTTAGGACTCTTTCTAATAAATCCACTAAAGGCAACGATTTTTTGTGGTTTTCTAACCTAGGTGGGACTCTAATTAATCCCTAATTAGCCCCTAACTAAACCTAGAAAACCCCCAAATGTGATGCCACTTGGCATCTTTCACATTTGGGTTTTTAAAACACCTTTAAAAACATTTAAAAACACTAGTTTTAAAAACTAATTTTCAAAATGAGTTTTCAAAATGGTTTTGACTCTTCTAAACCTCTAACACTAACCAAGACATCAACTAACCCTAGTCTAGCCCTGACTTACTCGAATATGGCGCCACCCCGAGTGGGCCCTACTTGAGTTTTTCAAAAAGTGATTTTAAAACTTGAAATTGAAGGAGTTTTCAAAAGATTTTCAAAAGTAAACTTAAAATTAGGATTTTTGAAATGGCATAAGGTCCTAACTGAGTTAGAATTCCTCTGGATATGGTGCCAACTGAGTGGGCCCACATCGAATTTTGAACATTTTTGAAATAAACACTGAAAATGGCTTTAAAAAAGGGTTAAAATTGACATTTGAAATTCAAGATCTTTGAAAATAGGGTCTCAAGCGAACTGGAACTCCGGGTTAGAGTCCTGAACCCTTAGGACTCTGAGATTTTAGATTTTAAAAGCCAAATGAAAGAATTTTCAAAAGATTTTATCAAGAAATGATGAAATAAGTCAGAAAACACAGTCAGGGTTAGACTCTCAACTCAACCGAACTCTAAAATAGAATCCTGAACTAACTGGACTCTGTAAAATGACCTAAATTTCGAAAACAAACGAAAAAGATTAAAAATGGAAGTAAAACAGACTTCAAAACAGACTCCTGACCGGATCAGGTCTCTGAGACAGAGTCCTGATCGGACTGAAACTTTCAAAATTTTGAGAAATTTGACGAATAGAGGAATTTAGAAGCGACACCACCTCAATGGGTCTCATCTGTGAATTGAAATCGATTAAAATTTGAATTTGAAATGAATCCAGATTGTTTCCTTGAGAAAATATTTCGAAATATAAAGTCCTGGGGTTGGAAAATGACAGAGTATTGAATAAAAACCCAGGTTTTGAAATTGATTTTGGAATAAAAGCTTTAAAATTCAAATCTGGATTGAATGTTTTGAAATAGGAGTGCTGGATCTCGAAAATGAGATGCAATGTCATGCAATGCTATGCAGAATACGTGCAATGACATGCAATGATCTGTGATGACTTATGAAATGTAAGTACTGGATGAGGGTGAAAATTTGGGGTGTTTACAATGTGTCAACTCGGATGTCAAGCGATCTCTTTTACTAAGGATTTCAAGAACACTTTGTCAATTTGTCAATCAATTACCTGTTGTTTTCAGAATTTTATTTCACAAAATTTTACCTCAGTTTACCTTCAGTACTACTTCTAAAAGGGTAAAGCTTTTGTGAAGAAGGATTCAAAATCCAGATTCTTTCTATTGGCCAACCAAAAGGATGAAGGATAAATCCTCGATATGGCCAGAAAAGAAGATTCAATGTTTTGCAAAGCCATAGATGATCGATATTGATCGCAGTTAATGACACATTTTTAAAGACCATTCTTGTGAAAATGAGGCAATGGAAATATCCTGAGCGCTAGAAAAAGAGAGAATTCATCCAAGCCCTGTCTCCTTAAAATCACCTAAGCTGCAATTAAATATCCGCAAAAGGGATCTCTCACTTGTCGTCAAGATGAAGGCGAATTAAGCGAGTAGACCCCCGGGGCCAAAGAAGATTTGAAACATCTCCAAGATGACGGAGTTTGCGACGGATTCTTCCAGGGAAAGTCCAAAGCACTGTCGAGATGAAGGCAGATGCGATGAACCTCCCGACAATCCCCAAAAGATATTTAATTTCCGCTATCATCCAAAGATCTCTAACCCATGAGCCAATATCGTCAAAGAAGAATTGAAACATCTCCAAGTTGAAGGAGTTTGTAACGTACCCTTCCAAGAAAGAGAGAAAAAGTCTATACATCTCCAAAATGAAGGAGAATGCAGCAAAAACCCAAGAGAGCCAAAAGAGCGCAGGAAGATTATCATGAGAGAAGCTCCCAGGATATCAAACTGCCACATTTATCAAGAATCTTCTTTAAATTTATGAAATTCTATTATCAATATCCTTTCATAGATTGCTTTCATGATATTAAATTCTCACTTTCTTGTTCATATCAAGGAAATTGATAACTTCTTTGAAGAAGGTCAATCGCGAGCAATTTGGATTCCAAATCTTGATTCTATGAAGTCAATCCTGTTTGGAGGTAATACTTCAAGTAGAAAAGAAGGAATATTTTCGCAACAATGAGCATCATTTTCAATTACTTTGAAATTTTCAACATTTTGACAATATTTTCTAGCTATCCTGATGTTAAGTGAGAGCTTGATGTCCATATTGATGCATCTTGACCCCTTCGAGAGAGTTTCCTTTGTCGTCTTTCACATTGTTGAAAGATTAGCCTTATCTCCGAAAGGATAGCCTTTATCATCTTTCACGTTGTTGAAAGATTAGCCTCCTCTCCGAAAGGATTACCTTTATCATCTTTCGCGTTGTCGAAAGAATCGCCTTACTCCTTTCGATCGCCTTTGTCATCTTTCGCGTTGTCGAAAGAATCGCCTTGTTCCTTTGGATTGCCTTTGTCATCTTTCGTGTTGTCGAAAGAATCGCCTTATTCCTTTCGATTACTGTGAACACCTCAAATTTTTCAAAAATTTGCAAAATGACCCTTTTCCCCTGACCTCATTTTCTTAGAAAATCAAAACGATTTCAAAGCTAAATTTTAGTCATTCTTCAGATTTTCTGAATTAAATCCCATAAGGCTATATTCAAAATCAACTCCGGATCCAAATCCAGTACTTTAAATCCATATTTCCTCAAAATCCGGATCCAAAAACCATTTCTGAAGAAATTTTCTCAAAATAGCTTTTTAAATTCTCAGAAAAATTCCTTTTTGTAAATATTTTTGTAAAAACACAAAAATTAGTTTTGACCTTTTGGTTTCTCGTAAAAATCTAGGATTTTTATTCTAAAAATACAAAAAAATTGAAAAAATAACACAAAAACCAAAAAATTGGAAAATTTTTGAGAAAAACAAATGCTTTTTTTTTTAGCTTTTTGAAAAACAAATTTCGCTAAAGACCTCTGAAGCCTTCTTTTGTAAAAAAATTGAAAGTTGAAGGGGGGTCTTTTGCAAAACCCTTTTAGGGTTTTCTTTTCGTAAGGAAAAAAAAAGAGAGGGCAGCCGGCTGGCGCCTCCCCCCTCCTTTCTCTCTCTTCCTCTCTCTCCCTCCATCAATCTTCCCCTCTCTCTCCCGTTCATCTCTAACTGACGAATCCTCCCGATTCTTCTTCTCTCTCATTAAAAAGGCACGGAAGGCCTCTTTTCCAGGGATCCGTTCTCACCCCCCCATTTGGCATTCTTCTCCTTGCTTCTTTTTGAATTTTTCGATCGATTGAAGAGAACCTAGTACGAAGCCAAGCAAGCCTGGTGCTCTCCTCTCATCGGCTGAAGGAATCGGACCACGTTTCACCCCTCCATACGCATCGCCTTCTCTTCCTCTGTTTCCCTTTTCTTTCTCTTTCCTTTTCCTTTTTTTCTTTGCTCCTTCCCCTTTTCTCTTTTGAAAAGAATTTGATCGAGCCAGCAAGAACACGAAGAGAAGGAACTCCTTCCTCTCGATCTTTGTCAATCCAGTCGATCACCACTCAAGAGAGCCATGGTAAGAGCTATCGTTTCTCCCCTTCTTTGATTATCTGCATAAATCTTCCTTGTTTACAGTATTTCTGCTTTCTGATTTCATTCCTCTTTGTTTTATTTGGTTTTGAGCACAAAGGAGAGGGTCGATCTACATATAGTAGTGTCGACCCTCCCATTGCCACAACAAATGGAACCCTCGATTCCAACATCTTACTTCTCTTCGTTCGCCTTTTTTTTTTTCCTCTTTCTCTTCTTTATTCCGTTTTCCTGTTCCTGATTTTGTTAACTTTCCTGTTCATGGTCCCATAGAGCACCCATATAGTGTTGATTTTGCATATAGCAATCTTCAACCTGTGTAAATGTGCTAACATCAAAAGGGAACGATCATGTTCTGATAATTTTTTTTTTCTTTTCTTTTCGATCTTCTGATCTTTCAATCTTTTGAAGCTTTCTGTTTATGTTTTTTTTTTTTTTTTAGGATTCTGCTGAAATATGCCATAATATTTGTTTCAATCCTCCTTGAACCGTACAATTTAATAAATTCCTGATAATGTTACCCATTGTGGATTCACCACATCAAGGGAAATGCCCTGCGTCCCTAGCCTTTTCCTCTGTTAGAAGTCGGTGGTATCCTGCTAAGATTCACCTGGATTGGCCTCATGACACCTAGTTAATTGGCTATTTCTAACATTTGTTTATACCCGACTGATATTTCTCAGCCCTCGTATCATTTCCTCCCCTTTTATTTCTGTATTTTGCTTTATCTCTGCTATCTTTGTCACCATTTTGTCTGGAGTTGCAAGGCCTGGTAAAACATACCTCGGATGATCATGCCTATGGGCGTCAGATTCATCACGTTGGACTGATGTAGATGCTGGTTAAATCACTATCAACTCGCTATCTGATCGAAGGGTTTTCTTTTTTTTTTTTCATGGTTTGGCCTAAAAAGGTAAGATTATCTTGATACCCTAAAGAATGGCAGTGCCGTCATCTTACATTCTCAAATCTTTAAGCTGTGTGCTTTTTCAGGGTCACCTTTTCTTTTTTTGTTTGCAGAACATGTAATATATGTTACATTGAGGCAATTTTTCTTTGTTAGCATATAACCTGTTTCAGATCGATTAATGTTTTTCTGTTTGTGAGATAAATAATCTGCTAAGAGCTGTGAATGTATCCCTAATAAGGATACCCCGTTTACTATGCAATGGTGAGCCACATCCACCATTTGGCAGACGTCAACTTCAGGTGGTGAAATTATTTCATTGAAGGAATCTGTGGGTACTTGGCAAATGCATACTTCACTGCTGTTACCATATGTTCCAGTGTCTTATCCTACATTGCCGTCACCACCTCTGGCCTCTTTCCCATTCACTGTCTAATACTCACAGCCCGGTCTTCCATTACTACAACGTAACTTTGTCACTGTTTGCTTCATCCATTTACAAAAATAGTTGCTGCCCCATTCATTTCCACACCACCACCACCATTGGGAAGCTGCGATATGCATCAAAGAATCCCCAATCAGGGAGTTGTTCATACTCTGGTTACAGATGAGATTCGGCGGCCTTACAGAGTGTTTTATACAATTCAGGGATCCAATAATGTGGATACATTAAAGAGCAGGATGTAAATTACTGTGTTGATGTTGCAAACGCAAAGGACGGCAAGTTCATTACTATGAACTCTAACTCAAGGACTTCATCTGAGGAAGGATTATGTAGTTAGTGCAACCAATCTTCAACATGGGTTGCAACAGGTTCAGAAACGATTGAGCTTCCAGTTTGCTCATCATCCCCACAAGGATTGTTTAGGTAAACAATTTTATAAGCCAGAAGGATCACAATATCGGAGTACTTTGTCTGTGAAAGGGAGGAGGTCTTTTCACATGATGGTGTCTATATATCTTTAACAATTGTCTACTCCAAAATATCAAAACAAAGTGGCAAATGTCCAAGGGTTTTATATGGCCATGGAGTTTATGGTGAAGTTTTAGATAAGAACTGGTGTTCTCAAGCTTACTTAATAGAGGAACTTGCCCAAGAAATGGTTGACATCTTTGGCAAAAGAGGGCATAAATTATAGTGCAGATGACCAACCTGAAGAAAATGTGATCATGGTGATTGAAGCTCCACGTCAATCTGATCTTCTAATTGAGTTGATCAAGAAGTTAAAACCACGAGTTGTCGTCACTGGCAGAATTTGAAGTTGTTACCAGTGCAATTTTTTTGAACAATTGCCAGGTACAACAAGGGAGATTGGTTCTCGGCTTTTCTTGGACATTTCAGATCATCTCTCCAGTCTTCCTGCTTCTAAAGGGGTTCTAAGAAGGAGTACAAGACGAGCTCAAATATGATGATTGGATTTGCGAAGTCTGTCATCACAACTTTTAGTGATGCTGAGCTCTCTATGAATCAAATAAGAGATTCAGCATTGATTCACATGGACATTGATCATAGTTCCTTATCTATTCCCCTGGCTGTAAAAGTGCCATCTTCGAAAGACAGAACAGGACAGAGCAAGAGACTGATGTCACTACTGTACTTCGACTGTTCATAAAGGATAGTTATGGGAATGAGATACCATAATACAACAAGCTTGTCAGAGGCAATTACTGAACATAAAGTAATTCTGAAGATAAGAGTAGAACTTTTGAATTAGATGTCAGGACAGTGTGGAAGGGACGTGCTAGATTGCTCTGATGGAATATCTGTGATGGCAAAGCCATCTGCTTACTTTGGAAATTCTATCAAACCAAATAGCTCTGAAGATGATACTAGCACCAACATCATAATTAGTAAGTCAAATATCAGGGATACCATCCTCAGAACCACAGGACTGTGCATCAACAACAGTTCGTGGACTAGAGTTCTCGGGTAATGCCGCTTCACAAATGCCTTACAAGAAGTGGAGTTCAAAAGCACATCACAGTGCATCCTGCTTTTCAAGGAGCTGGTCCTCGGCAAATAAGCGTTCAAGTCATTGAATATCTTTCCTGGCAACTTTTATTGGCATGAAAGGGGTAACTATTCTCTATAGCTTTCTTTCTTTCTTTCAGATATTGCATAAATTTTGGCATACATCTTAGTATATCATGTGTACATCTTCACCTTGCATTACTAAGCACAACCTCCTTGCATTCACTCTTAGTCATTCACTATTCATTTTTCACCTAGCACATCTTATTAGCAGCTACACTTCCACTATCTTGCTGTGCCTCACCCACTTCATAGCCGCACTATTGCACATCACTGCTGCCATTTACTCATCTGCCACACTTGCTGCATTTCTGCAATTGTGATTGCTGGAAGTGTTGCCTCTGCAAGGCCACCCGAATAGTCATCAAGTTATACTGAAGGAAGTGGTAAATGGACTCTTATCATATTTATTGCTCGTTCTTTGGGTCTACATGTTGTGGAGTATAGCTGTCACGATTTCATGGAAGTCTCTGAAAGAGAGATCGTTCTGCCACTAAGGCATGCCTTCTAGACAACTCAAAGATGTTCACCTACAACAATTCTTCTACAGCATTTTGATGTATTTTGAAGCTTGTCTTCCAGTGGGGCCTACTTATCTGACCAAGTAGGTACGATCTCTGAAGTTGCAACCGTCTTCTGCTGAAATCCTCTGTATTAAATTACACTTTCCTTGCTAATGTAAAAGATCTAGATATGCATTTGCATATCGTAAATACTTAGGTGGTATCGTTTTATCATGTGTATATACCTTTAGGAATGTATAGATTTTTATCATGTCATCAGATGGGAGATATTTCCTCCATGTGCATAACACTTCCCTGCATTGTTTCCCCTGCATATGCTATATCACCTTGCTGCCTCCACCAATGACTCCTAGGTATATGAAAGTGAAATAATAGCTGGAGCTGCTATCAAGCATAGCAGTCTCTAGCCTTTCAAGCATTATGCCTGTAGCAATACCATTACAGCTGCAATGCATCTCCAACTGTGGCTGTACCCACCCTTCCGTCACCTAAGTGTTTTACAGCCACAACAGTGTTGCTGTAAACATCTAGAGTAAAACATTTTTATGCTGCTGTAAGTATATTTCCCTTTATTACCTCAACAGCTGCTACACCAAACCCCACATACCTTCTGCTGTATTTTCCCTACCACATACATCACCACCCATGCTGCATATATGTAAATATATATATATATATACATAAATATAAATATACACCCATATCTACATGTGTATACATATCCCTATATATATATATACATACACATATCTATATAGATATGCATATATATGTATGTACATATATATCATTCTTCACATCTTAGATCATAAAAACCGTGGCATGTGAGTATCTCATATTTGGCATGTTTGAAATGTGCAATTTTCTTTTGCTTTCATATTAACTCTAAGTGTCTTGCAGGAAATATGTAGGGGATGTCATTATTGAGAGTTATAAATTCAATTTTATATATTGTAATAGCTAGACTTTAATGAGAATTTACATTTCCTGTTCTAGGTAGAATGAATGAGCATTGTAAATATCGTGAATTGCTTGTTTTTCATGCATTTTTGCCTTTATTTTTCAAATTCTCACAATGGTGAAACACGAATGACACGTGCACCATTCCGTAAGAGGTAATTGATCCTAAGTTGATGATCCACATCAATGGCCATAGTCAGGATGTGGACAAAACTTAGTATTTTTAGCTTTTATAAAATAACACTGGATCCACACTGGATCCTTTTTCAAAATCATCATATTTTCTTCAAATATTTTCTTCTTTTATCAGAATTTAACTTAAAATTAATTTAATATATATACCAATGGCCATAGTCAGGGTATATTGAGAGTTAATTTTATTTTAAATTCTATAAAAGCACCAAAAATGTATTTTATTCTTTACTTAAATTTTAATGTGGTTATTATATAATATATCCAATGACCATAGTCAGGGATATATTATATCTTCAAACTCCATTCTTAATTCATTTAAAGAATGGAATAGCTTTTCAAAATCCAATTTCAAATTATTTAAATCCATTCATCATTTAGGATAGAATTACATCATATTTTCAAAAATTCTTTTTAAAATTCAAGTGATATTAATATCTTCTTCAATCAATCTTCAATTCTTGTAAAATCCAATTCATCCTTTCATTTTTCAAATTCTATTTCATTTTTCAATCTCAAAGTTCAATTTAAACTTTTGAGATTTCAAATTCAAGTCAGATTTCAAAGTTCAATTTGACTTTGAAATTCCACATTCGTTTTTATATTCAAAACTCCAATCAAACTCAAAGTTCAATTTAACTTTGAGATTCTTGATTCATTTTCTAAAAATTCCAAATTCAAGCCCCAAATTCAAAGTCCAATTTGACTTTGAAATTTATTTGTATATTCAAAATTCTAAGTTTCATTTTCCAAGTTCAATTTAAACTTGGAAGTTCTCAATTCATCTTCTGAATTTAACAATTTCAATTCCCCTTTAGGATCCAGGATTCAACATTCATATCGGATCTCAGACTTCAGATCCAAAATCCATTCTAGGATCCAGATCCCCATTCGACTTTGGATCTCAGACTTTAGATCCAAATCCATTCTAGGATCCAGGTCCCCATTCTACTTTGGATCTCAGACCTCAGATCCAATTCCATTTTAGGATCCAGAATCCGACTCTACTTTGGATCTTAGACTTCAGATCCAAATTGCATCATGAATTCCAGACCTTAGATCCAAATCCATCTTAGGATTCAGAACCCAATTCATCTTGGATCTCAGACTTCAGATCCAAAATCCCATTTTAGGATCCAGAACCCAGTTCCACTTTGGATCTCAAATTACAGATCCAAATTTCATTTTAGGATCCAAAAATTCAACTTCATCTTGGATCTCAGACTTCAGAATCCAATTCCATCTTAGGATCCAGAGTCCAACCCTATCTTTGATCTCAGATTTTAGGTCCAAATACCATCTTGGATTCCAAATCTTGAATGCAATTTCATTCAAAAATCCAAATTCCACTCTAATTCCAAAAGCCAATTCCATTTCATTCCTGATTTCAAATCAAGTTCCCATTTCAGATCCTAAATTCAAAATTCAACTTTGAACTCTATTCAAAATCCAGATATTGGATTCGGATTTCATCTTGAAAATCCAACTTTTGCAAAATCCCATTTCTCAATTCCTTTAGATTTCCCACATTTCCTTCTAAATTCAAAACTTCAAAATTGGAATTCAATTCCATTCCAAATATTCACCCAAGTTCAAACTTCTAAATTTAAAGTCCATTTGTGACTTTGAAAATTTCCTTCTCTTTTTATCTCAAAACTTCAAAATCAAATTCCAAATTCCAGATTTATTTTCCCAAGCTCTTGATTATTCTAAAAACTTAGAACTTTAACCTTAAGTTCTAAGTTAGGAATCATTTCCTCACTTTATCAGATTCACTTGGAAGTTCTTCAAAATATTTTCAAAAAGAGCATACATCTTTGCATATTGCACAAGCATGATTCTTTGTGCATCTAGACTTAGGATAAATACTTAGATAAATTCTTTGCAAAGCAAAAGGCATAAAATTTGACCCTTGGTTCGATTACCCCTGGTAAAGGCTCCAGGAATGGTCGAACCTCGTACCGACGAGCGGATCCCGTCTCCCAGTTTTCCCGCAAATATTTCAAAAACGGAGGCGAGTTATTTCAAAATATTTTCAAAAATTAAGGTCAAGTGAGACCCACAAAAGAATTTCTCTTCTCTTCTCTTCTTTCTTTTCTCTTCTCTTTTTTCTTTCCGTCTTTTATCTTTCTCCATTCAAAAAGGAGGAAAATAAGAGGTTGGAAAGGGAAAGAGAAGGAAGAGAGAGGATATTACGAGAGGAAAAATTTTGCGATGATCACAGTTTTGGCGACCGAGATGGGACTCGTCTTCGTCCGGTCGAATTTAATGCCTTTTTATTTTGCTTTGATATTATCTAAGTCTTTATTCTACATATGTCAACTTCATTTCCATGCAAACCTTAGGAGCCTAGACTCTGTCCTAAAGCTGACATCATTGCATATAGGATTTAAGTATGGTTTGGTAGGATCATATTGAGGAGATTATTCCATGTTCACATTAGACCTAGGTCCGAAATACAACTCTCCTCAATTCTAGGAATTGAATGCAAAACAATGTATGCAAGTGTATGCTTCTCTTCATTTTAATCTATCTCTTTAGGACTTGCATTAGAGCCATCTGATTTCTTGCATTTTGAGCATATTTTGAAAACCTCCTTACCTATATTGTCCCGGTCTTCACGTTGCTGGGCTGTCTCACTGAACTATAGTTCGGGAGAGAGCCTCACAACTGGACCACTTATTTGGGTTCGCGCCCCCTACCACGTACCTAAGGGCCATAGTTCGAGGTATATCGGTAGGTGTTTAAGGATGTTGGGAAGCCATTACCTTAGAACCGGAGGAGTATTTCTATGCCACGTACTTCGAGCTTCAGCTTGAGTATATCGACATATATTGATTGGAATGAGATAATCTGAATCCTAGAGTTAGGATTAAGGTCCTTGCCCAGATTCTTCTTGCCCAAATTCTTCTCCACAACATCTATCCCAAGCTTCCCCGCCAGGGATTAGTTCCTCGAAAAATCTCTCTTCTTATCTACGCAATCTTTTCTTCTCTTCCGATAAACTGGTCATCCATTCTTTTCGACCTTTTTATTCGGTATCAAAAATTCGAGCCTCTTCTTTTTGGGTGTTTCATAACTCTCATTCTCAAATACTTCCAAGTACCACTGCACAACGAAGTCCACCTTCGTCCATCTCAAGTCCTCGATGGTACCACCTTCAATCTAAGGTCCCTGCACATGCCCGACTGTGATGAAGCAGATCCAACATCATCCTTCAATTACTTTTCTGCTATGATGGATATCGAGCAATCTGAGAATCGTATCCTTCGTAATCAAGCCGTGTTGCAGCAGACTCGCAAGCGGAATCGTGTCGACCGAACACATTCACCTCCTCCACCTTCGAGATAAACTCATTTTTTTGATCTGTAATAACTTTTAATTACTTTTGGACTGTAATATTTGGTCTGTAATAACTCTTTTACTCTGATCCCTTCCTTTTTGTCCATGACAAAGGGGGAGAAAACCTGTCTCCATTATTGGAGAAATACTCTCTTTGAAACATTTTTCAAATTTTTTATCATATTATTATTTCTATGCATAATGTCTTTTTGACAGGGGGAGCATATTTTGTCATCATAAAAAAGGGGGAGAATGTTGAGAAACTCTGTTTTGATGTCACATAATATGATACACTGTCTCATTTGATTTTATATGATATGATAATATGTCATCTTGAAAAATGTTATATTATGACTGAATAGGTTTTGCCATAAATCTAACGAGTATTTGATGCAAGGATATCTCACCCAGTAAGGATGGAGACTTCCTGTTCAAGTACAAATATGGTGCAATCCTACTCCTTGAAGAAAAAGCTTGATGAGCCATGCACTCCTAAAGTTCAAATGAAGAGATCGGCTACCTCAAGATGAAGACTTCTTTCTTCTTTAGAGTCATATGTAACAGAACCTTCAGGAACTTGCATATTACATACTCATTCATAAACACTATATCATAAAAGTATACGATAGTTTCAAAAAGCTCCTTTTTTGAAAACCAATAATTGTACCTTCTTACAACCTTTTATGAAAAAGATATTTTGTCATGTAATAATTGTACCTTACACTATATACAAGACAACATGAAAAAAGGAATGTAGGAAAAAGACAAAAACATAAAATCGGCTACATGGAGAAAACAAATATAATATGTTTTTGAAAAGACTCTAGTTATCTTCTTTAAAGAAATATTTCTAATATAAGAAGAAGACAAAAACATAAATCGGCTACACAAAAGAAAAAACAAATAAAATATGTTTTGAAAGAACGCTAGTTACCTTTTTACAAACCATAGAATGTTGACTTACTTGAAGTCATCATTCTCTTTACAAAGCATTAAATACCTCCTGTAACAAATCCTTGTTAATATCCCTCTCAAAGAATGTCGACCTTCTTTTGGTCCTCATGCTCTCTGGAGACTTTGAAAAACACACCATAAAGAAAACACTTGACATGACTATGTACAAATAAATATCTCAAAAGCACTCATTGTACTTACACTCATTTAAAGCAAAGAAGTACTAATGTACCTCAAATCATTAATTAGAATAAAGACAAAACTACAACCCAACGTTCAATGTACTATTGTAAGAAATAAACTTTTTACATAAAATATGTATTACCTAAAAATATTACAGCGACTAGTGTACCCTCTATTCTTCTTTTATGGAAAAAGGCATTCTCGAATTTCTCTAAAAGATATTTTTGAAATGACATAACATTTCACATTTCAAAAAGTTACAATTCCAAAAATGTAACGACTACTTTTTAAAAGCTATATAAACACATTCAAATAAACTATTCAAACAATGGAATGGAATAGACGTGTGAGCTTACAACGAGAAAAAATCCTATTCAATATTTGAAAAGAGAGCCTTGAAAAAGAAAGAGAAAAAGAAAAGAATGAAAAGAGAAAAAGTCAAGTCCTGCTCTTTGACAAAGAGTATCCTCTGAGTGACAAACAGAACATTCTGAGAATCCTTCATTCGTGCATTCATATCATTCTGAAGGTTCTATAGGAAGTATTGTAACTCTGTTATTCATTGTATTCCTTCTTTGTTGAAAGAAGTAGACCTCTGTGAAAAAGGGTGTTGCCCTTCTCTGTTGAGAGAAGAAGACCTCTGTGAAATAGGGTGTTGTTCTTCTCTGTTGAGAGAAGAAGACCTCTGAGGAAGAGGGTGTTGTACTATTTATCCGATGACTCGGATGTTATAGTGGAAAGCTCAAGTGGTTTGCTTGGGGACTGGATGTAGGTCTGGATACTGACCGAACCAGTATAAATTCTGTGTTTTATGTGTTGTGCCTTATTGCTTAATTATTTTATTTTATCAATCTTTATCATATTTCACTATTCACCCCCCTCTAGTGGAATTTCATTTGGTATCAGAGCAGGTTTGCTGGTTTCGACGTAACAAGTCTTCCAGCACAAATGGCATCTACTTCCTATGCTCGTGATATTGAAGGTCAACACGCATCTCGTCCACCTTTCTTCAATGGCTCCAACTATGGATACTGGAAGTGCAGAATGGCTATATTTCTCAAATCCATAGATTTTGCTGTATGGAAAATTGTTGAGCATCCATACACATCTCCATCCGCAGACTATAACTTATGGTCTGATGAAGAAAAGAAAATGGCAAACCTAAATGCAAAGGCTATGAATGCCTTATATTGTGCCATTGATCAAAACGAGTTCAATAGAATATCTATATGTGAATCTGCATATGATATTTGGCATTCTTTGGAAGTTATTCATGAAGGAACCAACAAAGTGAAAGAAGCCAAAATTTCATCTCTTGTTAGAAAATATGAGTTGTTCAAAATGAACAAAGATGAACCCATCACAGAGATGTTTACCAGATTCACCAACATCACCAACGATCTGAAATCTCTGGGTGTAACATATTCCCAGACTGAAAAGGTGAAGAAAATCTTGAGATCTCTCACAACTGATTGGGAGAAAAAGACTACTGCTATTGAAGAAGCTCAAGATTTATCTAAGCTTACTTTGGACGACTTAATAGGCAATCTTATGGCCTATGAAGTCCACATGAAAGAAAGAAGGGAAGAAGAACAACCAGTAAAGAAAACTCTAGCTTTCCCAGCCCTATCTGAGAATGAAGACTCAGATAAAGAATTAGAAATTGCGCTACTTACCAGAAAATTTCAGCGCTTCATGAGAAGGAACCGGCTTCCAAACAGGCACAAGGAAAGAAAAGATCCTAAAGAAGATCCCATGTGCTTTCAGTGTAATAAGCCAGGCCACTTGAGACGTGACTGTCCCCTTCTCAAAAGAAAGTCCAAGACTGAGGAACCAAAGAAGAGGTTCTTCAAGAAAAAGGCTCTGCATGCTCAATGGGATGATTCAAAACCATCCTCTAGTGAAGAGTCAAGTGATGATGAAGCCGAAACTGCAAATATGTGCTTCATGGCAAACGAAAGTTCGGTAAGTGAAATCTCTGATTTTTCCTTTGAAGAACTTATAGATGCTTTTCAAGAACTATTTGAAGAATCTAGAAAATTGAGTTTCAAAAATAAAGATTTAAAATATGAAAATCTAAAGCTTTCCCAAGAGAATGAAAAACTCAGCAGTGAAAATTCTGAGTTGAAAAAGGAAAATCTTATGCTTATGTCTGAAATTTCTTCTACTAGCTCCAAAACTAAAAATCTGCAAGTAGAAATTTCAGAGCTAAAAAGTAAAACTGAGAACCTCATGAAAACGGTTTTCAAGTTTACTAAAGGTAAAGAGAACTTGGATAAACGCTTATCCTCTCAGAAGGTCTCTTTTTACAAGAATGGTATTGGCTACTCTCATTTCAAAAAGCCTTCTTGTATGAATCAAAAGATCACGTTTGTGAAAAGTTCATCTAAACCAAATAAGGAGTATTATAATGATAATCTTTTTAACTCTAAAGATATAAACAAACCCAAATCCAAATGGATATGGGTTCCAAAGTCTAACAAAAAAGGACCCGATTGGGTACCAAAAAGGAGATTTACTTAATGTTTTGCAGGCTCCAAAGAAGAAGAACAAATGGATACTAGATAGTGGATGTTCAAAGCACATGACAGGACATCCAGACCTTTTTGCTGTTCTTCATCATAAAGAAGGAGGAACCGTCACCTTTGGAGATAACAACAAAGGTTTGATAATTGGTATTGGAAATATTGGTAACATAGATAAACCTCTTATCAAAGACGTTCTCCTTGTTAAAGGCTTAAAACATAACCTACTAAGTATCAGTCAAATGTGTGACACAGGTTATAATGTTAGCTTTAATCATGATGCATGCCTCATAGCGACACCAATGAAAACATCATCTTAAAAGGTATAAGAAAGAATAATATATATGAACTATACCTAGAAAACATCACAGAACATTGTCTTATAGCTAATAATGACTCTCAACATTTATGGCACTTAAGAATGGGTCATGTAAATTCTAAATACATGTCTAAATTAGCTAAAAATAAGTTAGTACGTGGGTTACCCAAAATTTCTTTTAAAAAGGATTACTTTTGTGATGCATGTCAATTAGGAAAATTATCAAAATCATCTTTCAAATCAAAAATTATCATTTCAAGTAAAAGACCTTTAGAGCTTCTCCACCTGGATCTTTTTGGTCCTTCTAGAGTAGCTAGTCATAATCACAATAAATACGTTTTTGTTATTGTAGATGACTACTCAAGATTTACTTGGGTAATATTTTTGAAAAACAAAAGTGACACGTTTTGTCAATTTGAAATCTTATGTAAAAAATTACAAAACGAAAAATCTTGTTCTATTGTTAAAATCCGTAGTGACCATGGAGGAGAATTTGAAAATGAACTTTTTGAAAATTTTTGTAACTTGCATGGTATTTCTCATAACTTTGCCTTTCCTAGAGCTACACCTCAAAATGGTGTAGTAGAAAGAAAGAATAGAACCCTTCAGGAATCTGCCAGGACTATGCTCAAATACAATAATCTTGCTAAATCATTTTGGGCAGAAGCTGTTAATACTGCATGCTACATAACAAATAGAGTTCTCATTAGACCCTTATTAAATAAAACTCCCTATGAACTATTCTATGACAGAACTCCAAGAATAGACTATTTCAAAGTCTTTGGATGTAAATGCTTTATCCTAAACACAAAAGATAGCCTGGATAAGTTTGATGCTAAATCTGTTGAAGGCATATTCTTAGGATATTCGAGTCATAGTAAAACATATAGAGTTTTCAATAAGAGTCATAATACTATTGAAGATTCTATGCATTTAGTTTTTGTGAATCTATTGATCAATCTGTTCATGAACAAACTAATGATGATGATGTTGAAAGTACAGATTTATTTTTAGATAACACAGCTAAGTCTAATGAAGATGATCATCAAAGAACATTTGTCGATATCAAAGATCATCCTCAAAAGCAGATTTTGGGAGAACTAACAAAGGGGGTTCAAACTAGAGCTCAGCTAGAACGGATTGCAAACATGGCATTCATTTCTCAACTTGAACCAAAGAAGATTGATGAAGCCATCATTGATGAGTTCTGGATGCTAGCCATGACTGAAGAACTGAATCAATTCCAAAGAAATGATGTTTGGGATCTTGTTCCTAGACCAAAGGATCATCCAATCATTGGGACAAGATGGATCTTCAGAAACAAGCTAGACGAAACAGGTAATGTTATAAGAAACAAGGCCAGACTAGTAGCTCAAGGATACAACCAGGAGGAAGGTATTGATTTTGATTAAACATTTGCTCCTGTTGCTAGACTTGAATCTATTAGAATGTTGTTAGCATATGCAAGCTATATGGATTTCAAATTATATCAAATGGATGTTAAAAGTGCTTTCTTAAATGGTTTTATAAATGAAGAAGTTTATGTAAAACAACCTCCAGGATTTGAAAATGAACAATACCCAAATCATGTTTTTAAACTCAAACGTGCTTTATATGATTTAAAACAAGCACCTCGTGCTTGGTATGATAGACTTAAAACCTTTCTTTTAAAAACTGGTTTTTCTGTTGGCAAAGCAGATTCTACATTATTTGTTAAAGTAGTGAATAATCATACCATTATTGTTCAAATATATGTCGACGACATCATCTTTGGATCTTCTAACAACACTCTTTGTGAAGAATTTTCTAAGTCCATGCAGAAAGAATTTGAAATGAGTATGATGGGAGAACTCACCTACTTTCTTGGACTGCATATTAAGCAAACCAAGGATGGAGTTTTCATCAATCAATCTAAGTATGCTCGTGAACTTCTGAAGAGGTTCAACATGAACTCAACTGCTTCAAAATCCACTCCTATGAGCACTACTACTATTTTGGACAAAGATGAAGATGGTAAGTCTGTTGATACAAAGGTATACCGAGGTATGATAGGATCACTTCTTTATTTAACTGCTAGCCGTCCAGATATTATGTTCAGTGTTTGCTTGTGTGCTAGATTTCAGTCAAATCCAAAAGAATCACATCTTAAAGCTGTAAAAAGAATAATGAGATATTTAAAAGACACAGTTGATTTTGGATTATTCTATTCAAAATCCTCTACATTTGATCTAATCTCATACAGCGATGTTGACTTTGCTGGAAGTAAATCTGACAGAAAAAACACAAGTGGAACATGTCATATGCTAGGGCACTCACTAGTATCATGGTTCAGTAAGAAACAAAACTGTGTATCCTTATCAACTACTGAAGCCGAATACATTGCTGCTAGCCTAGCTTGTACACAAGTCATCTGGATGAAACAAACTTTGAAAGATTTTGGTTTAAAATTCGAAAATACAACTATTTTATGTGATAACACAAGTGCTATAAACCTTTCCAAAAATCCTGTTTTACATTCTCGAACTAAACACATTCAAATTAGACATCACTTTCTAAGATAACAAGTCTTGAATAATATAATTAAACTAGAATTTATACCCACAGATAAACAACTAGCAGACATCTTTACTAAACCTTTAAAAAATGAAGATTTTATAAGAATAAGAAGAGAACTAGGTATATGTAAATTGAATGATATATAAAACTAAAATATTAAGTTCACTCGAGTTCACAATATTTACTAAATTCATCTTAATAAGGATAATAAAAGAACTTTAAAAATTTAATAATCATGTCTTCCTTTTACATTTTTTTTATTATTTTTTTTATTTTTACAAAAGAATCATTTCTAAGGGTCTCGAATACCACAAATTGCCTTAAAAGTTGAAACTTCATGTCAAAGTACATTCTACCTCTTGTCACATCACTTTCATAATTATTGTTTCTCATAACTTGATTTTCTCTTTACTATATAGTTACTTTAGTTACTTTTCTCTCTCTCACACATACGATTTGAATCTCCATTCATAACTTTGACTTCTTTACTATTTTCCTAAAGAAACTATGAACTCCTTCAATCGAATTCCTCCAAAAACCTTGTTCCTCAAACCAAAACTTTTATGAATAACAACACATTCTTTATGTCTTTCATTTTGTCACCTTTCAAGTACACATTAATAATCACACTTTGTCCTATCCTCCTCCACGCATACCCATGAGTACTACCTTCTTTAAATATAAGTAATTATGACACTCTTTCATATCACTCATCTCATAACATCCTTTCATCACCTTTTGTTCTCTTGTGAAAACCCCTCATACGAATAACAATCTTCTACACTTCAACCCATGCATTATATTTTAATAACACCCACTTGTTTCTTGTTTTAGTAGGCCATCATTTCTCACTTTTTCTCTTTCTCTCTCTCTCTTCACGAGTTTCTCTTTGTTTCTCTCAAAACAATTTTATGTCTAATCAAAATATCTTCTTCTTTCCATCATCATCACTCCTCTCTCTCACGATAGGCTAGCCGATCTTCAACAGAATAGTATATTCCTCATATTCAAACGATATATCTCTTTCTTTGTCCTATCAATATACTTCTCTAAAACTTGGGTCAAAAATTTGATTATTTATCCATCAATCTTTTTACATTTCACGTAAATTTTTACTATATCATCTACTATATCATAGCCTTTGTACAATCAATTATCGTCTTTAACAATCATGACCTTTTTCATATTGTATATCTTTCTCTCCAATCAAGATTCATTAAAAACTTGTCCTCAAGAAAAACTTCATCTTATGTCACTCTCACATCTCTTTTTGTCTTATTCCAAACACATTCTTCACGAATACTCTCCATAAAGTAGAAACATCTTATAAAAGGATATTTGTTTTTATTAGGCCATTATTTCACCTCATCTCTCGAAAATCTTTAAAAACCATAGAAAAATTCACTCTTTTGACTTTATCACACATCAAGTCACTCCATACATGACACAAACTCACTAGTCGATAAACTCACCCATAGTAAAATCTATATATATACTATATATTTCAATACTATGTCCTTCTCAACCTAATATAATACACTATCCTCAAACATTGATTTGATTTGTCATTCACAAGTCTCTTAACTTACTCCTCACGGATTTCCTTATTTGACTAAAATCTAAAAATCACTCACTTCCAATGTCATTCAAAACCTATCTAAATTATTTTCATTCCTCTATTTAATGGATTGGTTTATCATACACCAATTCCACTCGTATCTATCTATCATCCTACAAATTATTACCCATTTCAAACTCGCCCTTCTTAGTCCTCCTTTTCCTTACAAACTCTTGCAATGGCCTCTTCTTCCTCTAACAATGTGATTACAGCAGCAGATCTAAGGTATCCAGACTTGTTTCACAATTACAACCTACTATGCTCTCGCCCCATTCATGAAGGTAAATTGGTTAACTTTGACGACTTCATGCTCTTTGACTTAGACACCTATCTCTCTGAACTCAAACCTCTACTAGGATCTTCATCCCCAGCTGCCTATTATCCCGAACTAGTTCGACTGTTTTATACCAACTTCTCTACTGATCATGAACAAACCTCAATCACCAGCAAAGTCCGAGGAAAGCTGATGATTTTCGATGCTTCCGACCTAGGTAGAATTCTAAACCTACCTTCCACCGGTACCGACCTTAACACCCTAGTACCAATCGAACGATCGGTACTTCGAAAAATACTTCTCTGCACCAACTGCTACCAACTTCCATGGCACATGAGGAATCTCCAACCTCATGCTCAACTCCTTGCCCAGATTCTTCTCCACAACATCTATCCCAAGCTTCCCCGCCAGGGATTAGTTCCTCGAAAAATCTCTCTTCTTATCTACGCAATCTTTTCTTCTCTTCCGATAAACTGGTCATCCATTCTTTTTGACCTTTTTATTCGGTATCAAAAATTCGAGCCTCTTCTTTTTGGGTGTTTCATAACTCCCATTCTCAAATACTTCCAAGTACCACTTCACAATGAAGTCCTCCTCCGTCCATCTCAAGTCCTCGATGGTACCACCTTCAATCTAAGGTCCCTGCACATGCCCGACTGTGATGAAGCAGATCCAACATCATCCTTCAATTACTTTTCTGCTATGATGGATATCGAGCAATCTGAGGATCGTATCCTTCGTAATCAAGCCGTGTTGCAGCAGACTCGCAAGTGGAATCGTGCCGACCGAACACATTCACCTCCTCCACCTTCGAGATAAATTCATTTTTTTGATCTGTAATAACTTTTAATTACTTTTTGACTGTAATATTTGGTCTGTAATAACTCTTTTACTCTGATCCCTTCCTTTTTGTCCATGACAAAGGGGGAGAAAACCTGTCTCCATTATTGGAGAAATACTCTCTTTAAAACATTTTTCAAATTTTTTATCATATTATTATTTCTATGCATAATGTCTTTTTGACAGGGAGAGCATATTTTGTCATCATCAAAAAGGGGGAGAATGTTGAGAAACTCTGTTTTGATGTCACATAATATGATACACTGTCTCATTTGATTTTATATGATATGATAATATGTCATCTTGAAAAATGTTATATTATGACTGAATATGTTTTGCCATAAATCTAACGAGTATTTGATGCAAGGATATCTCACCCAGTAAGGATGGAGACTTCCTGTTCAAGTACAAATATGGTGCAATCCTACTCCTTGAAGAAAAAGCTTGATGAGCCATGCACTCCTAAAGTTCAAATGAAGAGATCGGCTACCTCAAGATGAAGACTTCTTTCTTCTTTAGAGTCATATGTAACAGAACCTTCAGGAACTTGCATATTGCATATTACATACTCATTCATAAACAATATATCATAAAAGTATACGATAGTTTCAAAAAGCTCCTTTTTTGAAAACCAATAATTGTACCTTCTTACAACCTTTTATGAAAAAGATATTTTGTCATGTAATAATTGTACCTTACACTATATACAAGACAACATGAAAAAAGGAATGTAGGAAAAAGACAAAAACATAAAATCGGCTACATGGAGAAAACAAATATAATATGTTTTTGAAAAGACTCTAGTTATCTTCTTTAAAGAAATATTTCTAATATAAGAAGAAGACAAAAACATAAATCGGCTACACAAAAGAAAAAACAAATAAAATATGTTTTGAAAGAACTCTAGTTACCTTTTTACAAACCATAGAATGTCGACTTACTTGAAGTCATCATTCTCTTTACAAAGCATTAAATACCTCCTGTAACAAATCCTTGTTAATATCCCTCTCAAAGAATGTTGACCTTCTTTTGGTCCTCATTCTCTCTGGAGACTTTGAAAAACACAACATAAAGAAAACACTTGACATGACTATGTACAAATAAATATCTCAAAAGCACTTATTGTACTTACACTCATTTAAAGCAAAGAAGTACAAATGTACCTCAAATCATTAATTAGAATAAAGACAAAACTACAACCCAACGTTCAATGTACTATTGTAAGAAATAGACTTTTTACATAAAATATGTATTACCTAAAAATATTACAACGACTAGTGTACCCTCTATTATTCTTTTATGGAAAAAGGCATTCTCGAATTTCTCTAAAAGATATTTTTGAAATGACATAACATTTCACATTTCAAAAAGTTACAATTCCAAAAATGTAACGACTACTTTTTAAAAGCTATATAAACACATTCAAATAAACTATTCAAACAATGGAATGGAATAGACGTGTGAGCTTACAACGAGAAAAATTCCTATTCGATATTTGAAAAGAGAGCCTTGAAAAAGAAAGAGAAAAAGAAAAGAAAGAAAAGAGAAAAAGTCAAGTCCAGCTCTTTGACAAAGAGTATCCTCTGAGTGACAAACAGAACATTCTGAGAATCCTTCATTCGTGCATTCATATCATTCTGAAGGTTCTATAGGAAGTATTGTAACTCTGTTATTCACTGTATTCCTTCTTTGTTGAAAGAAGTAGACCTCTGTGAAAGAGGGTGTTGCCCTTCTCTGTTGAGAGAAGAAGACCTCTGTGAAAGAGGGTGTTGTCCTTCTCTGTTGAGAGAAGAAGACCTCTGTGGAAGAGGGTGTGCCCCTTCTCTGTTGAGAGAAGAAGACCGCTGAGGATGAGGGTGTTGTACTATTTATCCGGTGACTCGGATGTTATAGTGGAAAGCTAAAGTGGTTTGCTTGGGGACTGGATGTAGGTCTGGATACTGACCGAACCAGTATAAATTCTGTGTTTTATGTGTTGTGCCTTATTGCTTAATTATTTTATTTTATCGATCTTTATCATATTTCACTATTCACCCCCCCTCTAGTGGAATTTCATGATTGTATGATATTCCCCATATTTTTCAAAATCCTGGGTATATATTATTCAAAATTTCCTCTTTATTTTAAAACCCAGGTGTATTTTCCTTTTTCTTCTCTTAATTTCTTCTAATTCTTTTTAATCCCGCCTGCAATTCTTCAAAAATTTCGAAATCCTTTTCTATATTCTATTCCTTACTCTCATTTACAATAAAACATCTTTTGTCAGGAGATGTCCTTTTCAAAATTAATCTTTGTTCATATTTTACTTGTTTATCCTTTTTCAGAAAAAATGCGGTTGTTGCAAATTTTGGTGACAACCCAATCCCCCGTAATGGAATGTTTTCATTCTTCAGATTATGATTTCCTCCTTTATTAAAATTTCTTCCTAGATCTTCTCTAAAAAGACCCATTTATACTCTACAGAGAGTATCAGCGTTATCAGTTGAGTCAGGCAAAAGCTCAGAGATTACACTGCTCTAAAATATCCCAGTTATAAGAAGAGAGAGTAAGGAATGGATTCTCAAAAATTTGTCAGAAAGGGAGTTCAGGACAATAGAAGTGAGATCGATCCTGCGATATACCAATTATTCAAAAAGATGATGGTTGAGATATTGTTTGAACAAGCTGAAGCCAATTGCGGAAAAGCTCTCACAGAAGAAAAGACACCTGTCACCTTCCCTCTGACTGAACACAGCCATATCAGTGCAGGAAACTCTAAAGCCAGCAGAAGCATCAATCAAGGCAACCAGGGCAGCAACTTGAGATAGCATAAAAGCCAGATTGGGAAATATTGTGAAAACCATGATAGACCTCTTCAATACAGTCCTCAGCAGAAAGGCAAGAAGCAGGAAGAACCAAAGCGTAAAGATTGGAGCAAGGATCGAGATTTCACCCCTTTAGATGAACCGCTTGACAAAATCCTCGAATACATGATGTCTAACGGATTACTCAGGCTCCCAAAAGCCGCCAGCCCTTCCACAGTCATGGAAAAATATATAGACCAGTTCTGCGGATACCATCAAGTAACAGGGCATGACACTAAACATTGCTTCATCTTCAAGAATATCGTCCAGGATTGCCTCGATAAAAATCTCTTTGTCCAAAATGAAGGAGAAAAGCATCCGGATCTCCTGAACATGCAAGCTCAGTCCAACTACCAGGCAAGGGTCAGTGTTCAGCAGAAGCCAAACAAGCCGAAGAAAGCAAAGCATGAAGGCTGGGGTTATGATTGTCAGTTTACCCCTCTAGGTCAGCCGATTGAAGAAGTTCTCCAATACCTGCTCGAGAAAGAAATGATCAAGCTCCCAAAGCAGGATGATCCCTCTGTCACCAAAGGAAAATGGAAGAATCGCTTTTGCAAATTTCATCGAGCAAGGGGGCATGACACGAAGCGCTGCTTCGTCCTCAAAAACATTGTGCAGGATTACATTGATAAAGAGCTTCTGGTACCAGAGGAAGGAGAAGAGCAGACTGCAGTTTCAGCCGAACCATTTCCATACTACTCAGAGAATTGAAACTACCAAGATTTTTCGCTTTCATCCCTTTCTGTTAGTCGCTTTGTAGGGGCAAGTCAGCCCAGTCTTTGTGATTTCTTTCTAGTTAAAATACTTGCAAATATTCAGTTCTGTCATCAACTTTTGCATATCAATGAAATGTCGATTTTCTTTATATCTTTGATATTCAATACTTTCTTCTTTTTGCTATATTGGGGCATTAAATTCCTTTTCTTTTTCAAAAATACGGGACAATCCTGACATCATTCATGAGAGAAATGATATTACCTATGAGGGTCTTTCAAAAACCATGAAAATTTTAGTTCAAATATTTTATTACAACTCATTTCATAGATCAATCCTTGTGTTGATCTCATCAACCCTTGTGTTGATCATATTGATTTCGAATTATTACATTTCAAAGATCGACCCTTGTGTTGATCATATTTTTCTACAAATTGATTTTGAATCATGGCATTTCAAAGATCAACCCTTGTGTTGATCATATTGATTTCGAATTATTGCATTTCAAAGATCGACCTTTGTGTTGATCATATTTTCTAAAAATTTGGTTTTCAAAACATTACATTTCAAAAGATCAATCCTTATGATGATCATACTGATTCTGAACCATTGCATTCAAAGATCAACCCTTGTGTTGATCATATTTTCCAAAAAATTAGTTTCAAACCATTACATTCAAAGATCAAACCTCGTGTTGATCTCATTTTCCAAAGTTTGATTTCATTACATTCAAACATCACCCCTTGTGTCGATCATATTTTCTAAAAAATTGATTTTGAATCATTACATTCAAATATCAACCCTTGTGTTGATCATATTTTCCAAAAAATTAGTTTCAAACCATTACATTCAAAGATCAACCCTTGTGTTGATCTCATTTTCCAAAATTTGATTTCATTACATTCAAACACCAACTCTTGTGTTGATCATATTTTCCTAAAAAATGATTTCAAATCATTGCATTTCAAAGATCAACCCTTGTGTTGATCATATTGATTTTGAATCATTGCATTTCAAAGATCGACCCCTGTGTTGATCATATTGATTTCGAATTATTGCATTTTAAAAATCAACCCTTGTGTTGATCATATCTTCCAAAATTGGTCTTTCAAGCCATTGCATTTCAAAGATCAACCCTTGTGTTGATCATATTGATCTTGAATCATTGCATTTCAAAGATCGACCCCTGTGTTGATCATATTGATTTCGAATTATTGCATTTTAAAAATCAAACCCTTGTGTTTGATCATATCTTCCAAAATTGGTCTTTCAAGCCATTACATTTCATAGATCAACCCTTGCATTGATCATATTTTCTAAAAATTTGGTTTTCAAATCATTACATTCAAAGATCAATCCCTTGTGTTGATCTCATTTTCCAAAAATTTGATTTCATTCAAAGATCAATCCCTTGTGTTGATCCCATTTTCCAAAAATTTGATTTCATTTCATTCAAAGATCAATCCCTTGTGTTGATCTCATTTTCCAAAAATTGATTTCATTACATTCAAAGATCAACCCTTGTGTTGATCATATTTTCTAAAAAGATTGATTTCGAATAATACATTCAAAAATCAACCCTTGTGTTGATCATATTTTCTAAAAATTGATTTCAAATCATTACATTCAAATATCAACCCTCGTGTTGGTCATATTTTCTAAAAATTAGTTTTTCAAATCATTGCTTCAAAAAAATTAACCCTCATGATGATCTCTCATGAATGATCCCTTTTAAAGATTAGCTCTCGCGGTTAGTCTTTCTTTCCCAAAAATGATTTTCTCATCTTTTTCTCTCATTTTAAAGATCCCACATGCAGGCAGGATCAAACTCTTTTTCTCAACTTTTATCAACCTTTTGTTTATCCATCTTTATCAGTTTTATCAATTTTTATTCATTTTTATTACTATTCATCCATTTTATTAATTCTTCTTGATTCTTATTTTCAAATCTATACCCTTTCAGGTTAAGGGATAAACCTGATGCCTCTTTTCCCATGAGGTATTTCTTTTTCCTTCTTTTCTTTCTTTCCCCCCTTTCAGGTTAAGGGATAAACCTGACACCTCATCCTACGAGGTCCTTCTTTCTTCAGGATAAGGGATAGTCCTGAATGTCTTTTTCTTTTGAAGCTTCATTAATCTCTGCTAAAACTTTTTCTTCATTCAATTTTATCAGTTTTATTTCTTAATTAAGTTTTATCAAAGCTTTTCACCAACTTTTTTCCTAAATTTTATTTATTCCCATTCAGGATAAGGGATAATCCTGAAACCCCTCATAGGAGCGACAATGCTACCTGTGAGAATTCTTTTAACAAAGATGATTCCCATAAAATCTCCTTGATTCTTCTCTTTCGTCAAATCTCCCATCAATTTCTATCTCTTCTCATTTGTTCTTTTAGATTTTATTTCCTCTCCAATCAAGATAAGGGGGCAATCAGATCATTCAGTCCCCTAAATGGTCATTCTCAATCCCAGGTCCGGTCCTCGCACTGGCAAATTTTCAAAACTCAATCTCTTGTCAAAAACCCGAGTTCTCACTCAGGCTTCTCCCTTTATTCTTTCATCCGAAGTTCTGAGTTCCGACCAGGACTTCCTTTTGAATCCAATCCTCGCATTGGAAATCCTTCATTCTTTTGAAAATCCGAGTTCCAGCTCGGGTTTTTCTTCTATTATTTTCAGTTGAAGTTCTGAGTTCCGACCAGAACTTCCTTTTGAATTCAATCCTCGCATTGGAAATCCTTCATTCCTTTGAAAATCCGAGTTTCAGCTCGAGTTTTTCTTCTATTATTTTCATCCGAAGTTCTAAGTTCTGACCAGGACTTCCTTTTGAATCCAATCCTCGCATTGGAAATCCTTCATTCCTTTGAAAATCCGAGTTCCAACTCGGGTTTTTCTTCTATTATTTTCAGTCGAAGTTCTGAGTTCCGACCAGGACTTCCTTTTGAATCCAATCCTCGCATTGGAAATCCTTCATCCCTTTGAAAATCCGAGTTCCAGCTCGGGTTTTTCTTTTATTATTTTCAGTCGAAGTTCTGAGTTCCGACTAGGACTTTCTTTTGAATCCAATCCTCGCATTGAAAATCCTTCATTCCTTTGGAAATCCGAGTTCCAGCTCGGGGAACTCGGGTTTTTCTTCTATTATTTTCAGTCGAAGTTCTGAGTTCCGACCAGGACTTCCTTTTGAATCCAATCCTCGCATTGGAAATCCTTTATTCCTTTGGAAATCCGAGTTCCAGCTCGGGTTTTTCTTCTATTATTTTCAGTCGAAGTTCTGAGTTCTGACCATGACTTCCTTTTGAATCCAATCATCGCATTGGAAATCCTTCATTCCTTTGGAAATCCGAGTTCCAGCTTGGGTTTTTCTTCTATTATTTTCAGTCGAAGTTCTGAGTTCCGACCAGGACTTCCTTTTGAATCCAATCCTCGCATTGGAAATCCTTCATTCCTTTGGAAATCCGAGTTCCAACTCTGGTTTTTCTTCTATTATTTTCAGTCGAAGTTCTGAGTTCCGACCAGGACTTCCTTTTGAATCTAATCCTCGCATTGGAAACCCATCATTTCTTCTACCCCTTCAGGTTAAGGGATAAACCTGATACCTCCTGCTAACAAGGTATTTCTTTCCTTCTTTCCCAGTTCAGGATACGTGGATAAATCCTGAAAACAGACCACACGCAGTTAGGATGTGATGATCCATTGAATTCAGAATCTTTCATCAAAATTTTACTTTCCTAGCTCATCTTCCCAACCCAGTCCTCGCACTGGTTATTTCTCAAATTTTTCAAATCACATATTGAGCTCATTTGGAGGGTCCGGTCCTCGCACCAATAACTTTCTACATTCGATCTTTGATCAAAATCCTTTCTTCTACAAAATTCAAGTCCTGATTTAAAATCTCCCAAAATCTGATGTATTTCAAAACATCCCAGTTTTTACTGGTCAGGTATTTCAAACGTTCCAGTTTTTTTGGTCAGGTATTTCAAACGTCCCAGTTTTTACTGGTCAGGTATTTCTTAAAAGATCCAACACTCGTTGGTCATATATTTCAAACGTTCCAGCTTCTCGCTGGTCAGGTATTTCAAACGTCCCAGCTTTTGCTGGTCATGTATTTCAAAAGATCCAACACTCGTTGGGCATGCATTTCAAACGTTCCAGCTTCTTGCTGGTCAGGTATTTCAAACGTTCCAGCTTTTTGTTGGTCAGACCCAACACTCGTTGGTTATGTATTTCAAAAGTTTCAGCTTCTCGCTGGTCAGGTATTTCAAACGTCTCAGCTTTTGCTGGTCAGGTATTTCAAAAAGATCCAACACTCGTTGGGCATGTATTTCAAACGTTCCAGTTTCTTGCTGGTCAAGTATTTTAAACGTTCCAGCCTTTGCTGGTCAGGTATTTCCAAAAAAGATCCAACACTCGTTGGTCATGTATTTCAAACGTTTCAGTTTTACGCTGGTCAGGTATTTCAAATGTTCCAGCTTTTCTCTGGTCGCGCATTTCAAACGTTCCAGTTTTACGCTGGTCAGGTATTTCAAACGTTTCAGCTTTTCTCTGGTCACGCATTTCAAACGTTCCAGCTTTGCTGGTCATGTATTCCCAAAAAAAGAACTCAACTTTTGGTCGTGTATTTTCAAAAGACCCAGCTCTCACTGGTCATATATTTCAAAAAATCCCAGCTCACAAGTTTCGAGCTCCCAAATCAACCTATTTTCCATAAATCAGACTTTCAGGTTGCGATTTCTCCATTCTATCATTTCTAACCCTTCATATTTCCAAATCTTTCAAGATTATCAACTCTCCAACCTCTGGGTACAATGTTTTCAAAAAAATTCACCATTTTCTCAACCCCCGGGTTATAATCTCCCAATTTCTATCATTCTCAACCTTTTTATTATAACCCAGTTTTTCATAACCATTCGTGTATTTTCCCAAAAGACCCAACACTCGTTGGTCATGTATTTCCAAAATGTTCCAGCACTATTGCTGGTCATGTATTTTAATTGTTCCAGTTTTACTGGTCAAGTATTTCAAAAGGTTCCAACTTTTCGCTGGTCACGTATTTCAAAGGTTCCAGCTTTCGCTGGACAGGTATTTCAAAAGATCTCAACATCTATTGGTCATATATTCCAAAAGGTTCCAGCTTTCGCTGGTCATGTATCTCGAAAAGATTCCAGCTTCCGCTAGTCACGTATTTCAAAGGTTCCAGCTTTCGCTGGTCATGTATTTCAAAGGTTCCAACTTTTGCTGGTCATATATTTCCAAAATCGAAGATACAACTCAAGTTCTCATCAAAATCTATATTGAGTGATTATTTCACAAAGAATTCATGAAAACTTTGCCAATTTGCTAAAAACATTTGTTGATTCTAAATATTCTTACTGTACAAAAAGAATTTTCTCACATTACCTCCTGTATTTCCTTCCAAAAGGTGAAACTTTTTTCGAAAAAGAGGTAAAATTCAAATCTTTTCCTGTTGATCAACCAAAAGGATGTAAGAAATATCCTCGATATGATCAATGAAAGAAATCTTCGATGATGTTGAAAAGCCAGAAGCGAATTGATATTGATCGTGGCTATGGCGCATGTTTTAAAATGACTTTTTGGCAATCAGGCAGTGGAAATATCTTGAGCTATAAAAAGAATCCACTCAACCCATATCTTCTCATTTTCGTTTAAAAAGTTGCAATCAAATATCCGCAAAAGAGATCTCTCAATTGTCGTCAAGATGAAGGTGAATTAAGCGAGTAGACCCCCGGGGCCAAAGAAGATTTGAAACATCTCCAAGATGACGGAGTTTGTGACGGATCCTTCCAGAGAAAGTTCAGATCACCGTCGAGATGAAGGCAGATGCAATGAACCTACCGACAAACCCTAAAAGATATTTGATTCTAGCTATCACCTAAAGACCTTTTGAGCCAATATCATATACAATCCCTGAGAGAAAGAAGGATCAGAGCATCTCCGAGATGAAGGAGTTTGTGACGTACCCTTCCCTGAAAAAGAAAAAAAGTCAGGACCCATCCAAATGAAGGATGATGTGAAAGACCGAGAAAGCCCAATGACTCAAAAAGAGTGCAAAAAGATCATCATGGGAAAACACCCAGATATCAAACTGCCAAAGTTGCCAAAAGTCATCTTTTCTCATGCAAAATTCTTTTATCAATATCTCTTCACTTCCTCCTTTTATGAAATTAAGAATATTTCTTTTATTCTCATATCAGGGAAATGGATAGCTTCCTTGAAGAAAATCATCAGTGCTAAATTTTTGAATTTGACTCTTAAAACCGAGGAGTTAACCTCATTTGGAGGAAATACTCTAGGTAAAAGAGGGAATATCTCTGCACATACATGCACATTTAGAAGCGTTTGAATCTACTATGATTTTATCTTATTGGCAAAATTTTCTAGCTATTCCAAGAATTAAATAAACATTCAATATTCATTTTTGATGCAACCAAGCGTTGTTTATATTTCCCAAAAAGAGTTGCCTCAGAAGAAGTATCTCTTCCTGTCCCATTGCGGTTTCTTCAGTCAAGGATTCCGTATGGTGTTCCCACTCAGGTTAAGGGTCAAAACCTAAATTTTCTGCGAAAGATCATTTAATTTCAAAAGCTATTTCAGTCTCAGCAATGAGACGCCCAATTTCTTTCCCTTTTCAAAGCTTTAGGGAACTCTATATTTCCTCCTTTCGCGAAAACCCCTCTCGGATTTGTTTGTCCAAATTCCGAAGGTCCCATCGTGCTTTCTCCATTTTTTTTGAGAAACCTGTATGGTAGATTTCCCCCACTCAGGACAAGGGTTAAACCTGAACCATTTGCGAAAGATCATTTAATTTCAAAAGCTATTTCAGTCTCAGCAACGAGACGCCCAATTTCTTCCCCTTTTCGAAGCTTTAGGGAACTCTATATTTCCTCCTTTCGCAAAAACCCCTCTCGGATTTGTTCGTCCAAATTCCGAAGGTCCCATCGTGCTTTCTCCATTTCGAGAAACCCGTATGGTAGATTTCCTATCCAGATTAAGAGTCAACCCGGAACCTCGCTTCGCGAGGTATCTTCCTTGCAGGTTTGGGTTAAACCTGAGTCACATTCCAATGAGATTCCTCGTTTTGACGAGATGTTTTCTTCCAATCCCATCATGGCTCTTCTCACTGAGGAATCCATGCTTTGTATATCCATCCAAGAAAGGATTTTACTTGAGCTTCGTCTCATAAGACATTTTCCACAATGTCCCATCAAGACCCTCGTGTATTCCTTTTCTCATTTCAAATTCATCTTGATATATTTTCGTCCTATCAAGGTTAAGGGCTAAACCTGAATCATTCCGATAAGAGTATCTTGTCTCACCCACGAGACCTGATCAAAATTCTCATTTCCCACCATTTCGGAATTTCCATCTAAAGTCCCATCACGGTTTCCTCATCTTTTACTCAATCATATCATTTCGAGGATTTCGTCTCCCCAAAACCATTCAGGATAAGGTTCTAAGCCTGAGAAGCCATATTTTCAAAATAAATCTTCCACACCCAGTTCAGATCTGCTGACTGGGGCATTTTTCAAAATTTGGAGTGTTATCTTTGCCACTAAGCTCGGCTTTCAACCGGCTTAGTAGCAAAGAGGGGCATCTGTGAACACCCCAAATTTTTCAAAAATTTGCAAAATGACCCTTTTTCCCCTGACCTCATTTTCTGAGAAAATCAAAACGATTTCAAAGCTAAATTTCAGTCATTCTTCAGATTTTCTGAATTAAATCCCATAAGGCTATATTCAAAATCAACTTCGGATCCAAATCCAGTACTTTAAATCCATATTTCCTCAAAATCCAGATCCAAATACCATTTCTGAAGAAATTTTCTCAAAATAGCTTTTTAAATTCTCAGAAAAATTCCTTTTTGTAAATATTTTTGTAAAAACACAAAAATTAGTTTTGACCTTTTGGTTTCTCGTAAAAATCTAGGATTTTTATTCTAAAAATACAAAAAAATTGAAAAAATAACACAAAAACCAAAAATTTGGAATTTTTTTGAGAAAAACAAATGATTTTTTTTTTAGCTTTTTGAAAAACAAATTTCGCTAAAGACCTCTGAAGCCCTCTTTTGTAAAAAAAATGAAAGTTGAAGGGGGGTCTTTTGCAAAACCCTTTTAGGGTTTTCTTTTCGTAAGGAAAAAAAAAGAGGGCAGCCGGCTGGCGCCTCCCCCCTCCTTCCTCTCTCTTCCTCTCTCTCCCTCCATCGATCTTCCCCTCTCTCTCCCGTTCATCTCTAACTGATGAATCCTCCCGATTCTTCTTCTCTCTCATTAAAAAGGCACAGAAGGCCTCTTTTCTAGGGATCCGTTCTCACCCCTCCATTTGGCATTCTTCTCCTTGCTTCTTTTTGAATTTTTCGATCGATTGAAGAGAACCCAGTACGAAGCCAAGCAAGCCTGGTGCTCTCCTCTCATCGGTTGAAGGAATCGGACCACGTTTCACCCCTCCATACGCATCGCCTTCTCTTCCTCTGTTTCCCTTCTCTTTCTCTTTCTCTTTCCTTTTCCTTTTTTTCTTTGCTCCTTCCCCTTTTCTCTTTTGAAAAGAATTTGATCGAGCCAGCAAGAACACGAAGAGAAGGAACTCCTTCCTCTCGATCTTTGTCAATCCAGTCGATCACCACTCAAGAGAGCCACAGTAAGAGCTATCGTTTCTCCCCTTCTTTGATTATCTGCATAAATCTTCCTTGTTTACAGTATTTCTGCTTTCTGATTTCATTCCTCTTTGTTTTATTTGGTTTTGAGCACAAAGGAGAGGGTCGATCTACATATAGTAGTGTCGACCCTCACATTGCCACAACAAATGGAATCCTCGATTCCAACATCTTACTTCTCTTCGTTCGCCTTTTTTTTTTTCCTCTTTCTCTTCTTTATTCCGTTTTCCTGTTCCTGATTTTGTTAACTTTCCTGTTCATGGTCCCATAGAGCACCCATATAGTGTTGATTTTGCATATAGCAATCATCAACCGGTGTAAATGTGCTAACATCAAAAGGGAACGATCATGTTCTGATAATTTTTTCTTTTCTTTTCTTTTCGATCTTCTGATCTTTCAATCTTTTGAAGCTTTCTGTTTATGTTTTTTTTATTTTTTTTTTTATTTTTAGGATTCTGCTGATATATGCCATAATATTTGTTTCAATCCTCCTTGAACCGATAGGGTCATCTTCTCACATGCATTTACAATTTACTAAATTCCTGATAATGTTACCCATTGTGGATTCACCACATCAAGGGAAATGCCCTGCGTCCCTAGCCTTTTCCTCTGTTAGAAGTCGGTGGTATCCTGCTAAGATTCACCTGGATTGGCCTCATGAAACCTAGTTAATTAGCTATTTCTAACATTTGTTTATACCCGACTGATATTTCTCAGCCCTCGTATCATTTCCTCCCCTTTTATTTCTGTATTTTGCTTTATCTCTGCTATCTTTGTCACCATTTTGTCTGGAGTTGCAAGACCTGGTAAAACATACCTCGGATGATCATGCCTATGGGCGTCAGATTCATCACGTTGGACTGATGTAGATGCTGGTTAAATCACTATCAACTCGCTATCTGATCGAAGGGTTTTCTTTTTTTTTTCATGGTTTGGCCTAAAAAGGTAAGATTATCTTGATACCCTAAAGAATGGCAGTGCCGTCATCTTACATTCTCGAATCTTTAAGCTGTGTGCTTCTTCAGGGTCACCTTTTCTTTTTTTTTTTGCAGAACATGTAATATATGTTACATTGAGGCAATTTTTCTTTGTTAGCATATAACCTGTTTCAGATCGATTAAAGTTTTTCTGTTTGTGAGATAAATAATCTGCTAAGAGCTGTGAATGTATCCCTAATAAGGATACCCCGTTTACTATGCAATGGTGAGCCACATCCACCATTTGGCAGACGTCAACTTCAGGTGGTGAAATTATTTCATTGAAGGAATCTGTGGGTACTTGGCAAATGCATACTTCACTGCTGTTACCATATGTTCCAGTGTCTTATCCTACATTGCCGTCACCACCTCTGGCCTCTTTCCCATTCACTGTCTAATACTCACAGCCCGGTCTTCCATTACTACAACGTAACTTTGTCACTGGTTGCTTCATCCATTTACAAAAATAGTTGCTGCCCCATTCATTTCCACACCACCACCACCACCATTGGGAAGCTGCGATATGCATCAAAGAATCCCCAATCAGGGAGTTGTTCATACTCTGGTTACAGATGAGATTCGGCGGCCTTACAGAGTGTTTTATACAATTCAGGGATCCAATAATGTGGATACATTAAAGAGCAGGATGTAAATTACTGTGTTGATGTTGCAAACGCAAAGGACGGCAAGTTCATTACTATGAACTCTAACTCAAGGACTTCATCTGAGGAAGGATTATGTAGTTAGTGCAACCAATCTTCAACATGGGCTGCAACAGGTTCAGAAACGATTGAGCTTCCAGTTTGCTCATCATCCCCACAAGGATTGTTTAGGTAAACAATTTTATAAGCCAAAAGGATCACAATATCGAAGTACTTTGTCTGTGAAAGGGAGGAGGTCATTTCACATGATGGTGTCTATATATCTTTAACAATTGTCTACTCCAAAATATCAAAACAAAGTGGCAAATGTCCAAGGGTTTTATATGGCCATGGAGTTTATGGTGAAGTTTTAGATAAGAACTGGTGTTCTCAAGCTTACTTAATAGAGGAACTTGCCCAAGAAATGGTTGACATCTTTGGCAAAAGAGGGCATAAATTATAGTGCAGATGACCAACCTGAAGAAAATGTGATCATGGTGATTGAAGCTCCACGTCAATCTGATCTTCTAATTGAGTTGATCAAGAAGTTAAAACCACGAGTTGTCGTCACTGGCAGAATTTGAAGTTGTTACTAGTGCAATTTTTTTGAACAATTGCCAGGTACAACAAGGGAGATTGGTTCTCGGCTTTTCTTGGACATTTCAGATCATCTCTCCAGTCTTCCTGCTTCTAAAGGGGTTCTAAGAAGGAGTACAAGATGAGCTCAAATATGATGATTGGATTTGCGAAGTCTGTCATCGCAGCTTTTAGTGATGCTGAGCTCTCTATGAATCAAATAAGAGATTCGGCATTGATTCAAATGGACATTGATCATAGTTCCTTATCTATTCCCCTGGCTGTAAAAGTGCCATCTTCGAAAGACAGAACAGGACAGAGCAAGAGACTGATGTCACTACTGTACTTCGACTGTTCATAAAGGATAGTTATGGGAATGAGATACCATAATACAGCAAGCTTATCAGAGGCAATTACTGAACATAAAGTAATTCTGAAGATAAGAGTAGAACTTTTGAATTAGATGTCAGGACAGTGTGGAAGGGACATGCTAGATTGCTCTGATGGAATATCTGTGATGGCAAAGCCATCTGCTTACTTTGGAAATTCTATCAAACCAAATAGCTCTGAAGATGATACTAGCACCAACATCATAATTAGTAAGTCAAATATCAGGGATACCATCCTCAGAACCACAGGACTGTGCATCAACAACAGTTCGTGGACTAGAGTTCTCGGGTATTGCCGCTTCACAAATGCCTTACAAGAAGTGGAGTTCAAAAGCACACCACAGTGCATCCTGCTTTTCAAGGAGTTGGTCCTCGGCAAATAAGCATTCAAGTAATTGAATATCTTTCCTGGCAACTTTTATTGGCATAAAAGGGGTAACTATTCTCTATCGCTTTCTTTCTTTCTTTCAGATATTGCATATATTTTGGCATACATCTTAGTATATCATGTGTACATCTTCACCTTACATTACTAAGCACAACCTCCTTGCACTCACTCTTAGTCATTCACTATTCATTTTTCACCTAGCACATCTTATTAGCAGCTACACTTCCACTATCTTGCTGTGCCTCACCCACTTCATAGCCGCACTATTGCACATCACTGCTGCCATTTACTCATCTGCCACACTTGCTGCATTTCTGCAATTGTGATTGCTGGAAGTGTTGCCTCTGCAAGGCCACCCGAATAGTCATCAAGTTATACTGAAGGAAGTGGTAAATGGACTCTTATCATATTTATTGCTCGTTCTTTGGGTCTACATGTTGTGGAGTATAGCTGTCACGATTTCATGGAAGTCTCTAAAAGAGAGATCGTTCTGCCACTAAGGCATGCCTTCTAGACAACTCAAAGATGTTCACCTACAACAATTCTTCTACAACATTTTGATGTATTTTGAAGCTTGTCTTCCAGTGGGGCCTACTTATCTGACCAAGTAGGTACGATCTCTGAAGTTGCAACCGTCTTCTGCTGAAATCCTCTGTATTAAATTACACTTTCCTTGCTAATGTAAAAGATCTTGATATGCATTTGCATATCGTAAATACTTAGGTGGTATCGTTTTATCATGTGTATATACCTTTAGGAATGTATAGATTTTTATCATGTCATCAGATGGGAGATATTTCCTCCATGTGCATAACACTTCCCTGCATTGTTTCCCTTGCATATGCTATATCACCTTGCTGCCTCCACCAATGACTCCTAGGTATATGAAAGTGAAATAATAGCTGGAGCTGCTATCAAGCATAGCAGTCTCTAGCCTTTCAAGCATTATGCCTGTAGCAATACCATTACAGCTGCAATGCATCTCCAACTGTGGCTGTACCCACCCTTCCGTCACCTAAGTGTTTTACAGCCACAACAGTGTTGCTGTAAACATCTAGAGTAAAACATTTTTATGCTGCTGTAAGTATACTTCCCTTTATTACCTCAACAGCTGCTACACCAAACCCCACATACCTTCTGCTGTATTTTCCCTACCACATACATCACAACCCATGCTGCATATATGTAAATATATATATATATATACATAAATATAAATATACACCCATATCTACATGTGTATACATATCCCTATATATATATATACATACACATATCTATATAGATATGCATATATATGTATGTACATATATATCATTCTTCACATCTTAGATCATAAAAACCGTGGCATGTGAGTATCTCATATTTGGCATGTTTGAAATGTGCAATTTTCTTTTGCTTTCATACTAACTCTAAGTGTCTTGCAGGAAATATGTAGGGGATGTCATTATTGAGAGTTATAAATTCAATTTTATATATTGTAATAGCTAGACTTTAATGAGAATTTACATTTCCTGTTCTAGGTAGAATGAATGAGCATTGTAAATATCGTGAATTGCTTGTTTTTCATGCATTTTTGCCTTTATTTTTCAAATTCTCACAATGGTGAAACACGAATGGCACGTGCACCATTCCGTAAGAGGTAATTGATCCTAAGTTGATGATCCACATCAATGGCCATAGTCAGGATGTGGACAAAACTTAGTATTTTTAGCTTTTATAAAATAACACTGGATCCACACTGGATCCTTTTTCAAAATCATCATATTTTCTTCAAATATTTTCTTCTTTTATCAGAATTTAACTTAAAATTAATTTAATATATATACCAATGGCCATAGTCAGGGTATATTGAGAGTTAATTTTATTTTAAATTCTATAAAAGCACCAAAAATGTATTTTATTCTTTACTTAAATTTTAATGTGGTTATTATATAATATATCCAATGACCATAGTCAGGGATATATTATATCTTCAAACCCCATTCTTAATTCATTTAAAGAATGGAATAGCTTTTCAAAATCCAATTTCAAATTATTTAAATCCATTCATCATTTAGGATAGAATTACATCATATTTTCAAAAATTCTTTTTAAAATCTAAGTGATATTAATATCTTCTTCAATCAATCTTCAATTCTTGTAAAATCTAATTCATCCTTTCATTTTTCAAATTGTATTTCATTTTTCAATCTCAAAGTTCAATTTAAACTTTTGAGATTTCAAATTCAAGTCAGATTTCAAAGTTCAATTTGACTTTGAAATTCCACATTCATTTTTATATTCAAAACTCCAATCAAACTCAAAGTTCAATTTAACTTTGAGATTCTTGATTCATTTTCTAAAAATTCCAAATTTAAGTCCCAAATTCAAAGTCCAATTTGACTTTGAAATTTATTTGTATATTCAAAATTCTAAGTTTCATTTTCCAAGTTCAATTTAAACTTGGAAGTTCTCAATTCATCTTCTGAATTTAACAATTTCAATTCCCCTTTAGGATCCAGGATTCAACATTCATATCGAATCTCAGACTTCAGATCCAAAATCCATTCTAGGATCCAGATCCCCATTCTACTTTGGATCTCAGACTTCAGATCCAAATCCATTCTAGGATCCAGGTCCCCATTCTACTTTGGATCTCAGACCTCAGATCCAATTCCATTTTAGGATCCAGAATCCGACTCTACTTTGGATCTTAGACTTTAGATCCAAATTGCATCATGAATTCCAGACCTTAGATCCAAATCCATCTTAGGATCCAGAACCCAATTCATCTTGGATCTCAGACTTCAGATCCAAAATCCCATTTTAGGATCCAGAACCCAGTTTCACTTTGGATCTCAAATTACAGATCCAAATTTCATTTTTGGATCCAAAAATTCAACTTCATCTTGGATCTCAGACTTCAGAATCCAATTCCATCTTAGGATCCATAGTCCAACCCTATCTTGGATCTCAGATTTTAGGTCCAAATACCATCTTGGATTCCAAATCTTGAATCCAATTCCATTCAAAATTCCAAATTCCACTCTAATTCTAAAAGCCAATTCCATTTTATTCCTGATTTCAAATCAAGTTTCCATTTCAGATCCTAAATTCAAAATTCAACTTTGAACTCTATTCAAAATCCAGATATTGGATTCGGATTTCATCTTGAAAATCCAACTTTTGCAAAATCCCATTTCTCAATTCCTTTAGATTTCCCACATTTCCTTCTAAATTCAAAACTTCAAAATTGGAATTCAATTCCATTCCAAATATTCACCTAAGTTCAAACTTCTAAATTTAAAGTCCATTTGTGACTTTGAAAATTTCCTTCTCTTTTTATCTCAAAACTTCAAAATCAAATTCCAAATTCCAGATTTATTTTCCCAAGCTCTTGATTATTCTAAAAACTTAGAACTTTAACCTTAAGTTCTAAGTTAGGAATCATTTCCTCACTTTATCAGATTCACTTGGAAGTTCTTCAAAATATTTTCAAAAAGAGCATACATCTTTGCATATTGCACAAGCATGATTCTTTGTGCATCTAGACTTAGGATAAATACTTAGATAAATTCTTTGCAAAGCAAAAGGCATAAAATTCGACCCTTGGTTCGATTACCCCTGGTAAAGTCGCCAGGAACGGTCGAACCTCGTACCGACGAGCGGATCCTGTCTCCCAGTTTTCCCGCAAATATTTCAAAAACAGAGGCGATGTATTTCAAAATATTTTCAAAAATTAAGGTCAAGTGAGACCCGCAAAAGAATTCCTCTTCTCTTCTCTTCTCTTCTTTCTTTTCTCTTCTCTCTTTTCTTTCCGTCTTTTATCTTTCTCCCTTCAAAAAGGAGGAAAATAAGAGGTTGGAAAGGGAAAGAGAAGGAAGAGAGAGGATATTACGAGAGGAAAAATTTTGCGATGATCACAGTTACCTTTGTCATCTTTCGCGTTGTCAAAAGAATCGCCTTATTCCTTTGGATTGCCTTTGTTATCTTTCGAGTTGTCGAAAGAATTGCCTTTCTCCTTTGGATTGCCTTTATCATCTTTCGTGTTGTCAAAAGAATCACCTTATTCCTTTGGATTACCTTTGTCATCTTTCGTGTTGTCGAAAGAATCACCTTATTGCCTTTGTCATCTTTCGCGTTGTCGAAAGAATCGCCTTGCTCCTTTGGATTGCCTTTGTTATATTTCGCGTTGTCGAAAGAATTGCCTTATTCCTTTGGATTGCCTTTATCATCTTCCGCGTTGTCGAAAGAATCGCCTTTCTCCTTTGGATTGCCTTTTGTCATCTTTCGCGTTGTCGAAAGAATCGCCTTATTCCTTTGGATTGCCTTTATCATCTTTCGGGTTGTCAAAAGAATCGCCTTATTCCTTTGGATTACCGTTGTCATCTTTTGCGTTGTCGAAAGAATCGCCTTGTTTCTTTGGATTACCTTTGTCATCTTTCGCATTGTCGAAATAATCGCCTTGTTCTTTTGGATTGCCTTTGTCATCTTTCGCATTATCGAAAGAATCGCCTTGTTCCTTTGGATCGTCAGCGTTCATCTTTCGCATTGCCGAAAGAGTTGCCTTATTCTTCGTTGGAAAAATTGCCTTATTCATCTTTTGCGTTGTCAAAAAAAGTTGCCTTACTCTTCTCTGAAAGAGTTTGCCTTGTCTGTCTTTCGCGTTGCCGAAAGAGTTACCCGTCAAAAGATTGCCATATCCATCTTTTGCATTGTCGAAAGAATCGTCTTACTCCTTACCATATTCATATTTCACAATGATGAAAAATTCATCGGATCGTCTTGATCGTCTTCCAAAATTGCCTCTTACAATGCCATTTTCATCGCCTCGTTCCTCTTCAGGAAAATTTGTCTTATTCACCTTCCAATATTTCATTTTTCGCCCAATCAGGACAAGGGTACAAACCTGAGCCTCATTTGATAAGGTATTTCATTTTCATCACCCAATCAGGTTAAGGGTATAAACCTGAGTCTCATTTCGATGAGATATTTCATCACCCAATCAGGTTAAGGGTATAAACCTGAGTCTCATTTCGATGAGATATTCCATTTCCCAATTAGGTCAAGGGTTAAAACCTGAGCTTCATAGGGAGCATTTCCTGTCCCATCCAGGTTAAGGGCATAAACCTGAACTTCGCTCTCACAGAGAAAATCTATGTTCTCTTCATTTCTCCATTTCATATCTACCATCTTCACCGGGCTAATTTCTTCATACCCAGTCAGATCCTTCTAACTGGGGCATTTTTTTATATATAGCCCAAAATTGGAGTGTTTTTCTTTGCCACTAAGCTCGACCATAAGTCGGCTTAGTAGCAAAGAGGGGCATCTGTAGACACCCCAAATTTTCACTCACCTTCTTGACATCGCCCTCAATCGGCACATTTCAGTTCTCCGGAAGCAATAAAGGGCAAAATGGTCATTTTATGAGATTAAACCTTGCAGAAAGTCCAAAATTTCATTCTTGAGCCTAAAAATTTTCATATTTAGGTTCAGAGACATCTTCAAATGGCAAAATTTTAAAATCCTTTTTCTGGACAAAAAGCTAAAATTTCCAAGTCCGAGCTCAGAGTGACATTTCATAGAACATGCCTTTGTATAGCATTGCGGCATTTCACTGCACAGCATGTCATTTTGAGTTCCAGAACTCCTGATTTTCAAAATTGTCAATCCAGATTTGATCTTTAAACTTTTTCAAATTGATTTTTTTTAAAACCCTGGGTATTCAAAATTACCAATTTTTCCCATTTTACCCCCAGGACTTTGAATTACAAAAATTTTTCTCAAGAAAAACAATCTGGATATTTGGATATTGATTTAAAAGATTTTATCTCAAAACATTTTGCAGAAGATTTTAAATCTCTTTACAAATTTTTTTTATATTTATCCATATTTTTGCCCTGAAAACCCATTTTTTCCAAATTCTTGAAAATGTTTTATCTCGTATCTTCAAATAAATGGAGCGGAACCCGCCTTTGAACTAGCATCATACTTAGACTCTCATATAAGTTGTTTATTCTCAAGCGGGACCCACCCGAAGTTCATACCAATTTGCAAATTTTTCTTAATTTCTCAATATTTATTTATTTATTTATTTTAGCTAGTGGGCCCACACACATGTGGCACCCCAATTGAAAAGAAAAGATTCTCCAAAGCAAAATAAAACTTTATTTTCCAAAAGGATTTTAAAAGTGGGTTGAGGTGGCATTTCCATAAAAGCCTCTCATTTATTTCAATATTCATTTTTTTTATTTCATTCCTTTTTATTGCTTTGTTTAAAAAAAAAATTTAAGAAGGATGCAGCCCTTAATGGCACAGCCGAATTTCCCTAAAGTAATAGATTTGATTTTGCCTAAAACTTAGGGAAATAAAACCAAATTTTGAAAAAAATCATAAGGTGCGCTCCTCTTGAAACGGCTGTTTCAAATTTTGAAAGAGGTAACAGAACCTCATGAAAGGGCTGCGTTTTTTTTTTTCAAAGGGCTAAAAGTTTTTAAAAAGAGGAGCCATTGATCGATGAAAAGGGGGAAGCTTTTGGGGCTTGAGGCAGGGGATTCACCAAAGGGAGGAAGCCGATTGAATTTTCGTTTTGATTTTGCAGGGTTATTCTTCTCAAACGTGAAACTGCATCTTCTTCAACCCATCCAGCTGCTGTATTTTCTTCAGAGCCCACCAATAGGAAACTCCCTCCAGCGTAAAGGAGGAAAACCTCTCAGCTTTTGGTGGGTTGGAAGATCCATTTAGTGCAGGAAGCCCCAAACAGCTGCTTGCCATCATCCTTCAGCCGTAGCAGAGGTCCAGCCCACCAACAGGAGATCCAACGGTCCAGTCCATTTCCTTCAACCCATCCAGCTGCTGCCCTTTCTTCAGTCCACCAGGCAGAAATCCAGCAGTCTCTGCATATCCTTCACCTCACTTTCAGCCTTGCCACAGGAAATCCAACGGTTGCTGTCATTTTTCTTCAGCTCACCTGCAGAAGCTCCAGCCAACGGCTGCTCCCCATCTTCATGCAATCCAGCAGAGATTCAGCGTGAAGATCATCCTCTCCAGCCTAGTCGCAGCAGAGAAAGCAGCAGCACACGCTGCAGAAGGTCCCCAATCCAGCCCAACGTGTTCCCCATTTTATTCAGCCCAGCTGTAGCAGAAAACTTCAGACAGGAGGCTGCCCATCCTTCATCTTACCTTCAACCCAGCAGCAAAGGATCAGCAGAGGAACGATCCTTGCTGAAATTCCACTAGAGGGGAGGTGAATAGTGAAATACGATAAAGATCGATAAAATAAAATAATCAGGCAATAAGGCACAACACATAAAACACAAAATTTATACTGGTTCGGTCAGTACCCAGACCTACATCCAGTCCCCAAGCAAACCACTTGAGCTTTCCACTATAACATCTGAGTCACCGGATAAATAGTACAACACCCTCTTCCTCAGAGGTCTTCTTCTCTCAACAGAGAAGGACAACACTCTCTTTCACAGAGGTCTTCTTCTCTCAACAGAGAAGGACAACACCCTCTTTCACAGAGGTCTCCTTCTCTCAACAGAGAAGGGCAACACCCTCTTTCACAGAGGTCTTCTTCTCTCAACAGAGAAGAGCTACACCCTCTTTCACAGAGGTCTACTTCTTTCAACAAAGAAGGAAAACAGTGAATAACAGAGTTACAATACTTCCAATAGAACCTTCAGAATGATATGAATGCACGAATGAAGGATTCTCAGAATGTTCTGTTTGTCACTCAGAGGATGCTCTTTGTCAAAGAGCTGGACTTGACTTTTTCTCTTTTCTTTCTTTTCTTTTTCTCTTTCTTTTTCAAGGCTCTCTTTTTCAAATATCGAATAGGGATTTTTCTCGTTGTAAGCTCACACGTCTATTCCATTCCATATTGAATAGTTTATTTGAGTGTGTTTATATAGCTTTTGAAAAAGTAGTCGTTGCTTTTTGAAATCGTAACCTTTTTGAGATGTGAAATGTCATGTCATTTTCAAAAACATCTTTAGAGAAATTCGAGAATGCCTTTTTCCATAAACAGTGAAGTATGGGGTACACTAGTCGTTGTAATATTTTAGGTAATACATATTTTATGTAAAAAGTCTATTTCTTACAATAGTACATTGAATGTTGGATTGTAGTTTTGTTTTTATTCTAATTAATGATTTGAGGTACATAAGTACTTCTTTACTTTAAATGAGTGTAAGTACACTGAGTGCTTTGATCTATATTTGTACATAGTCATGTCAAGTGTTTTCTTTATGTTGTGTTTTTCAAAGTCTTCAGAGAGAATGAGAACTAAAAGAAAGTCGACATTCCTTGAGAAGGATATTAACAAGGATTTGTTACGGGAGGTATTTAATGCTTTGTACAAAGAGAATGATGACTTCAAGTAAGTCGACATTCTATGGTTTTGTAAAAAGGTAACTAGAGTCTTTTCAAAACTATATTCTTTGTGTAGCCGATTTTATGTTTTTGTCTTCTTCTTATATTAAAAACATTTCTTTAAAGAAGGTAACTAGAGTCTTTTCAAAACTATATTATAATTGTATTTCTTTGTGTAGCCGATTTTATGTTTTTGTCTTCTTCTTATGTTAAAAAACATTTCTTTAAAGAAGGTAACTAGAGTCTTTTCAAAACTATATTATATTGGTTTTTCTCTATAGCCGATTTTATGTTTTTGTCTTTTTCCTACATTTCTTTTTCATGTTGTCTTGTATATAGTGTAAGGTACAATTATTACATGACAAAATATCTTTTTCATAAAGGGTTGTAAGAAGGTACAATTATTAGTTTTCAAAAAGGAGCTTTTTGAAACTATCGTATACTTTTATGATATAGTGTTTATGAATGAGTATGTAATATGCAATATGCAAGTTCCTGAAGGTTCTGTTACATATGACTCTAAAGAAGAAAAAAAGTCTTCATCTTGAGGTAGCTGATCTCTTCATTTGAACTTTAGGAATGCATGGCTCATCAAGCTTTTTCTTCAAGGAGTATGATTGCACCATAGTTGTACTTGAACAGGAAGTCTCCATCCTTATTGGGTGAGATATCCTTGCATCAAATACTCGTTAGATTTATGGCAAAACATATTCAGTCATAATATAACATTTTTCAAGAGAACATATTATCATATCATATAAAATCAAATACGACAGTGTATCATATTATGTGACATCAAAACAGAGTTTCTCAACATTCTCCCCCTTTTTGATGATGACAAAATATGCTCCCCCTGTCAAAAAAACATTATGCATAGAAATAATAATATGATAAAATATTTGAAAAATGTTTAAAGAGAGTATTTCTCCAATAATGGAGACAGGTTTTCTCTCCCTTTGTCATGGACAAAAAGGAAGGGATCAGAGTAAGAGGGTTATTACAGACCAAAAGGAATTAAAAGTTATTACAGACCGAGAAAATAACAAGTTTATCCCGAAGGTGGAGGAGGTTGATGTGTTCGGTCGGCATGATTCCGCTTGCGAGTCTGCTGCAACAGGGCTTGATTGCGAAGGATTCGATCCTGAGAGCGCTCGATATCCATCATTGCAGAGAAGCAATCAAAGGAGGATGTTGGATTTTCTTCATCAGAGCCGGGCATGTGCAGGGACCTTAGATTGAAGGTGGTATCATCGAGGACCTGAGAGGGACGGAGGATGACTTCGTTGTGAAGGGGTACTTTGAAGTATTTGAGAATGGGAGTTATGAAACACCCAAAAAGAAGAGGCTCGAATTTTTGATAACGAATAAAAAGATCAAAAAGAATGGAGGACCAGATTATCAGAATAGAGGAAAAAATTGCGTAGATAAGAAGAGAGATTTTTCGAGGAACTAATCCCTTGCGGGGAAGCTTGGGATAGATGTTGTGGAGAAGAATCTGGGCAAGTAATTGAGCATGAGGTTAGAGATTCCTCATGTGCCATGGAAGTGGGTAGCAGTTGGTGCAGAAAAGTATTTTTCGAAGTACCGATCGTTCGATTGGTACGATGGTGTTAAGGTTGGTACCAGTGGAAGGTAGGTTTAGAATTCTACCTAGGTCGGAAGCATCGAAAATCATCAGCTTTCCTCGGACTTTGCTGGTGATTGAGGTTTCTTCATGATCAGTAGAGAAGTTGGTATAAAAAAGTCGAAGTTGTTCGGGATAATAGGCAGCTTGGGATGAAGATCCTAGTAGAGGTTTGAGTTCAGGGAGATAGTTATCTAAGTCAAATAGCATGAAGTCGTCAAAGTTAACCAATTTACCTTCATGAATGGGGCGAGAGCATAGTATGTTGTAGTTGTGAAACAGATCTGGATACCTTAGATCTGCTGCAGTAATCACATTGTTGGAAGAGGAAGAGGCCATTGCAAGAGTTTGTAAGGAAAAAGGAGGAGTAAGAAGGGCGAGTTTGAAGTGGGTAATAGTTTGTAGGATAGATAGATACGAGTGGAATTGGTGTGTGATGAACCAATCTATTAAATAGAGGAATGAAAATAATTTGATAGGTTTTGAATGACATTGGAAGTGAGTGATGTTTAGAATTTAGTCAAATAAGGAAATCCGTGAGTAGTAAGTTAAGAGACTTGTGAATGACAAATCAAATCAATGTTTGAAGATAGTGTATTATATTAGGTTGAGAAGGACATAGTTTTGAAATATATAGTATATATATAGATTTTACTATGGATGAGTTTATCGACTAGTGAGAGAAGCCATTAATAGAGTATGGGGTGTCATGTTGAATTATAAAGAGTGAATGATTTTGAAAATAATGGCCTAATAAAACAAGCAACTTTTTACTTTATGTGGAGGTATTCTAAATTCGTGAATGGAGAGTTTAGAATAGGACAACCCATGGGGTATGAGTGACAGACAATAATAGTTTTTATTTATATATATTGATAAGCGTGAAAGGAGATTGAAAGACATAAAAAGATGATACAGATATATAGAGAAAAGAGAAAGGTTATAAAGGACAACATTTACTTGATTTAGATAAGACATAAAGTAGAGTTAGAATAAATAAAGTTTTGCTTGGAGACAAGACTTTAATGATTCTCGATTTTAGAGAGATATACAATGTAAGAGAGAGTCATGGTCACGGATGGAAAAAAAAAAGTCATGATTGCTCATTTAATATAGAAATAGGTCATAGGGTGATCATGTGATGTGTACTTTGAAAGATATGACATTTTGAAAGAAAAGAATGACTAAAAAAAATGTGTTATGATTAATGTGTTTTCATATTTGTAATTTTTATGAGTATACGTAAATATAAGAAGGACACACTTTGACTATGAATAGTGGTAAGAGAAATGATGAGACAAAAAAATATTCATGAGTGAAGAGTAATAATTCTTTATATAAGAAGTGTTTTTATGGAGATGCGTGGAAGGAGTAAAAGTAGACATAAAGAAAAGTGAGATGACATATATGGATTTTCGAGTAGGATAGGAAAATAAAAATAATTCATGATTGATATGAGATGAAAGACATAAAATAAAGTTATGATTGACATGAATTAATGTTTATTTGATAAACATAATTTTAAAGAAACTCGATTGGAGGAAGTTCATAGTTTTTAGAGAATAAAGTTAAGTTTTAAACTTGTAAAGGAGTCACAAACAAGAGTTGACAAAAATGGAGGCTCAATTCATATGAGAGAGAGATAAGGTACTAAAGGTACTAATGAGAATAAAAAATATGAAGGACAAGGTTTTAATGAGTCTTGATTGGAGAGAGATATAAAATATATGAGAAGGAGCTTCGTATAATATAAAGAGAGAGAGAGAGATAAAAAAGGTGATACAAAATGTACTAATGGGTGGAGTACAAGTATTTTTATGATACCTTTTTGTAAAAGATGTAAAGCATGAAGAGATGATAATAGATAGTTCGTTAGACTATGATATAAAAGATGATATAGTAAAAATTTACGTGAGATATAATAGAGTGTACGTAATCTATGATATATCAAATGATATAGTAAACATTTACGTGAGAACATAGCAACTAGACAAAAAAAAATAATCATTCGATTTTAACTAATAATTTGAAAAGCAAGAGTTCTCATAAACTAATATGTCATCATGTAGAAGATGAATCAATTCATCGTAAGAGAAGTTTTCACAAAAGGACAAAAATAATAAAGGAGTTATGAGATGAGTGATGAGAATAATGTTATGATAGCTTTTAATATAATTAGTTTTTATAGATATGAGTGAAAGGAGATAGGACAAGGAGTCATAATGGATGTGTACTTGAAAGATGACAAGTTGAAGGACATAAAAAATGTGTCTTATAAGAGTTTAAAGTGTACGTGAAAATGAAAACCTAGTTTGACTAACAAAAATCGATAAGAAGAAAAGCTATTTAAAATAAGATTTTAACAAAACTTAAGAAGTATTATAATAAGTGTGATTAATTTATAAGTCACTTAGTTTGCATATACCTAGTTCTCTTCTAATTCATGTAAAGTCTTCATGTTTCAATGGTTTAGTGAATATGTCTGCTAACTGTTGATTAGTGGGTATGAATTCTAGTTTAATTATGTTGTTTAAGACTTGTTCTCTTAAGAAGTGGTGTCTTATTTGAATGTGCTTAGTTCGTGAGTGTAAAATAGGATTCTTAGATAAATTTATAGCACTAGTATTATCACAGAAAATCGTTGTATTTTCAAAATTTAGACCAAAATCTTTTAAGGTTTGTTTCATCCAGATAACTTGGGTACAGGCTAGGCTGGCAGCAATGTATTCGGCTTCAGTAGTTGATAAGGATACACAATTTTGTTTCTTACTGAACCATGATACTAGTGAGTGCCCTAGCATATGACATGTTCCACTTGTGCTTTTTCTATCAGATTTACTTCCAGCAAAGTCAGCATCGCTGTATGAGATTAGATCAAATGTAGAGGATTTCGAATAGAATAATCCAAAATCAACTGTGTCTTTTAAATATCTCATTATTCTTTTTACAGCTTTAAGATGTGATTCTTTTGGATTTGACTGAAATCTAGCACACAAGCAAACACTGAACATAATATCTGGACGGCTAGCAGTTAAATAAAGAAGTGATCCTATCATACCTCGGTATACCTTTGTATCAACAAACTTACCATCTTCATCTTTGTCCAAAACAGTAGTAGTGCTCATAGGAGTAGATTTTGGAGCAGTTGAGTTCATGTTGAACCTCTTCAGAAGTTCACGAGCATACTTAGATTGATTGATGAAAACTCCATCCTTGGTTTGCTTAATATGCAGTCCAAGAAAGTAGGTGAGTTCTCCCATCATACTCATTTCAAATTCTTTCTGCATGGACTTAGAAAATTCTTCACAAAGAGTGTTGTTAGAAGATCCAAAGATGATATCGTCTACATATATTTGAACAATTAGGGTATGATTATTCACTATTTTCACAAATAATGTCGAGTCTGCTTTGCCTACAGAAAAACCAGTTTTTAATAAAAAGGTTTTAAGTCTATCATACTAAGCACGAGGTGCTTGTTTTAGACCATATAAAGCACGTTTTAGTTTAAAAACATGATCTGGATATTGTTCATTTTCAAATCCTGGAGGTTGTTTTACATAAACTTCTTCATTTATAAAACAATTTAAAAAGGCACTTTTAACATCCATTTGATATAATTTGAAATCCATATAGCTTGCATATGCTAGAAACATTCTAATAGATTCAAGTCTAGCAACAGGAGCAAAAGTTTCATCAAAATCAATACCTTCTTCCTGGTTGTATCCTTGAGCTACTAGTCTAGCTTTGTTTCTTATAACATTACCTGTTTCATCCAGCTTGTTTCTGAAGATCCATCTTGTTCCAATGATCTGATGGTCTTTTGGTCTTGGTACAAGATCCCAAACATCATTTCTTTGGAATTGATTCAATTCTTTAGTCATGGATAGCATCCAGAACTCATCAATGATGGCTTCATCAATCTTCTTTGGTTCAAGTTGAGAAATGAATGCCATGTTTGCAATCCGTTCTAGCTGAGCTCTAGTTTGAACCCCTTTTGTCAGGTCTCCCAAAATCTGCTTTTGAGGATAATCTTTGATATCGACAAATGTTCTTTGATGATCATCTTCATTAAACTTAGCTGTGTTATCTAAAAATAAATTTGTACTAACATCATCATCATTAGTTTGCTTATGAACAGATTGATCAATAGATTCACAAAAACTAACATGCATAGATTCTTCAATAGTATTGTAACTCTTATTGAAAACTCTGTATGCTTTACTATGACTTGAATATCCTAAGAATATGCCTTCAACAGATTTAGCATCAAATTTATCCAGGCTATCTTTTGTGTTTAGGATAAAGCATTTACATCCAAAGACTTTGAAATAGTCTATTCTTGGAGTTCTGTCATAGAATAGTTCATAGGGAGTTTTATTTAATAAGGGTCTAATGAGAACTCTATTTGTTATGTAGCATGCAGTATTAACAACTTCTGCCCAAAAAGATTTAGCAAGATTATTGTGTTGGAGCATAGTCCTGGCAGATTCCTGAAGGGTTCTATTCTTTCTTTCTACTACACCATTTTGAGGTGCAGCTCTAGGAAAGGCAAAGTTATGAGAAATGCCATGCAAGTTACAAAAATTTACAAAGAGTTCATTTTCAAATTCTCCTCCATGGTCACTACGGATTTTAACAATAGAACACAATTTTTTATTTTGTAATTTTTTACATAAAATTTCAAATTGACAAAACGTATCACTTTTGTTTTTCAAAAATATTACCCAAGTAAATCTTGAGTAGTCATCTACAATGACAAAAGCATATCTATTATGATTAAGACTAGCTACTCTAGAAGGACCAAAAAGATCCAGGTGGAGAAGCTCTAAAGGTCTTTTACTTGAAATGATATTTTTTGATTTGAAAGATGATTTTGACAGTTTTCCTAATTGACATGCATCACAAAAATAATCCTTTTTAAAAGATATTTTGGGTAACCCACGTACTAACTTATCTTTAGCTAATTTAGACATGTATTTAGAATTGACATGACCCATTCTCATGTGCCATAGATGTTGAGTGTCATTATTAGCTATGAGGCAATGTTCTGTGATGTTTTCTAGGTATAATTTATATATATTATTCTTTCTTATACCTTTTAAGATGATATTTTCGTTGGTGTCTGCTATGAGGCATGCATCATGATTAAAGCTAACATTATAACCTGTGTCACACATTTGACTGATACTTAGTAGGCTATGTTTTAAGCCTTTAACAAGGAGAACGTCTTTGATAAGAGGTTTATCTATGTTACCAATATTACCAATACCAATTATCAAACCTTTGTTGTTATCTCCAAAGGTGACGGTTCCTCCTTCTTTATGATGAAGAACAACAAAAAGGTCTGGATGTCCTGTCATGTGCTTTGAACATCCACTATCTAGTATCCACCTGTTATTCTTCTTTGGAGCCTGCAAAACATTAAGTAAATCTCTTTTTTGGTACCCAATCGGGTCCTTTTTTGTTAGACTTTGGAACCCATATCCATTTGGATTTGGGTTTGTCTATATCTTTAGAGGAGTTAAAAAAATTATCATTATAATACTCCTTATTTGGTTCAGATGAACTTTTCACAAACGTGGTCTTTTGATTCATACAAGAAGGCTTTTTGAAATGAGAGTATCCAATACCATTCTTGTAAAAAGAGACTTTCTGAGAGGATAAGAGTTTATCCAAGTTCTCTTTACCTTTAGTAAACTTGAAAACCATTTTCATGAGGTTCTCAGTTTTACTTTTTAGCTCTGAAATTTCTACTTGCAGATTTTTAGTTTTGGAGCTAGTAGAAGAAATTTCAGACATAAGCATAAGATTTTCCTTTTTCAACTCAGAATTTTCACTGCTGAGTTTTTCATTCTTTTGGAAAAGCTTTAGATTTTCAGATTTTAAATCTTTATTTTTGAAACTCAATTTTCTAGATTCTTCAAATAGTTCTTGAAAAGCATCTAGAAGTTCTTCAAAGGAAAAATCAAAGATTTCACTTACCGAACTTTCGTTTGCCATGAAGCACATATTTGCAGTTTCGGCTTCATCATCACTTGACTCTTCACTAGTGGATGGTTCTGAATCATCCCATTGAGCATGCAGAGCCTTTTTCTTGAAGAACCTCTTCTTTGGTTCCTCAGTCTTGGACTTTCTTTTGAGAAGGAGACAGTCACGTTTTAAGTGGCCTGGCTTATTACACTGAAAGCACATGGGATCTTCTTTAGGATCTTTTCTTTCCTTGTGTCTGTTTGGAAGCCGGTTCCTTCTCATGAAGCGCTGGAATTTTCTCGTAAGTAGCGTAATTTCTGATTCTTTATCTGAGTCTTCATTCTCAGATAGGGCTGGGAAAGCTAGAGTTTTCTTTACTGGTTGCTCTTCTTCCCTTCTTTCTTTCATGTGGACTTCATAGGCCATAAGATTGCCTATTAAGTCGACCAAAGTAAGCTTAGATAAATCTTGAGATTCTTCAATAGCTGTAGTCTTCTTCTCCCAATCAGTTGTGAGAGATCTCAAGATTTTCTTCACCTTTTCTGTCTGGGAATATGTTACACCCAGAGATTTCAGATCGTTGGTGATGTTGGTGAATCTGGTAAGCATCTCTGTGATGGGTTCATCTTTGTTCATTTTGAACAACTCATATTTTCTAACAAGAGATGAGATTTTGGCTTCTTTTACTTTGTTGGTTCCTTCATGAATAACCTCCAAAGAATGTCAAATGTCATATGCAGATTCATATATAGATATTCTGTTGAATTCATTTTGATCAATGGCACAATATAAGGCATTCATAGCCTTTGCATTTAGGTTTGCCATTTTCTTTTCTTCATCAGACTATAAGTTATAGTCTGCGGATGGAGATGTGTATGGATGCTCAACAATTTTCCATACAGCAAAGTCTATGGATTTGAGAAAGATAGTCATTCTGCACTTCTAGTATCCATAGTTGGAGCCATTGAAAAAAGGAGGACGAGATGCGTGTTGACCTTCAATATCACGAGCATAAGAGGTAGATGCCATTTGTGCTGGAAGACTTGTTACGTCGAAACCAGCAAACCTGCTCTGATACCAAATGAAATTCCACTAGAGGGGGGGTGAATAGTGATTTACGATAAAGATCGATAAAATAAAATAATCAGGCAATAAGGCACAACACATAAAACACAGAATTTATATTGGTTCGGTCAGTACCCAGACCTACATCCAGTCCCCAAGCAAACCACTTGAGCTTTCCACTATAACATCCGAGTCACCAGATAAATAGTACAACACCCTCTTCCTCAGAGGTCTTCTTCTCTCAACAGAGAAGGACAACACCCTCTTTCACAGAGGTCTTCTTCTCTCAACAGAGAAGGGCAACACCCTCTTTCACAGAGGTCTACTTCTTTCAACAAAGAAGGAAAACAGTGAATAACAGAGTTACAATACTTCCTATAGAACCTTCAGAATGATATGAATGCACGAATGAAGGATTCTCAGAATGTTTTGTTTGTCACTCAGATGATGCTCTTTGTCAAAGAGCTGGACTTGACTTTTTCTCTTTTCTTTCTTTTCTTTCTTTTCTTTTTCTCTTTCTTTTTCAAGGCTCTCTTTTTCAAATATCGAATAGGGATTTTTCTCGTTGTAAGCTCACACGTCTATTCCATTCCATATTGAATAGTTTATTTGAGTGTGTTTATATAGCTTTTGAAAAAGTAGTTGTTGCTTTTTGAAATCATAACTTTTTTGAGATGTGAAATGTCATGTCATTTTCAAAAACATCTTTAGAGAAATTCGAGAATGCCTTTTTCCATAAACAGTGAACTATGGGGTACACTAGTCGTTGTAATATTTTAGGTAATACATATTTTATGTAAAAAGTCTATTTCTTACAATAGTACATTGAACGTTGGATTGTAGTTTTGTTTTTATTCTAATTAATGATTTGAGGTACATAAGTACTTCTTTACTTTAAATGAGTGTAAGTACACTGAGTGCTTTGATCAATATTTGTACATAGTCATGTCAAGTGTTTTCTTTATGTTGTGTTTTTTAAAGTCTTCAGAGATAATGAGGACTAAAAGAAAGTCGACATTCCTTGAGAAGGATATTAACAAGGATTTGTTACAGGAGGTATTTAATGCTTTGTACAAAGAGAATGATGACTTCAAGTAAGTCGACATTCTATGGTTTTGTAAAAAGGTAACTAGAGTCTTTTCAAAACTATATTCTTTGTGTAGCCGATTTTATGTTTTTGTCTTCTTCTTATATTAAAAACATTTCTTTAAAGAAGGTAACTAGAGTTTTTTCAAAACTATATTATAATTGTATTTCTTTGTGTAGCCGATTTTATGTTTTTGTCTTCTTCTTATATTAAAAAACATTTCTTTAAAGAAGGTAACTAGAGTCTTTTCAAAACTATATTATATTGGTTTTTCTCTATGTAGCCGATTTTATGTTTTTGTCTTTTTCCTACATTTCTTTTTCATGTTGTCTTGTATATAGTGTAAGGTACAATTATTACATGACAAAATATCTTTTTCATAAAGGGTTGTAAGAAGGTACAATTATTAGTTTTCAAAAAGGAGCTTTTTGAAACTATCGTATATTTTTATGATATAGTGTTTATGAATGAGTATGTAATATGTAATATGCAAGTTCCTGAAGGTTCTGTTACATATGACTCTAAAGAAGAAAAAAAGTCTTCATCTTGAGGTAGCCGATCTCTTCATTTGAACTTTAGGAATGCATGGCTCATCAAGCTTTTTCTTCAAGGAGTATGATTGCACCATAGTTGTACTTGAACAGGAAGTCTCCATCCTTATTGGGTGAGATATCCTTGCATCAAATACTCGTTAGATTTATGGCAAAGCATATTCAATCATAATATAACATTTTTCAAAAGGACATATTATCATATCATATAAAATCAAATACGACAGTGTATCATATTATGTGACATCAAAACAGAGTTTCTCAACACTTGCTAGCTGATCATTTGACGCAGGTCGCTGCCTCTTCTCCATTTCCCTCCTTCGACCCAGCCAGCAGAGAACTCAACGTGTTCTCCATTTCATTCAGTCCAGCTACATCACCATTTGATTTAGGTGACCATGTTTTGTTTAAAGCTTAATGCTAAATTTCTGTTTTATGAAGCTATGGGCTGGAATTTCACCATTTGATTTAGGTGATCATGTTTTATTTAAGCTTAATGCTAAAATTCCTGTTTTATGAAGCTATGGCTGGAATATCACCATTTGATTTAGGTGATCATGTTTTGTTTAAGCTTAATGCTATAATTCCAGTTTCATGAAGTTATGGCTGGAATATCACCATTTGTTTTATGAGATTTTGTTTAGCTTGCTGCTAAAATTCCTGTTTTATGAAGCTATGGCTGGAATATCACCATTTGATTTAGGTGATCATGTTTTGTTTAAGCTTAATGCTACAATTCCTGTTTCATGAAGTTATGGCTGGAATATCACCATTTGTTTTATGAGATTTTGTTTAGCTTGCTGCTAAAATTCCTGTTTTATGAAGCTATGGATGGAACATCACCATTGGTTTTATGAGATTTTGTTTAGCTTGATGCTAAAATTCCTGTTTTATGAAGCTATGGCTGGAATATCACCATTTGTTTTATGAGATTTTGTTTAGCTTGATGTTCAAATTCCTGTTTTATGAAGCTATGTTGGAACATCATCATTTGATTTATGAGATTTTGTTTAGCTTAATGCTAAAATTCCTGTTTTATGAAGCTATGGCTGGAACATTCACCATTTGATTTATGAGATCATGCTTAGCTTAATGCTAAATTCTTGTTTGCTGTATTGTTATAATATCACCCCATTTGCAGCACCAATTATACATATTGTTTCATCATTTTCCACAACATTTTCACCTTTTCACTAAGCTTTTCATATCCTTTTCATGATATCCTTGAAATAGCCCATGATGCTTCCACAACCCATTTCCTGCACATATTCATTTTCTGCTGCAGGTGTGCAGTCTTGATAACTAGCCACATTCATGAACGGATATATCCATATCCGTTCATGATCTCTATGCCATATTTTGCATGCTTCATTATTGATATATAGAGGAGCTTCAAATTCGATTTTACTGAAAAATATGTTATAATTTAGAAATTACAGCTTTGTAAAATCACCTACAGAAACTGTATATACCTGTATTTTCTGATTTTACCCATTATATGGAATTTCCATTAATATGTATATATTTTTCATTATATGTATATATATGTCTATATATATGTATATCTATTGTATATCTACCTATATTTATACATATATATGTATATATATGTATGTTATATATATATACATATATATATATACTTATATATATGTATTATATCCCTTCATGTGCACTTGTTATCACATATATTTTCTTTTCTTTTACTTCTTGTAAATATATATTCATTATCCTATATCATTTATCATAAATTCAAGTATTTCTATATCTACATGTATATCTTCGTTGTACATAGTATATATACCCATTTTCTTGTTTATCTTGTACTAACTCTCATTTTGCAGGAAAATCTAGAAGATGCTGATTCCTTGGTTCCATTTCATTTTTTTTTACTTTATGTTATCAATGTAACAATCCAATGTAAACCTTGGAATAAGATTTACTTTTACTGCTTAGATTAGGCCGCATCTCATATAGTTTGATTTCAGTAACATCCTGATTCTATGATGCATATATCTCAATTTTTCAAAATTCACCATGGATGAACACGAATGGCACGTGCACCAACTCTTAGAGAGTTGATGAACTCGGTGGAGTCCATATTTACGGCCTTAGTCGAAATATGGACGAGACCCAGATCCATCATCTCTCTACCAGTCACATTGAGCCTACACTCTTAGGCTATCTTGAAAATGCACCTCATATTTCTAATGTTTTCAAAATATTGTGAATTAACTCAAATAAACCCTAAATATATTCATGGCCCCAGTCAGAATATGTGAAGGATTTACTTTGGCTTAATCCACATTTTTCCAACAATTTTTTTCAGAAATCTTTTCAAACTGCATTCATTCATTCAAATCATCTGCATCATTTGTTTTTCTCATGATTTTCTCAAGAAATTTTCACTTCATGGAATCGATTTCTCAAAAAACTATGATGATATTCGGAGTTGGATTTTCCAAATCAAAGTTTTCCTGTGATTTTCCTTGAAAATATTATTTTCTTAAGATGCTTTCAAAAGGGAATTTTCATCTTTTTCATAAAATCAAAATCGATTTTCAGAGATTTCAAGGACAATGTTTCCAGGATATCAATTTCCTATGTTTTGAATTTCTTTCTCCAATGAGTTTTCCTACAAAATTTGCTATCATTTTCCTAAGAAAATTCTCAAAATCTGAGTTTTTCCTGACAAGTGTTTTCCTTTTCAAATATTCATCTTTTCTCAAGATTTTCCTGAGATTCTCATTTCTTCATGATTTTCCAAATCTTTATAAACTTTCTCAAGATTTTCCTGAAATTCTCATTTCTTCATGATTTTCCAAATCTTTATAAACTTTCCGAAGATTTTCTCGAGATTCTCACTTCTTCAAGATTTTCCAAATCTTTATAAACTTTCTCAAGATTTCAAACCTTCTTCGTCTGAGTTTCCTGAGAGATTGATTTCCATCTTTTTCCTGAGAAATGCTTTTCAACTCCAAATGTTTTCTAAGCATACATCATATTTTCCAATTTTACATTTTCCAAAAATCTCATAGCACATGCCTGAATTCTCTGTGCATTTAGGATAGAATACAATTTCGATAATTTTGCTAAGTCAAGCACAATTTTGGTCCTTGGTTCGATTACCCCTGTTAAAGGCAGCAGGAACGGTCGAACCTCGTACCGACAGGTCGAGCCCTATCCCATAGATTTTCCTGCAATTTTCAAAACGGAGGCGAGTATTTCAAAATAATTTCCAAAATCCGGTCAAGTTTGAATCGCGAAAGCATTTTCCTCTCTCTTCCGCAAGGAAGGGAAGACGGGAAAAATTTTGCGACGATAACAGGGAATAGCATAAAGATGATTCTCTTGCTGTAACGCAGGAGGGGATGGAATGCCATAAGGAAAAGAATGAGAGTTAAAAAAAAATTAACGCCAGATGTAGTGCCTATGTCAAGGGCACACTTCGCTGTATGATGAACCCCTTTGGGTCTCGTTGGATGCCATGACATGCAAAAATTCTTTGTTCTGAATCGAAAAGAAAAGGAAAAAAAAAATTGCTCCAGGCTAAAACATTTTCCAGTGAAATGAGAATGAACCCACTAAAGGGATTAATATGCAAGGTAAGGTCTTGAGGTTGTGCCAATGTCAGAGTTTAGAAGGAATAGACCCCGAAGGCGATTCACTGAAATATCAAGAGACCTCTGCTCGCTGCCATTTTCTTGAGTCGATGGCAACACCCTTGTGGACTACTCTAAGAAACATCTACCACCCTTGATTTGGGGCAAATCCCCGATGAAACCAGGAAAATCACCATGAAAATCTGATTTGAAAACTTTTTGATGGAAAAACAAGCATCGTTTCGTAGGAGCTTAAAATCTTTTAAAATAAATCAGACCCAAATACAGCTAAAACCTACTTTTGGAGGGGTCGATGGTGCCATTAAGAGGCGTCCTCAATCCTCAATGCATGACCCACCATGAAGATAAACCACATCCACTCAAAGAAAATGGATTTACCACATATATCACCTGAATACCAGACCTAATTAGCAGAGTGTAGATATAAGATGGCTTCTCACCTACTGTCTTGAACTGTTTGCCTTCCGGATGACGCCCTTTTGAGGCTGGTTTATTGAATGGAGGAGGCGCAGCGCTCGGGACTGACTGCAGGAAAAGGGGACTTCTTATGTATACCTTGCCGATCCACTGAAGTCTTCTGGTTCTTCCTAAAAGGGGGAGCCAATGAGAGAAGGGGAGCTCCTCTTGGCCTATTCGGTTGGAGGGAAATGAAGGTCGGCCTTGTGAAAAGGGGAGAGAATGAGTTGAAGAGCAGGGGTTAGGGGAAATCGCTGATGGGGTTGACCCCCTGCTAGCCGAGAGGGAAAGTGCTGAAAAGGGGGGAGTGAAGCGATAGATTTCAAAATGAAGACCCCTTTCTTAATAGCCAGCCATTTGGTTTTTCCCCCAAATCCGCCCCTTTTCCATCAACTTTTGCTAATCTTTAAAAACTGATTTTTGAAATTTTTTGAAAAAGAGAACTCGCCATTTTGAGAGGGGGATGGCTCCCTTTCTCTGAGAAAAAAAAATTTGAAACTTTGGTAAAATAAAAGTTTTGGGGTTGAAAAGTAATAATAATAAAAAAAACAAAACAAAATGATAAAACGAATTTTGTTTCTTTTTTCTTTATTTTTCTCTTTTTTTTTAAGGTGGTGCCACCTCATTGGTTTAATAAAACTTTTTTTTGAAGTAAAAAAAAAGAACATTTTTCTTGGCAAGAAGCTTTAGTGGGGCGCCACCTACGTGGGCCCACTAATTTTCTTATTAAAAAATTAAATTAAATGAAAGAGTTTTATAAATTGGTGCCACCTCCGAATGGGCACTATTTTGAAAATAAGAGAAATTTTTGAGAATTTGAGTGTGACACCGCTTCGAGGTGGGTCCCACGTCATTTATTTGAAATAAAAGCCAAAATATTTTTTTTTGGGATTTTCATAATTGTAGGCTAGTTTTAGAAATCTTGAAGCAAAGTTTGGCTTGATTTCAAAACTTAGAAGAAAATGGTTCTTCAGGGCAAAATTTAGAAAGATGCGGAGAAATTCAGAGAAATTCGGAGCCCTTTTTGTAAAAGTTTGAAATAAGGTCTTACGAATTTGAAATTGTGTCCCCCTCTTTTCAACTGACGAAATTTTGAAAATCAATGTCAAAAACTATCCAGATCGTTTTCTTGAGAAAACTTTTGTAATTCGAAGCCCTGGGGGTAAAATGGGAAAAATTGGTGATTTTGATGGCCCAGGGTTTTGAAAACCAACTTTGAAAAGTTTAGAAATCAAATCTGGATTGACAATTTTGAAAATCCGGAGTTCTGGATCTCAAAATAACATGTTGTGCAGTGAGATGATATGAAATGCTCATACGATGCTATGCAAAGACATGTTTCCTAAAATGCCCCTCTGAATTAGGGCTTGAAAGTTCTAGCTTCTTGTCGAGAGTAGGATTTTAAAATTTTGCAGTTTAAAGCTATTTCTGAGTCCAAATAGAGAAATTTTAAGACTCGAGAATGGAATTTAGGACTTTCTGCAAGGTTTAATCTTGAAAAATGACCATTTTGCTCTTCATTGGTTCCGGAGAACCGAAATGTGATGATTGATGAATATATTAGAAAGGTGAGTGAAAATTTGGGGTGTTTACAGATGCCCCTCTTTGCTACTAAGCAGGCTCGTGGCTGAGCTTAGTGGCGAAGAAAAACACTCCAAATTTGGGCTATATATGAAAAAAATGCCCCAGTTAGAAGGATGTGAGAAAATTAGCCCGAGGAAGATGGTAGATATGAACTGGAGAATGAAGAGGAATAGATTCGCTCTATGACGGTGAAGTTCAGGTTTTTGCCCTTAACCTGGATGGGACGGAAATACCTCGTATGGAACGAAGCTCAGGTTTGACCCTTAACCTGATTGGGGAACGATATATCTCATAAAATGAGACTCAGATTTATACCCTTATCCTGATCGAGCGGAAAATGAAATACCTCTTTGATTGAGGCTCAGGTTTGTACCCTTATCTTGATTGGGAAGAAAGTGAAATACCTCATCAAAGGAGGCTCAGGTTTGTACCCTTATCCTGATTGGGCGGAAAATGAAATACCTCTTTGAATGAGGCTCAGGTTTATACCCTTATCCTGATCGGGCGGAAATAAAATACCTCATCAAATGAGGCTCAGGTTTATACCCTTATCCTGATCGGGCGGAAAATGAAATACCTCATCAAATGAGGCTCAGGTTTGTACCCTTAACCTGATCGGGCGGAAATGAAATACCTCATCAAATGAGGCTCAGGTTTGTACCCTTATCCTGATCGGGCGAAAAATGAAATACCTCATCAAATGAGGCTCAGGTTTGTACCCTTAACCTGATCGAGCGAAAATGAAATACCTCATTAAATGAGGCTCAGGTTTGTACCCTTAACCTGATCGGGCGGAAAATGTAAATGAATGGAATCTTCGAAAGAAGAGACCATGATGGAACCTTCAGATTTTGCACAATAAATCCGACAAGGGTTTTGCAAAAGGAAGGAAAATGGAGTCCCTAAAGCTTGAAAAGGGGTTGATCTTGGGCGTCCCATTTCTGAGACTAAATAGCTTTTGAAATTGCCTTTTGCAAGAAAATGATTGGTGGTTCGACCTTGAACCAAAATGGGACTGTCTATTGTTGGACAGTGGGGACACAAGGAAGTGTGCAAATCTGAGAGCTGACGCTATCGAAGAAGGGAAGGAATCAAGTCCTTAAGAGGGATGTAAAATTGGTGTCAGGATGCATAAAAAACGGACATCAAGCTCTCGCTTCATGACAGGATATCTAGAAAATATCATCAAAATGTTGAGAATTTTGTTGTTGATTCAAAGTATTTTAAAATGATGCATATCGTTGCAAAAATATTCATTCTTTTCTACCTGAAGTGTTACCTCCAAATGAGATTCACTTCGTAGAATCGAGATTGGAAATCCAAATTGCTTGTGATTGACCTTCTTCAAGGAAGCTATCAATTTCCTTGATATGAACAGGAAAGAGAATTTGATATTATGAAAGCAATTGATGAAAGCGTATTGATAATAGCATTTTACAAGTTTAAAGAAGATTCTTGATAGATTTGGCAGTTTGATATCCTGGGAGCTTCTCTCATGATAATATTTCTGCACTCTTTTGGCTCTTTTGGGCTTTGGCTACATTCTCCTTCATTTTGGAGATGTTCTGACCTTTTCTCTCATTTTTTCCCCTCTCTTTCTCTCTTTTTGGAAGGGTACGCCACAAACTCCTTCAACTTGGAGATGTTTCGATCCTTCTTGGACGATGTTGGCTCATGGGTTTAGAAATCTTTGGATGATAGCTGAAATTAAATATCTTTTAGGGATTGTCGGGAGGTTCATCGCATCTGCCTTGATCTCGACAGTGCTTTGGACTTTCTCTGAAAGGATTCGTCACAAACTCCGTCATCTTGGAGATGTTTCAAATCTTCTTTGGCCCTGGGGGTCCACTCGCTTGATTCGCCTTCATCTTGACGACAATTGAGAGATCCCTTTTGTGGATATTTAATTGTGGCTTAGGTGATTTTTGAGGAGACAGAGCTTGGATGAATTCTCTCTTTTTAGCGCTCAGGATATTTCCACTGCCTCATTTTTTTTTTGCAAGAATAGTCTTTAAAGATGTGCCATTGGCTGTGATCAATATCAATCATTTATGGCTTTGCACTAACATTGAATTTTCTTTTGCTGGCCATATCGAGGATTTATCTTTCATCCTTTTGGTTGGCCAATAGAAAGAATTTGAGTTTTGAATCCCTTTTCGCAAAAGCTTCACTCTTTTGGAAGTAATGCTGAAGGTAAACTGAGGTAGAGATTTGTGCAATAAGGATTCTGAAATCAACAAATGATTTGATTTGACAAATTGACGAAGTTTTCTTGAAATCCTGGGTGAAAGAGAGCATTTGAGGTCTGGTCCAATACATCCGTGATGAAAATTCCCCTCTATTTTTCCCCAAAAAGAGAGACTCAGGCTTAGCCCTTACCTGAATGGAAAATGGGAAATACTTCTCTCTTCCTTAAAGAGGAGGTGTTTGCAAAATGAACTTTTGAAGAGAAATTAAGCTTTCGTCAAAGCTCTCTAACATTAGGCTTCTCTTATAGAAAGGGGGCCGATAATAGTGAGGTCTGAAAATTGGGTCATGAAAGGAACGAGTCCATCACACTCTCCCTGAAAAGGGGGTCCTTCATGACGAAAATGACCTATTAGAAATGGTTGATATTTTGGAAGTGGTATTTTTAAAATAATATTTTCAATAAAATCTTTGGAAAATCGTCAACCAAAAGTAAATAACCGACTTTCCACGAAGTGGTAAGTACGGGTCGAATCCACAGGAAACGGGAGTTACTCAAATATTTTTAAGAAATTTTATTTATTAATCAATAAACACTAGTTATAATTACAATGCTAAAACAATTACAAATTAACACTACAACTAATGAGAAAAGCTCTTCAGTCTTCTGTTGCACGCCAAGGGTATTTCTGTCTTTTCGCCACTGCTCAACTTTCACACTTGGACAAAAATCCCTGAAAAAAGGTTATGATTTTAAACCTAAAAACACAGCAAAATACAAAGTTAGTAACTAATTTAATGAAACTAAACAAAAATATAAATTAAACCTAATTCTAAATAATTTAAACAACTAAAACCTAATTAATAATAAAATAATAAAAAAATATCAAACTAATTCTAAAATCAATTAATCTAAGTCTAACAATGTTGTATGATGCAGATGTAACACTTAAAATGCAGAAACTGATGAAAACAGACCGAAAATGCCTAAAAGAATAAAATTACCAATCTACCCCTAACTAGTGCAAAATAGACTTCCGACAGCTCTTTGGAAAATGACTGTTTGACAAAGCAAACAAGGTCCGATTTTCCCGAAATTTATTCTATTATGTAACTAACAGATTCAAGAATTTGGCAGTTTTTACATAATTAAAAAATGATATCTGGAACTCCAGATATAAGCGTTTCAAAACTGGAAAAAATCTGGATATCGCAGGTCCCGAAATTTCAAAATCCGAAAAAGCAGTTCTCACAAAACGCTTAAAAATCAGACCAAACCAACTCGAATCGATCTGAAATTTGGTATGCAGACAGATAACACACTAATAAAGTGAATAGAAAATTAATATTTGGAAAACTTGAAATTTTTGTACATGAAATGACGACAGTGCGACAAGGCAAAAATCGGGTTTTGAATTCAATTCACTATTCACTTTGTAAGTCTATTTTAAACACTAAGGATGCAATCTAACCCTAATGCAAACCTAAATGATACTGAATAACAATGTATATGCAGCTACTATATGCAGTTATGCTAAATGAAATGCAAATGAAATATAATATGCAAATTATGATTAAGGCTAAGTTAAATACCAATGCAAATGCAACTAATATATTTAAATGTGCACACCTAACTAGATGAATGAGCAACTGAAGTTACTAAGACTAAATACAAATTAGCTAAATGAGAATAACAAAAAACAAACACTCACTAACTAATTATAAGTCAAAAAGACATCTATTTCTAAAATATAATAAATTTGAACACAGAACCACTCAACTAACTAACTTTCTATTTAATATTAACTAAACTAAAATTAACTACACAACTAAAGACCAAAGGGGGTGTGGGTTTAAAGTTTGGAATGGGTTAAGTTCACGCACCACACAGATGGTTCAACTGGGTTGACCCACCTCGACACTTTCTAATTTAAGAACTAAAGAAAAATTAAAACCAAATTAAAATATCCTAATTAATAACCTAATTACTAACCTATGGTTAATACACTTAACTAAAGTAATTAAACCTAATGTCAATGTAGACTTACTAAAAAGACTTAATGTTAATATTTATCTAAGTCAATAACACAAAATAGACAATGGAGTTACTAATTAATCAAATCCAAAATTGGCAAGTGGAGAGCCTCCCAATTCATCCAACTCAAAGAATTCTTCAAAACCAAATTGGAAACCTTGACTAGTTTAAATCGTCCAGCCCAAAATAGTCTACACTAATTGACCTTGCCTTAAAAGCAACCAAATAATCTTAAATATCTACCCAAATCCTTGAAAACTTTTTAAGAAAGGAATTTGAAATTCAAGATTAGTTTCCAAAAATGTCTAGAGGAGGGAAGGATCTCTCCTTAATGGGATTGCAAATCACTTTAGAAAATTGTGAAAGGAGAAATCGTCCAACCCTTAGACCACACGATTTGGACTTTCTAAAAACAAAGATAAACCCAATCCTTTCTTAAAACCGTGGATACTCTTTTGAAAAGTAAATGGGATTTTCAAACTTGGTTTCTAAAAAGGTAAAAGACAAATTCCTAGGCTGGACACCAACTTTCAACCTTGCTTTAGATATATTCCACGAATTTGAAAAGATTCAAGATTGCCAAATTCGAATTCCATCAATTAATGACCCTTATCTAGAATTTGATTTACCCTAGAGTATGAAATCAATCTATTACTAAAGCAATGGTTAATATATAATGAATATCAACTAGAAAAAAATTGGAAAAGATTATATGTTAACAATAAAGGAAATAGCTCCTAATTCAAACTTACCAAATCTTTCACTAAAAACGTCCAAAGTAGCCAATACCTAATACAATGCACCTAGACACACTAAAGGCTTTCTAAATACACAAAACACTTAACAAAAATAGCCTAGAGCTCAAGTGGAGCTCTAATGGCTGACGCCCTTCCTTGGGAAAGACAACTAACTAAAATACTAAAATCAAAATGTGACAATTATGCTAATACAACCATGGAAATAACTAAATTAAATTAGCATACAGCTACAACTAACAATCTAAACTAACTAAAATCTAAACAAGTTATCTAATATGCTGGGAATTAAGACAATCTAAAAAAAAAACTGTAATTGCAATCTAGCTACACGCCTACCCTAAGCACAAAACCTTGAAAATAAGTAACACTAAATTTACCATAAAATAAACGTCTACCTTAACTAAAACATTAATCAACAAATTAGGCTAATGTAATAATTTGAAACTAATGGAAAAGTCCTACAGCCGACTGGACAATACTACAATCAAGAGAACATTAAAACTCGATTTTTTTTATTTTTCTCAATATAACTAAAACACACAAAACACTAAAACATTAAAACAATATTTAGAACAATCCTAAAATGAAGACCTTAATCAACACAACCTTCACGAAACTGTGAAACTAACAGGACGCAGGCAGACCACACGACTTACACAATGGAAGCACACGAACTTACCCAAGTTCAATCCTAATCCAACGACTATTTCAAAACAAATCACACAATAGGTATAGAATCAAACCAACATATCCCTTCAACTAAAACAGATCTAGAACATACAGGACACAGATATAACAAATCAAATCATGCAATAGAACCACAAAGAAAATTTTCAGAACTTACACTTATTAACACACAAAGATCGACTAGAATTAATCTAGCCGATTTTTTTTTCTTTTTAATTGAAACAATACTCAATCAACCCAACGACCAAATGAAATCAAAATGAACTTTTTAACTGGTTTTTCTGTAAAAAGAACACCATGAAACACGCTGGACAGAAATGAAAAATCGGCTAGAATAACATCTAGCCGATTTACACGTTTTGGATGAAAACAAGGGAAAAACAAGACTCGAACACAAAAACAAGGAAATCAAACCTAGATCTACCGTGATGGTCTGTGCACGAGTTCTATACTAGGGTTGAAATAAGAAAAATACAGTAAACACACAGAAAATAAAACATAAAAACAAGCACACACGTTTTAGGCTTTAACTAGAAGAAAAGAGAGAAGAAGACCTACCTCCAGGGCGATCCAACGATTGTGGGGGAGAAGAGAGCGGACAATGGCCTTAGCTTGACGTCCCAGACGGTTCGAGAATGCTGGAATATCACCACGAGCAGGGTTTCTTCAGCTGCAACACGTTGGAGATCCACCGAAGATGAAACGGGTGCCGATTCGCGATCGGAGGGATTAGAAAACCGGATGGAGGTAGGGCCGACTCATCTTGTTGGGGTGTTTCACACTTTCAAGCAAGATAAATGGTCTCCACCTCTACTACACCTGCAAAAACACAACAAATGGTGATTAAACACAACAAGGATGCTAAAGAAACGAACAGAAATGAGAAGGGAGATGGAAGAATGCTTGATTTCAAGCAAAAACCCAATCTTCAATGGAGAATGAGATGGAATGAGGGGTTGGAAGGGGGATGGAGTTAGATTCACTGTAGGAGGCGCCAATCCCAATGCCAAAGATGTCTAGGTCTATTCTAAAAAGTATATTTATACTTTTTGGTATTTTAAAAAACAAGGTTATAATGAAATTTTTTACCCTGCACCACTTTTTTGGGGGGGTTTCTGTAAAACTTTTTCTAAATGAGTATGGATATGCGTGTGGGTTGGATTTGGGCTTTCTAAAGGTTGATCCAAGGTCCAAATAGCCTAATTGGGTCGGATATGGATCCGATCCACTTCGAAATCCGTGCCCGAACACTGAAATAACCATAACTCTCTCATTTTAACTTCGATTTCTCTGAAATTCGAACCACAACCCCTTACTATCAAAATGCATCTAAACATGGGTTTAAAACCTTAATCTCACTACAAAATGCATGAATAACTTGTTAACATGATGTGCATTTCATGCATCATCAAGAAAAATTAGGGTGGCCACAAGAAAAGTGAGTCTCCGTCGAGCCTCTTCCTTTAAAAGGGTTCCTTGTGTGAAATTGGAAATTGTTTTGTAAACGGTTCACTAAGACGCGAGTCCCTTCAAACTCTTCCTAAAAGGGGGCTAAGTGAACGAATTGGATAGCATGCGAAAAGAACGAGCTCCCTCGAACTCTCCCTAAAAAGGGTCTCTCGCAAGAGAAAATGATTGAAATTGGATATTGAGATTGATTGACCCAAAGGTCGAAATTGGAAATTAGAAAATTGATTGTTTGGAAATTGGATGACCCGGAGGTCGAAATTGGATGACCTAACGGTCGAAATTGGGAATTGGTTGACCAAAAGGTTGAAATTGTGTGACCCGAAAGTCGAAATTGAGAATTGAGTGACCTAGAGGTCAAAATTGGAAATTAAATTTGATCCGAATATTTGAATTGAAAATTGGTGGGCAAAATATCAAATTTGAGAAATCGGCTGACCCTGAGGATCGACATAACTTGGATCAATGCAGGAGAATAAATGGCTCGAGTCAGAACTCGAATAAAGTAGAGACATCACGAGTCGGAACCTGGATCAACAAAGGATGATGAGTTAGGATCAGAGCTCGAATAAATAAAGAGATCTCGAGTCGAAACCCAGATCAACAAAAGAAAATGAAGTGATCGAATTAGAGCTTGAATAAGTAAAGAGATCTCGAGTCGGAACTCGGATCAACAAAAGAAAATAAAGAGCTCGAATCTGAGCTTGAATAAGATAGAGAGATCTCGAGTTGGAACTCGGATCAAAAAAAGAAAATGAAGAGCTCGAATCACGAGTCGGAATTTAGATCAATAAAAGGAAATGAAGAGCTCGAATCAGAGCTCGAATAAGGTAAAGACATCACAAGTCGGAACTCGGATCAACAAAAGAAAATAAAGAGCTCGAATTACGAGTCGAAACTCGGATCAATAAAAGGAAATGAAGAGCTCGAATCAGAGCTCGATTAAGGTAAAGAGATTACGAGTCAGAACTGGGATCAACAAAAGAAAATGATTTAAGGGAAAACCTGAGTCGGAACTCGATTCTTCAAAAGAAAAAGTAATTTAAAGAAAACCTGAGTCGGAACTCAGATCTTCAAAAGAAAAAAATGATTTGAAGGAAAACCTGAGTCGGAACTCGGTTTTTCAAAGGAAGATAATTTGAATAAAAACCTGAGTCAGAACTCGGTTTTCAAAGACCGACTTAAAAGTTGAATTTTGAAAATGTACCAATTTGAGTGCTAGGTTTTGGTTCAGTACTGGTGATTATCTTTCAGTTTTGAATCATTAGGAATTGTGATGGGACTGTTTGTTGAAATCCCAATACTGACCAGATTGTTATTAATGCAGTTGAATACAAATTGATGCACATGAATGCATGAGTGTATAAAATGAGAGATTTGTTTATCCTGCCTGCATACAGAACAATTTTTTTTTTTTTTTTAAAAATGCCCCAGTGTAACTGGGAAAGAAAGTTTGATCATTATTTGAAGAAAATAGGAGGATTACAAGAGGAGACTAAATGTTTCATGTATAGAACTTTGCAAGTGTCGAGCATTAATGGGATCTGGCAATTCTACCCCATTGGCATTGATGAGCCGATATGAGTTGCGGAGTAATGCTTCTTTGATGACATATGGACCTTCCCAAATTGGCCACCATTTCCCGCCAGGATGATGCTTGAGATAAGCTGTGGATTGAAGTACTAAATCATTGACTTTGAATCTTCTTTCGATGACAGACTTTGCGTACTACCTGACTATTCTCTGTCGATAGGATTGAGCATGTTCTGCTGCTTTTAGCCTTCTCTCGTCGAGCAAGTCTAGTTGTACCAGTCGTTGCTGTTGGTATTGAGCAAGGGGTAGTTCTAGATGTGATACAAATTTTAAAGCAGACTTCTGGACATGTAGCGGCAATACTACTTCTATTCCATAGACCAATTCTGATGGAGTAGCATTCGTTGGAGTGCGGATGGTGGTCCGGTAGGCCCATAGTGCATCATGGATCTTCTCATGCCAGTCATGACCTGTTTCCACAGTTCGCTCCAAGATACGAATTAAAATTTTGTTAGTGGTCTCTGCCTGACCATTTCCTTGAGGATAGTAGGGAGCGGAAAAATGATGATAGATTTTGAATTTTGAGCAAAATGTCTTCATCTTTTCATTCCTGAAATGACTGTCATTATCTGACACGATGTCATGCGGGATGCCGAAACGGCAAAGGATGCTCTTGTGGATGAAAGAAACCACGTGTCGGCCTTCCACTGTGCGAAGAGTGATAGCTTCTACCCACTTGGTGAAATATTCTGTTGCGGCAAGGAAGTATTTGTGGCCATTTGAAGCGAAGGGACTGATGGGACCTACGACATCGAAGGCTCACATAGAGAACGGCCATGGAGAGACAACATATTGCAAATATGTTGCTGGAGCATGGATGGAAGGTGCGTGTATTTGGAAATGAATACACTTCTTCACATACTGATAACAGTCTTGCTGCATAGTTTTCCAATAGTAACCTGCTCTGACGATCTGCTTGACAAGGGTTTGGTAGCCGACGTGGCCACCACAAATGCCTTCCTGTGCTTCTCACACGACTTCTTTGGTTTTGTCTTCATCTAAACATCTGGAATATTCTGAACTAAATCCATGATGATAGAGGACATTGGCCAGAATGAAGTATCGAGTAGACATACACTGGATTGCTTGCTGCTCTTTCTTTGAGAGCTCTGGAGGAAATTCATCAGTTTCTATGAAAGTTTTGATGTTGTAATACCAAAGCTTCTTCTTCTGCTCAACTTGGTTTACTTGTTCTGTTGGAAGGAAAGCAGGTTGGTGAAGTCTGCCAATTTCAAAAGAGCGACAAGATTCTCCATTTTTGAATGTCATAATGAAGCCTAGGCTGGCTAAGCTATCAGCCACTTGATTGAAATCTCTCTTGATATGAAAGAGCTTAAATTCTTCAAACTTGCTGACAAGAGCTGAAACGATCTTCTGATAAGAAAATAGTTGTTGATCTTTGACTTGCCATTTGGCTCGGACTTGATTGACAACGAGCAATGAGTCGTCGTAGGCATGCACTCTCTTAACATTGAAGTCTAGTAGAATCTTTAGACCTTGAATCAGGGCTTCATACTCAGCCATATTGTGGGTACATTAGAAATCTAATTTGAGAGAAAATGGAATCATCTCCTTCTCAGGAGTGATTAATAAAATTTTAATGCCTATTCCAGCCATGTTCTTGGAACCGTCGAAAAATAAATTCCAGATAGGAGGCTGCTGAATATTGTAGATTTGCTCATCTGGGAAGTCATCTTCGACTTTCACTTCTTCTGCCAGAGGAAAATCTGCTAATTGATTTGCGATTGCCTGGCCTTTAATTGATTGCTGCGAGACATATTCTAGGTCATACTGTATCAGTAAGACTTGTCATTTGGCGACTCGTCCGCTGAGGAAGGGTTGCTCCAAGATGTATTTGAGAGGATTGAGTTTGGATAAGATTTTGACTTCAGATGCTAGCAGGTAGTGTCTTAGCTTCTGACACATCCATACCAGAGCTAGGCAGGTCTTTTCTATTTGAGAGTATTTCTTTTCATAGACTATGAAAGTCTTACTCACATAATAAATGGCGTGCTCTATCAGGCTGTCTTCTTTATACTGTATCAAGAATCCGCCGCATGCGACTTGATTGACTGAGATATATAGCAAAAAAGGTTTTCCCAATTTTGGTGGCTTCAAGATTGGAGGATTGAGGAGATACTTCTTGATCCGATCGAATGATTGCTGACATTCTGGTCCCCATTCGAACTTCACTCCTTTTCTGAGTAAGTAATTGAAAGGCTCGCATCTCATTGCCAAGTTGGAAATAAATCGCCGGATTGATTGCATACGTCCCTGAAGGCTACGCAATTCTTTGAGATTCTTCAGAGGTGGCATATCAATGATAGCCTTTGCTTTAGCAGGATCAATTTCAATTCTCTTTTTGCTGACCAGAAAACCCAACAATGTGCCTTATTCGACTCCAAAGACACACTTTTGCGGGTTAAGCCTTAACTTATAAAGAATGAGTCTCTTAAATACTTGGTCAAGAGCTTCAAGGTGATCTTCTTCCTCTTTAGATTTTACGAGGATATCATCAACATACGCATCCATGATTTTGCGCATCTGATCGTGAAATATAACGGTCATTGCTCGTTGATACGTTGCTCCCGCATTCTTGAGCCCAAAAGGCATAACTGTATAGTAGAAAGTGCCCCAAGGCGTAGTGAAGAAAGTTTTTGATTGGTCGCGGGCGGCCAACTTAATCTGATTGTAGCCGGAATATCCATCCATGAAAGAGAACATGGCGTGTCCTGCTGTGCTGTCGACTAGAAGATCGATGCTTGGAAGTGGATAATCATTTTTCAGAGTTGCTTTATTGAGGTCTCTGAAGTCTAGGCAAATCCTCACTTTGCCACTTTTCTTCGGGACGACGACAATATTGGCTAACCAATCTGGGTAGTCAATAGTTCGGATAAATCCTGCTTTGAGTAAACTTCGAGTCCTTCTTTGACTTGTTGTTCTATCTTGGGATCCATTTTCCTCAGCTTTTGCTTAACTGGCTTAGCATTTGGCTTCAGGACGAGACAGTGTTTGACCAATTTGAGGTCTAAGCCCGTCATATTGTCATATGTCCATGCGAACACTTCTTCATGCTATTTGAGAAAATTTGTAAGCCTTTCCTTCTCTTCCGGGCTTAGTCTGGTTCTAATTTGGAGAATTTTGGGATCTTCCTCTGAACCGATATTGACATCTTCAGTCGGATCTTGCACTAGAGTAGACGGTTCATCCTGCTTCTGAGCTGAGGAGAACTCTGGTAATTCTTGGAGAGACTGATCAAATTTTGCATGATCGTCTGACTGCTTTGTAACTTTGCCATCTTCAGTGCTTGCTTTGACTCTGTGAATTGTTGCTGACTTCTGAAAAGCCTTGGGATTGAGAACAAGCTTCTTGATTGTCCGAGAAGTCATTCTGAAATTTTGGATAAGAAATTTGGTTCAGATAAAAATTGCCCATCGTAAGACAAGCAATCATTTGAAGAGAACTATGCATAAAATGGCATTAAAAATTATAAAATGAAGAGATGGACGGAAAGGAGACAGATGGCATCCAGATAGACAAAGAAACTTGAAATTTTATTGATTTTAAATTGATCAAAGACATTGATAAAATGAGACATTTATTTTGGAAAGAATAGAAAGAAAATAACAAATGGTCTTCAATGTGCCCCTTTGACAAAAACAGTCTTCTTTGGTGAGCTTCCGCTGGAGAACCCTAGTCCTGCTCTATGGGGACGATGCTTTTGGATCACTGGCTCGATGTGGCCATCTTCATTTTTGCCTAGTCCTTTGAAGGGTTGATAATCGTGCTTCAGGAGTAAATCAAATCTCTTTCTTGCCTTCATGAATTGCGGGAACAACGGATGATCTTCGATGGTACTGTAGTTAACCCAGCCTCCAACCTTGAAGAATTGAGGACCTCTCCATCGGGTCATGGCTACAGTGTGCAGAGATAGTTTTGAGGATGCTTGGAGTATTTCTTGATTTTCTCCGAGACTGATTTCTTCACTCTTTCTGATGCTGGGGATATCCGCCGTGAATGATGGTCGGGGGATCATGGGCTGCGGGAGCCTTTCTTCTGGGTCTTCTTCCAGCACTATTGTAATCATTCCACCTTTTGACCATTTTACACATTGATGGAGAGTGGAAGGCACTGCATTTGCATTGTGGATCCAGGTCCTTCTGAGCAACAGATTGTAGGTGGGTGGCACATTGACCACATGGAAAAGTACTGAGTGCACCGAGTAGTTGATGAACACCTCTAGAAATATCTTGCCCTTGGCTGTTTGACCATGATTGTCAAACCCATAGATGGTGATAGGATCTGGAATGTATTCTTCATCCTTGATCCCTAATGCCTTTGCTGTCATTTCGGGACATATATTGAGGTTGCTGCCTCCATCTACCAACACATGTGGTATCGTCATTTCTCTGACTTGAACGACGATGTACAAGGCATTATTATGAAAGAAATGAGGCTTCGAAAGGTCCTCATCCAAGAAAGTGATCGGCGTGTTGGTCATGGCGGAGTTCACTATTTGTGCCATGTCTTCAGGTGTGGTACTGGGTTTGACTTTGATCTTTCTGAGCAGATCATCCAGTACTTGCTGATGCTTGCGGGAATTCTTGGCTATGTCCAAAATTGAAACATTGGACAGAGCAGTTAGAGGCTTCTAAGTTGAAGTTTCTCCCTTTTTTGTAAGGGATTTGAGAAAATGTTTTGGGAACCCTGGAATTTTACTAGCCGTTGTAGGAAATATTTCGGTTGGCTCCGCTGATACTTTTAGCTTATTGAAAGCTGAAATTATGTCCACCTTCTTGGTGGCTGGTGCTGCTTGTCACAGTACTAAAACTTGGTGCTAAACTCGGAGATCTTGTGCAGAACATGGCTTGATGTGTTCATGAGGTAGGAATGGTTGTTCAGACACTACTGCCGTGGTGTGTGAAGGAAAGAGTTGCTTTAGAATATCCATTTTCACTTCTTCATCTCCTTCTACCAAAAGATTTTTATCAATAAGATCTTGCATAATGTTTTTTAGAACAAAACAGTTCTCAGTGTTGTGTCCCACTGTCATGTGGAACTTGCAAAACTGATCTTTCCATTTTCCCATGGGCACAGGGGGATCGACCAATCTAGGCAACTTAACCATCTCTTTTGACAACATATACTCGAGCACGTCTTCGAGTGGGTCAGCTCCATCCTTCATGTTTGGTCTTCTCACGCAGTTTCGGCCCTTGATCTTGCTGAGGAGGCTTGCTGTATTGAGGAGCAGGCTTTCCTTTCTGATCTTTGTTGTTTAAACTGTTTGTGTCGTAGCAGTAATCTTTCTTCTGCCCTTTATACTGATTTCGGCTATTGTTGTTGTCGTTGTTAACAGAATAGGTGAAGTGAGCTTTCTTCTTCTGCTCACATTGAGGGTTGTTTTTGGAAAAAGTGAAGCCTTCGTAGACTCCATTTTACACACTCAGCTCGAGCCATTCGGCTCTCTCGGTCAGCTCAATAAAGGTACGGGATGGTGCAGTAGAGATTAATCCTCTTAATGGTTGCGAAAAGTTGTTGAGGATCAATGATAGGGCATGCCTTTCTGAAATAGGATCTCTCATTTTGTTACAGGCTGACCTCCATCTATGAATAAAGTCTCGCGCCTTTTCATTCTCATTCTGCCTTAGATTGTAGAGATGACTCAATATAGGAAGCGCCTCTGTGTTGAACAAGAAGCGTTCAATAAACAGGTTTACCACTTTGTCGAACTCCTTGGGCTCGATGGGGTTGATATGCTCAGCATACCACTGTAAACACCCCAAATTTTCACTCACCTCCCTGACATCTCCAACAATTATCACATTTCAGTTCCCCAGAACCAATGAAGGGCAAAATGGTCATTTTCCAAGATTGAACCATGCAGAAAGTCCTAAATTCCATTCTCGAGTCTCAAAACTTTTCAGAAATAGCTCCAAACTGCAAAATTTCAAAATCCTATTCTCAACAAGAAGCTAGAATTCCAATTTTGAATTCAGAGGGGCATTTTAGGAAATATGTCTTTGCATAACATCGCATGAGCATTTTATATCATTTCACTGCACAACATGCCATTTTGAGATCCAGAACTCTTGATTTTCAAAATGTCAATCCAGATTCGAGTTTTAAATATTTTAAAATTAATTTCAAACCCCCAGGTTTTTAAAATTGTCAAATTCTTCCCATTTTACCCTCAGGGCTCCGAATTACAAAAGTTTTTCTCAAGAAAATGATCTGGATAGTTTTGGACATTGATTTTCAAGATTTCGTCAGTTGAAAAGAGGGAGACACAATTTCAAATTCATAAGACATTATTTCAAACTTTTACAAAAAGGCTTCAAATTTCTCCGCATCTTTCTAAATTTCGCCCTGAAAAACCATTTTTTCAAGTTTTGAAATCAAACCAAAATCCACTTCGGGTTTTCTAAACTAGCCTATTATTGTGAAAATTCCAAAATATCTCATTTGGCTTTTATTTCAAATAAGTGACGTGGGACCCGCCTCGAGGTGGTGTCACACTCAAATTTTCAAATATTTCTCTTATTTTCAAAACAGTGCCCATCCGGAAGTGGCACCGATTTATAAAACTCTTTCATTTGATTTTTTTTTAAGTAATTAGTGGGCCCACGTAGGTGGCACCTCACTAAGACTCTTTGCCAAGAAGAATAATTTTTTTTATATACTTCAAAAAGCTTTCAAATTCAGTTGAGGTGGCACCACCTTAAAAAAAAAAAGAGAGAAAAAGAAAAAGGAAAACAAAAAATCGTTTTTTTTATTTTCCTTTTGTTTTACTTTTTCAGCCCCAAAGGGCGCCACCGTAAAACCCCCATTTTATCTAAGTTTTCAAAGGTCATCTTAAGAGTAGGAGTAGTCCCCTCTGAAAACGGCGAGTTCCCTTTCTCAAAAAAATTTCAAAAAATTTTAAAAGTCTGTTTTAAGAATTATCAAGATCGGCTAAAGGGGAGGAAATAGGGTCTTTGTATTTTCATATGGTTTTCAATAAAGATATTTGCACATCATGGGGTAAAATGATGTCCAAAAGGACTTATCGTACAGTGAATCGTGCCACTAACCTGGGCACGACATTTTTGCACGATTCCATCCATAGTTAGTGATTTACTAACCCCATATTTAGTCGTTGTAAAATTTTCTGTTTTGCTAATTTCCTATATGTCATTTCATCACATTTTGTATCCAGTCATGTTGTTGGCCATTAGAATTAGTTCAATCTCGCAGTAGTTAATTCAATTTGCTTTTCCCTCTTCTAACAGCCATCGGATGCTGCCCTTGCTCCCCCTTTTCACTTCATAAAATCACATCATCAGTACACCTTATCATCTTCTCTGTATCATAGCATCTCCATCATATTTCAACATTTTTTTAACTGTATTTAGTTTGAGACGGTTCATTCTTAATGAACGTCATTTCCCCACTCAATCCCAACATCATGCATTATCAGATTTTGCCTTATTAAGTTTTGCTTCCCTGTAGTTTTAGTGTAATTTTTCCATGTATTCATGCATTCGTATTTCCTTATTTACCTGTTCCTAATTGTCATTTAACATCATAGAACCATTCAAGATACTATTTTTGGTGGTTGTGTTATGAGGTACACTGTGAATCCAATTCTTGCTCTTAATTGCAGTAGTTAGTGTATTAGGATATATACCAAGGGGCGTGTGTTTCTACGTAAGCCTGTCATGGTTTTCTAATGTTGCCAGTATACATTTTATTCCATAATGCTGTCACCCTTTGTATATACTTTATATTGCATACCATCTATCCTCTGCTGTAGTCATTGTAAGCTTAATAATTTTTTTTTTTTTATGCCTGTGTTGCTATTGCATGTCCATCACACCCATTGCCTTCCTACCATCAACCTCACACCATCCTCTGTACATTAGTAGTCCACTGATAGTCCACAGACACTGGTGCCTTCACATTATCCTTACATGTTAAACATGATGTAATGTACATTAACCAAAAGGTATTACATATACAGCCTGTTATATGGGTCCATCCACTGTGGTCTCTTATGAATATATTACATATATGCTTCCTTGGTAATTTTCCTGTTGTGTAATATCTCTCTAATAGCTGTTTATCATTTTACATGTCAGCTTCCATAAGAAACAGTGGTTACTGTAAATAGATCAACTCGTTGGAGGTGATGGATTGATGGAGTCACAGAAGTCGATTTCTTTTGACTATGATTAAAATCTTCATTAGTCATTTCTTCCATTTTCTAAACATCCATCTCATTATCACCTGTGCACCCTCCTCACTATGTGCATCTTGTCCATCACTTGTATATTACCATTTCCTGCACACTATGTATGTTATATATTTACCATCTTTTCTGCTGCAGGTACCCAGTCTTGATAATCGGCTACATTCGTGAATGGATATATCCATATCCATTCATGATCCCTGTGCCATCTTTTGTATGCTTTGTTATTGATATATAGGGAAGCTCCATACCCAATTTTACTGAGAAATATGTTATAATTTGAGAATTACAGCTTTGTGAAATCACCTACAGAAACTGTATATACCCTGTATTTTCGGTTTTACCCATTATATATGAAATTCTAATTACTATACGTATTTTCTCATTATACGTATATATATATATATATACTTATATATATGTATGTATATCTTCATGTGCACTTGTTTTCACATACAAGTATTTATGTAAATATTTTTCTTTTTCTTTTCCTTTTTATAAATACACCTTCATTATCACATGCCATTTAGCAAAAATTCAAGCATTTATACATGACCATGTATATCTTCATTGTATATATTACATATACATACCCATTTCCTTGGGTATCTTGTATTAACTCTCATTTTGCAGGATAATCTGGCGGATGCTGATTCTTTTATACCATATTTTTTTTTTTTTGACTTATGTCAGAGATGTAATAATCAAACTTGGAATAATATTTACTTTTACTGCTTAGATTAGGCTGCATCTCATATAGTTTGATTTCAGCAATATCTTGATTCTATGATTCATATACCTCATTTTGCAAAAATCACCATGGATGTACACGAATGGCACGTGCACCAACTCTTAGAGAGTTGATGAACTCGGTGGAGTCCATATTTACGGCCCTAGTCGGAATATGGACGAGACCAAGATCCATCATCTTTCTACCAGTCACATTGAGCCTACACTCTTAGGCTATCTTAAAAATGCACATCATGTTTCCAATTTTTCAAAATATTGTGAATTAACTCAAATAAACCTTGAACATATTCATGGCCATAGTCAGAATATGTGAAGGATTTACTTTGGCTTAATACACATTTTTCCAACAAATTTCTCAGAAAAATCTTCTCAAAGTGCATTCATTCATTCAAATCATCTGCATCATGGTATCATCTGCTTTTCTCATGATTTTCTCAAGAAAATTTCATTCTTTGGAAATCGATCCCTCTAGAAACTCTGAAAATTTTCAAAGTTGGATTTCCCAAGTCAAGTTTTCCCGTGATTTTCCCTGGAAAATATTCTTTTCTTAAGTTTTTCGGAAGGAATTTCTCATTTTTCTCAAGAATCAAAATCGATTCCCAAGTATTTCAAGGCTAAGATTCTCAGGATTTCAGTTTCCCAAGTTTCAATTTTCCTCCTCTAAAGAGTTTTCCAATGGATTTTGTTCATTTTCCTGAGAAATTTTTCAAAGCTAGAGTTTTCCAGAGCAGCAATTTCTCTTCCAGTGTTCACCTTTTCTCAAGAATTACTTCCATTTTCTCAGGATTTTCATCTATTCCTGATTTTCCCAAAACCTCATAAATTTTCTTGAGATTTCAAACCCTTTTCATCTGAGTTTCCTGAGAAATTGACTTTCCACCTTTTTCTTGAGAAATGCTTTTCAACTCCAAATATTTTCTAAAGCATACATCATCTTTTTCTCAACAAACATTTTGCAAAATCTCATAGCACATGCCTGAATTCTCTGTGTATTTAGGATAGAACACAATTTCGAGGATTTCACTAAGTCAAGCACAATTTTGGTCCTTAGTTCAATTACCTCTGTTAAAGGCGGCAAGAACGGTCAAACCTCATACCGACAGGTCGAGCCCCATCCCAAGGATTTTTCTGCTATTTTCAAAATGGAGGCGAGTATTTCAAAACATTTTCCAAAACCCGGTCAAGTTTGAATCGCGAAAGCATTTTCCTCTCTCTTCCGCAAGGAAGGGAAGACGGAAAAAATTATGCGACGATAACAGGTTTGGCGACCGAGATGGGACTGTCCTTGCCTGATCACAAATGTGCTTGACTTAGTTCTATTTTTGAAACTGTGTTCTCAAAATGTCAGCTCTCTTACTTTCTGATATCATGCGAACCTAGGAGCCTAGACTCTGACATAGCTGACATTGACTGCATATAGCTTAGGCATGGTTTGGTAGGACTATATTGAGGAGATATTTTCATGCTAACATAGACTTAGGTCTAAACACAACTCTCCTCAATTTAGAATCTGAATGCAAACAATGTATGCTTCTTCAAGGATTTTCAAAATCTATCTCTCTAGGTTTAGAGCCATCTATTTCTTACATGTGATCATTTTTTCAAACCTCAATTACCTACTATTACCCGGTCTTCACGTTGCCGGGCTCTCTTCCAGAACCCTAGTTCGGGACAGAGCCTCACAACTGGGTCACTTATTTGGGTTAACGCCCCCCTACCACGTACTGCGGGCCACAGTTTGAAGTATATCGGTAGGCGCTCATGGATGTTGGAAAACCCTACCTTAGAACCGGAGTTGAGATTATTTGCCACGTACCTCAGATTTCGATTTGGGTATATTGGCATAACTAGATTGGACAAAGATGATCTGAGCCTAGAGTTAGGATTGAGGTCCTACAGTTGTTTTTTAAAATGATGCATCTAGAGTCAGCCTTTTAGGGAGTGTTGTATGTGCAGGATGTGATTGTCTTATTTCCTCAATTTTTCAATTTTTTTTAAATATTGGGCCTTTTTCAAAATATCCTTATTTTCCATGAGATATTTTCTCAAACCCTGGATGATTTTCCCAAATATCCAATTTCTTTCAAAACTCTAGGTGATTTTTTATTCCCCCGTTCAACTGGATCTCGGATTTCCAGCTTTATTCCGATCCTGCCTGCAAATTTTCGAAATTTCAATTTTTGCTCATATCTTCAAAAACCTTTTTTTCGATATATCTTTCAAATTTTATCCAAAATTTTTGTTTGTCATGTCCTTCCAAGATTGCCAACCTGATCGCATCATTTGTTTTTCTCCCAAGAGTGTTGCTTTCAAAATTCTTTTTTCCATCATGCTAAACATCCCATGTGAATCTGCAGAGGACATTGGCATGGTTGTGTGATCTAGACGAGATCAAAGACTGCGCTACTTCAGCACATTAGTTACAGACAGTGAGTGAGAAATGGATTCCATAAAGTCTGTCAAAAAGGGAGCTCAGACCATCAAGGAGGAGATCGATCCTGCTATATATCGGTTGTTCAAAAAAATGATGATCGAGATATTATCCGAGCAAGCTGAAGCCAATTTTAGAAAAGTTCCTGTTAAAGAAAAGGCATCTATCACCATCCCTATGAGCATCATTGGCAACCACAATAGCGCAACCAGTTCTAAACTCAGCAACAACAAAAACAAAGGCAGTCAAAGTAGCAATTTAGAAGAGTCTAAAGATCGGAAAGGAAAGTATTCTAGAATCCAGGATAGACCTTTTCAATCCAGCCCTCAACAAAAGAAAAAAAATCAAGGAAAACCAAAGCGCGGAAACTGGAGCGGTGATCAAGATTTCACTCCTATAGATGAGCCACTCGACAAAGTCCTCAAATACATGTTGATCAAGGGATTAGTTAGGCTCCCAAAAGTCACGGATCCTCCCACCTTCATGGGAAGATTCTTGAACCAGTTTTGCAAATTCCATCGGGCAGTAGGGCATGACATTGATCATTGTTTTGTCCTAAAAAACATTGTGCAAGACTGCATTGATAAGAACCTCTTTGTTGAAGACAGAGAAGAAGAACATCCAGTAGCCCTAGCCAAGCAAGTTCAGTCCAGTTCCTAGAAAGAAGTCAAAGAAATCAGCACTCAACAGAAATCAAGCAATCCGAAGAAGATAAAGCATGATGGTTGGGGTTATGATCGCGAGTTTACTCCTTTAGGTCAGCCAATCGAAGAAATTCTTGGATATCTGCTCACGAAGAAGATGATCAAACTTCCAAGGATCGTGGATCCTCCCATCACCATGGGGAAATGGAAAGATTGTTTCTGCAAATTCCATCGGGCGGTAGGGCATGCCACTGAACGCTGCTTTGTTCTCAAAAATATTATACAGGACTACATTGATAAAGAGCTTTTGGTGCCGGAAGAAAGAGAGGGACAAGTTACAGTCTTGACCAAGCTTTTCCCAGATCACTCAGAAGAATGATAATGCCAATGTCAATGCCTTCTCATTTTTTGTCATATTTATTTTTGTCAGGACGATATAGTCCTAGTTGTTTTCCTTTTTTAAGTTGTCATCCCTTTTAGGCATCAATAAAATCATTAACTTTTCTCATTTAACTATGATATTCTTCTTTTATCGTTATGTTTCTTTTCAAAGAGCCATCTTTTAATATTATTCTCTCTTCCCCATTACACTGGGGCATCTTTTTGAAAATTTGTTTTCAAACATTCTATATGCAGGCAGGATCAAATAAAAATCCCTCACCATTCATTTGCACTTCATTTGCATTTTCATGTGCATGTGCATTTCATTTGCATTAATTATGCACCCAATTCACTTCCCATTCAGGATAAGGGATAAATCCTTAGACTATGAATGATTTCCCATATTAATCGTCAACCTCTGACTCTAGTTTACAATCTCTGTTGATTTTTCCTCAAAATTCTTCAGCTAGAATCCTCTTTTCAAAAATCCAGTCCTCGCACTGACGATTTACAAAATTTTGATCCCCTAATCGGGTTCTCCTCTGAAGATCTAAATTCCGATTCAAGCTTCTTTTTCTTTCAAAATCCAACTTTAAAGTTGGTCCATAATTTTCCTTTGAAAAATCGAGTTCTGACTCGGGTTTTCCTTCAAATTACTTTTCCTTTAGAAAACCGAGTTCCGACTCGGGTTTTCTTTCAAATTATTTTTTCTTTTGAAAAACTGAGTTCTGACTCGGGTTTTCCTTCAAATTATATTCTCTTTGAAAAAACCGAGTTCCGACTCGGATTTTCCTTCAAATTATTTCTCCTTTGAGATCCGAGTTCCGACTCGGGTTCTCCTTTAAATTATTCTCTTTGAAAAAACTGAGTTCCGACTCGGATTTTCCTTCAAATTATTTCTCCTTTGAGATCCGAGTTCCGACTCGGGTTCTCCTTTAAATTATTCTCTTTGAAAAAATCGAGTTCCGACTCGGATTTTCCTTCAAATTATTTCTCCTTTGAAATCCGAGTTCCGACTCGAATTCTCCTTTAAATTATTCTCTTTAAAAAAAAACCCGAGTTCCGACTCAGATTTTCCTTCAAATTATTTCTCCTTTGAGATCCGAGTTCCGACTCAGGTTCTCCTTTAAATTATTCTCTTTGAAAAAACCGAGTTCTGACTCAGATTTTCCTTCAAATTATTTCTCCTTTGAGATCCGAGTTCCGACTCTGGTTCTCCTTTAAATTATTCTCTTTGAAAAAAACAGAGTTCTGACTTGGATTTTCCTTCAAATTATTTCTCCTTTGAGATCCGAGTTCCGACTCGGGTTCTCCTTTAAATTATTCTCTTTGAAAAAAACCGAGTTCCGACTCGGATTTTCCTTAAAAAAATTTCTCCTTTGAGATCCGAGTTCTGACTCGGGTTCTCCTTTAAATTATTCTCTTTGAAAAAAACCGAGTTCCAACTCGGATTTTCCTTCGAATTATTTCTCCTTTGAGATCCGAGTTCCGACTCGGGTTCTCCTTTAAATTATTCTCTTTGAAAAAAACTGAGTTCCGACTCGGATTTTCATTCAAATTATTTCTCCTTTAAGATGATCAGAGTTCCGACTCGGGATCTCATTACCTTATTTGAGCTCTTTTCGAGCTCTTCATTTTCTTTGTTGATCCGAGTTTCGACTCGTGATCTCATTACCTTATTCGAGCTCTTCATTTTCTTTATTGATTCGAGTTCTGACTCGTGATCTCATTACCTTATTCAAGCTCTTCATTTTCTTTGTTGATCCGAGTTTCGACTCGTGATCTCATAACCTTATTCGAGCTCTTCATTTTCTTTTGATGATCCGGGTTCCGACTCGAGATCTCTTTATTTATTCGAGCCTTGACTCGAGCCCTTTATTTTCCTTTGTTGACCTGGGTTCCGACTCGTGATCTCTTTACTTTATTCGAGCTTCGACTTGAGCCATTTATTCTTCTTTGTTAATCCAAGTCATTTCAATCCTCAGGGTCCGTCAATTTCTCAAATTCGACCTTTTGTCCACCAATTTCCAATTTAAATCTTTGGATCATTCAATTCCCCAATCTTGACCCCTGGGTCACCCAATTTCCAATTTCAATTCCCAATTCCAATTACCAAATTCTCAATTTTGACCTCTAGATCATTCAACTTCCATTTTTTGACCTCTAGGTCACCCAATTCCAATTTTCCAAGTTCAATTTCCAATTTTCAACCTTCGGGTCACTCAATTCTCAATTTCGACTTTCGGGTCACACAATTTCGACCTTTTGGACAACCAATTCCCAATTTCGATCGTTAGGTCATCCAATTTCGACCTCTGGGTCATCCAATTTCCAAACAATCAATTTTCCAATTTCCAATTTTGACCTTTGGGTCAATCAATCTCAATATCCAATTTCAATCATTTTCTCTTGCGAGAGACCCTTTTTAGGGAGAGTTCGAGGGAGCTCGTTCTCTTCGCATGCTATCCAATTCGTTCACTTAGCCCCTTTTCAGGGAGAGTTTGAAAGGACTCACGTCTTTGTGAACTGTTTGCAAAACAATCTCCAATTTCACGCAAGGAACCCTTTCATAGGGATGTTATCATCGCAAATTTTTTTCCCTCCTTTGCGAAAGAGAAATGAATTTTGTGAGTCAAACTCGACCAAAGTTTTGAAAATTGTTTTGAAAATTAACTCGCCTCCGTTTTGAAAATTTACGAGAAAATTCTGTGGAATGGGATCCGCCTGTCGGTACGAGGTTCAACCGTTCCTGGCACCTTTACCAGGGGTAATTGAACCAAGGATCAATTATGTGCTTTAACTTGACTCAATTATCTAACTTATGCTCTATTTTTCCTAGAATGCATAAAGAAACAGGCTTGTGCTATGAAATTTTGAAAAGATGCAAGTTTGGAAAAATATGATGTTTGCTTTAGAATATTGAAATATGCTTGGAAAATGATTGAAAAAGTGGTTGAAAATAGAATTCCTGGGAAAATCATTGAATTTCATTGAAAATCAGAAATTTGCATTGAAAAGTGGTTTCTCAGGAAAACTTGAACTTTGGAAAATTGATATTGAGATTTGGAATTGCTTTTTTGAGAAAATGGATTTGAGAATCTTGAGAAAATCAGAAAATTCATTGGAAAATGATTTTTGACATGGAAAATGGAAACTTTGAGAAAATCAATTTCTGAAAACTTGGGAATTTGAAATTTGAGAATTTTAAAACATTGGAAAATCTTGGTTTGAACTTAGGAAATGCTTTGGAATCTTATTTGAAAATTTAGAATTGTGAGAAAATCTAATCCTGAGAAACTTGGAAATTCTTGAGAAAACTGAATTTTCTGAAATTGAAATTGGAAAATGAGTTTGAAAATAATACAATTTGAATGAAATGAATATGAATTTGAAAGGGAATTTCAATTGAGGAATTGGGAAATCCTTTTGAAGTTTTGAGAAATGCAGTGCATTTTGAAGTTAGCCTAAGTGTGTAGGCTGGATGTGGCTAATACGAAGATCATAAATCTTGGTTTTTTTCGTATTCTGACTATGTCCATAAATACGAATCCCATCGAGTTTTTAAACTCTATAAGAGCTTGTGCACGTGCCATTCGTGTCAACCATAGTGAATTTGAAATAATGTGCATGAATGATACATCACATATTGAAATTTGCAGAAATTAAACTATATGCAATGCAGTCCTATTCTAAGCAGAAAATGTAACTCTTTTTCCAAATTATTACATTTGATATTACATTGAATTGAAATAAAATAAGAAAACTAAGTCTTCTTCTTGAATATTCCTGTAAAACTAGAAAACAATGTTAGCAAAAAAATGTAGGCTTTTCTGAATTTATCCGAAAATATTGAAAATTCTCGGATATTATTCAGATATAAACCCAAATTCATACCCCCTTTGATATAAATATGATAAATAATGAATAAATTTCGAAATTAAACTTGAAAATTCGAAATTAGGGTCAAAATGACCAAAATAACCCTGATGACCTTAAAATCAGGGTTTTCTGAAAGAATTTTTGTATATTTTGGAATTTTGAAAATCAAATGAAATAAATCAAACATAATATGATAAAATATGATGATATGCATGAAATTTTGGAGAATTAGAAATTGAAATTTCGAAATTTAGGTCAAAATGACCAAAATACCCCCGATAACAAGACTATGGCCTTGAAACCAGAGTTTTCTGAAATAAATTTTGCAAAAATGAAAAATGTGAAATGCAAATGACATTGAAATTAACCCTAATATAATTCTATATGCTCATGTACATGATAACAACCTTAAAATGACGAAAATATCATAAAATATCAAATTTAACCTGATTTTCGCTTCTAAACTTAAAGATAAACTAACACATGGAGCAAATGAACTTGGAATTAAACCAAATTTGACATGGACACCTAAAATATCCCTAAAAACAGAATGGAGCTCGAAAATCTAATTTTTTGTATTTTTAAATATAGAAATTCAAGTAAAACCCCTAAATTTTGTGATTTTTGCCTAAAATGTTGATTCTAAAGGAGATTTAGGATATCAAACTTCCATAAAATTTTCCCAAATTTTATGGGGTGATAGAGGACAGTAAGGCAAGGATTTTTTCATTTTATACTTTCTGGTTTTGACCTATGGTCGGAGTTGTGTCACTCCGAGAAGTCGGATCGGAATTCGGCGACTCTAGGATTTGGGGAAACAGACAGGTTTCGGTAAAACAAATGTGATAAAAATAGTAAACAGATGGGAAAAAGGTTGAAATTGTGGGAAAATATCCCTGACAAACAAGTTAAAGTTTGATCTTTTGACACCATTGGGATTCGAGTTACGGTTTGGAAAAGGTCATACTGTTATCAGAGACCTAAATCTCTGAGATTTCTGGATATTGAAATCTGTCAGACATAAATTAAAAATCCATAAACAAATACTGAAACAGATTCAAAAATTCCCAAATTTTGGGAAATGACAGGAAATTATATTAGGAACAACTTTTATGTTGAACGTTTTTGCAGAAAGGTTACAGATTGGATGGACTCGGTGCATTAGGCTCTGTCTATACCCTGATGAAGGAAAATAAAGATTTTCCCAGGAGTCTGAAAAATCCGATTTTTTTCAGAGGTCAAAACTACTTGGAAAAACCTAAAAATTTCCAGATCACTAGTAGATTCAATTATAAATCCACTGTGATTTTTTAAGGACAATCGAGATCTCCCACATGGGTGGTGCCGGAGGTTCTTGTCTTCTAAAGCAGAAATTGAAAATTCCAAAGGACAAAAAACCCAATTTAGGGTTTTGATTTATTTGATAGAGTTAAAAAACCCGAATTAATTCAAAATTTTGGCAGAGAATCACAGATAAATAACCATAACTATCATGAATTTTCTAAAATTTATAAATGAAATAACATACATGAAACAATGGTTATACATTGCATAAAATCGAAACTTATAACTAATAAGCAAATACTAATGAAACTACACAAAATGCCTATGAAATGATAAATTAAACTAGATAAAATGCTTTTAATATAAAGTTTATATGAAAATGAAAACAAAATAAAAAAAATCTCAGGGAGATATGCGATTCATAATTGATATGGGCTATTGATGGGAAAGGATCCAATCCATCCCTTGGATGGGTCCCCTCCATGTAGCCTTAACAAAATCCCATTTTTTTTTATCTTTGTATCATAAACCCAGTTACAAACTGTTTTTTTTTCTCTTTTTTTTTTATGTTTTCTTGAACCCATCAAAAGAAATAAGTAAAACAGTTCTTACCTTGGAAAAGGCTCGAAGGGGGGCGGCTATGGTGGCTGCACTAGTTGGAGGAGATGGCGCTGTTTGAAAGGAGGTTACAGCAGGGCTGATACAAGTGAGGCTGAAGGTTGGAGGTGGCTGCTTCAACTGGAGAGGCTACACTAAGGAAAGACCTTGGGGCCTTGCTGCCAAAAGGATGCCGGCTAGAGGAAGCAAAGGAGTTGGTGGTTGTTGTTGTAATGGTGACTATAGGCTGCAACCAAGAAGGGGCTGGAGATGCTCCTTGGTGATTGGCGTGAAGGAGGTGTTGTGGAAGCTGGTGGATGTTGCAGCAATGGTGAGGAGCTGCTGTAGATGACTGAGGATGAAGGAAGGATCGGTTGTCCAATGGAGGGCTACAACAAGAGAAAGCTGCAATCATGAAGGATGGAGCTTGAATCGGCTGCAATGGCTTGAGGAAGGTGGCTGTGATGGAGGAAAGCTCGAGCTTGAATGGAGGCTGGTTCCAAGTGCTGCAATAGGACTGCTGTGTAAAAATGGGACTGCTGTAGAATGATGATGAAGAGCTTAAGAGAGAGAGAGAGAGAGAGAGAGAGAGAGAGAGAGAGGCGTGAACTCCATGGGCAGCCGTATGCCTCTTTTGTTTTTTTGGTTTTCTTAACTTAGGGAAGATCATATCTTTCCCTAAGTTTTTAGTTTTAATTAGGGAAGGAAAGGAAAAGGGCCTATACGTGAATGACTGGGCAAGAGGGAAAGGAAGGGAGGAAGGGAAGAAGGAAAGAAGAGGAAGAAGAAAAAGAAAGAAAAGGGAAAAAAAAAGGAAAGAAAGAAAAGGAGGGAAAAAGGAAAAGGAAAAGAAAAATGAGGAAAAAAATGGAAAGTGGGGCTGGAGGCTTGGGCGACCACCTTGTGGGTCCCAACTCTTTAAAACGCAAAATAAATAAATAAAAAACAAATATGAACAAATAAAAAGAAAATTGAAAGGAATAAAAGAATATATTTTTTTTAATAAAACAGAAATGTAAATGAGTGGGCCATCTCAGAGCGGGTCCAAATTCCACTTTTGAAATTCATTTTGACGATTAGAGGGGTAAAATAGTCTTTTCAGAAAATTTCTAAACGAAACGAGCTATTTTTGGCAGTTTTTTTTTAAACGAGCTCGGATTTTGAAGTTCAATACCCCGTTGCGAAGCAAATCCAATATAGAATTTAAAAATGTAATTTTGAAAGAAATCCACATTTTTTTTCTTGAGAAAATACTTCCAAATTTATTTCCAGATGAAACGAGCTATTTTTGGCAATTTTTGAAACGAGCTCAGATTTTGAAGTTCAATACCCCGTTGCGAAGCAAATCCAGTGTAGAATTTGAAAATTTGAGTTTGAAATAAATCCAAATTGTTTTTCTCGGGAAAATATTTCCAAATTTAGACTCCTGGGGGTAAAAATGTTAATTTTCGAAACCCAGGGTTTGAAATTGATTTCTGAAAACTTTAAAAACTCAATCTGGATTGAAATTTATAAAACTGGAGTTTTGGACTTCGAAAATGAAATGAAATGTGATGAAATGTTATGAAATGCTGAGAAATGATATGAAATGATGAGAAATGACATGCGAAATGCAGACCCTCAATGATGAATTTTGGATGTTAGACCCCGATTGACAATTGTACCAGTTCAAAAAGCATTAAAATTGATAAAATTTGCAAAATAGCTCAAGAAATGGTTTTCGGGACTCTATTGGGTTAGAGTGACACTGAAAATCAGAATTTGAGCTGAATTGAACTGAAATGAGCTGGATTGAGCTGGGTTTTAGAGTTTCAGAACTCAAATGAACTGACCAGACACTGACTCAACTGACCTTTCTGACTGAATGTTCAAGAAAAGCTGTCATTTTTAGAAAAATAGTACGGAATGGTCACTGAAGCGAAGTGTTATACGAACCTGAGCTGACTTTAAGCTAAAACAAAGGTCAGTAATACTGACATGAACTAAAATTGAAGCTCAAACACTAGCTCAATTGGCTGAACTCAACTCAATTTCAGTTGAAAGAGCTGAAATGGACTAAAATGGGCTCATGGACACTTGAAAATGGTTTTGAACTAAAACTGGAGTGCTTGAACTTCTGGTGAGCTCAAGTTAGACGTTGGGGAACATGACTGACTGGGAATGACTGACTCAGAGACAATTGGTTTGGATTTGAGTGAGAAACAAGCTCGTTTCTGAAGAAATGATCCCATTTTTACAGAAATGGTCAGAATTGAAAATAACCTTCTCACTATGAGCTCAGATGAGCTTGGAATGACTAATATTCTAAATGTTCTGAACTGACCAGTGAGCTTTGTTGACTCCGACTGACTAGGGTCCGGGATGACCTAGGGGTAAAATGGTAATTTTCTAGTGAAAATGGGTAAAATGGTGATTTTCTAAAACTGACTCAGGGTTTGACTCCTACACTGACCTAATAGGGTTAGCACTGCCTGAGGAGGATTGTTTGAGAATGGATGTGGAAAATTTGGGGTGTTTACAAGGGAGAAGCTCGACGAAGACTCACTTTTCTTGTGACCCCCCAATTTCATACTAGGCCATTTTCCTCATGGAGGACCCTCTTTTTAAGGAGAGTGTGATGGACTCGTTCCTTTCATGACCCAATTTTCTGACCTCACTATTATCAGCCCTTTTCTATAAGAGAAGCCTAATATTAGGGAGCTTTGACAAAAGCTTAATTTCTCTTTGAAAGTTCGTTTTGTAAAGACCTCCTCTTCAGGGAAGAGAGGAGTATTTCCCATTTCCCATTTCCCATTTCCCATTCAGGTAAGGGCTAAGCCTGAGTCTCTCTTTTTGGGGGAAAATAGAGGAGAATTTTCGTCATGGATGTATTGGGCCAGACCTCAAACGCTCTCTTTCACCCAGGATTTCAAGAAAACTTCATCAATTTGTCAAATCAAATTATTTGTTGATTTCAGAATCTTTATTGCACAAATCTCTACCTTAGTTTACCTTCAACATTACTTCCAAATAAGTGAAGCTTTTGCGAAAAGGGATTCAAAACTCAAATTCTTTCCATTGGCCGACCAAAAGGATGAAGGATAAATCCTCGATATCGCCAGAAAAGAAGATTCAATGTTATTGCAAAACCATAAATGATTGATATTGATCGCAGTCAATGACACATTTTTAAAGATTATTCTTGCAAAATTGAGGTAGTGGAAATATCCTGAGCGCTAAAAAAAAGAGAGAGAGAGAGAATTCACCCAAGCCCTGTCTCCTCAAAATCACCTAAGCTGCAATTAAATATCCGCAAAAGGGATCTCTCACTTGTCGTCAAGATGAAGGTGAATTAAGCGAATAGACCCCCGAGGCCAAAGAAGATTTGAAACATCTCCAAGATGATGGAGTTTGTGACGGATCCTTCCAGGGAAAGTCCAAAGCACTGTCGAGATGAAGGCAGATGCGATGAACCTCCCGACAATCCCTAAAAGATATTTAATTTCAACTATCATCCAAAGATCTCTAACCCATGAGCCAACATCGTCCAAGAAGGATCGAAACATCTCCAAGTTGAAGGAGTTTGTAACATACCCTTCCCAAAAGAGAGCAAGAGAGAAAAAAGAAAGAGAGAAAAAGTCAAGACATCTCCAAAATGAAGGAGAATGTAACTGAAACCCAAGAGAGCCAAAAAAGTGCAGAAAGATTATCATGAGAGAAGCTTCCAGGATATCAAACTGCTAGATCTATCAAGAATCTTCTTTAAACTTGTGAAATTTTATTATCAATATCCTTTCATCAATCACTTTCACAATACAAAATTCTCTTTCTCGTTCATATCGAGGAAATTGATAGCTTCCTTGAAGAAGGTCAATTGCAAACAATTTGGATTTCAAATCTCGATTCTACGAAGTCAATCTCATTCGGAGGTAATACTTCAGGTAGAAAAGAAGGAATATTTTGCAACGATATGCATTATTTTCAAATACTTTGAATCAACAACAGAATTCTCAATATTTTGACAATATTTTCTAGCTATCCTGACGTGGAGTGAGAGCTTGATGTCCATCTTTGATACATCTTGGCACTAATTTTAAATCCCTCTTAAGGACTTGATTCCTTCCCTTCTTTGAGAGCGCGAGCTCTCAAATTCGCACACTTCCCTGTGTCCCCACTGTCCCACCATAGACAGTCCCATTTCGGTTCGAGGTCGAACCACCAATCATTTTCTCGTAAAAGGCAATTTCAAAAGCTATTTAGTCTCAACAATGAGACGCCCAAAATCAACCCCTTTTCAAGCTTTAGGGACCCCATTTTCCTTCTTTTTGCAAAAACCCCTGTCAGATTTATTGTGCAAAATCCGAAGGTTCCATCATGGTATTTTCTTTCGAGGATTCCATCCATTTTCCGCCCGATCAGGATAAGGGTACAAACCTGAGCCTCCTTGATGAGGTATTCCATTTTCCGCCCGATCAGGATAAGGGTACAAACCTGAGCCTCCTTGATGAGGTATTCCACTTTTCGCCCGATCAGGATAAGGGTACAAACCTGAGCCTCCTTGACGAGGTATTCCATTTTCCGCCCGATCAGGATAAGGGTACAAACCTGAGCCTCCTTGATGAGATATTCCATTTTCTGCCCGATCAGGATAAGGGTACAAACCTGAGCCTCTTTGATGAGGTATTCTACTTTCCGTCTGATCAGGATAAGGGTACAAACCTGAGCCTCCTTTGATGAGGTATTCCATTTTCCACCTGATCAGGTTAAGGGTACAAACCTGAGTCTCATTTCAATGAGATATTTCATTCCCCACTCAGGTTAAGGGTCAAACCTGAGCTCCGTTCCATACTAAGCATTTTCTGTCCCATCCAGGATAAGGGCAAAAACCTGAACTTCACCGCCACAGAGCGAGTCATTCTCTTCATTCTCCATTTCATATCTACCATCTCCCTCGGGCTAATTTCTTCATACCCAGTCAGGTCCTTTTAACTTGGGCATTTTATATAACCCAAATTTGGTTTGTTTGTTTTTGCCACTAAGCTCGGACACAAGCTGGCTTAGTAGCAAAGAGGGGCATCTGTAAACACCCCAAATTTTCACTCACCTCCCTGACATCTCCACCAATTATCACATTTCAGTTCCCCGGAACCAATGAAAGGCAAAATGATCGTTTTTTAAGATTGAACCTTGCAGAAAGTCCTAAATTCCATTCTCGAGTCTCAAAACTTCTCAGAAATAGCTCTAAACTGCAAAATTTCAAGATCTTATTCTCAACAAAAAGCTAGAATTCCAATTTTGAATTCAGAGGGGCATTTCAAGAAACATGTCTTTGCATAACATCGCATGAGCATTTCATATCATTTCAGTGCACAACATGTCATTTTGAGATCGAGAACTCCTGATTTTCAAAAATGTCAATCCAGATTCGAGTTTTAAATATTTCAAAATTAATTTCAAACCCCCGGGTTTTTAAAATTGCCAAATTCTTCCCATTTTACCCCAGGGCTCCGAATTACAAAAGTTTTTCTCAAGAAAATGATCTGGATAGTTTTGGACATTGATTTTCAAGATTTCGTCAGTTGAAAAGAGGGAGACACAATTTCAAATTCATAAGACATTATTTCAAACTTTTACAAAAAAGGCTCCAAATTTCTCCGCATCTTTCTAAATTTCGCCCTGAAAAACCATTTTTTCAAGTTTTGAAATCAAACCAAAATCCACTTTCGCGTTTTCTAAACTAGCCTATTATTATGAAAATTCCAAAATATCTCATTTGGCTTTTATTTCAAATAAGTAACGTGGGACCCGCCTCGAGGTGGTGTCACACTCAAATTTTCAAATATTTCTCTTATTTTCAAAACAGTGCCCATCCGGAAGTGGCACCGATTTATAAAACTCTTTCATTTGATTTAATTTTTTTTTTTAAATAATTATTGGGCCTACGTAGGTGGCACCTCACTAAGACTCTTTGCCAAGAAGAACAGTTTTTTTATATACTTCAAAATGCTTTCAAATTCAGTTGAGGTGGCACCACCTTAAAAAGAAAGAGAGAAAAAGAAAAACAAAAACAAAAATTCGTTTTTTTATTTTCCTTTTGTTTTACTTTTTCAGCCCCAAAGGGCGCCACCGTAAAACCACCATTTTACCTAAGTTTTCAAAGGTCATCTTAAGAGTAGGAGACGTCCCCTCTCAAAACGGCGAGTTCCCTTTCTCAAAAAAATTTCAAAAAATTTTAAAAGTTTGTTTTAAGAATTATCAAGATCGGCTAAAGGGGAGGAAAAAGGGGGTTTTGAAGGGGCGGCTATTAAAGAAAGGAAGGGGGGGACCAGCAAAGGCATCGACGATTTCCCTTAACCCCAACTCTCTCCTGTTCACAAGTTCCTGCTCTTATCTCCTTCAGCCCATCAACCAGCAAAGGCATCAGCGATTTCCCTTAACCCCAGCTCTCTCCTGTTCACGAGTTCCTGCTCTCATCTCCTTCAGCCCATCAACCAGCAAAGGCATCAATGATTTTCCTTAACCCCAGCTCTCTCCTGTTCATGAGTTCTTGCTCTCATCTCCTTCAGCCCATCAACCAGCAAAGGCATCGGCGATTTCCCTTAACCCCAGCTCTCTCATGTTCACGAGTTCCTGCTCTCATCTCCTTCAACCCATTAACCAGCAGGAGGCCGACTTCTTCTCTCCCCTTTTCACACTTCCCCTTTGGCTTTCATCGCTTTTCAGAGAGACAAGTCTCCAACGGCTGGCATTCAAGAGCTTTCTCATCTACCTCTGGAGATTCAGCTCACCTTGGTGGGAAGCGCTCCTTCAACCTCGGCCGAATCAAGGTAAAAATCCTCTTTACGTCTATATTTAGGTGAATTAGGCATCATGTTTGTGCCATTTGCAATGCAAACCTGTTGCAACAGTTGATGTGGCTTGCATTTTGGTTTATCTGATGAGTCAAGAATCGCCAAATGCCCCTCAATGGCATTCTCGGTTCAGCCTAAAGGTCATATTGTCCTCAAATCGTCAGTTTCCCTTAAAGCTTTTGCATAATTCAGTCCAGCAGCATAAACATTTCAAGATAAAACTCTTCATTACAATTCTTGATTTTCATACCCAGATTACTCTGTTACGTGTTCATGATTTCACAGTTATGTAAGAAGATTATTTATAATGGATTTCAGTTTTATCGAATTCTTTTGCAATAAACAACATTTTCAGTTTTAGTTATAATAATCTTCTCATTTTTTTTTCGATTTTGTTGGTTTTCTCATGTGTTTTCTGCTTAACATTAATTTCAAAGCTCCTGCAAGTCATGGGTCTCTCTATTTTCATATGGTTTTCGATAAAGATATTTGCACATCATGGGGTAAAACGATGTCCAAAAGGACTTATCGTACAGTGAATCGTGCCACTAACCTGGGCACGACATTTTTGCACGATTCCATCCATAGTTAGTGATTTACTAACCCCATATTCAGTCGTTGTAAAATTTTCTAGTTTGCTAATTTCCTGTATGTCAATTCATCACATTTTGTATCCTGTCATGTTGTTGGCCATTAGAATTAGTTCAATCTCGCAGTAGTTAATTCAATTTGCTTTATCCTCTTCTAACAACCATCGGATGCTGCCCTTGCTCCCCCTTTTCACTTCATAAAATCACCTCATCAGTACACCTTATCATCTTCTCTGTATCATAGCATCTCCATCATATTTCAACATTTTTTTTATTGTATTTAGTTTGAGACAGTTCATTCTTAATGAACGTCATTTCCCCACTCAATCCCAACATCATGCATTATCAGATTTTGCCTTATTAAGTTTTGCTTCCCTGTAGTTTTAGTGTAATTTTTCCATGTATTCATGCATTTGTATTTCCTTATTTACCTGTTCCTAATTGTCATTTAACATCATAGAACCATTCAAGATACTATTTTTGATGGTTGTGTTATGAGGTACTCTGTGAATCCAATTCTTGCTCTTAATTGCAGTAGTTAGTGTATTAAGATATATACCAAGGGGCGTGTGTTTCTACGTAAGCTTGTCATGGTTTTCCAATGTTGCCAGTATACATTTTATTCCATAATGCTGTCACCCTTTGTATATACTTTATATTGCATACCATCTATCCTCTGTTGTACTCATTGTAAGCTTAATAATTTTTTATTATTATATGCCTGTGTTGCTACTACATGTCCATCACCCCCATTGCCTTCCTACCATCAACCTCACACCATCCTCTGTACATTAGTAGTCCACTGATAGTCCACAGACACTGGTGCCTTCACATTATCCTTACATGTTAAACATGATGTAATGTTCATTAACCAAAAGGTATGTATATACAGCCTGTTATGTGGGTCCATCCACTGTGGTCTCTTATGAATATATTACATATATGCTTCCTTGGTAATTTTCCTGTTGTGTAATATCTCTCTAATAGCTGTTTATCATTTTACATGTCACCTTCCATAAGAAACAATGGTTACTGTAAATAGATCAACTCATTGGAGGTGATGGATTGATGGAGTCACAGAAGCTGATTTCTTTTGACTATGATTAAAATCTTCATTAGTCATTTCTTCCATTTTCTAAACATCCATCTCATTATCACCTGTGCACCCTCCTCACTATGTGCATCTTGTCCATCACTCGTATATTACCATTTCCTGCACACTATGTTTGTTATATACTTCCCATCTTTTCTGCTGCAGGTACCCAGTCTTGATAATCGGCTACATTCATGAATGGATATATCCATATACATTCATGATCCCTGTGCCATCTTTTGTATGCTTTGTTATTGATATATAGGAAAGCTCCATACCCAATTTTACTGAGAAATATGTTATAATTTGAGAATTACAGCTTTGTGAAATCACCTACAGAAACTGTATATACCCTGTATTTTCTGTTTTACCCATTATATATGAAATTCTAATTACTATACGTATTTTCTCATTATACGTATATATATATATATATGTATACCTATATGTATATATATATATATATATGTATATACATACATATATATATATATATATGTATATATATACTTATATATATGTATGTATATTTTCATGTGCACTTGTTTTTATATACAAGTATTTATGTAAATATTTTCCTTTTTATAAATACACCTTCATTATCACATGCCATTTAGCACAAATTCAAGCATTTATACATGACCATGTATATCTTCGTTGTATATATTACATATACATACCCATTTCCTTGGGTATCTTGTATTAACTCTCATTTTGCAGGATAATCTGGAGGATGCTGATTCTTTTATACCATTTTTTTTTTTTTTGACTTATGTTAGAGATGTAATAATCAAACTTGGAATAATATTTACTTTTACTGCTTAGATTAGGCTGCATCTCATATAGTTTGATTTCAGCAATATCTTGATTCTATGATTCATATACCTCATTTTGCAAAAATCACCATGGATGTACACGAATGGCACGTGCACCAACTCTTAGAGAGTTGATGAACTCGGTGGAGTCCATATTTACGGCCCTAGTCGGAATATGGACGAGACCAAGATCCATCATCTTTCTACCAGTCACATTGAGCCTACACTCTTAGGCTATCTTAAAAATGCACATCATGTTTCCAATTTTTCAAAATATTGTGAATTAACTCAAATAAACCTTGAACATATTCATGGCCATAGTCAGAATATGTGAAGGATTTACTTTGGCTTAATACACATTTTTCCAACAAATTTCTCAGAAAAATCTTCTCAAAGTGCATTCATTCATTTAAATCATCTGCATCATGGTATCATCTGCTTTTCTCATGATTTTCTCAAGAAAATTTCATTCTTTGGAAATCGATCCCTCTAGAAACTCTGAAAATTTTCAAAGTTGGATTTTCCAAGTCAAGTTTTCCTGTGATTTTCCCTGGAAAATATTCTTTTCTTAAGTTTTTCGGAAGGAATTTCTCATTTTCCTCAAGAATCAAAATTGATTCCCAAGTATTTCAAGGCTAAGATTCTCAGGATTTCAGTTTCCCGAGTTTCAATTTTCCTCCTCTAAAGAGTTTTCCAATGGATTTTGTTCATTTTCCTGAGAAACTTTTCAAAGCTAGAGTTTTCCTGAGCAACATTTTCTCTTCCAGTGTTCACCTTTTCTCAAGAATTACTTTCATTTTCTCAGAATTTTCATTTATTCCTGATTTTCCCAAAACCTCATAAATTTTCTCAAGATTTCAAACCCTTTTCATCTGAGTTTCCTGAGAAATTGACTTTCCACCTTTTTCCTGAGAAATGTTTTTCAACTCCAAATATTTTCTAAAGCATACATCATCTTTTTCTTAACAAACATTTTGCAAAATCTCATAGCACATGCCTGAATTCTCTGTGCATTTAGGATAGAACACAATTTCGAGGATTTCACTAAGTCAAGCACAATTTTGGTCCTTGGTCCAATTACCCCTGTTAAAGGCGGCAGGAACGGTCGAACCTCGTACCGACAGGTCGAGCCCCATCCCAAGGATTTTCCCGCTATTTTTAAAATGGAGGCGAGTATTTCAAAACATTTTCCAAAACCCGGTCAAGTTTGAATCGCAAAAGCATTTTCCTCTCTCTTCCGCAAGGAAGGGAAGACGGGAAAAATTATGCCACGATAACAACCACTTAGCTTTAACTCCTTCCAAGCTGCGGGGGAAACATAGAAACAGTGCTCTGTTGTCTCTCTTGAACCTCGAGCACTCAACAAAGAAAGTGGCGAGATGAGCTTTTGGGTCGCCAGAACCGTCAAACTTGATGAATTTACAGGGAAGATTATCTAGATCTTCATCACCTTCTAAGCCGTCATAAAACTCTTTGCTAGTGAAGACTTTCCTGCCCTTGTCGCGGGCTTGGAGATCCTTAACAACTCGGGCCATTTTCCTGAACTGTGTTTGCAGGGGCGCTTCTGCGACCTGACTCTTGATTTGTGGCTTTTCCTTTGTTCTTGGCCCCATTTCTGAAATGCCGGAGGCAGTTCATATTCTTCATCGGTGTCGTTGATTGACTCTGATTCATCTGAGTTCTCTTCTGGTTGAACTTGCTTTTTGGAAGCCTTCTTATCCTTGTGGCTATATAACTTCTCTCTGAATGAATTTTTTTCTGAGCTAGTCTCGGGCTGCTCATTCATCATCTTATTCATCATTTTTCGGAACATGGCGTACATTTGCGGGTCTATGCCATAATCCTCTTGTTGCTGCTCTTGACTCCTCTCGGATCGCAGGGATCCCATCTCTTCTTCTGAGGCCGACGAGTATTGAGATGTCGTTGTTCTTTTGCCTGATGTTGTTTGAACCATCAAATGTTATAGATGCACTCTGCTATCTGAACCATCAAATGTTATAGATGCTCTCTACAGGGCAAAGACCTGATTAGATTCTGAAGGAATTGGCTTTTGAAAGAAATATTTGCTGAAAATATGATAGACAATTTAAAAAAGTTATCCCATTACTAGGGATTGAGTCGTTGCAGGAATCATGACAATTGTGTTGTCATTCGCAAGAGAAATAAACAACGAAAATATGCCTTGTTACCTAGGCGAGGTCGTCAAACCACAATAGAGAGAGAAAATTTTATTGGAATGAGAAAATTGAACTTTTATTGATCTTGAGAAAGAGGTGGAGGACAAACAATTTGCCACCATTCATGATAGTCATCAGACATTCTAGGACCAGGAAAGATTTTAAGAGAAACAAATGAATCCCAGCTGTAGCAGGCAGAATGATATGCCCCGGACCATTGTGCGGAAGTGAGATCGAATTCTGCCATAGCTCCTGATAGCAATCAAGCTTCGATGTACTGCTGTCTCTGGGAAAACTGTCGAACACATCGTTCTGGTTGGTAGTAAGTGCAGAAGAATGGTCCCAGCAATTTGAACCGCTTGCCATAAGCATATGTATATCTGGGAGGAGACAAGTGTCGATCAAAGTAATCTCAGACTATGTCATCTTCTTGAATGCTGTCGATCATGGACCGGTACTGTGCCACTAGAAGGAGTTCTTGACCATTGTATCTAAAAGAGCTTGCTCAGGCTGGAACATGTTGGAAGAACCAGGATTGAAGTGCATAGATGCAACCTTCAACTAAAATGGATTCTCCGAGTGAGAAACGAGTCAGACCCCGATACAGGAAAGCAAGAGCTGCCATGGCTATGGAAAGACGATTGGTCTGTCGACTCCCCCATCTTTGCATAAGCTGGATTATTCTGATATCCATGTAGTTTTGTCCATCTGGGAAGAAAGATAATCCTACAGTGCATAGAACCATTGCATTCTGAATTTTTTCTTTAGTTGTCCTTGATAGCGAACTAACTTCAACGAAGGTCCCGTACTGGCGGTACAACTCGAGCACGTTGACATATTCATTTCCGTCCAACTGAATCAGGGGCCAAGATCGGCGGCCTGTCATACGGGCTAATGAGTCTCGGGCGTCCAAACCCATGACATTGATCAGGAATTGATGCTCTAACGGATCTTCAGGTTGACCGGCTGGTTCTGGTAATCCCATAATTTTTGAAAATTCATCCATTAAAAAGGTCATCTCTCCCCACGGGAACCAGAATGTACATGTCTGAGGATTCCATCGTTCCGCCATTGCGTGGATCAGGTTGCCATTGATGGCCTGCTTTCCGACTGCTGACGCCAATTCTAATCCGCACTTGCTCAAATGGTCCAGGAATATTCGAGAAAAGCTTTTGAGCCAGGAATACTATCACCGGGGAATGAAAGTTTCGGTGCTAAGAGCTCGATGTTCAGGATGACCTTGTCGCACCTCGTAGGAGATGTGACCTTCAAGAAAGATAGGATCGACTTGACTGGATGCCATCGGACTGAAAACAAAGAAAGACTCGAAATGAGACTTAGGAAAATATAGGAAAATTTGAAAAGTTTGCAGGCAGGATATAAAATGCAGCTGGAAATTCGAGATCCAGTAGAAAGGTAGAATGAAAAATCACCTGGAGTTTTGAAAGAAATGGGATATTTGAGAAAATCTTGCAGGGTTTGAGAAAATAAAGGAAAAGATGAGAAATATGGGTATTTGAAAAATGTTTTTGGGAAAATGTAAGAAAATAGAGGTAACATACAAACAATCACATCCTGCACAAACATTTATGCACATACAACACTCTCTAAAAGGCTGACTTTAGATGCATCATTTTGAAAACAGTTGTAGGACCCTAATCCTAACTCTAGGTTCAGATCATCTTTGTCCAATCCAGTTATGCCGATATACCCGAATTGAAATCTGAGGTACGTGGCATATAATCTTAACTCTGATTCTAAGGTAAGGTTTTCCAACATCCTTGAGCGCCTACCGATATACTTCGGACTGTGGCCTGCGGTACGTGGTAGGGGGGTGTTAACCCAAATATGTGGTCCAGTTGTGAGGCTCTGTCCCGAACTAGGGTTCTGGAAGAGAGCACAGCAACGTGAAGACCGGGTAATGATAGGTAATGGAGATTTTGAAAAATGATCACATGCAAGAAATAGAGGTCTCTAAAACCTAGAGAGATAGATTTTAAAAACTTTGAAGAAGCATACATTGTTTGCATTCAGATCCTAAATTGAGGAGAGTTGTGTTTAGACCTAAGTCTATGTGATCATGAGAAATATCTCCTCAATCTGGTCCTACTAAACCATGCCTAGTCTATATGCAGTCAATGTCAGCTAGGTTAGAATCTAGGCTCCTAGGTTCACATGATATCAAAAGCAAAAAGAGCTGACATTTTTGGAACACAGTTTTGATAATTGAACTAAGCCAAGCACGCTTTTGATCAGACAAGGACAGATCCCATCACGGTCGCCAAACCTGTTTATCGTCGTAAAATTTTTCCCGTCTTCCCTTCCGTGCGGAAGAGAGAGGAAAATGCTTTCGCGATTCAAACTTGACCGGATTTTGGAAATTGTTTTGAAATACTCGTCTCCATTTTAAAAATAGCGGGAAAATCCATGGGATGGGGCTCAACCTTTCGATACGAGGTTCGACCATTCCTGCCGCCTTTAATAGGGGTAATCAAACCAAGGACCAAAATTGTGCTTGACTTAGTGAAATTATCGAAATTGTGTTCTATCCTAAATGCACAGAGAATTCAGGCATATGCTGTGAGATTTTGTAAAATGCTAGTTGGGAAAAAGATGATGTATGCTTTAGAAAATATTTGGAGTTGAAAAGCATTTCTCAGGAAAAAGATGGAAATCAATCTCTCAGGAAACTCAGATGAAAGTATTTGGAAATCACCAGAAAGTTTATGAAGATGTGAGAAAATCCTGAGAAAATGGAAAGAATTCTTGAGAAAAGGGTGAATCTTTGAAGGGAAAATGTTTGTCAGAAAACTTCAAATTTTGAAAGCTTTCTTTGGAAAATGGTTGAGATTCATTGAAAATTCTTTGGAGAAGTAGAATTGAAACTCAGGAAACTGAAATCCTTAGAATCTTAGCCTTGAAACCCTTGAAAATCGATTTTCATCTTTGAGAAAGGTGGGAGACTTCTTGTGAAAATCTTGAGAAAATAACCTTTTCCATGGAAACTGTGAAAAAACTTGACTTGGGAAAACCGATTTTAAAAAATTCTCAGAGTTTCTTGAGAAATAGATTTTTTAAGAATGAATTTTTCTTAAGAAAACCAATGATTTCATGATGCAAATGATATGAGTGAATGAATGCACTTTGAAAAGATTTCCTAAGAAATTTGTTGGAAAAATGTGTATTAAGTCAAAATAAATCCTTCACATATTCGGACTGTGGCCATGAATATGTTCAGAGTTTATTTGAGTTAATTCACAATATTTGGAAAAACTACAAATATGATGTGCATTTTTAAGATAGCCTAAGAGTGTAGGCTCAATGTGACTGGTAGAAAGATGATGGATCTGAGTCTCGTTCATATTTCGACTAGGGCCGTAAGTATGGACTCCACCGAGTTCATCAACTCCCTAAGAGTTGGTGCATGTGCCATTTGTGTTCATCCACAGTGATTTTGAAATAAAATGCATGATTCATAAGATCAGGATATTACAAAATCAAACTACATGATATGCATCCTAATCTAAGCAGTAAAAGTAAGTGTTATTCCAAGTTGAATTGTTACATTTCTGACATAAAGCAACATAAATGAAATAGACAAAATATATAATATAAAGAATCAGCATCCTTCAGATTTTCCTGCAAATGGGAGTTGGCACAAGAAATTCCAAATACAGTAGAGGAATTGAAGATTTAGCATAAACACTAGTGCCCAACTACTTATGCTTAAAATTACATTGAAAGGACACCTATTGATGAAGTATAATGTCCAAAGCATGAACAAAATGCATGTGAAAATACCTAGATACCAGGCCCAAGCTAAGTGAGAAATATATTAATGGATGCCTAAATGCTTGAACTCATATTAAATGAAGTATGCACAAGGAAATACGATTACTGGGATGTACATGGAAGTGCTTCTAAAAAAAATGTACATGGAGATATAGATTTACATAATGGAGCATATACACAATGATTAAAATTTCAAACATAATATGCAAGTTGTAACAGTATCTAAGAATTCGTGTAACTGGGGTACATATAAATATGTTGTGGGATGCACAGGTGACCATATAAATGCTGGAATGAATATATCTAAGCTATGGAGGAAGGTGCAACAAATAATTAAGGCACAAGTGTATCTACATGATTGATATTTTTATGAGTCGGCTAAATCGGAAGCAAGGGCAGGTGCAAAGGACGACCCTACCATACAGAAAACCGATGTTAAAACAGATAAATATGTCAATAGACAGGTTGTAGACAGAATGCACAAAAGGAAATGCCTATGGCTGGGTATTGAGATATGATGTTGGCACAACTATAACTAACTTTGCAGCTTTTATGACTGCACCTAAATGCTGAGCTTTTGGAGGAGCCTCAACTCCCTTCCTCTCAAAATTGCTGGAGGGACAAAATTTTCCAAAAAAAAAAAATTTACCAACTCTGGAAGTGACAATTTCAGAGCCACCGATAACCATCTTCTCCTTTGTCAGCCGGCGGTTTTGCTTGCAGCGCCCCATCAGATGCAACCTCAGCAGCTGCTGCAGTATCTTCTACCCAGAATTTTACTTCTTCAATTCGGCTACAGGCTCATCTTAACCAAATGGCCGGCATGCACATGATAATCGGTAACCAAAAATTTAAGAAATGCTGCAGGACCATGATATTCTTACAACACAACCCCTACTTGTTATTATTAACAGCATGCTACAATCATTACTCAACTCAAGCTTTCATTGTTACAACACCCTACGTTACTATATTCATGACACATGAACTTAGTGAAGCTAATTTATATGTACACTGCTAAAATACAGAATGCATAGAAGAACAAAGACTGCTAAATGTAGAATACATAGAAGAACAAAGACTATATCAAAGAAATGAGATCTATACACTGCTAAATACATATATACATGCTGCGTAAATGAAATGAGATATGTACACTGCTAAATACAGAATGCATAGAAGAACAAAGACTATAAAAAAAAAACTTAAAAGAACAAATATATATTCATAGATCATCGGCTGGGACGAGCAAAACTGTCATTTCAGTGGGATGACCCATTAGTCTCAGCTAATTGAGTTTAATCAATGCTTGAAATTCTCGAACTTACTCATCATAGATGAACAAAATTTAATGGAATATCAAATAGATTTAATCCAACGTGTACAGCCAACTAAGATCGTGGATTAGAATTGATCCCAAAATCAATGCTATGGATCAAGTATTTGAATCTGATGGTAAATAGATCTCACATGTTTCATTAGGACAAGACACCCGATTCATTTGATCATGGCAGATTGATTCTGCTAATTGATCATACATGGCACAATAAAAAAAAATTAGCAAATTTTGCTTAAAAAAAAACTTATGACTATTCAGCACATTTTGGTTTCACAAGATCTCTCCAAGGGGGTTTCACCATAACTCAGGATAACCTCCTCCTATAGCAACAGAGTGATAATATATTAACAATGGATTCCCCAACACAGAATTCCGACAGGTAGGATACAGGGGTAAGCTATCAGTTTGTGATAGTGGGGAATAGCATAAAGATGATTCTCTTGTTGTAACGCAGGAGGGGGTGGAATGCCATAAAGAAAAGAATGAGAGTTAAAAAAAAATTTAACGCCAGATGTAGTGCTTGTGTCAAGGGCACACTTCGATGTACGATGAACCCCTTTGGGTCTCGTTGGATGCCATGATATGCAAAAATTCTTTGTTCTGAATCAAAAAGAAAAGAAAAAAAATTGCTCCAGGCTAAAACATTTTCCAGTGAAATGAGAATGAACCCACTAAAGGGATTAATATGCAAGGTAAGGTCTTGAGGTTGTGCCAATGACAGAGTTTAGAAGGAATAGACCCCGAAGGCGATTCACTGAAATATCAAGAGACCTCAGCTCGCTGCCATTTCCGTGAGTCGATGGCAACACCCCTGTGGACTACTCTAAGAAACATCTACCACCTCTAATTTGGGGCAAATTCTCAATGAAACCAGGAAAAACAAGCACCATGAAAATCTGATTTGAAAACTTTTTGATGGAAAAACAAGCATCGTTTCGTAGGGGCTTAAAATCTTTTAAAATAAATCAGACCCAAATACAGCTAAAACCTACTTTTGGAGGGGTCGATGGTGCCATTGAGAGGCGTCCTCGATCCTCAATGCATGACCCACCGTGAAGGTAAACCACATCCACTCAAAGAAAATGGATTTACCACATATATCACCTGAATACCAGACCTAATTAGCAGAGTGTAGATATAAGATGGTTTCTCACCTATTGTCTTGAATTGTTTGCCTTCCGGATGCCTCCCTTTTGAGGCTGGTTTATTGAATGGAGGAGGCACAACGCCTGGGACTGACTGCAGGAAAAGGGGACTTCTTATGTATACCTTGTCGATCCACTAAAGTCTTCTGGTTTTTCCTAAAAGGGGGAGCCAATGAGAGAAGGGGAGCTCCTCTTGGCCTATTCGGTTGGAGGGAAATGAAGGTCGGCCTTGTGAAAAGGGGAGAGAATGAGTTGAAGAGCAGGGGTTAGGGGAAATCGTTGATGGGGTCGACCCCCTGCTAGCCGAGAGGGAAAGTGCTGAAAAAGGGGGAGTGAAACGATAGATTTCAAAACGAAGACCCCTTTCTTAATAGCCAGCCATCTGTTTTTTTCCCCCAAATCTACCCCTTTTCCATCGGCTTTTGCTAATCTTTAAAAACTGATTTTTGAAATTTTTTGAAAAAGAGAACTCGCCATTTTGAGAGGGGGACGGCTCCCTCTCTCCGAGAAGAAAAAAAAATTGAAACTTAGGTAAAATAAAAGTTTTGGGGTTGAAAAGTAATAATAATAAAAAAAAAACAAAACAAAATGATAAAACGAATTTTGTTTCTTTTTTATTTTTTTTCTCTTTTTTTTTTAAGGTGGTGCCACCTCACTGGTTTAAGAAAACTTTTTTTTGAAGTAAAAAAAAAAGAACATTTTTATTGGCAAGAAGCTTTAGTGGGGCACCACCTACGTGGGCCCACTATATTTCTTATTAAAAAATTAAATTAAATGAAAGAGTTTTATAAATTGGTGCCACCTCCGAATGGGCACTGTTTTGAAAATAAGAGAAATTTTTGAGAATTTGAGTGTGACACCGCTTCGAGGCGGGTCCCACGTCATTTATTTAAAATAAAAGCTAAAATAAATTCTTTTTTTTTTGGATTTTCATAATTGTAGGCTAGTTTTAGAAAACTCTAAGCAAAGTTTGGCTTGATTTCAAAACTTAGAAGAAAATGGTTCTTCAGGGCAAAATTTAGAAAGATGCGGAGAAATTCGGAGCCCTTTTTGTAAAAGTTTGAAATAAGGTCTTACGAATTTGAAATTGTGTCCCCCTCTTTTCAACTGACGAAATTTTGAAAATCAATGTCAAAAACTATCCAGATCATTTTCTTGAGAAAACTTTTGTAATTCAGAGCCTTGGGGGTAAAATGGGAAGAATTGGTGATTTTGAAGGCCCAGGGTTTTGAAAACCAATTTTGAAAAGTTTAGAAATCAAATCTGGATTGACAATTTTGAAAATCAGGAGTTCTGGATCTCAAAATGACATGCTGTGCAGTGAGATGATATGAAATGCTCATGCGATGCTATGCAAAGACATGTTTCCTGAAATGCCCCTTTGAATTAGGGCTTGAAAGTTCTAGCTTCTTGTCGAGAGTAGGATTTTGAAATTTTGCAGTTTGAAGCTATTTTTGAGTCCAAATAGAGAAATTTTAAGACTCGAGAATGGAATTTAGGACTTTCTGTAAGGTTCAATCTTGGAAAATAACCATTTTGCCCTTCATTGGTTCCGGAGAACCGAAATGTGATGATTGATGGATATATCAAGAAGATGAGTGAAAATTTGGGGTGTTTACAGGCATCCATTTTCCACATCGAACATCAAGTTTCTCTCCATCGACTTTTCTTCTGGAGTAATCCATCATCTCAAGACAGTATTCATCTCTTGGATCACTGATTGGGCAAAGGAGATCAAAAGCTTCAGCGACTGTTGTAGTTCTTGCAAGCAAGAGGACCTCTGCCAATTCCATTAAAGGGCCATCGCCTCTCCTCTCTCGGTTGGAATCTCTGTAGAAACCAGCAATAGACTTTCCTCAGGGTTTGTTTGAAGGAAAGATCGACTTCCTCCTTCTCGATCTCTGCCACCATCTGTTGAGTCTCCCTTTTATTCCCCTTTCCTCTTAGCTAGCCTGAATTTTCCTCTTCATTCCTTTTAATCCTTTCTGTTTAATCGATTCACTGGAGCACCATCGTGACATCAGTCTTGTATATAGCAAGCATTGATCCATGTTCAATGTGCCATATTAAAAGAGGGATCCTCAGATCCTGACATTTTTTTATTTTTATTTTTTTTCTGTTTGTTCCCTATAATTTTCCATGATGTGTGGTCCTCTCATTTCACCATGCATGTTCATTATAAGAGCATTTAGGATCAACTTGATTTTTTTCTTTTCTCCTTCTTGTATTTTTCTGTGTATCGGTTGTATCCTCACAAAACACGATACCAACACCTCATATGCTTTCAATTTTACTAATTTCAGTATCTGTTATCACTGATATTCTTGTTAAGTATTACCTTGATGAAGACCTTTGATGACGGTATATTGATTTTTGGCATTTCTGAGGAAGTTGCTCTTCTCACGTTCAGTTTTCTTTTATCTGCTAATGGATATCCATGTGCGCATCATTACCTACAGTTTAATGATTTAAATCTGCTAGACTAGACTGAGATCGGTTCCAAATTAAATAGTCAATGGCTTCCAAATAATAGTGCAGCTGTGTTACAATGATGGTTAAGATATTTTGCTTTTCCATAATCAATGCTTCGGTCTATGTTAGCAGCTATCTAATCTCGATTTAGGAGTGAAATTTTCTTTCATCTCTATGAACTGTGTCTTTTAGAAAGCATGCTTTAGTTGCAGTTGCAGATGGGTTACTGTCAATTGTTGGTAACCGAATTCATTTTCCATCATTATGCTATACCTTGTCAAAAGGAAGCCGCAGGTTAGTTCTACCACTCTTTTATACCTTGTGATTACCATTTTTTTTCTGTCTTGGCTGAAATCTGTAACTATGGATTATGAATTTCCAAGAGCCTCCATAAAAGGCGTGATATACACTAGGGTACGAGTTGTCCATATACCTGCAAATAGAAATGACAATTGAAATTCCACTAGAGGGGGGTGAATAGTGAAATATGATTATGATCGATAAAATAAAATAACTAAGCAATAAGGCACAACACATAAAACACAGAAGTTATACTGGTTCGATCAATATCCAGACCTACATCCAGTCCCCAAGCAAACCACTTGAGATTTCCACTATAACATCCGAGTCACCGGATAAATAGTACAACACCCTCTTCCCAAGAGGTCTTCTTCTCTCAACAGAGAAGGGGCACACCCTCTTCCCAAGAGATCTTCTTCTCTCAACAGAGAAGGGGCACACCCTCTTCCCAAGAGGTCTTCTTCTCTCAACAGAGAAGGGCAACACCCTCTTTCACAGAGGTCTACTTCTTTAAACAAAGAAGGAATACAGTGAATAAACAGAGTTACAATACTTTCTATAGAACCTTCAGAATGATATGAATGCACGAATGAAGGATTCTAAGAATGTTCTGTTTGTCACTCAGAGGATACTCATTGTCAAAGAGCTGGACTTGACTTTTTCTCTTTTTCTTTTTCTCTTTCTTTTTCAAGGCTCTCTTTTCAAATCACGAATAGAAAATTTTTCTCTTTGTAAGCTCACACGTCTATTTCATTCCTCTTGTTTGAATAGTTTATGTGTGTGTGTTTATATAGCTTATAAACAGTAGTCGTTACATTTTGGAATTGTAACTTTTTGAAATATGAAATGTTAGGTCATTTCAAAAACATCTTTTAGAGAAGTTCGAGAATGCCTTTTTCCATAAAGGTGAAATAGAGGGTACACTAGTCGTTGTAATATTTTCAGGTAATACATATTTTATGTAAAAAGTCTATTTCTTACAATAGTACATTTGAACGTTGGGTTGTAGTTTTGTCTTTATTCTAATTAATGATTTGAGGTACATTAGTACTTCTTTACTTTAAATGAGTGTAAGTACTATGAGTGCTTTGAGATATTTATTTGTACATAGTCATGTCAAGTGTATTCTTTATGTAGTGTATTTCAAAATCTTCAGAGAGAATGAGGACCAAAAAGAAGGTCGACATTTTTTGGGAAGGATATTTAGAAAGGATTTGTTACAGAAGGCATTTAATGCTTTGTAGAGAGAATGATGACTTCAAGTAAGTCGACATTCTATGGTTATAAAAAAAGGTAACTAGAGTCCTTTTAAAACCATATTTTATTTGTTTTTCTTATGTGTAGCCGATTTATGTTTTTGTCTTCTTCTTGTATTAAGAAACATTTCATTAGAGAAGATAACTAAAGTCTTTTCAAAAACATATTTTATTTGTTTTTCTTATGTAGCCGATTTTATGTTTTTGTCTTTTTCCTACATTCCTTTTTTCATGTTGTCTTGTATATAGTGTAAGGTATAATGATAAAATGTCTTTTTCATAAAAGGTTGTAAGAAGGTACAATTATTATATGACAAAATGTCTTTTTCATAAAAGGTTGTAAGAAGGTACACTTATTGGTTTTCAAAAAAGAAGCTTTTTGAAACTATCGTATACTTTTATGATATAGTATGTATGAATGAGTATGTAATATGCAAAATGCAAGTTCCTGAAGGTTCTGTTACATATGACTCTAAAGAAGAAAAAAATCTTCATCTTGAGGTAGCCGATTTCTTCATTTGAGCTTTAGGAAAGCATGGCTCATCAAGCTTTTTCTTCAAGGAGTATGATTGCACCATAGTTGTACTTGAATAGGAAGTCTCCATCCTTATTGGGTGAGATATCCTTGCATCAAATACTCGTTAGATTTAAGGCAAAACATATTCAGTCATAATATAACATTATTTCAAGAGAACATATTATCATATCATATAAAATCAAATAAGACAGTGTATCATATTATGTGACATCAAAACCGAGTTTCTCAACATTCTCCCCCTTTTTGATGATGACAAAATATGCTCTCCCTGTCAAAAAGACATTATGCATAGAAATAATAATATGATAAAAAAGTGAAATAATGTTTAAAGAGAGAATATTTCTCCAATAATGGAGACAGGTTTTCTCCCCCTTTGTCATGGACAAAAAGGAGGGATCAGAGTAAGAAAGTTATTATAGACCAAAAAGTAATTTAAAAGTTATTACAGATAAAAGAAATGAGTCTTAGTCAGAGTCAGTGGTATTGAGCTTGCGGCGGCGGCGACGTGAATCTTGCCCATTGTCAATGAGTCAAAGGCCTGTTGCAGAGAGGCTTGATTCCTGAGAAGTAGAGCCTGGGTATTTTGGATGTCGACGAGGGTAGAGAAGATGTCGGGGTCAGAGCTTGCGGGGGGATCAGCTTCACTGGTGCTTTCATCGTCAGAGTGATCTCGAGGGGACCCTTCCTCAGGGAGGTATGAGTCATTGAAAGCATGATCAGACTGGTGAATGATGTCTTGGTGGAGAGGCACCTGGAAGTGCTGAAGGATATGGGTGATGAAGTACCCGAAAGGAAGAGAGTGGAAGGCCCGAAAATTGATCATGTTATTGAAAATGATACTGGACCAGTTGATGGGAAAGTTGCAGAAGATTGCATATAGGAGAAGGGAGATTTCGTTTGTCACGAAACCCTTGGAAGGAAGCTTTGGAAAGACATTGGATGAGAGGATGTGTGAGAGTATTAGAGCATGAAGTTTGAGATTGCTCGTATGCCATGGGAAATGGGTGCAGCGAGTGGAGAGAAGGACTTTCTTAAACACAGTTCGATCTATCAGAACTATGTTAGGAAGCTCAATGCCATAGGAGAAAAGGTTTAGAATGCAACCTAGTTGAGAGATATTGAAGGAGATGAGTTTTCCATGTACCATGGATGTAATGGTGGTGTGGTCACGGTCTACAGAGAGGTTGGTATAGAAAATTTTGATGAGATGAGGATAGTAGGTCATGGAGTTAGGCGTTCCTAAGATGGGAACAAAATCTTGAAGAGAGGTATGGAGGTCAAAGGATGTGAAGGCGTCGAAGTTTACTAGTTTGCCAGTTTGAATTGGCAAGGTGCTAATGTACTGAAAGTGGTGAATAAGGTCGGGGTATCTTAGATCTGCGGAGGTGATCGCATTGGTAGAGGAGGAAGCCATTATCGAATGCCTTGAAAATAAATCACTAGGAGAGAGAGGAGCTAGAACCGAGAGAAAGTTTGTATAAGGATAGAAAAGTTCGAATGGAATGGTAAGAGATGAACCAATTGATTAAATAGAAGGAAGAAAATAATTGTTGATATGAAATGAATGACATTGGAAGTGAGTAACTTTTAGATTTTAGTCAAATAAGGAAATCCGTGAGGAGTAAGTTAAGAGACTTGTGAATGACAAATCAAATCAATGTGTGAGGATAGTGTATTATATTAGATTGAGGAGGACATAGTTATTGAAATATATAGATTTTACTATGGATGAGTTTATCGACTAGTGAGGGAAACCATTAATAGAGTATGGGGTGTCATGTTTTTACAAAAAGGATTGATCTTTTAAAAATAATGGCCTAATAAGACAAACAACTTGTTACTCTATGTGAAGGGATTCTAAATTCGTGAATGGGGAATTAAAGACATAAAAAAGATGATGTGGATATCTAGAGAGGAGAGAAAGAAAATAAAGGACAACATTTACTTGATTTAGATATGACATAAAGTAGAGATAGAATAAATAAAGGTTTGCTTGGAGGCAAGACTTTAAAGGTTCTCGATTTTAGAGAGATATACAATAAGAGAGAGACAAGGTCACGGATGGAAAGAAAGGTCATAGGGTGATCATGTGATGTGTACTTTGAAAGATATGACATTTTAAAGAAAATAGTGCCCAAAAAAAATGTTTCATGATTAATATTTGTAATTTTTTAAAGAGTATACGTGGATATGAGAAGGACATATTTTGACTTAGACTAGTGGTGAGAGAGATGATGAGACCAAAAGGAGAAAGAGTTAAAAATATATAAGAATTTAAATAAGAATAGACATGGAGGAGTCAGATTCAAAAATGTATAATAAAAAATGTATTCGAGAGATGAAATGAGGAGACAAAGAAATATTTATGAATGAAGAGTAATAAATGTGAGTTGTCATAGAGAGAAGTGAGATGACATATATGGATTTTTGTGAAGGATAAAGAAGTAATAAAAAAAAGATTGATGAAAGACATAAAGTTATGATTGATATGAATTATTATTTATATTCTTAAAGAAACTCGACAAGGTTAAGTTTTAAACAAGAGTTGACAAGAATGGAGGCTTAATTTGTATACGAAAGAGATGATAATAGATAGTTTGTAGGGCTATGATATAACAGATGATATAGTAAAAAAAAACAATTTACGTGAGAATATAGCAACTAGATTTTTTAAAGGAACTAAATAGTCATTCGATTTTAACTAATGAAGAGTATGAGTTCTCATAAACTAAGTAGGACCATTTATCGTAAGAAAAGTTTTTATAAAAGGACAAAAATAATAAAGGAGTTGAGTGATGTGAACATTGTTATGATAATTAGTTTTTATGGATATGAGAGAAAGGAGATAGGACAAGGAGTTATAATGGATGTGTACTTGAAAGATGACAAGTTAAATGACATAAAGAATGAGTCTTATAAGAATACGTGAATATGGAAACTTAGTTTGACTAACTAAAATCGATAAGAAGGAAAGCAATTTAAAATACGATTTAAACAAGACTTATAAGAAGTATTATAATAAGTGTGATTAATTTATAAGTCACTTAGTTTGCATATTCCTAGTTCTCTTCTAATTCGTGTGAAGTCTTCATGTTTTAATGGTTTAGTGAATATGTCTGCTAACTGTTGATTAGTGGGTATGAATTCTAATTTAATTATGTTGTTTAAGACTTGTTCTCTTAAGAAGTGGTGTCTTATTTGAATGTGCTTAGTTCGTGAGTGTAAAATAGGATTCTTAGATAGGTTTATAGCACTCGTATTATCACAGAAAATAGTTGTATTTTCAAAATTTAAACCAAAATCTTTTAAAGTTTGTTTCATCCAGATGACTTGAGTACACGCTAGGCTAGCAGCAATGTATTCGGCTTCAGTAGTTGATAATGATACACAGTTTTGTTTCTTACTGAACCATGATACTAGTGAGTGCCCTAGCATGTGACATGTTCCACTTGTGCTTTTTCTGTCAGATTTACTTCCAGCAAAGTCAGCATCGCTGTATGAGATTAGATCAAATGTAGAGGATTTTGAATAGAATAATCCAAAATCAACTGTCTTTTAAATATCTCATTATTCTTTTTACAGCTTTAAGATGTGATTCTTTTGGATTTGACTGAAATCTAGCACACAAGCAAACACTAAACATTATATCTGGACGGCTAGCAGTTAAATAAAGAAGTGATCCTATCATACCTCGGTATACCTTTGTATCAACAGACTTACCATCTTCATCTTTGTCCAACACAGTAGTAGTGCTCATAGGAGTAGATTTTGAAGCAGTTGAGTTCATGTTGAACCTCTTCAGAAGTTCACGAGCATACTTAGATTGATTGATGAAAACTCCATCCTTGGTTTGCTTAATATGCAGTCCAAGAAAGTAGGTGAGTTCTCCCATCATACTCATTTCGAATTCATTCTGCATGGACTTAGAAAAATCTTCACAGAGAGTGCTGTTAGAAGATCTAAAGATGATGTCGTCGACATAAATTTGAACAATTAGGGTATGATTATTCACTACTTTGACAAATAGTGTAGAATCTGCTTTGCCAACAGAAAAACCAGTTTTTAATAAAAAGGTTTTAAGTCTTTCGTACCAAGCACGAGGTGCTTGTTTTAAACCATATAAAGCACGTTTGAGTTTAAAAACATGATCTGGGTATTGTTCATTTTCAAATCCTGGAGGTTGTTTTACATAGACTTTTTCATTTATAAAACCATTTAAGAAAGCACTTTTAACATCCATTTGAAATAATTTGAAATCCATATAGCTTGCATATGCTAAGAGCATTCTAATAGATTCAAGTCTAGCAACAGGAGCAAATGTTTCATCAAAGTCAATACCTTCCTCCTGGTTGTATCCTTGAGCTACTAGTCTGGCCTTGTTTCTTATAACATTACCTGTTTCGTCTAGCTTGTTTCTGAAGATCCATCTTGTCCCAATGATTGGATGATCCTTTGGTCTAGGTACAAGATCCCAAACGTCATTTCTTTGGAATTGATTCAGTTCTTCAGTCATGGCTAGCATCCAGAACTCATCAATGATGGCTTCATCAATCTTCTTTGGTTCAAGTTGAGAAATGAATGCCATGTTTGCAATCCGTTCTAGCTGAGCTCTAGTTTGAACCCCCTTTGTTAGTTCTCCTAAAATCTGCTTTTGAGGATGATCTTTGATATCGACAAAGGTTCTTTGGTGATCATCTTCATTAGACTTAGCTGTGTTATCTAAAAATAAATCTGTACTTTCAACATCATCATCATTAGTTTGTATATGAACAAATTGATCAATAGATTCACAAAAACTAACATGCATAGATTCTTCAATAGTATTATGACTCTTATTGAAAACTTTGTATGCTTTACTATGACTTGAATATTATAAGAATATGCCTTCAACAGATTTAGCATCAAACTTATCCAGGCTATCTTTTGTGTTTAGGATAAAGCATTTACATCCAAAGACTTTGAAATAGTCTATTCTTGGAGTTCTGTCATAGAATAGTTCATAGGGAGTTTTATTTAATAAGGGTCTAATGAGAACTCTATTTGTTATGTAGCATGCAGTATTAACAGCTTCTGCCCAAAAAGATTTTGCAAGATTATTGTGTTGGAGCATAGTCCTGGCAGATTCCTGAAGGGTTCTATTCTTTCTTTCTACTACACCATTTTGAGGTGCAGCTCTAGGAAAGGCAAAGTTATGAGAAATACCATGCAAGTTACAAAAATTTTCAAAGAGTTCATTTTCAAATTCTCCTCTATGGTCACTACAGATTTTAACAATAGAACATGATTTTTCGTTTTGTAATTTTTTACATAAGATTTCAAACTGACAAAACGTGTCACTTTTGTTTTTCAAAAATATTACCCAAGTAAATCTTGAGTAATCATCTACAATGACAAAAGCATATCTATTATGATTAAGGCTAGCTACCCTAGAAGGACCAAAAAGGTCCAGGTGGAGAAGCTCTAAAGGTCTTTTACTTGAAATGACATTCTTTGATTTGAAAGAAGATTTTGACAATTTTCCTAATTGACATGCATCACAAAAATAATCCTTTTTAAAAGATATGTTGGGTAACTCACGTACTAACTTATCTTTAGCTAGTTTAGACATGTATTTAGAATTGACATGGCCCATCCTCATGTGCCATAGATGTTGAGTGTCATTATTAGCTATGAGGCAATGTTCTGTGATGTTTTCTAGGTATAGTTCATATATATTATTCTTTCTTATACCTTTTAAGATGATGCTTTCATTTGTGTCAGCTATGAGGCATGCATCATGATTAAAGCTAACATTATAACCTGTGTCACACATTTGACTGATACTTAGTAGGTTATGTTTTAATCCTTTAACAAGGAGAACGTCTTTGATAAGAGGTTTGTCTATGTTACCAATATTTCCAATACCAATTATCAAACCTTTGTTGTTATCTCCAAAGGTGACGGTTCCTCCTTCTTTATGATGAAGAACAGCAAAAAGGTCTGGATGTTCTGTCATGTGCTTTGAACATCCACTATCTAATATCCATCTGCTCTTCTTCTTTGGAGCCTGCAAAACATTAAGTAAATCTCCTTTTTGGTACCCAATCGGGTCCTTTTTTGTTAGACTTTGGAACCCATATCCATTTGGATTTGGGTTTGTCTATCTCTTTAGAGGAGTTAAAAAGATTAACATTGTAATACTCCTTATTTAGTTCAGATGAACTTTTCACAAACGTGGTCTTTTGATTTATACAAGAAGGTTTTTTGAAATGAGAGTAGCCAATACCATTCTTGTAAAAAGAGACCTTCTGAGAGGATAAGAGTTTATCCAAGTTCTCTTTACCTTTAGTAAACTTGAAAACCGTTTTCATGAGGTTCTCAGTTTTACTTTTTAGCTCTGAAATCTCTACTTGCATATTTTTAGTTTTGGAGCTAGTAGAAGAAATTTCAGACATAAGCAAAAGATTTTTCTTTTTTAACTCAGAATTTTCACTGCTGAGTTTTTCATTCTCTTGAGAAAGCTTTAAATTTTCAGATTTTAAAACTTTATTTTTGAAACTCAATTTTCTAGATTCTTCAAATAGATCTTGAAAAACATCTAGAAGTTCTTCAAAGGAAAAATCAGAGATTTCACTTACCGAACTTTCGTTTGCCATGAAGCACATATTTGCAGTTTCGGCTTCATCATCACTTGACTCTTCACTAGTGGATGGTTCTGAATCATCCCATTGAGCATGCAGAGCCTTTTTCTTGAAGAACCTCTTCTTTGGTTCCTCAGTTTTGGACTTTCTTTTGAGAAGTGGACAGTCACGTTTTAAGTGGCCTGGCTTATTACACTGAAAGCACATGGGATCTTCTTTAAGATCTTTTCTTTCCTTGTGCCTGTTTGGAAGCCGGTTCCTTCTCATGAAGCGCTGGAATTTTCTGGTAAGTAGCGCAATTTCTGATTCTTTATCTGAGTCTTCATTCTTAGATAGGGCTGGGAAAGCTAGAGTTTTCTTTACTGGTTGCTCTTCTTCCCTTCTTTCTTTCATGTGGACTTCATAGGCCATAAGATTGCCTATTAAGTCGTCCAATGTAAGTTTAGATAAATCTTGAGCTTCTTCAATAGCAGTAGTCTTTTTCTCCCAATCAGTTGTGAGAGATCTCAAGATTTTCTTCACAGTTTTAGTCTGGGAGTATGTTACACCCAGAGATTTCTGATCATTGGTGATGTTGGTGAATCTGGTAAAAATCTCTGTGATGGGTTCATCTTTGTTCATTTTGAACAACTCATATTTTCTAACAAGAGATGATATTTTGGCTTCTTTTACTTTGTTGGTTCCTTCATGAATAACCTCCAAAGAATGCCAAATGTCATATGCAGATTCACATATAGATATTCTGTTGAATTCATTCTGATCAATGGCACAATATAAGGCATTCATAGCCTTTGCATTTAGGTTTGCCATTTTCTTTTCTTCATCAGACCATAAGTTATAGTTTGCGGATGGAGATGTGTATGGATGCTCAACAATTTTCCATACAGCAAAGTCTATGGATTTGAGAAAGATAGCCATTCTGCACTTCCAATATCCATAGTTGGAGCCATTGAAGAAAGGAGGACGAGATGCGTGTTGACCTTCAATATCACGAGCATAAGAGGTAGATGCCATTTGTGCTGGAAGACTTGTTACGTCGAAACCAGCAAACCTGCTCTGATACCAAATGAAATTCCACTAGAGGGGGGGTGAATAGTGAAATATGATTATGATCGATAAAATAAAATAACTAAGCAATAAGGCACAACACATAAAACACATAAGTTATACTGGTTCGGTCAATATCCAGACCTACATCCAGTCCCCAAGCAAACCACTTGAGATTTCCACTATAACATCCGAGTCACCGGATAAATAGTACAACACCCTCTTCCCAAGAGGTCTTCTTCTCTCAACAGAGAAGGGGCACACCCTCTTCCCAAGAGGTCTTCTCTCAACAGAGAAGGGGCACACCCTCTTCCCAAGAGGTCTTCTTCTCTCAACAGAGAAGGGCAACACCCTCTTTCACAGAGGTCTACTTCTTTAAACAAAGAAAGAATACAGTGAATAAACAGAGTTACAATACTTCCTATAGAACCTTCAGAATGATATGAATGCACGAATGAAGGATTCTAAGAATGTTCTGTTTGTCACTCAGAGGATACTCTTTGTCAAAGAGCTGGACTTGACTTTTTCTCTTTTTCTTTTTCTTTTTCTCTTTCTTTTTCAAGGCTCTCTTTTCAAATCACGAATAGAAAATTTTTTTCTTTGTAAGCTCACACGTCTATTTCATTCCTCTTGTTTGAATAGTTTATGTGTGTGTGTTTATATAGCTTATAAAAAGTAGTCGTTACATTTTGGAATTGTAACTTTTTGAAATGTGAAATGTTAGGTCATTTCAAAAACATCTTTTAGAGAAGTTCGAGAATGCCTTTTTCCATAAAGGTGAAATAGAGGGTACACTAGTCGTTGTAATATTTTCAGGTAATACATATTTTATGTAAAAAGTCTATTTCTTACAATAGTACATTTGAACGTTGGGTTGTAGTTTTGTCTTTATTCTAATTAATGATTTGAGGTACATTAGTACTTCTTTACTTTAAATGAGTGTAAGTACTATGAGTGCTTTGAGATATTTATTTGTACATAGTCATGTCAAGTGTATTCTTTATGTAGTGTATTTCAAAATCTTCAGAGAGAATGAGGACCAAAAAGAAGGTCGACATTTTTTGGGAAGGATATTTAGAAAGGATTTGTTACAGAAGGCATTTAATGCTTTGTAGAGAGAATGATGACTTCAAGTAAGTCGACATTCTATGGTTATAAAAAAAGGTAACTAGAGTCCTTTTAAAACCATATTTTATTTGTTTTTCTTATGTGTAGCCGATTTATGTTTTTGTCTTCTTCTTGTATTAAGAAACATTTCATTAGAGAAGATAACTAAAGTCTTTTCAAAAACATATTTTATTTGTTTTTCTTATGTAGCCGATTTTATGTTTTTGTCTTTTTCCTACATTCCTTTTTTCATGTTGTCTTGTATATAGTGTAAGGTATAATGATAAAATGTCTTTTTCATAAAAGGTTGTAAGAAGGTACACTTATTGGTTTTCAAAAAAGAAGCTTTTTGAAACTATCGTATACTTTTATGATATAGTATGTATGAATGAGTATGTAATATGCAAAATGCAAGTTTCTGGAGGTTCTGTTACATATGACTCTAAAAAAGAAAAAAATCTTCATCTTGAGGTAGCCGATTTCTTCATTTGAGCTTTAGGAAAGCATGGCTCATCAAGCTTTTTCTTCAAGGAGTATGATTGCACCATAGTTGTACTTGAACAGGAAGTCTCCATCCTTATTGGGTGAGATATCCTTGCATCAAATACTCGTTAGATTTAAGGCAAAACATATTCAGTCATAATATAACATTATTTCAAGAGAACATATTATCATATCATATAAAATCAAATAAGACAGTGTATCATATTATGTGACATCAAAACCGAGTTTCTCAACAACAATATGGAATGGTCCTGTACCACGACCATGATTCTGGCTCTAACATTTCCAAGATGAAGAGTTTTATCTCCGAGTGATGAAAAGCCTCAACAACTATTATATACAGTGAATAATCATGATAATGTTACCATTAAATTGACTTGGTCACCTGTTAACACTTCCAGATTGTTTTAAAGGAATGGTCATTATATTGGTTCAGGAATGGAGTTCTGGGCCTCTTGCTCTGAATCTCCCAGGTTGAACTATATCCTCAATACCTGAAATTAGGTTGTGCATAAACACCAACAAAGTGAGGTTGAACAGGGTATTTCTCTTGAATGATTTAAATCCTTTATTAATGTATGTTGAGCCTATTGCAGGCCTCTCAAGCTTTTCCCTATTATCACTCTGTGTTCCTGTTGCATTAACATACAACACATTGATAAAAAAAAGTGAAATTTTCTGGTTTACTGACCCAAGCATCTGCTGGATTCTTTAAGAATCCTTTGCTACAGCCATCCACTCCCTGCACACACCTATAGCATATCCACAGGAAACATTACTTGATATCTTGTTCCTTCACTATCACTACTGCATAACAACTCCCCACACAATTCCACCTATATATATACATATATATATATATAGAGAGAGAGAGAGAGAGAGATTTACATGTATACATATATATGTATGTACATAGGTATGTATATCATTTTCATCTTTCTATACTTTAGATCCTAAATATCATGGCATGTGAACATCTCACCATTGACATCTTTGAAATCCAGGTGTTTTGTAGGGAATATGTGGAAAATGTCATTACTTGGGAGTTGTATTTTCAATTTTAAGTATTGTAATAAGTTAGGTCTTAATGGGAATGTACATTTTCCTGCACTAAATAGAATGAATGAGCATATAAATACCATAAATCACTTGCTTTCATATCATTTTCATCTTATTTCTAAAAAAAAAATCACAAATGGGACCACGAATGACACGTGAACCATTTTATAAAAGGTGATTAATCCTAAGTTGACGATTTACATCAATGGCCATAGTCAGGATGTGAACAAGACTTAGGATTTTCATCTTTTATGGGATAACACTGGATCATTTTCAAAATTCATTATATTTTCTTTAAATATTTTCCTCTTTTATCAGAGTTTAGTTTAAAAATTAATTCAATATATATATCAATGGCCATAGTCAGGATATATTAAGAGTTAATTTCATTTTAAACTCTATAAAAGCACCAAAATGTATTTTATTCTTCACCTGAATTTAAATCTGATTATTATATGATACATTCAATGACCATAGTCAGGGATGTATTATATCTTCAATCTTATTTACATTCATTTAAAGAATGAAATATGCTTTTCAAAACCAATTTATTCTTTAAATTCATTCATCGTTTAGGATAAAATTACATCATATTTTTAAAATTCTTTTTCAAAAACCCAAGTGATTTTAAATATCTTTCTTCAAGTTTTTATTTCAAATCCAAATTCTATCTCATTTTTAAGATTCAGAATTCAATTTCAAAGTCCAAATTGACTTTGAAATTTCCAATTCATGTTATATTCAAAACTTCAATATCCAAATCAAAATTCAAAACTTCAAAATTCAATTTAAACTTTGAAATTTTCTGATTCATCTTCTGATTCAAAATCAAGTTTAATTTTCTTATCTTTAAAGTTTGAGATTGATTCTGAATCTCAAAACTTGACTCTTCCTAAAAGTTTAAATCCAATCTGGGTTTTCAAAACCCAGATCCATCTTCAAAAGTCCCATTTGGACTTTCAAAATCCAAATCCAAAGTTAGAACCCAATCCCAACTTGGATCCAGATTTCCAAATGCAATCTCCACTCTTTGGATCTCATATCTTGGATCCAATTCCATTTAGGATCCATAATCCAATTCCATCTTGGATCTCATACTTCAGATCCAAATTTCATCCCAAATTCCAGAATCCAATCCCATCTTGGATTCCAGATCTTGGATCCAATTCCATTTTAGGATCCAGAATCTAGTTTTATTTAGGATCCAGAATCCAATCCCATCTTGGATTCCAGATCTTGTATCCAATTCCATTTTAGGATCTAGAATCCAATTCCATCTTGGATCTCAGACTTCAGATCCAAATTCTATTTTGGATCCCGAATTCAATTCTATCTTGGATCTCAGACTTCAGATCCAAATTCCATCCCAAATTTCGGATCCAATTCCATCTTGGATCTCAGACTTCGGATCCAATTCCAGATTTGTAATCAAATTCTTTTCCCAATTCCATTTCATTCGAGATTTCAAAATCCAAGTTTATCTTGATTCCCAAAAATTCCAAAAAAAATAAAAATTCATCTCTCAATTTTATTTGGATTTCTCAAATCTCATTCTGATTTCGAACTTCAAAGCTAGAATTCATTTTCATTTCAAACATTCATTCAGGTTCAAAACTCTAATTCAAAGTCCATTTATGACTTTGAAACTTCCCTTCTTCTCCTTTTTATCTCAACTCCAGAATCATTCCTTTCGAAGTCCAGATTTATTCTCCCAAAACTCTGATTATTTTCAAAGACTTAGAACTTCAAAATATCTCTCTTGATCTATCTCAAGTTCTAAGTTAAGATTCAACCATTCAGAAGTCATTTCTTCACTCTATTACCAGATTCATCTCACAAATACTTGGAGATTTCCAAATCATTTTTCAAAAAGAGCTTACATCCTTGCATCACACAAGCATGATTCTTTGTGCATTTAGACTTAGAATAAATTCTTAGATAATCTTTTAGCAAAGCAAAAAGGCATAAATTCGACCCTTGGTTCGATTACCCTTGGTAAAGGCGCCAGGAACGATCGAACCTCGTACTGACGAGCGAGCCCCGTCTCCCAATTTTCCCGCAAATATTTCAAAACGGAGGCGAGTTATTTTCTTAAATATCTTCAAAATTAAGGTCAAGTGAAACCTCGCAAAAGAGTTCCTCTCTCTTCTTTCTTTTCTTTTCTCTTCTCTCTTTCTTTCTGTTTTTTATTTTCTCCCTTCAAAAAGGAGGAAATAGAGGTTGGAAAGGAAAAGAGAGAAATACCAAGAGAGGAAAATTTTTGTGATGATCACAGCATCCTTGTTTGTGCAGCTGTGATTATGCAATGTTTCCTTGTATTCTCCTATATACATCAAATCTTTTCAAAACCCTGGGTACATTATTCAAAATTTCCCTTTATTTTTAAAAAAATCCCAAGTGTATATTTTTTCCTTTTTCTTTTCTCTTTGGTGTCAAATTTTCTTTAAAAACCCTAGAAATCCTTTTTTTTGTAAATTCCCTTGATCTTTCAAAATTTTCAGGATTTGTGTCTATCCCCTCTTTCATCAAGAGTCTATTCGTAAGTCTTTCATTTTATCTAATTCTCCTCATTCTTTTTCCCCAGTATCATTTCCGATGGCGTCGGATTCCCTTGATGTTGTCTTTCCCCAAGATCATGTATTCTATCAAATAAAGAATAGAACCCCAGATCATCGGGTTATCCAGTCTCATTCTTTCTTCCCTCGGTGGTATTATTCTTGGTTCACCACCTTCTCGTGTATATTCCCAGACCACCTGGATGACTGTGGATTGGAGATGGCATCGACAGTAGGCAAGCGAACCATCAACGACAGCCTCATTCAAGCTATAGCAGAACGGTGGAATCCACGTACCTGCACATTCTGGTTTCCATGAGGAGAGATGACTCTGCTAATAAACGAATTCAGTGACATCATGGGATTGCCAGAGTCAGCTGGTCAGCCAGATGATCCGATCGAGCAGCAGTTCCTGATCAACGTCAAGGGGATAGATGTTCGAGAAGCATTAGCCAGGGAAACAGAGAGCAGATCTTGGCCTCTCACTAAGATCAACGAAAGTCAGTTCATCGACTTGTTTGGGCTCTATTGCAAGTATGGAGCCTACGAGGAAGTTGACACCTTGTCTCGAGCAGCGAAAGAAAGAATCCATCATGCCATGGTCCTATGCACAGTGGGATTAGCATTCTTCTAAGACGGTCAAAATTTCATTAATGTCAGAGTCACCCAACTCTTTCGAAGATGGGGAAGCAAGCAGACTCGTCAGCTTTCAGTATCCATGGCAGCTCTAGCCTTTCTTTACCGAGGCTTAGCTTGTTTCGCCTTTGCAGAGACCATTCTGGTAGAAGGATACACCTATGCCTTACAGTCATGGTTCGTACGACATGTGTCATCAAAGGCCAGTTCCTTCAAATTCAATAGCAAGAAGCCAAAGTCTGTCATCCAGTATCGTGCTTCGATTGAGAGTCTGCATCAAGGGGAGATCCTTTGGGATTACTTCGACAGGCAAGAGTCAGTTCCTCGCTACACTTATGCTCATGGCAAGCGCTACAGACTGCTTGGTCCCTTCTTTTATGTCGATTATCAGCCAGAGAGGTATCTCAGACAGTTCTCGCAGCGGCAGTTTCATGTCAACACTCGCTTCCCAGCAGGCCACATGCCAGAATTTGATCTGCAGTCGAATCAATGGTCTGGGGCATACCATGTAACCAAATACACTTGGGACTCCTTCATTCCTTTGTCTGTATTTCCTGGACCCAATGTATCTTCTGAATATCGAGAATGGTGGCAAACTGTTTGCCCACCTTCTCTGTGTCTTTGAATTTGTCATCAATAAAGATCAACTTTTGTTCTGTTAAAAAGCTTTTTGGGCCAAATTTCTTTTATCTTGTTTTATAGCATGAATGGTCACGATTCTCGTGACGATCTCATCCTTAGTGATGAGACATTTTCCTTCTATTCTTCTTCGAACATCACTTATCATGATGGACGACCTCGCCTAGGTAACAAGGCACATTTTTCGTTATCGCAAAAATGTTAACACAATTATCACAAGCTCTGTGGTGACCCGATCCCTGGTGATGGGATAACCTGTTTAATTGTCTATCGATTCCTCCATTCTTGTCTTTTTCTCAAAGGTCATGTTTTTTTCAAAAGATCTTTCGCGCTCTGACCATTCCCTTATTCTATAGAAATCATTGGCATTGTCAGAATGGTTCAGACAAGAGCTGAAAAGGAAACAACACCTCAGCACAGTGACAGCGAGATTGAAGCAATGGACTCTCCCAAGTCAGTCAGAGGGCAGGGTCAGAGCAAAGGCGATGATATCGACCCCGCTATGTACAGTCTGTTTTAGAAGATGATTGCCAGAATGATGTCAGAGCAAGTTGAGGCCAGTTCGAAGAAGGTTGTTCCAAAAAGCAAATTAAAGAAAAAAACTGTGAAAAGCAGGTCCGGATTGTCATAAAGAAGGTTCATCCTGACACCACTTCTGAGGAATTAGAATCAACAGAAGAAGAGTCATAAGAGGAAGAACAGTTTGTCTACAGTCAGAATCCTCCGCGGCAGTTCGTGAAGATCACTGCAGAGCCTGAATCTGTGAACAAACCTATTTCAATGGAGGATCTAATGCACGAGCAAATGAGAGAAATGACTCGGGCAATTAAGGACATCCAGGCCAAGCGCAAGGGCAAACAAACCTATTCTGGCAAAGATTTCTACAACGGCCTAGACGAGGATGATAATCTGGAAAATCTCCCTCGAAAATTCCTCAAGTTTGATGGAACGGGCAATCCCAAGGCTCATTTGGCTACGTTTTATGCTAAGTGCGGTCGTTTCAGGAAGGACAATAGGGCATTATTCATCTGCTTTCCTCACAGCTTAGAGGGAACAACGGCCAAGTGGTATGCATACCACATCAACCCTATCGAACTACGAGAATTCGATAAAGTCGTAAACTTGTTCATCGAGCGCTTCATGTTTAACATTGAGGCCTCACCAACTCTCAACCATCTATACAATCTTAAACAGAATGAGAATGAAAGGGCTGGTGAATTCATCCATAGGTGGAGGAGCACTTGTAACAAAATGAAGGTTCCCATCCCAGAGGAGCATGCCCTGTAAATTATTCTGAACAACTTTGCTCAGCCTCTGAGGAATCTTATTTCCACATCTCCAGCAAAATCGTTTATCAAGCTGATTGAGAGAGCCGATTGGCTCGAGACAGGACTAGACAATGACCTATATAAGGGTTACCCTTTCATCCAAGGGAATCCTGAGCAGAAGAAGAAAGCACACGTTGCTTATTCTACAGATTTCTCTGACCGTAGCAGTAGTTCTGGCAGCAAGAAGAACAAGAAAATTCGCAACAAGAATTCAGAGCACTCCAGGGCCGAAAGAACAAACTCTGTAGCCCAGAAAGGGAAGTTTGTTAAGCCACCGCTTGTCCAATCAGCACCACAGCCGGAAGCAAAACAACAAGAAAACCAAAGCATGAGGGATGGAGTTATGATCGGGAATTCACTGCTCTGGAGCAGTCCCGCGAAGACATCCTGGAATATATGATGTCAAAAGGAATGATCAAACTCCCCAAGGTGGCAGATCCGCCAGTTGCTATGAGTAAGTGGACCGATAAATTCTGCAAGTTTCACCAGACTGTTGGACATGACACCGAGCATTGTTTTGTCCTCAAAAACATCATCCAGGATTATATCAATAAAAATTTATTGATCGAGGATGAGGACGAACAACAGCCCGAAATTTTGTCCAAGCTCTTTCCCAAACATTCAACTTCAGTAATTTCAGAACAAACAGTCTTTCTCAAGAACAATATTCAGCCGTGTTCCAGCCAGGACATCCAGGATCAACATCAGGTCCTAGTCCTACGTCAAGCACAGTCTTCCGCCAAGAGGGTGGATATTACTTCGTTTGTCAGCAACAAGAAGTCAGTAAAGGAGCCAGCAAAGGTAACGACAAAGATCGCCAAGCCAATCCCCAAGATTCCGAAGCGCTTCATCAATGCAGCTTCAAGGAAAGGTGAGACTTCAGGATCAGTTCAAAAGCCAATTACTTCTCTATCAAACATCTCTATCTTGGATCTGACCCATGTTTCGCCTGAACACCAGCAAGTGCTAGAAGATCTGCTAAGAAAGATCAAGATCAAACCTAGCACAACTCTGCAAGACATGGCTCAGATCATCAACCAGGCCATGACGAATGCACCAATAACATTTTCGGATGAGGATTTGCCAAAACCTCATTCATTTCACAACAATGCTTTATATATAGTGGTGCGGACCAGGGGCATGACAGTCTCTCATGTGTTGGTTGATGGAGCCAGCAGCCTCAATATCTGTCCATAGATGACAGCTAGGGCCTTGGGCCTAAAAGAAGAAGAATATACCCCAGATCCGATCACGATCGATGGTTTTGACAATCACGGGCAGACAGCCAAGGGGAAAATCTTTCTTGAAATTTCCATCAACTACTTGATGCATACCGTGCTTTTCCACATGGTGAATGTGCCACCCACATACAATCTTCTTCTGGGACGCACTTGGATCCACATTGCCAATGTCGTTCCTTCAACCTTGCATCAGTGCATCAAGTGGTCGAAGGGAGGCATGATTACCACAGTCTTAGGAGAGGATCCAGAGGAAAGACTTTCGCAACCGATGATCCCTCATCCTACTTTCACAGCCGACATCCTGTAAACACCCCAAATTTTCACTCACCTTCTTGACATTTCCACCAATCATTACATTCTGGTTCTCCGAAATCAATGAAGGGCAAAATGGTCATTTTTTGAGATTGAACCTGGTAGAAAGTCCAAAATTTTATTCCCAAGTCTCAAAATTTCTCCATTTGGACTCAGAAATAGCTTCAAACTGCAAAATTTCAAAATCTTATTCTCAACAAGAAGCTAGAATTCCAATTCTGAATTCAGAGCGACATTTCTGGAAACATGCCTTTGCATAACATCGCATGAACATTTCATATCATTTCACTGCACATCATGTCATTTTGAGATCTAGAACTCCTGATTTTCAAAAATGTCAATCCAGATTCGAGTTTTAAATATTTCAAAATTGATTTCAAACTCCTAGGTTTTTAAAATTGCCAAATTCTTCCCATTTTACCCCCAGGGCTCCGAATTACAAAAGTTTTCTCAAGAAAATGATTTGGATAGTTTTGGACATTGATTTTCAAGATTTCGTCAGTCGAAAAGAGGGGGACACAATTTCAAATTCATAAGACATTATTTCAAACTTTTACAAAAGGGCTCCGAATTTCTCTACACCTTTCAAAATTTTGCCCTGAAGGACCAGTTTCTTCTAAGTTTTGAAATCAAGCCAAATTTTGCTTCGTGTTTTCCAAAACTAGCCTACTATTATGAGAATTCCAAAAATCTTACTTGGCTTTTATTTCAAATAAGTGACGTGGGACCCACCCTGAGGTGGTGTCACACTCAAATTCTCAAAATTTTCTCTTATTTTCAAAACAGTGCCCATCCGGAAGTGGCACCGATTTATAAAACTTTTTCATTTAACTTAAATTTTAAACAAAATAATTAATGGGCCCACGCATAGGTGGCTCTTCACTAAAGATTTTATTCTCAAAAGAGTTTTCAGATGAGGTGGCATCACCCTGAAATACCCATTTTTTTATCATTTTTTATTTATTTATTTTCCTTCACTCGTTTTCTTAAACAGCCCTAAAAGATGCCACAGCCGAATCTTCCTAAAAAGATTGTTTACTTTACCTAAACATTAGGTAAAATAAACCAAAAGAAATTTTCAAAGGCTAAAAGCCGTCCCCCTCCCAAATGGCGACATTTTCAAAAATTTTCAAAAGATAGTTTTTTATGATTATCAAAGCCTTTCAAAATTGAAATTCGAAAGGTTCCAATCTTTTTGGCTGAAAGGATGAATATTTTAAAAAGGGGGCTTTGGCCACCCGAGAGGGGGGACTTTTTCTTTTCAACTTTCTTTTTTTTCCTCTAGCTCTTTCCCCCTTTTCCACGAACCCCTCTGTTTCCACTCCTTGTCCGGCCTCATCAGAACCTGCGACTTCCCCTTTTCCCCTCACAGCTGCCGCCCCTTTAACTGAATGACCCAGGAGAGTCTAATGAATCAGAAACCCTCGTTGGAGGTTGTTGGCTTTCCTGCAATCTATCAAGCCTGTTCGTCATCAAGCAAGACATCATCAGGGACCCGCAGTCGGAGAGTGTTCAGTCTGGGTGAATAGGGAATGAGACTTTAAATGACGTTACCCTCTAGTTTTCATTGCTCTTAGAAAGGCAAGTCCCCAACGGCTAGCATTCAGAAGCTCTAACCCACAAGATTGATCTTTTGCTGAATCTTCAAAAGGAAGAGATTTCGCCAGTTCTGCTGGACCAAGGTACAAATTCTTTTACACCTTTAAATAAAATGTGCATCACGTTCATGCCATACATAGTGCCGATCTATCACATTTAATGGTGTGATCGGCATTTCTGTCTATTTTCACATATTAGGAATCGGTTACACCTCGCAATGGTGTTATCGATTCCCATGAATCACCCTGTTTATGATTAAATGACTGTTTCCCCTAGAGATTTCATAAAATCCATTGCATCACCATAACCTGGAGGAGTAAGGGTCCATGTGCAAGTCCTCGGTTTTAGTTTTAGTTTCAGGCTGTGTCATATCTGGTATTGGTGGTTACATTCCTGTGTTGCTAATGTTATCTTATTTCAATGTTCCCATCTTCTGCAAAAGGAGATTAAATCAGATTTTCTGTGTCATTGCTGGTAATCCCTCCATTCTTTTGTGAGTGACGGTTTCCATTTTGAGTGTTATGCATAACAGTCATTCCAAAATTTTTTTTCTTGCATGTTAGGGGTCTCCATAGATTCATATATATCTGGCCATCACAACTGCATATCTCAAGTAAAACGATAGTCCAGTGAGACTATTCGTACAGTAAAAGAGTGTCATTGCCAATGACACCACATTTAGTTTCGTTGCCCATTTCCATTCTCTCCCACACTGCACCGTTTTCTTTTTATGATCTTATATGGCTTCTGTGCTTCTAAATCATATGCTCGGGTGCTTAGGCTGCGTACTTCATATGTAGCCAAGAGTAAAATTTATTCATGACCTGTTCTAAGGTTTAGTAATCACTTTAAAGTGTTAACATCCTGCTATTCCTGCTACTGTGGTTCTGTAGCTACTGTTTTATATATTTTACTTTATATTCCTGCATCGTTCCTATGTTAAATGTCCTGTAGCATGTGTTATATCTCTCTGCATATATATGGGGTACCTTGTTTTAGCTGTTTATCTTAAGTACAGTTTGTAAACTTTTAAGCAGTTTATATTAGCTGCATTTTGCTTTAGCTGTTTGTCTTAGACACTGTTTGTATTTTTTTTTTAGCCGTTTATATTAGCTGCAGTCTGCTTGCTTTGGTTGTTTGTCTTAGACACAGTTTGTATTTTTTTTTAGCCGTTTATATTAGCTGCAGTCTGCTTGTTTTGGCGGTTTGTCTTAGACACAGTTTGTACTTTTTTTTAGCTACAGTTTGCTTGTTTTAGCTAGTTGTCTTAGACCCAGTTTGTAATTTTTTTTTTAGCAGTTCATATTCGTTGCAGTTTGCATGTTATAGCAGCTTATATCTTTTTAACAGTTTATATTAGGTGCAACCCATTTCTTACTATCCATGTTTTTTTTTTTGTATTAGCCCCTTTTGCTTTGCCATTGCCCGTATTCACTATCGTTATGCAGGTCATTTTCTGTATCTATTGTATTATTGAGGACACCTAGATATGATATATGTTACTATAACATTTCCTGCACATTTCCCTCCATTATGCTTTCACAATATCCTTGAAACAGCCCATGGTGCTTCCACAGTGCATTTCATGCACATTATGTATGTTATGTATTTACCATCTTTTCTGCTGCAGGTACCCAATCTTGATAATCGGCTATATTCATGAACAGATATCTCCATATCCGTTCATGATCTCTAGATCATCTTTGGCATGCTTTGTTATTGATATATAGGGAAGCTCCATACCCAATTTTACTGAAAAATATGTTATAATTTGGGAATTACGGCTTTGTGAAATCACCTACAGAAACTGTATATATCCTGTATTTTCTGATATATATATATTTACCCATTATATATGGAATTTCAATTATTATATATGTTTTCTCATTATAGGTACATATACCTATATATATATATATATATATATATATATATATATATATATATATATATATATATATATATATATGTACATATATATATAGGTGTAAATAATGTAGATATATCTATATCTATATATACATATATATATACTTATATATACATATGGATATCTTCATGTGCACTTGTTGCTTTTTATGGGGTGACAGAGGACAGTAAGGCAAGGATTTTTGCCTTTTACACTTTTTGGTTTTAACCTATGGTAGGAGTTGTACCACTCCGGCAAGTCGGATCGGAATCCGGCAACTCTAGTAAATGAAAGAAACAGACAAGTTTCGGTAGAAAATATGGGAAAAATGGAAGACAGATGGGAAAAAGGCTGAAATTATGGGAAAATATCCCTGACAAACAGAGAAAGATTTGATCTTTTGACACAATTGGAATTTGGGTTATGGTTTGGAAAATGCCATACTGTTATCAGAGACCTAAATCTCTGCAATTTCTGGACATTGGAATCTGTTAGACAGAAAAGGAAAGTTCGGGAAAAATAATGAAACAGATTGAAAAATTCCCCAATTTTGGGAAATGACAGGAAATTATGTTAGGAACAACTTTTATGTTAAAAGTTTTTGCAGACAGGTTACATATTGGATGGACTCGGTGCATTAAGGTCTATCTATACCCTGACGAAAGAAAATCAAGATTTTCCCAAGGGTTTGGGAAATCCGATTTTTTACAGAGAGTAAAACTAACTGGAAAAACTTAAAAATTTCCAGAGCATCAGTAGATTCGATTATAAATCCACTGTGATTTTTTAAGGACGATTTAAATCTCCCACATGGGTGATTTTGAAGGTTCTTTTTCTGCTAAATCAGAAATTGAAATTTCTGGAGGGTTCGAAACCTGATTTGGGGTTTTATTTTTTTAATGAAGTTATAAAACCTGATTTGATTTGTATTTTTTGCATAATGTCAATAACAAACACATGCATTTATAAAAAAAAAATCAGGATTTATGACAAAAAATTAAACATGAAATAATCATTGGACTTCACTCCTGGATTAACACTTGTAAACTAATAAGCAGGTACTAATGAAAATAAACAAAACATCTATGAAGTATTAAAATAAATCAAATATAACGTCTATAGTATAAAATTTTTATGAAAAAAAAAGAATAAAATCATGAATGCTCAGGGAAGCATAAATGTATTTCTCTCATTTTGGCTATTGAAAGGAAAATCCAGTCCATTGATTAGACGGATCCGTTTCCTTCAATAGCGAACATATGAAATATATAAAAAAAAACATGCAAATATGTAACATATAATGAAGACTTTGATATAATTACGAATCTTACCTTGGATAGATTGGAGGGAAGGCTATGGTGGATGCAACCTTGAAGCTTGAAGGTGGGCTGGGCGTCTCCAAGGAAGGGGCAACACTTGTTGTGGCTGAAAGATGGGTTGCATCAACTGTAGGTGGTGCTGTCAAGGAAAAAGATGGCTGGAAGGAGGCGTGAACTTGAGGTGGCTGGGCGCCGGCTGCAAAAGCTGCCAAGGATCAAAGGGGTCTGCTGCCAATGTTGAAGGTGGCTGGAAATGGTTGGCTGCCTTCAAAGTGGTCGGTTGTAGCCTCAATGCTTGAGGGAAGGTGGTGTTGCAAAAGCCGGATGCCTCGCTGCCAAGAGGCGTGGCTGGAATTGTAGGAAGCGTTGAAGGAGAGGTTGCAGCAGGATGCTGGGATGTAGCAGTGGTGGCAATGGCTGCTGGGCATGAAAGGGGAAGCTGAAGATGTGTTGGTGCTGAAACAAAGGAGGAAGCTTCAAGGGGCGCCGACTGATGCTTCCCTTTGGTGGCAATGGCTGTGTGACTGTAGCAGCAAAGGAGAAGCTAAAGGTGGCTGTTGTGGCTGCAGCTGCAAAGGGGAGAGAGAGAGAGAGAGAGAGAGAGAGAGAGAGGAGGCGTGAGATGGGGTTCTCCTCCCAGCCGTATGGCTCTTTTCTTTTTTTTTGTATGGAACTTAGGTTTTGATTTTCATCAAAACCTAAGTTTCTATTATTATCTAAAGAGCCATACGTGAATGGCTATGGCTGGGGAAAAAGAAGGAAGGGAAGAAGGAAGAAAAAGAAAGAAAAAGAAAGAAAGGGAAAACGAAAGGAAAGAAAGAAAAAGGAGGGAAAAAGGAAAAGAGAAAGAAAAAATGAGAAAAAAATGGAAAGTGGGGCTGGAGGCTTGGGTGACCACTTTGTGGGTCCCACCTCTCTAAAATGCAAAATAAATAAATAAAAAAAATGAACAAATAAAAGGAAATTGAAAGGAATAAAAGAATATATTTTTTTTTAATAAAACAGAAATGTAAATGAGTGGGCCATCTTAGAGCGGGTCCAAATTCTACTTTTGAAATTTATTTTGACGATTAGAGGGGTAAAATAGTCTTTTCAGAAAATTTTCACGCGAAACGAGCTATTTTTGGCAGTTTTTAAAACAAGCTCGGATTTTGAAGTTCAATACCCCATCGTGAAGCAAATCCAGTGTAGAATTTAAAAATTTGATTTTGAAAGAAATCCAGATTGTTTTTCTCAAGAAAATATTTTCAAACGAAACGAGCTATTTTTGGCAGTTTTTGAAACGAGCTCGGATTTTAAAGTTCAATACCCCGTTGCGAAGCAAATTCAGTGTAGAATTTGAAAATTTAAATTTGAAATAAATCCAAATTATTTTTCTTGGGAAAATATTTCCAAATTTAGAATCCTGGGGGTAAAATTGTTAATTTTGGAAACCCGAGGTTTGAAATTGATTTCTGAAAACTTTTAAAACTCAATCTGGATTGAAATTTATAAAACTAGAGTTCTGGACTTCGAAAATAAAATGAAATGTGATGAAATGTTATGAAATGCTGAGAAATGATATGAAATGATAAGAAATGACATGAAATGCTATATGAAATGCTAACCTTGAATAAAGAATTTTGGATGTCAGACCCTGATTGACACTTGTATCAGTTTAAAAAGCATTAAAATTGATAAAATTTGCGAAATGGTTGAAGAAATGGTTTTCGGGACTCTACTAGGTCAGAGTGACACTGGAAATTGGGGTTCGAGCTGGATTGAACTGAGATGAGCTAGATTGAGCTGGGTTTTAGAGTTTCAGAACTCCAATGAGCTGACAATGATACTGACTCAACTGACCTTTCCAACTGAATTTTCAAAAAAAGCTATCATTTTTAAAGAAATAGTACGGAATGGTCACTGAAGCAAAGTGAATTACGAATCTGAGCTGACTTTGAGCTAAAACAAATGTCAGTAATACTGACATGAACTAAAATCAAAGCTCGAACACTAGCTCAATTGGCTGAACTCAGCTCAATTTCAGCTGAAAGAGCTGAAATGGACTAAAATGGGCTCCTGGACACTCAGAAATGGTTTTAAACTGAAACTGGAGCGCTTGAACTCTTGGTGAGCTCAAGTTAGACTCTGAGGAATACGACTGACTGTAAATGACTGACTCTGAGACAATTGGCTTGGATTTGAGTGAGAAATGAACTCATTTCTGAAGAAATGATCTCATTTTGGCAGGAATGGTCAGAAATGAAAATGGTCTGCTCATTGTGAGCTCAGATGAGCTTGAGATGACTGATATTCTAACTGTCCTGAACTGACCAATAAGCTTGGTTGACTCCGACTGACTGGGGTTCGGGATGACCTAGGGGTAAAATGGTAATTTTCCTAATAAAAATAGGTAAAGTGGTAATTTTCTGAAACTGACTCGGGGTTTGACTCCTACACTTACCTAACAGGGTTGGCACTGCCTGAGGAGGATTGTTTGAGAATGGATGTGGAAAATTTGGGGTATTTACAGATGCCCCTCTTTGCTACTAAGTCAGCTTGAAGACGAACTTAGTGGCAAAGAAAAACACACCAAATTTGGGCTATAAAAGTGCCCCAGTTAGAAGGATCTGACTGGTTATGAAGTGATTAGCCCTGATGAAAATGGTAGATATGAAATGGAGAATAAAGGAAAATTTTACTTCAAAAGAAGTGAGATTCAGGTTTTGCCCTTAACCTGGATGGGACGAAAAATACCTCGTGTAGAAACGAAGCTCAGGTTTGACCCTTAACCTGACCGGGGAATGAAATACCTCATCAAAGAAGGCTCAGGTTTGTACTCTTATCTTGATTGGGAGGAAAATGAAATACCTCATCAAAGGAGGCTCAGGTTTGTTCCCTTATCCTGATTGTGCGGAAAATGAAATACCTCATCAAAGGAGGCTCAGGTTTGTTCCCTTATTCTGATTGGGCAGAAAATGAAATACCTCATTAAAGGAGGCTCAGGTTTGTACCCTTATCCTGATTGGGCGGAAAATGAATGGAATCCTCGAAGGAAGAAACCATGATGGAACCTTCGGATCTCCGCACAATGAGTCCAATAGAGGTTTTGCAAAAGAATGAAATTGGGGTCCTTAAAGCTTGAAAAGGGGTTTGATTTTGGGCACCTTATTGCTGAGACTAAATAACTTTTGAAATTGGTGACCTTTTGCGAGAAAATGATTGGTGGCTTAACCTCAAGCCGAAATTGGACTGTCTATGGTGGGACAGTGGGGACACAGGGAAGTGTGCGAATCTGAGAGCCCATGCGCTCAGATTATACCAACAGAAGGGAAGGAATCTTGAAAACTCCCGTTATCAAGTCCTTAAAAGGGATAACAACTGATGTCACGATGCACCAAAGAGGAACCTCAAACTCGCGCTTCACGTCAGGATTGCTAGAAAATATTGTCAAAATGTTGAAAATTGTTGTTGATTCAAAATAATTGAAAGTGATGCACATTGTTTTGAAAATATTTTCTCTTTTCTACCTAAAGTATTACCTCTGATTGGGCTTAACTCCGTAGAATTAAGATTCGAATTCAAATTGCTTGCAATTGACTTTCTTTCAAGGAAGCTATCAATTTCCTTGATATGAATAGAAAAGAGAGTATTCTTGATATTGTGAAAGCAATTGGTGAAGGAATATTGATAATAGAATTTCATAAATTTTAAAGAAGATTCTTGACAGATTCGGCAGTCTGATATTCTGGAATTCTTTTCTCATGGTGATCTTTCTGCCCACTTTTTTTCTCTCTTTTTTGGCAGAATTAGAGCTCTCTTGGATTTTTTGGTGATTACATCATCCTTCATTTTGGAGATGTCCTAACTTTTCTCTCTCTCTTTTTTTTGAAAGGGTACGTCACAAACTCCTTCATCTTGGAGATGTTCTGATCCTTCTTTTTCTCTCAGAGATTATATCGACAGTTATTGGATCATTGGTTGGTGGCCTCTTGATGATAGCGGAAATTAAATATCCTTTAGGGTTTGTCGGGAGGCTCATCGCAGTCGCCTTCATCTTGACGGTGCTCTGAACTTTCCCTGGAAGGATCCGTCACAAACTCCGTCATCTTGGAGATGATTCAAATCTTCTTTGGCCTCGGGGGTCTACTTGCCTAATTCGCCTTCATCTTGATGACAGTTGAGAGATCCCTTTTGCAGATATTTAATTGCAGCTTTAGGTGATTGAGGAGATATAGGGATTGAATGGATTTTTCTGTATCACCCAGGATATTTCGACTGCTTTATTTTCCAAGAATGATCTTTAAAAATGTGTCATTGACTGCGATCAATACCGATCACTTATGGCTTTGCAACAATATTGAATTTCCTTTGCTGGCCATATCGGGGATTTCTTCTTCATCCTTTTGGTTGGCCAATAGAAAGAATTTGAATTTTGAATCCTTCTTCGTGAAAGCTTTGTCCTTTCGGAAGTAATACTGAAGGTATTCTGAAGTAATGTTTTTGTGCAATAAAAATTTTGAAATCAACAAATATTTAATGACAAATTGGCAAAATGTTCTTGAAATCCTTGGTGAGAGCGAGCATCTGAAGCACAACGCAACGCATCCATGACAAAAATTTTCTTCTCCTTTCCCCAAAGGAGAAGATTCAGAAATTGGAAATAGGAATTACTCCTCTCTTCCCTGAAGAGGAGGTGTTTTTAAAACGAACTTTCAAAGAGAAATTAAGCTTTCATCAAAACTTCCTAACATTAGGCTTCTCTTATGGAAAGGGGGCCGGTAATGGTGAGGTCGGTGAATTGGTCATGAAAGAACGAGTCCATCACACTCTCCCTAAAAAGAGGGTCCTTCATGATGAAATGGCCTAGTACAAAATTATGGTCACAAGGAAAGCGAACTTTCGTCGAAGATCTCCCTGAACTAAGGGTTCCTTGTATGAAATTGGAATTTTGTTTTACAAACGGTTCACATAGACACGAGTCCCTTCAAACTCTCCCTGAAAAGGGGCTAGGTGAACAAAGGATAGCATGCGAAAAGAACAAGCTCCCTTGAACTCTCCCTGTAAAAAGGGTCTCTCGCAAGAGGAAACGACTGAAATTGGTATTGGGTGACCAAAAGGGTCGAAATTGGAAATTGAAATTTTGAAATTTGATATTTGAAATTGGAAATTGGAAATTTGGAATTTGGAAATTGATATTTGAAAACTAGAAATTGATTGACCCGAAGGTCGAAATTGGAATCTATTGACCCAAAGGTCGATTTTGAAAATTTGACAATTGGTTGACCTGGAGGTCGAAATTGGAAATTTAGAAATTGATTGACCCGAAGGTCAAAATTAGAAATTTGGAAATTGGTTGACCCGGAGATCTGAAATTGGAAATTTGGATATTGATTGACCCGAAGATCAAAATTGGAAATTTGGAAATTGGTTGACCTGAAGGTCGAAATTGGAATCTTGGAAATTGGGTGGCCTGAGGGCTGAAATTGGTAATTGGATGGTCCGAGGGCCGAAATTGGAAATTGGATGGCCCAAGGGCCGAAACTGGTAATTGGAATTTGAACTTTGATGAATGATCAACACAAAGACTGAACCCGAGAGGTTGAGTGATACGACCAACTAGGGAGACACTAACCACGAGTGCTCAACTTTGAAAGAACACCAGCATGAATACCGGGTTTTGAAACTATGTCAACATAGACATTGGATTTTGAAAATGTACCAGTTCGAGCACTGGATTTTTAAAAACACACCAGTTCGAGCACTGGATTTTGAAAATATACCAGTGCGAGCACTGGATTTCAAAAACCTACCTTGTTTTTAAATTGAAATTTGAATTTTTGAAAGAGACCTATGCTATTAAAATATTTGAGAATTGTAACGAGAATGATTGTTGGGGTCTCAGGATTATCCCTTATCCTGAATGGGTAACAAACTTGATGCAAATGCATGCCAATGAATGCAGATGTATGCAAATATGAAAATGATATAAATAAGTGCACATGCATGCAAAGTGAGAGATTTGTTTATCCTGCCTGCGTACAGGGTATTTGTAGATAAAGACAAAGTTTTTTTTTTTTAAATGCCCTAGTATAACTGGGAAAGGAGAATCTGATCATTATTTGAAGAAAATTTCAGGAATTACAAAGAATAATTTAAGTATAGAATTTTTTCAAATGTCGAGCATTGATGGGATCTGGTAATTCCACTCTGTCGGCATTGATCAGCCGATATGAATTACGAGGTAATGCCTCTTTGACAACATAGAGACCTTCCCAATTTGGTGACCACTTGCCACCTAGGCGGTGCTTGAGATAAACCGTTGATCTGAGCACTAGATCATTGACTCAAAATTTTCTTTCAATGACAGATTTTGCATATTGTCTGGCTATCCTCTAACGATATGATTGAGCGTGCTCTGCTGCTCTGAGTCTTCTTTCATCTAGCAAATCAAGTTGTACTAGTCGCTATTGCTGATACTGATCAAGAGGTAATTCGAGAAGTGATGCAAATTTCAGAGCAGGTTTCTGAACATATAGAGGCAATACTACTTCAGTTCCGTAGACAAGTTCTGACGGAGTAGCATTAGTTGGAGTTCGAATGGTGGTTCGATACGCCCACAATGCATCATGAATCTTCTCATGCCAGTCACAACCTGTTTCCAAAGTTCGCTCCAAGATTCGAATCAAAATCTTATTGGTGGCCTCTGCTTGGCCATTTCCTTGAGGATAATAAGGAGCGGAGAAATGATGATGGATTTTGAACTTCAAACAGAAAGTCCTCATTCTCTCATTCTTGAAATGACTGCCATTATCTGACACAATATCATGTGGTATGCCAAAACGACATAGGATATTCTTGTGGATGAATGAGACCACATGTCAACCTTCTACTGTGCGTAGAGTGACTGCTTCTACCCATTTAGTAAAATATTTTGTTGCGGCACGAAAATATCTGTGGCCATTTGAAGCAGAAGGAGTAATGGGGCCTACGACATCAAAAGCCCACATGGAAAATGGCCATGGTGAGACGACGGATTGCAAGTATGTCGCTGGCGCATGAATAGAAGGTGCATGCATTTGACATTGAACACACTTCTTCACAAAATGATAGCAATCTTGTTGCATAGTTCTCCAGTAATATCCTGCTCGGATGATTTGTTTGACTAGAGTTTGGTAGCCAACGTGACCACCACAAATGCCTTCATGTGCTTCTTGCACAACTTCTTTGGCTTCTTCTTCATCCAAACATCTGGAATATTCAGAACTGAATCCACGACGATAAAGGATGTTGGCAAGAATAAAATATTGAGCAGACATGCGCTGAATTGCTCGCCGCTCTTTCTTTGAGAGCTCTGAAGAAAATTCGCCAGTTTCAATGAAATTCTTGATGTCATAATACCAAGGCTTCTTCTTTTGCTCAGCCTGGTTTATCTGCTCTACTGGGATGAAAGCAGGTTGATCAAGTCTGTCAATTTCAAAGGAGCGACAAGATTCTCCGCTCTTGAAAGACATGATGGATCCCAGATTGGCTAAACTGTCTGCAATTTGATTGAAGTCTCTCTTGACATGAAAAAGTTGGAATTCTTCGAAATTGCTGACAAAAGTTGAGACGATCTTCTGATAAGGAAGTAATTTCTGATCCCTCACTTGCCATTCAGCTAAGACTTGATTGACAACGAGCAAAGAGTCGCCATAAGCATGCACTCTTTTAACATTGAAGTCTTGTAGAATTTTCAAACCTTGTATCAAAGCTTCATACTCGGCCATATTATGAGTGCACTGAAAATCTAATTTGAGAGAAAAGGGGATCATTTACTTCTCAGGTGTGATCAACAGAATCCCGATTCCTATGCCTGCCATATTCTTGGAATCGTCAAAGAATAAATTCCAAATTGGGGATTGTTGAATATTGCAGATCCGCTCATCGGGGAAATCATCCTCGACTTTAACATCCTCTGTTAGAGGAAAATCTGCTAATTGATCTGCAATTGCTTGGCCCTTGATAGATTGCTGAGAGACATATTCTAACTCATATTGCATCAATCGAACCTGCCATTTGGCAATCCGTCCACTGAGGAAGGGTTGCTCTAGAATGTACTTGAGAGGATTTAATTTGGATAGGATCTTGACTTCAGATGCCAACAGATAGTGTCTCAATTTCTGACACATCCAAACCAGAGCTAGACATGTCTTCTCTATCTGAGAGTATTTCTTCTCATAATCAATGAAGGTTTTGCTCACATAGTAAATGGCATGCTCTATCAGACTGCCTTCTTCGTATTGTGCCAAGAATCCGCCACAAGCCACTTGATTAACTGAAATGTATAGCAGTAGGGGTTTCCCCAATTCTGGCGGCTTTAACACAGGAGGATTGAGCAAATATTTCTTGATGCGTTCGAATGATTGCTGACACTCTGGTCCCCATTCGAATTTCACTCCTTTTCTAAGCAAATGATTGAAAGGCTCACATCTCATGGCCAAATTGGATATGAATCGCCGAATTGATTGCATACGTCCCTGAAGGCTACGCAATTCTTTCAGATTAGTCGGGGGAGACATGTCAATGATAGCTTTGGCCTTAGCGGGATCAACTTCTATCCCTTTTTTACTGACTAGAAAGCCTAACAATTTGCCAGATTCGACTCCAAAAACACATTTTTGTAGATTGAGTCTTAGCTTGTAAATAATGAGCCGCTTGAAAACTTGATTGAGAGCTTCGATGTGATCTTCCTCTTCTTTGGACTTTACCAGAATATCATCGACATAGGCATCCATGATTTTGTGCATCTGATCATGAAAAATGTGTTGAGAAACTCTGTTTTGATGTCACATAATATGATACACTGTTGTATTTGATTTTATATGATATGATAATATGTCCTCTTGAAAAATGTTATATTATGACTGAATATGTTTTGCCATAAATCTAATGAGTATTTGATGCAAGGATATCTCACCCAATAAGGATGGAGACTTCCTGTTCAAGTACAACTATGGTGCAATCATACTCCTTGAAGAAAAAGCTTGATGAGCCATGCATTCCTAAAGTTCAAATGAAGAGATCGGCTACCTCAAAATGAAGACTTTTTTCTTCTTTAGAGTCATATGTAACAAAACCTTCAGGAACTTGCATATTGCATATTACATACTCATTCATAAAAACTATATCATAAAAGTATATGATAGTTTCAAAAAGCTCCTTTTTGAAAACCAATAATTGTACCTTCTTACAACCCTTTATGAAAAAGATATTTTGTCATGAAATAATTGTACCTTACACTATATACAAGACAACATGAAAAAGAAATGTAGGAAAAAGACAAAAACATAAAATCGGCTACATAGGGAAAAACAAATATAATATATTTTTGAAAAGACTCTAGTTACCTTCTTTAAAGAAATGTTTTTAGTATAAGAAAAAGACAAAAACATAAAATCGACTACATAGAAAAACAAATATAATATGTTTTTGAAAAGACTCTAGTTACCTTCTTTAAAGAAATGTTTTTAATATAAGAAGAATACAAAAACATAAAATCGTCTACACAAAAGAAAAACAAATATAATATGTTTTTGAAAAGACTCTAGTTACCTTCTTTAAAGAAATGTTTTTAATATAAGAAGAATACAAAAACATAAAATCGGCTACACAAAAGAAAAACAAATATAATATATTTTTGAAAGGACTCTAGTTACCTTTTTACAAAACCATAGAATGTCGACTTACTTGAAGTCATTATTCTCTTTTGTACAAAGCATTAAATACCTCCTGTAACAAATCCTTGTTAATATCCTTCTCAAAGAATGTCGACCTTCTTTTAGTCCTCATTCTCTCTGAAGACTTTGAAAAACACAACATAAAGAAAACACTTGACATGACTATGTACAAATAAATATCTCAAAGCACTCATTGTACTTACACTCATTTAAAGTAAAGAAGTACTTATGTACCTCAAATCATTAATTAGAATAAAGACAAAACTACAACCCAACGTTCAATGTACTATTGTAAGAAATAGACTTTTTACATAAAATATGTATTACCTAAAATATTACAACGACTAGTGTACCCTATATTTTACTTTTATGGAAAAAGGCATTCTCGAATTTCTCTAAAAGATATTTTTGAAATGGCAACATTTCACACTTCAAAAAGGCTACGATTTCAAAATGTAATGACTACTTTTTCATATGCTATATAAACACACTCAAATAAACTATTCAACAATGGAATGGAATAGACGTGTGAGCTTACAACGAGAAAAATTCCTATTTGATATTTGAAAAGACAGCCTTGGAAAAGAAAGAGAAAAAGAAAAGAAAGAAAAGAGAAAAAGTCAAGTCCAGCTCTTTGACAAAGAGCATCCTCTGAGTGACAAATAGAACATTCTGAGAATCCTTCATTCGTGCATTCATATCATTCTGAAGGTTCTATAGGAAGTATTGTAACTCTGTTATTCACTGTTTTCCTTTATTGAAAGAAGTAGACCTCTGTAAAATATGGTGTTGCCCTTCTCTGTCGAGAGAAGAAGACCTCTGTGAAAGAGGGTGTTGTCCTTCTCTGTTGAGGGAAGAAGACCTCTGTGGAAGAGGGTGTGCCCCTTCTCTGTTGAGAGAAGAAGACCTCTGAGGAAGAGGGTGTTGTACTATTTATCTGGTGACTCGGATGTTATAGTGGAAAGCTCAAGTGGTTTGCTTGGGGACTGGATGTAGGTCTGGGTACTGACCGAACTAGTATAAATTCTGTGTTTTATGTGTTGTGCCTTATTGCCTGATTATTTTGTTTTATCGATCTATATCGTATTTCACTATTCACCCCCCCTCTTGTGGAATTTTATTTGGTATCAGAGCAGGTTTGCTGATTTCGATGTAACAAGTCTTCTAGCACAAATGGCATCTACCTCTTATGCTCGTGATATTGAAGGTCAACACGCATCTCGTCCACCTTTCTTCAATGGCTCCAACTATGGATACTGGAAGTGCAGAATGGCTATATTTCTCAAATCCATAGACTTTGTTGTATGAAAAATTGTTGAGCATCCATACACATCTCCATCCGCAGACTATAGCTTATGGTCTGATGAAGAAAAGAAAATGGCAAATCTAAATGCAAAGGCTATGAATGCCTTATATTGTGCCATTGATCAGAACGAATTCAATAGAATATCTATATGTGAATCTGCATATGATATTTGGCATTCTTTTGAAGTTATTCATGAAGGAACCAACAAAGTGAAAGAAGCCAAAATCTCATCTCTTGTTAGAAAATATGAGTTGTTCAAAATGAACAAAGATGAACCCATCACAGAGATGTTTACCAGATTCACCAACATCACCAACGATCTGAAATCTCTGGGTGTAACATATTCCCAGACTGAAAAGGTGAAGAAAATCTTGAGATCTCTCACAACTGATTGGGAGAAAAAGACTACAGCTATTGAAGAAGCTCAAGATTTATCTAAGCTTACTTTGGACGACTTAATAGGCAATCTTATGGCCTATGAAGTCCACATGAAAGAAAGAAAGAAAGGAAGAAAAGCAACCAGTAAAGAAAACTCTAGCTTTCTCAGCCCTATCTGAGAATGACGACTCAGATAAAGAATAAAAAATTGCGCTACTTACCAGAAAATTTCAGCGCTTCATGAGAAGGAACCGGCTTCCAAATAGGCACAAGGAAAGAAAAGATGCTAAAGAAGATCCCATGTGCTATCAGTGTAATAAGCCAGGCCACTTAAGACGTGACTGTCCCCTTCTCAAAAGAAAGTCCAAGACTGAGGAACTAAAGAAGAGGTTCTTCAAGAAAAAGGCTCTGCATGCTCAATGGGATGATTCAGAACCATCCACTAGTGAAGAGTCAAGTGATGATGAAGCCAAAACTGCAAATATGTGCTTCATGGCAAACGAAAGTTCGGTAAGTGAAATCTCTGATTTTTCCTTTGAAGAACTTCTAGATGCTTTTCAAGAACTATTTGAAGAATCTAGAAAATTGAGTTTCAAAAATAAAGATTTAAAATATGAAAATCTAAAGCTTTCCCAAAAGAATGAAAAGCTCAGCAGTGAAAATTCTGAGTTGAAAAAGAAAAACCTTATGCTTATGTCTGAAATTTCTTCTACTAGCTCCAAAACTAAAAAATCTGCAAGTAGAAATTTTAGAGCTAAAAAGTAAAACTGAGAACCTCATGAAAACGGTTTTCAAGTTTACTAAAGGTAAAGAGAACTTGGATAAACTCTTATCCTCTCAGAAAGTCTCTTTTTACAAGAATGGTATTGGCTACTCTCATTTCAAAAAGCCTTCTTGTATGAATCAAAAGACCACGTTTGTGAAAAGTTCATCTGAACCAAATAAGGAGTATTATAATGCTAATCTTTTTAACTTCTCTAAGGTTGTAGACAAACCCAAATCCAAATGGATATGGGTTCCAAGGTCTAACAAAAAGGGACCAGATTGGGTACCAAAAAGAAATTTTACTTAATGATTTGCAGGCTCCAAATAAGAAGAACAGATGGATTCTAGACAGTGGATGTTCAAAACACATGACAGGACATCCAGACCTTTTTGTTGTTCTTCATCATAAAGAAGGAGGAACTGTCACCTTTGGAGATAACAACAAAAGTTTGATAATTGGCATTGGTAATATTGGTAACATAGATAGACCTCTTATCAAAGACGTTCTCCTTGTTAAAGGCTTAAAACATAACCTACTAAGTATCAGTCAAATGTGTGACACAGGTTATAATGTTAGCTTTAATCATGATGCATGCCTCATAGCAGACACCAACGAAAACATCATCTTAAAAGGTATAAGAAAGAATAATATATATGAACTATACCTAGAAAATATCACAGAACATTGCCTCATAGCTAATAATGACACTCAACATCTATGGCACTGTTTTCATCGCAAAATTTTACTATTGCGAGTCAAACTGACCTTTGAAAAAGATTTTTGGAAATAACTCGCCTCCGTTTTTAAAATGCGGGAAAATTCCGAAGAATGGGACTCGCCTGTCGATACGAGGTTCAACCGTTCCTGCCACCTTTAACAGGGGTAATTGAACCAAGGATCAATCTTATGCTCTACTCTACTCAACTTGTCTAAATCATATTCTAATTTCTAAATGCACATAGAATCAGGCATGTGCTATGAATTTTCAGAAAATGCACATTTGAAAACTTGATGTTTGCTTTGAATGATTGAAATATTTAGAATAGGTATCACATGGAAAATCGTGAATTGGGATTTGAAATATACTTCTGAGAGAAATAAAAATCGATTTTGAGAAATCCTTGACATTTAGTGAAAATCGACTCTGAGAGACTTGGTTTCTCTGAATTCAAACTTTGAAATTAAAATTCTAACTTAGAAAATTTGAATTTGGAACTTGGGAAATATTTGAAATATTCTTTGAAATTCAATGCTTTTAGGAAAATCGATTTTGCTATAAGACTTAGGAGATTTTGAGGAATTCAATTTCCTTGACTTGGATTTTGAATTGGAGTTGGCAAATGCATGAAATGAATGAATATGGATTTGAGGAATTGAGAAATACTTTTTGTATTTTTGAGAAATGCAGTGCATTTTGAAGTTAGCCTAAGAGTGTAGGCTGAATGTGGCTAATGTGAAGATCATAAATCTAAGTATCATTCGTATTCTGACTATGGCCATAAATACAAATTTCACCAAGTTTATAAACTTCATAAAAGCTAGTGCATGTTCCATTCGTGTAGACCATGGTGAATTTGTAAAAATATGCATGAATCATCATCCATCACACATTAAAATTATAAAAATAAACTATATGCAATGCAACCTAAGCTAAGCAGGAAATGTAAATTCTTATTCCAAAGTTTAATTACAAATTACATCACTATTGAAATTTAAATACATGAAAAAAATAAAGTCTTCAATGTACCTGCAAAACTAGAAAACTTGGTTAATGAAAATATGTTGGCTTTTCTAGATTTATCCAGTAATATCTAGAAATTACTGGATTTTGCTAGATATAAGCATTTTCCTTGATTCCCTTAAATCAAAATTGATAAAGTATGAAATAAAATGGAATAAATAAGGAAGATAAGATATGAAATTTCTAAATTGGGGTCCAAATGACCAAAATACCCCTAATAACAAGACTATGGCCTTGAAATTAGGGTTTTTAGAAAGATATTTTGATAAAATGCAAGTTTTGAAATTTGAATGGAATAAACTCAAACCAAATATGATATGACATGATTAAAAATATGAAATTAGGGTTAGGGATTTCGAAATTTAGGTCAAATGACCAAATTGCCCCCGATAGCAGGACTATGGCCTTGAAATCAGGGTTTTTAGAAAGAGATTTTGGCAAAAATTTTGGTTTTATGACCTAAATGAAATCAAATAACTACAAAATTAAACCTAAAGTATCCTAAGATGCTTATGAACATAATAAAACCCTAAAACCATATGCTTATGCACGAAAATCCAATAATATCACAAATTTTGTGATTTTTGCAGTGTTTTTGGATCTTCCAGGAACCTGGTTTTGCAATTTGCTTAATTCAGCCATCAAATGGATTCCAAAATCCATAAAAATTGGTACCTGCACTTGTTATAACCCTAATGTCTAATTGAAATTATAAAAATAATTTTTTGACATTAAATTAATCCGAAAATTGCATTAAACCCTAAAAATATGGTATTTTTGACCTAATTCACCAACCAATCTCAGTCCAAGACCTGAACCAGGGGTCAAATCTCTATGGAAATTTATGAAATTTTACAAAGACTAACTAAGAAGAAAAACAGAGATTTCCCAATTTACAGATCGGAAAAATCATCTCCGGTTAGGGAGAAACCCTTCCGGCAATCTGAGCTAAAATATATCACTCTTAACAGGGATTGAAACAGCTATTCCAGATTGAAAATACAGACATAAATAGAAATCCTAAACAAAAATCTCTGAAATTTTATTTGTGAACATTAGACAGAAAAATAACAATACTCACTTTTTATAGATCATGAATCGGATCTGTGGTTTGGGATTTATGACTAACACAAGTCTGATTAGGGTTTTGGTAAACCCTAACAAGTTTTAAAATTAAAAACAGATTCTCTAAAAAGGGAAAAATACTAAACAGTAATAAAAAATTCTGAAAATTTCACAGAAGACAGATCTACTCAATGTGAATCCATAGCATTTTACAGATCTAAAATCAGATATAAGATGAGAGAAATATCATAACAGCAAGTTACCTTCTTGATTTTAACCATGATTTTAAAGCTTTAAAAACCCGATTTGATGTCCGATTTTTTTTTGACAGGGTTCCCGAGATCCAAAACCTCTGATTTTTTTACAGGAACTCAATAACTCATGCATTCATCACATATAAAAAAATCAGAAATAAACAATGAGTACTTCAATCCGAAATAACATTATCTTTACTGTTCTAAACCTAAAACACACAGAAATTTAAGAAACTTGGAAAACCATGCATTAACTAATGTAAATCAATAAAATAAACCATAAAACAGTAAATAAAAATTATTTATATGCTATAGAACGTAAAACAAACATGAATAAACCATGAAAATAAATAAAAACAAGGAATCAATGGCTGGAATTTGATATCACCTTTAAAACATAGATTTAACCCATTAAAAAGGGTAAATCATATATTTTATTGGTTAATAATGTAAAGAATCATATTTAAATCAATTCTAATGGATTAAAATCCCTGTAAATCACACAAAACAGGGTTAGATCACCTTCTTGAATTGTTCTTGCTGATTCTTGATGGTTCTTGAGGTGAAACCATGGTTGATCTTCCATAAGGAGAGGTATCTAAGCCTAGATCTAGGTTTAAAACATTAAAATCATTGAATAAAATATGAAAAAGCAAAGGAAGTCATACCTTGGAGTTTCAGCAATGGAGGAAGGGCTGGAGAGGAGAGAGAAGCTCCAAGAATCCAATAGGAGAGAGATGAGAAAATCGACACCCCTTATGCATCTATTTATAATAAAAAATTAGGTTTAAAAATTGACAATTTTGAAAATTTTGGACTCTAAAGGGGGGGCGATTTTTGGGTGGAGTTACCTATATGCCCTTGACCTAAATTATCCTAATTAATCCCTAATTAACCCCTAGCTAAACCTAAGAATCCCCCAAATGTGGCGCCACTTGGCGTTTTTCCACATTGGGTTTTTAAAACACCTTTAAAAACCTTTAAAAACACTAGTTTTAAAAACTAACTTTCAAAAATGAGTTTTTCAAAATGGTTTTGACTCTTCTAAACCTGTAACACTAACCAAGACATCAACTAACCCTAGTCTAGCCCTGACTGACTCGAATATGGCGCCACCCCGAGTGGGCCCTACTTGAGTTTTTCAAAAAAAACGATTTTAAAACTTGAAATTGAAGGAGTTTTCAAAAGGATTTTCAAAAGCAATTTTAAAGTTAGAATTTTTGAAATGGCATAGGGTCCTAACTAGGTTAGAACTCCTCTGGATATGGTGCCAACTGAGTGGGCCCACATTGAGTTTTGGAAATTTTGGAATAAACACTAAAAATAGCTTTAAAAAAGGGTTAAAATCGACATTTGAAATTCAAGATCTTTGAAAATAGGGTCTCAAGCGAACTGGGACTCCGGGTTAGAGTCTTGAACTCTTAGGACTCTGAGATTTTAGATTTTAAAAGCCAAATGAAAGAATTTTCAAAAGATTTTATCAAGAAATGATGAAATAAGTCAGAAAACACAGTCAGGGTTAGACTCCTAACTCGACCGAACTCTAAAATAGAGTCCTGAACTAACTGGACTCTGTAAAATGACCTAAATTTTGAAAATAATCGAAAAAGACTGAAAATGGAAATAAAACAGACTTAAAAATAGACTCCTGACTGGATTAGGACTCTGAGACCGAGTCCTGATCGGACTGAAACTTTCAAAAATTTGAGAAATTTGATGAATAGAGGAATTCAGAAGCGACCCCACCTCAATGGGTCTCATCTGTGAATTGAAATCGATTAAAATTTGAATTTGAAATGAATCCAGATTGTTTTTTGAGAAAATATTTTGAAATATAAAGTCCTGGGGTTGGAAAATGACAGAGTATTAAATAAAAACCCAGGTTTTGAAATTGATTTTGAAATAAAGCTTTAAAATTCAAATCTGGATTGAATGTTTTGAAAACAGGAGTGTTGGATCTCGAAAATGACATGCAATGACATGCAATGACATGCAATGCTATGCAGAATACATGCAATGACATGCAATGATCTGTAATGACTTATGAAATGGACAAACACTGGATGAGGGTAAAAATTTTGGGTGTTTACAGATGCCCCTCTTTGCTGCTAAGCCGGTTGAAAGCCGAGCTTAGTGGCAAAGAAAACACACCAAATTTGGATTATAAAAATGCCCCAGTTAGAGAAATCTGACTTGGTATGAAAGAATTAATTCAAATGATGATGATAGATATGAAATGAAGAATAAGGAGAAAATTTTACTTCGAAAAGAAGTGAGATTCAGGTTTTGCCCTTAACCTGGATGGGACAGAAAATACCTCGTGTAGAAACGAAGCTCAGGTTTGACCCTTAACCTGACCGGGAAATGAAATACCTCATCAAAGTGAAGCTCAGGTTTAACCCTTAACCTGATCGGGCGGAAAATGAAATACCTCATCAAAGGAGGCCCAGGTTTATACCCTTAACCTGATTGGGCAGAAAATAAAATTCCTCATCAAAGGAGGCTCAGGTTTATACCCTTAACCTGATTGGGCAGAAAATGGAATACCTCATCAAAGGAGGCTCAGGTTTGTACCCTTAACCTGATCGGGCAGAAAATGGAATACCTCATCAAAGGAGGCTCAGGTTTGTACCCTTAACCTGATCGGGCAGAAAATGGAATGGAATCCTCGAAAGAAAAGACCGTGATGAAACCTTCGGATTTCCGCACAATGAATCCGATAGGGGTTTTGCAAAAGGAAGGAAATTGGGGTCCCTAAAGTTTGAAAAGGGATTGATTTTGGGCGTCTCATTGCTGAGACTAAATAACTTTTGAAATTGCCTTTTGCTGAAATTGGTGGCTTAACCTCAAGCCGAAATTGGACTGTCTATGGTGGGACAGTGGGGACACAGGGCAGTGTGCGAATCTGAGAACCTAGGCGCTCAGATTATACCGAAGAAGGGAAGGAATCTTGAAATCTCCCGTTATCAAGTCCTAAAAGGGATAACAATTGATGTCAGGATGCGCCAAAGATGAACCTCAAGCTCTCGCCTCACGCCAGGATAGCTAGAAAATATTGTCAAAATGTTGAAAATTATTGTTGATTCAAAATAATTGAAAGTGATGCACATTGTTTTGAAAGTATTCCCTCTTTTCTACCTGAAGTATTACCTTCGACTGAGCTTAACTCCATAGAATCAAGATTCGAATTCAAATTGCTTGTGATTGACTTTCTTTCAAGGAAGCTATCAATTCCCTTGATATGGACGGAAAAGAAAGTATTCTTGATATTACGAGAGCTATTGGTGAAAGAATATTGATAAAAGAATTTCACAAAATTAAAGAAGATTCTTGATAGATTTGGAAGTCTGATATCCTGGGATTCTTTTCTCATGATGATCTTTTTGCACTCTCTTTTTAGCAGATTGGAGCTCTCTTGGATTTTTCGGGAATTACATCATCCTTTATTTTGGAGATGTCCTGACTTGTCTCTCTCTTTTTTTTTTTGGAAGGGTACGCCACAAACTCCTTCATCTCAGAGATGTTCCGATCCTTCTTTTCTCTCAGGGGTTATCATGATGATTATTGGCTCATTGGTTGGGAATCTCTTGATGATAGCTGGAATCAAATATCTTTTAGGGTTTGTCGGTAGGCTCATCACACTCGCCTTCATCTCGACGGTGATCTGAACTTTCCCTGGAAGGATCCGTCACAAACTCCGTCATCTTGGAGATGATCCAAATCTTCTTTGGCCCCGGGGGTCGACTCGCTTAATTCGCTTTCATCTTGACGACAATTAAGAGATACCTTTTGCAGATATTTAATTGCAGCTTAGGTGATTGAGGAGATATGAAAATTGAGTGGATTTTTCTGTATCACCCAGGATATTTCGACTGCTTTATTTTTCAAGAATGGTCTTTAAAAACGTGCAATTGACTGCGATCAATATCAATCACTCATGGCTTTGCAACAACATTGAATTCTCTTTGCAGGCCATATCGCGGATTTATTCTTCATCCTTTTGGTTTGCCAATAAAAAGATTTTGAACTTTGAATCCTTTTTCGTGAAAGCATTGCCCTTTCGGAAGTAATAGTGGAGGTATTTTGAAGTAATAATTTTGTGCAATAAAGATTTTTGAAATCAACAAATATTTAATGACAAATTGGCAAAACTTTCTTGTAATCCTTTTGTGAAAGCGAGCATTTGAAGCACAACGCAACACATCCATGACAAAAATTCTCTTCTCCTTTCCCCAAAGGAGAAGATTCAGAAATTGGAATTGGGAATTACTCCTCTCTTCCCTAAAGAGGAGGTGTTTGCAAAACGAACTTTCGAAGAGAAATTAAGCTTTCGTCAAAACTTCCTAACATTAGGCTTCTCTTATGGAAAGGGGGCCGAAATTGGTGAGGTTGGTAAATTGGTCATGAAGGAACGAGTTCATCACACTCTCCCTGAAAAGAGGGTCCTTCATGATGAAATGGCCTAGTCTGAAATTATGGGGCCACAAGGAAAGCAAGTCTTCGTCGAGTCTCTCCCTATAAAAAGGGTTCCTTGTGTAAAATTTGGAATTTTGTTTTGCAAACGGTTCTCAAAGACACGAGTCCCTTCAAACTCTCCCTGAAAAGGGACTAAGTGAACGAATTGGATAGCATGCGAAAAGAGCGAGCTCCCTCGAACTCTCCCTATAAAAAGGGTCTCTCGCAAGAGAAATTGTTGGAATTGGTATTGAGTGACCAAAAGGTCGAAATTTGGAATTTGGAATTTTGAATTTTGAATTTTTGAAATTGGCGTTTTTTTTTTTTTGAGGGAAGATTCGAATCGGAATTCAACTCTTCAAGGAAAACTAGATGAATTGGATTTTGAAAGAGAATTCGAGTCGGAACTCGAATCTTCTAGACCAGTTCTGAATTGGATTTAGAAGAAGATTCAAGTCGGGACTCGGATCTTCTAGACCAACTCTGAAGGAAAGGAAAACTCGGATCGGAACCCGAATCTTTGAAGGAAAACTAGATCCATCGTGGAAGGAGAAGAAATTCGAGTCAGAACTCGAATCCTGAAGGAAAGGTAGATCAATTTGGAAGGAGAAGAAATTCGAGTCGGAACCGGAATCCCAAAGGCAAACTGGATCAACTAGAAGAAAAGAAGATTCGAGTCGGAACTCGAATCCCAAAGGCAAACTAAACCGGTTAGAAGGAAAAGAAATTTGAGTCGGAACTCGAATTTCTGAAGGAAAATTAGATCAAATAGAAGGAAAGGAAATTCGAGTCAGAACTCGAACCTCAAAGGGAAACTAAACCGGTTAGAAGGAAAAGAAATTTGAGTCGGAACTCGAATTCCTGAAGGAAAATTAGATCAAATAGAAGGAAAGGAAATTCGAGTCGGAACTCAAATCCCAAAGGAAAACTAAACCGGTTGGAAGGAAAAGAAATCCGAGTTAGAACTCGAATTCCTGAAGGAAAACTTAAACCGGTGTGGAAGGAAAGGAAATTCGAGTCGGAACTCGAATTCCGAAGGAAAACTAGGTTAACCAGAAGGAAAGAAGATTCGAGTCGAAACTCGAATCCCAAAGGAAAACTAAATTAATGGACACTGAATTTTAAAGTGTACCAGTGCAAACACCGGATTTTGAAAATGTGCCAATACAAGCATTATGTTTTGAAAAATTACCAGTACGAATACCAGGTTTTGGAAGATTACCAGTACGAGCGCTGGATTTTGGAAGGTTACCGGTACGAGCACTGGATTTTGAAAGATTACCAGTACGAGCACTGGACTTAAAGAAAAGTACCCGCACGAATGCTGGGCTTTGAAAAAGCCTGACCAGTGAATACTGAATTTAGAGGGTTCGACCAGTAAAAACAGATTCAGGAAGTTCGACTAGTGAAAACTGGATTCAGGAAGTTCGACCAGTGAAAACTGGATTTAAGAAGTTCGACCAGCGAAAACTGGATTCAAGAAGTTTGACCAGTAAAAACCGGATTTAGGAAGTTCGACCAGTAAAAACCGGATTTAGGAAGTTCGACCAGTGAAAACTGGATTTAGGAAGTTCGACCAGTGAAAACTGGATTTAGGAAGTTCGACCAGTGAAAACTGGATTTAGGAAGTTCGACCAGTGAAAACTGGATTTAGGAAGTTCGACCAGTGAAAACTGGATTTAAGAAGTTCGACCAGTGAAAACTGGATTTAGGAAGTTCGACCAGTGAAAACTGGATTTAGGAAGTTCGACCAGTGAAAACTGGATTTAGGAAGTTCGACCAGTGAAAACTGGATTTAGGAAGTTCGACCAGTGAAAACTGGATTTAAGAAGTTCGACCAGTAAAAACTGGATTTAGAAAGTAGGCTTCACCCGAAGGTTGACTGGTAAAAATGGTTTTGATAAAAACTCGGCCCGAACTTGAAAAAGATTGGTGTTTAGAAAGCGCTTGATGATTGCAATGTGAGATTTTCAATCTTCACCCTCATGCTGACCTAGACAAATGCCACGAGTCTCAGAATTCATCCCTTATCCTAAATGGGTATTGGATTGATGCAAGTTGATGTATGCAAAAAATGCAAATGAATGCATGCAAATGCAAAATGATGTAAATGAATACACATGTGTGCAAAATGAGAGATTTGCTTGATCCTGCCTACATACAGGATGTTTTGAAGACAATTTTTTTAAATAATGCCCCAGTGTAATGGGCGAGTAAGATATTGGATGAAAGGATACATAATTGATATTTGAGGATTGTTTTCTAAAGATAACAGTGGAAAGATTGACGATGTGCTTCTTGATGAATTCGGGAGACACTCTGAAAAAGGTTACTCCTTGTAAAAAGACATTTTGTAAAGAAGGAGAAATACAAAAGATGATGCCAAACTATGAGGAAGATTGATAATTTTATTGATGAAAGAGATGAGACCATGCCATCCATACAAAATGATGAAAGCAAAATGCAAGAATGAAAGAGTGATGGCCTTGTCGCTCTTTAAGGGGCTGATGAGCTGGTTGCTTTATCTTCTTCTTTGCCTTCCACAAGGATATTTTCATCGATATAGTCTTGAATAATATTCCTGAGAACGAAACAGTACTCGGTATCATGCCCCATGGCCCGATGAAACTTGCAGAATTGATCTTTAAATCTTCCCCTAGTGATAGGAGGATCATCGATTCTTGGGAGCTTAATCATCTCTTTGGCCAACATATATTCAAGGATTTCTTCATGCGGTTGATCTAGGGGAGTAAAGTCACGTTTAAAACTCCAGTTGTCGTGCTTCGACTTTTCTTGAGGTCTCGACCCTTGCTCAAAAGATCGCTGAGGTTGCTTATCATACTGGGGAATCGACTCACCTTTTTGTTCATTTTTGTTGGGGTTTGGTCCCCCTGGGTCAGAGCTGTGATCTTTCACATTTCCCTTATAATGGTTCTTGTTGTTGCTGGTAGAGTAGGTAAAATGGGTTTTCTTGTTAGATTCCTGCTGACTGCTGCTTTTGGTGAATATGAAACCTTCGTAAGATCTATTTTTCATACTCAACTCAATCCATTCAGCTCGTTCTGTCAGTTCTATGAAGCTCTTCGATGGAGATGTAGAAATCAGTCCCCTCAGGGGTTGCGAGAAGTTGCTCAGGATCAAAGATAGTGCGTGTCCTTCTGCTATTGGCTCATGCATCTTATTGCAAGCGGATCTCCATCTGTGAATGAAATCCCTGGCCTTCTCATTTTCCTTCTGCCTCAGACTGCAGAGATGACTAAGAGTCGGGAGTGCTTCAACATTGAATAAAAAGCGCTCAATAAACAAATTGACCACTTTATCAAACTCTTTCAGCTCTATGGGATTAATATGCTCTGAATACCATTTTGCTGCAATACCCTCCAGACTGCGAGGGAAACAAAGAAATAAGGCTCGGTTATTCCTCCTGAACTTGGAACACTCTGCAAAGAAAAGGGCGAGGTGTGACTTTGGGTCACCCGAACCATCAAACTTAATGAATTTCTTGGGGAGGTTATCGAGATCATCATCCCCATCCAGTGCATCATAGAAGTCTTCACTTGTAAAGACTCTTTTTCCCTTGTCACGAGCTTGAAGATCCTTAACCATCTTCATCACATCTTTCAGTTGTGACTGCGTAGAGTCGTCAACAGACTGATTCTTGGATTTGTAGGCCGACCCCTGCCCCTGAGTCGACCTTTTGAATTCTTGCTTGTTTTCATACTCTTTGTCAGTATCATCTGCTGATTCTGACTCATCAGACATTTCCTCATGGCGATTCTGTTTTTTAATGATTTTCATATTCTTGGTTGTGTGATCCCTATCCTTCTGTTTGATCTGAGTCTGTTCAGCAGTAGATTCAGCTTGCTCTGCCAGCATCTTGGTCATCATTTTCTTGAACATGACGTATATCTGGGGATCCATGTCATCCTCTGCTTGCTGACCCTGACTACGGGGTGAGTCCATTTCCTCTTCTGATGCGACTGAGTACGCGATGCCTTCAACTGATGTGGTTTTCTTTCTGGATCTTGTATGAACCATCGGGTATCACAAATGTTCTCTTGGATGTTGCTGATGCTCTCTGCAGGGCAGAACTAATGGTTAGGCTTCTGAAGGAAATTTGGTTTGGAGGAAAATATTTGTTGAGAATTTTGGTAGACGATTGAAATAATATCCCATTACTAGGGATTGAGTCGTCGCTGGGATTACGACAATTGTGTTGCTATTCTTTGCAAGATAAACAACTGAAAATATGCCTTGTTACCTAGGCGAGGTCGTCAAACCAAAGTGAAATGTAAAATAAAGGAATTTTATTGAGGAAAAACATGATTTTATCAATAATACACTTGACAGAGGGGAGGGGGACAGACAATTTTCCACCACTTCAGATAATCAGAAGATACACGAGGACCAGGAAAAATAGTAAGATTGACAAAGGAATCCCAGCCATATCTGGCAGAATGGTATGCTCCGGACCACTGATCTGATGTGAGATCGAATTCTGGCAGAACCCCTGATAGTGGACGAATCTCTACGCGCTTCTGCCTCTGAGAGAACTGCCTGACACACCGCTCTGGATGATAGCATGCGCAGAAGAAGGGGCCAAGTAGTCTGAACCGCTTGCCGTATGCATAAGTGTATCTGGGAGGTGATTCCTGACGATCAAAGTAGTCCCATACGACCTCTTCCTCCTGAAGGTTGTCGATCAAGAATCAGTATCGCGCAACTGGCAAAAGCTTTTTTTTCATTGTATCTGAATGAACTGGCTCGGACTGGCACATGCCGGAGGAACCAAGACTGCAAGGCATAGGTGCACCCTTCGACTAGGATTGATTCTCCGAGTGTGAAACGGGTCAACCCTCGGTATAGAAAGGCGAGTGCGGCCATGGCTATCGAGAGGCGGCTGGTCTGTCGACTTCCCCATCTCCTTAGAAGCTGAACTATTCTGATATCCATATAATTCCGTCCATCGGGAAAGAAAGCTAATCCCACCGTGCACAGAACCATCGCGTGCTGAATTCTCTCTCGAGCTGTCCTGGACAATGAGCTGACTTCCACAAATGTTCCATATTGTCTATAGATTTCGAGCAGGTCCACATATTCGTTTCCATCCTCCTCTATCAACGGCCAAGACTTGCGTCCTGTCATGCGAGCTAAGGCATCCTTAGGGTCCAGACCCTTAACATTAATCAGAAACTGTTTTTCCAATGGATCTCCAGGCTGACCGACTGGCTCGGGCAATCCCATGATTTCTGAAAATTCATCCATCAGTACTGTCATCTCGCCCCACGGGAACCAGAAGGTAGAAGTGCTCGGATTCCACCGCTCTGCTAGTGCATGGATCAAGTTGCCGTTGACTGTCTGCTTTCCCACTGCGGACGCCAGTTCCAATTCACACTCGTCCAGATGGTCCAGAAACATACGAGAGAAGTTCTTGAACCATGAATAGTACCACCGGGGAAAGAAGGATCCGGTGCTGAGGACTCGATGTTCGGGAAGACTTTGTCGCACCTCGTAGGAGATGTGACCCTCGGGGAAGACTAAATCAAGCTGACTGGATGCCATCGGACTGGAAGACATGGAAATTGGAATAAGACTTGGAAAAATACAGGAAATTTGAGGAAAATGCAGGCAGGATAAAAATAAAGAAGGAAATTCGAGATCCAGAAGACAGGAAAGATGGGAAATCACCTGGAGTTTTGAAGAAAATAGAGGAATTTCATGAAAATCGTCCAGGGTTTTAATATCTCATAAAATGGAGTATTTGAAAATCGTCCAAGGTTTAAAACATGGACAGTACATGGACATAGATTGGGGAATTTTAAGAAAATCGTCCAGTATTTTTAGAAAATTGGGGAAAATATGGAAAATAAAAAGGAAATAACACATTCAATCATATTCTGCATAAACAAGTATGCACATACAACATTCCCTAAAAGCTGACTCTAGATGCACAAATTTTGAAATAGCTGTAGGACCTTAATCCTAACTCTAAGGTTCAGATCAACTGTATCCAATCCAGTTATGCCTATATACTCAAGCCAAGGCTCGATGTACGTGACATAAAATCAATTCCTCCGGTTCTAGGTTTAAGTTTTCCAACATCCTTGAGCACCTGCCGATATACGTTGGACTATGGTTCTTGGTACGTGGCAGGGGGGTTTTCACCCAAATAGGTGGCCCAGTTGTGAGGCTTTGTCCCGAACTATGGTTCTGGAAGAGAGCCCAGCAACATGAAGACCAGGACAATATAGGTGGGGGTGGTTTTTTTTGAAAACATGAGCACATGCAAGCAAATAGAAGGCTCTAAGTCCTAAAGAGATAGATTTTTGAAATATTTGAAGAAGCAAGCATTGTTTTCATACAATTCCTAAATTGAGGAGTGTTGTATTAGACCTAAGTCTATGTGAGCATGAATAATTCTCCTCAATATGGTCCTACCAAACCATACCTAGTCTATATGCATTCCATGTCAGTGGGTTCAAGTCTAGGCTTCTAGGTTCACATGATAGCATAAATTAAAAGCTGACATTCCATGGAAATCGATTTGGACAATTTGAACTAAGTAGAGCATTAGATTGATCAGGCAAAGACAGGTCCCATCACGGTCGCCAAACCTGTTTTCATCGCAAAATTTTACTATTGCGAGTCAAACTGACCTTTGAAAAAGATTTTTGGAAATAACTCGCCTCCGTTTTTAAAATGCGGGAAAATTCCGAAGAATGGGACTCGCCTGTCGGTACGAGGTTCAACCGTTCCTGCCACCTTTAACAGGGGTAATTGAACCAAGGATCAATCTTATGCTCTACTCTACTCAACTTGTCTAAATCATATTCTAATTTCTAAATGCACATAGAATCAGGCATGTGCTATGAATTTTCAGAAAATGCACATTTGAAAACTTGATGTTTGCTTTGAATAATTGAAATATTTAGAATAGGTATCACATGGAAAATCGTGAATTGGGATTTGAAATATACTTCTGAGAGAAATAAAAATCGATTTTGAGAAATCCTTGACATTTAGTGAAAATCGACTCTGAGAGACTTGGTTTCTCTGAATTCAAACTTTGAAATTAAAATTCTAACTTAGAAAATTTGAATTTGGAACTTGGGAAATATTTGAAATATTCTTTGAAATTCAATGCTTTTAGGAAAATCGATTTTGCTATAAGACTTAGGAGATTTTGAGGAATTCAATTTCCTTGACTTGGATTTTGAATTGGAGTTGGCAAATGCATGAAATGAATGAATATGGATTTGAGGAATTGAGAAATACTTTTTGTATTTTTGAGAAATGCAGTGCATTTTGAAGTTAGCCTAAGAGTGTAGGCTGAATGTGGCTAATGTGAAGATCATAAATCTAAGTATCATTCGTATTCTGACTATGGCCATAAATACAAATTTCACCAAGTTTATAAACTTCATAAAAGCTAGTGCATGTTCCATTCGTGTAGACCATGGTGAATTTGTAAAAATATGCATGAATCATCATCCATCACACATTAAAATTATAAAAATAAACTATATGCAATGCAACCTAAGCTAAGCAGGAAATGTAAATTCTTATTCCAAAGTTTAATTACAAATTACATCACTATTGAAATTTAAATACATGAAAAAAATAAAGTCTTCAATGTACCTGCAAAACTAGAAAACTTGGTTAATGAAAATATGTTGGCTTTTCTAGATTTATCCAGTAATATCTAGAAATTACTGGATTTTGCTAGATATAAGCCTTTTCCTTGATTCCCTTAAATCAAAATTGATAAAGTATGAAATAAAATAGAATAAATAAGGAAGATAAGATATGAAATTTCGAAATTGGGGTCCAAATGACCAAAATACCCCTAATAACAAGACTATGGCCTTGAAATTAGGGTTTTTAGAAAGATATTTTGATAAAATGCAAGTTTTGAAATTTGAATGGAATAAACTCAAACCAAATATGCTATGACATGATTAAAAATATGAAATTAGGGTTAGGGATTTCGAAATTTAGGTCAAATGACCAAATTGCCCCCGATAGCAAGACTATGGCCTTGAAATCAGGGTTTTTAGAAAGAGATTTTGGCAAAAATTTGGGTTTTATGACCTAAATGAAATCAAATAACTACAAAATTAAACCTAAAGTATCCTAAGATGCTTATGAACATAATAAAACCCTAAAACCATATGCTTATGCACGAAAATCCAATAATATCACAAATTTTATGATTTTTGCAGTGTTTTTAGATCTTCCAGGAACCCGGTTTTGCAATTTGCTTAATTTAGCCATCAAATGGATTCCAAAATCCATAAAAATTGGTACCTTCACTTGTTATAACCCTAATGTCGAATTGGAATTATAAAAATAATTTTTTGACATTAAATTAATCGAAAATTGCATTAAACCCTAAAAATATGCTATTTTTGACCTAATTCACCAACCAGTCTCAGTCCAAGACCTGAACCAGGAATCAAATCTCCATGGAAATTTATGAAATTTTACAGAGACTAACTAAGAAGAAAAACAGAGATTTCCCAATTTACAGATCGGAAAAATCATCTCCAGTTAGGGAAAAACCCTTCCGGCAATCTGAGCTAAAATATATCACTCTTAACAGGGATTGAAACAGCTATTCCAGATTGAAAATACAGACATAAATAGCAATCCTAAACAAAAATCTCTGAAATTTTAGTGGTGAATAGTAGACAGAAAAATAACAATACTCACTTTTTACAGATCATGAATCGGATCTGTGGTTTGGGATTTATGACTAACACAAGTCTGATTAGGGTTTTGGTAAACCCTAAGGAGTTTTAAAATTAAAAACCGATTCTGTAAAAGGGGAAAAATACTAAACAGTAATCAAAAATTCTGAAAATTTCACAGAAGACAGATCTACTCAATGTGAATCCATAGCACTTTACATATTTAAAATCGGATATAAGATGAGAGAAATATCATAACAGCAAGTTACCTTCTTGATTTTAACCACGATTTTAAAGCTTTAAAAACCCGATTTGATGTCCGATTTTTTTTTGACAGGGTTCCCGAGATCCAAAACCTCTGATTTTTTCACATATAAAAAAATCAGAAATAAACAATGAGTACTTAAGTCCGAAATAACATTATCTTTACTGTTCTAAACCTAAAACACACAGAAATTTAAGAAACTTTGAAAACCATGCATTAACTAATGTAAATCAATAAAATAAACCATAAAACAGTAAATAAAAATTATTTCTATGCTATAGAACGTAAAACAAACATGAATAAACCATGAAAATAAAATAAAAACAGGGAATCAGTGGCTGAAATTTGATATCACCTTTAAAACATAGATTTAACCCATTAAAAAGGGTAAATCATATATTTTATTGGTTAATAATGTAAAGAATCATATTTAAATCAATTCTAATGGATTAAAATCCCTGTAAATCACCCAAAACAGGGTTAGATCACCTTCTTGGATTGTTCTTGCTGATTCTTGATGGTTCTTGATGTGAAACCACGGTTGATCTTCCATAAGGAGAGGTATCTAAGCCTATATCTAGGTTTAAAACATTAAAATCATTGAATAAAATATGAAAAAGCAAAGGAAGTCATACCTTGGAGTTGCAGCAATGGAGGAAGGGCTGGAGAGGAGAGAGAAGCTCCAAGAATCCAATAGGAGAGAGATCAGAAAATCGACCCCCCTTATGCATCTATTTATAATAAAAAATTAGGTTTAAAAATTGACAATTTTGAAAATTTTGGACTCTAAAGGGGGGGCGATTTTTGGGTGGAGTTACCTATATGCCCTTGACCTAAATTATCCTAATTAATCCCTAATTAACCCCTAGCTAAACCTAAGAATCCCTCAAATGTGGCGCCACTTGGCGTTTTTCCACATTGGGTTTTTAAAACACCTTTAAAAACCTTTAAAAACACTAGTTTTAAAAACTAACTTTCAAAAATGAGTTTTTCAAAATGGTTTTGACTCTTCTAAACCTCTAACACTAACCAAGACATCAACTAACCCTAGTCTAGCCCTGACTGACTCGAATATGGCGCCACCCCGAGTGGGCCCTACTTGAGTTTTTCAAAAAAAACGATTTTAAAACTTGAAATTGAAGGAGTTTTCAAAAGGATTTTCAAAAGAAATTTTAAAATTAGAATTTTTGAAATGGCATAGGGTCCTAACTAGGTTAGAACTCCTCTGGATATGGTGCCAACTGAGTGGGCCCACATTGAGTTTTGGAAATTTTGGAATAAACACTAAAAATGGCTTTAAAAAAGGGTTAAAATCGACATTTGAAATTCAAGATCTTTGAAAATAGGGTCTCAAGCGAACTGGGACTCCGGGTTAGAGTCCTGAACTCTTAGGACTCTGAGATTTTAGATTTTAAAAGCCAAATGAAAGAATTTTCAAAAGATTTTATCAAGAAATGATGAAATAAGTCAGAAAACACAGTCAGGGTTAGACTCCTAACTCGACCGAACTCTAAAATAGAGTCTTGAACTAACTGGACTCTGTAAATTGACCTAAATTTTGAAAATAATCAAAAAAGACTGAAAAAGGAAATAAAACAGACTTAAAACAAGACTCCTGACTGGATTAGGACTCTGAGACCGAGTCCTGATCGGACTGAAACTTTCAAAAATTTGAGAAATTTGATGAATAGAGGAATTCAGAAGCGACACCACCTCAATGGGTCTCATCTGTGAATTGAAATCGATTAAAATTTGAATTTGAAATGAATCCAGATTGTTTTCTGAGAAAATATTTCGAAATATAAAGTCCTGGGGTTGGAAAATGACAGAGTATTGAATAAAAACCCAGGTTTTGAAATTGATTTTGAAAAAAAACTTTAAAATTCAAATCTGGACTGAATGTATTGAAAACAGGAGTGTTGGATCTCGAAAATGAGATGTAATGACATGCAATGGCATGCAATGCTATGCAGAATACAAGCAATGACATGCAATGATCTGTAATGACTTATGAAATGGACAAACACTGGATGAGGGTGAAAATTTGGGGTGTTTACAGGCACATGAGAATAGGTCATGTCAATTCTAAATACATGTCTAAATTAGCTAAAGATAAGTTAGTACGTGGGTTACCCAAAATATCTTTTAAAAAGGATTATTTTTGTGATGCATGTCAATTAGGAAAACTGTCAAAATCATCTTTCAAATCAAAAAATATCATTTCAAGTAAAAGACCTTTAGAGCTTCTCCACCTAGATCTTTTTGGTCCTTCTAGAGTAGCTAGTCTTAATCATAATAGATATGCTTTTGTCATTGTAGATGACTACTCAAGATTTACTTGGGTAATATTTTTGAAAAACAAAAGTGATACGTTTTGTCAATTTGAAATTTTATGTAAAAAATTACAAAATGAAAAATCGTGTTCTATTGTTAAAATCCGTAGTGACCATGGAGGAGAATTTGAAAATGAACTCTTTGTAAATTTTTGTAACATGCATGGTATTTCTCATAACTTTGCCTTTCCTAGAGCTGCACCTCAAAATGGTGTAGTAGAAAGAAAGAATAGAACCCTTCAGGAATCTGCCAGGACTATGCTCCAACACAATAATCTTGCTAAATCTTTTTGGGCAGAAGCTGTTAATACTGCATGCTACATAACAAATAGAGTTCTCATTAGACCCTTATTAAATAAAACTCCCTATGAACTATTCTATGACAGAACTCCAAGAATAGACTATTTCAAAGTCTTTGGATGTAAATGCTTTATCCTAAACACAAAAGATAGCCTGGATAAATTTGATGCTAAATCTGTTGAAGGCATATTCTTAGGATATTCAAGTCATAGTAAAGCATACAGAGTTTTCAATAAGAGTTATAATACTATTGAAGAATCTATGCATGTTAGTTTTTGTGAATCTATTGATCAATCTGTTCATAAGCAAACTAATGATGATGATGTTGAAAGTACAGATTTATTTTTAGATAACACAGCTATGTCTAATGAAGATGATCATCAAAGAACATTTGTCGATATCAAAGATCATCCTCAAAAGCAGATTTTGGGAGAACTGACAAAGGGGGTTCAGACTAGAGCTCAGTTAGAACGAATTGCAAATATGGCATTCATTTCTCAACTTGAACCAAAGAAGATTGTTGAAGCCATCATTGATGAGTTCTGGATGCTAGTCATGACTGAAGAACTGAATCAATTCCAAAGAAATGAAGTTTGGGATCTTGTACCTAGACCAAAGGATCATCCAATCATTGGGACAAGATGGATCTTCAAAAACAAGCTAGACGAAACAGGTAATGTTATAAGAAACAAGGCCAGACTAGTAGCTCAAGGATACAACCAGGAGGAAGGTATTGATTTTGATGAAACATTTGCTCCTGTTGCTAGACTTGAATCTATTAGAATGTTTCTAGCATATGCAAGCTATATGGATTTCAAATTATATCAAATGGATGTTAAAAGTGCTTTCTTAAATGGTTTTATAAATGAAGAAGTTTATGTAAAACAACCTCCAGGATTTGAAAATGAACAATATCCAGATCATGTTTTCAAACTCAAACGTGCTTTGTATGGTTTAAAACAAGCACCTCGTGCTTGGTATGATAGACTTAAAACCTTTTTGTTAAAAACTGGTTTTTCTGTTGGCAAAGCAGACTCTACATTATTTGTTAAAATAGTGAATAATCATACCCTAATTGTTCAAATATATGTAGACGATATCATCTTTGGATCTTCTAACAACACTCTTTGTGAAGAATTTTCTAAGTTCATGCAGAAAGAATTTGAAATGAGTATGATGGGAGAACTCACCTACTTTCTTGGACTGCATATTAAGCAAACCAAGGATGGAGTTTTCATCAATCAATCTAAGTATGCTCGTGAACTTCTGAAGAGGTTCAACATGAACTCAACTGCTTCAAAATCTACTCCTATGAGCACTACTACTGTTCTGGACAAAGATGAAGATGGTAAGTCTGTTGATACAACGGTATACCGAGGTATGATAGGATCACTTCTTTATCTAACTGCTAGCCGTCCAGATATTATGTTCAGTGTTTGCTTGTGTGCTAGATTTCAGTCAAATCCAAAAGAATCACATCTTAAACCTGTAAAAAGAATAATGAGATATTTAAAAGACACAGTTGATTTTGGATTATTCAATTCAAAATCCTCTACATTTGATCTAATCTCATACAGCGATGCTGACTTTGCTGGAAGTAAATCTGACAGAAAAAGCACAAGTGGAACATGTCATATGCTAGGGCACTCACTAGTATCATGGTTCAGTAAGAAACAAAACTGTGTATCCTTATCAACTACTGAAGCCGAATACATTGCTGCTAGCCTAGCCTGTACACAAGTTATCTGGATGAAACAAACATTAAAAGATTTTGGTTTAAATTTTGAAAATACAACTATTTTCTGTGATAATACAAGTGCTATAAACTTATCTAAGAATCCTATTTTACACTCACGAACTAAGCACATTCAAATAAGACACCACTTAAGAGAACAAGTCTTAAACAACATAATTAAACTAGAATTCATACCCACTAATCAACAGTTAACAGACATATTCACTAAACCATTGAAACATGAAGACTTTACACGAATTAGAAGAGAACTAGGAATATGCAAACTAAGTGACTTATAAATTAATCACACTTATTATAATACTTCTTATAAGTTTTGTTAAAATCTTATTTTAAATAGCTTTTCTTCTTATCGATTTTTGTTAGTCAAACTAGGTTTCCATATTCACGTACACTTTAAACTCTTATAAGATACATTCTTTATGTCTTTCAACTTGTCATCTTTCAAGTACATATCCATTATGACTCCTTGTCCTCTCTCCTTTCACTCATATCCATAAAAACTAATTATATTAAAAGCTATCATAACATTGTTCCCATCACTCATCTCATAACTCCTTTATTATTTTTGTCCTTTTGTGAAAACTTCTCTTACGATAAATTGATTAGCCTTCTACATGATAACATATTAGTTTATGAGAACTCTTGCTTTTTAAATTATTAGTTAAAATCAAATGATTATTTTTTTTAGTTCTTTTACCTTTTTCTAAAGATCTAGTTGCTATGTTCTCACGTAAATTTTTACTATATCATTTGATACATCATAGATTACGTACACTCTATTATATCTCACGTAAATTTTTACTATATCATCTTTTATATCATACCCTAACGAACTATCTATTATCATCTCTTCATGCTTTACATCTTTTACAAAAAGTATCATAAAAACACTTGTACTCCACCCATTAGTACATTTTGTATCACCTTTTTATCTCTCTCTCTCTCTATATTATATGAAGCTCCTTCTCATATATTTTATATCTCTCTCCAATCGAGACTCATTAAAACCTTGTCCTTCATATTTTTTTATTAGTACCTTTAGTACTTTCTCTCTCTCTCATACGAATTGAGTCTCCATTCTTGTCAATTCTTGTTTGTGACTCCTTTACTAATTTAAAACTCAACTTTATTCTCTAATAACTATGAAATTCCTCAAATCGAGTTTCTTTAAAAATATGTTTATCAAATAAACATTAATTCATGTCAATCATAACTTTATCTCATGTCTTTCATCTCATATCAATCATGAATTTTTTATTACTTCTTATCCTACTCGACAATCCATATATGTCATCTCACTTTTATCCATGACTACTCTCACTCCTTCTACGCATATCCACAAAAATAATTCTTATGTAAGTAATTATTACTCTTCACTCATGAATATCTTTTTGTCTCATCATCTCTCTCACCACTATTCATAGTCAAAGTATGTCTCTCTCATATTTATGTATACTCATAGAAATCACAAATGTGAAGACACATTAATCATGACACATTTTTTAAGGCATTCTTTTCTTTCCAAAATGTCATATCTTTCAAACCACATATTCGTATCACCCTTCTTTATGTCTATTCATTCTTTTTTCACACATATCAAAATATATACTTATTAAATAACAAATTATTGCCTCTCACTCATACCCCATGGGTTGTCCTATTCTAAACTCTCCATTCACGAATTAAGAATACTTCCACATAAAGTAAAAAGTTGCTTATTTTATTAGGCCATTATTTTTAAAATCATTCACTCTTTATAATTCAACATGACACCCCATACTCTATTAATGGCTTCTCTCACTAGTCGATAAACTCACCCATAGTAAAATCTATATATTTCAAAACTATGTCCTTCTCAACCCAATATAATACACTATCTTCAAACATTGATTTGCTTTGTCATTCACAAGTCTCTTAACTTACTACTCACGAATTTCCTTATTCGACTAAATTCTAAAAATCACTCACTTCCAATGTCATTCAAAACCTATCAAAATTATTTTCACTCCTCTAATTAATGGATTGGTTCATCACACACCAATTTCACTCGTATCTCTCTATCATCCTACAAACTATTACCCACTTCAAACTCGCCCTTCTTAGTCCTCCTTTTTCCTTACAAACTCTTGCAATGGCCTCTTCCTCCTCCAACAATGTGATTACTGCAGCAGATCTAAGGTATCCAGATTTGTTTCACAACTACAACTTACTATGCTCTCGCCCCATTCATGAAGGGAAATTGGTTAACTTCAACGACTTCATGCTATTTGACTTAGACAACTATCTCCCTGAACTCAAACCTCTACTAGGATCTTCATCCCAAGCTGCCTATTATCCCGAACTAGTTCGACTATTCTATACCAACTTCTCTACTAATCATGAACAAACCACAATCACCACCAAAGTTCGAGGCAAACTGATGTTTTTCGATGCTTCCGACCTAGGTAGAATTCTAAACCTACCTTCCACCGGCACCAATCTCAACACCATAGTACCTATCGAACGATCGGTACTTCGAAAAATTCTTCTCTGTACCAACTGCTTCCAACTACCCTGGCACATGAGAAATCTCCAACCTCATGCTCAATTACTTGCCCAGATTCTTCTCCACAACATCTATCCCAAGCTTCCCCGCAAGGGATTAGTTCCTCGAAAAATCTCTCTCCTTATCTATGCAATATTTTCCTCTACTCCGATAAACTGGTCCTCCATTCTTTTCGACCTTTTTATTCGTTACCAGAAATTCAAGCCTCTTCTTTTCGGGTGTTTCATAACTCCCATTCTCAAATACTTCAAAGTACCCCTTCACAATGAAGTCATCCTCCATCCCTCTCAGGTCCTCGATGCTACCACCTTCAATCTAAGGTCCCTGCACATGCCCGGCTCTGATGAAGAAGATCAAGCCCTGTTGCAGCAAACTCGTCCAGCTCACAAGCGGAATCGTGCCGACCGAACACATCAACCTCCTCCACCTTCGGGATAAATTTGTTTTTTTTCGGTCTGTAATAACTTTTAATTCTTTTTGGTCTGTAATAACTCTCTTACTCTGATCCCTTCCTTTTTGTCCATGACAAAGGGGGAGAAAACCTGTCTCCATTATTGGAGAAATACTCTCTTTAAACATTTTTCAAATATTTTATCATATTATTATTTCTATGCATAATGTCTTTTTGACAAGGGGAGCATATTTTGTCATCATCAAAAAGGGGGAGAATGTTGAGAAACTCTGTTTTGATGTCACATAATATGATACACTGTCGTATTTGATTTTATATGATATGATAATATGTCCTCTTGAAAAATGTTATATTATGACTGAATATGTTTTGCCATAAATCTAACGAGTATTTGATGCAAGGATATCTCACCCAATAAGGATGGAGACTTCCTGTTCAAGTACAACTATGGTGCAATCATACTCCTTGAAGAAAAAGCTTGATGAGCCATGCATTCCTAAAGTTCAAATGAAGAGATCGGCTACCTCAAAATGAAGACTTTTTTCTTCTTTAGAGTCATATGTAACAAAACCTTCAGGAACTTGCATATTGCATATTACATACTCATTCATAAAAACTATATCATAAAAGTATATGATAGTTTCAAAAAGCTCCTTTTTGAAAACCAATAATTGTACCTTCTTACAACCCTTTATGAAAAAGATATTTTGTCATGTAATAATTGTACCTTACACTATATACAAGACAACATGAAAAAGAAATGTAGGAAAAAGACAAAAACATAAAATCGGCTACATAGGGAAAAACAAATATAATATGTTTTTGAAAAGACTCTAGTTACCTTCTTTAAAGAAATGTTTTTAATATAAGAAAAAGATAAAAACATAAAATCGACTACATAGAAAAACAAATATAATATGTTTTTGAAAAGACTCTAGTTACCTTCTTTAAAGAAATGTTTTTAATATAAGAAGAATACAAAAACATAAAATCGGCTACACAAAAGAAAAACAAATATAATATGTTTTTGAAAGGACTCTAGTTACCTTTTTACAAAACCATAGAATGTCGACTTACTTGAAGTCATCATTCTCTTTTGTACAAAGCATTAAATACCTCCTGTAACAAATTCTTGTTAATATCCTTCTCAAAGAATGTCGACCTTCTTTTAGTCCTCATTCTCTCTGAAGACTTTGAAAAACACAACATAAAGAAAACACTTGACATGACTATGTACAAATAAATATCTCAAAGCACTCATTGTACTTACACTCATTTAAAGTAAAGAAGTACTTATGTACCTCAAATCATTAATTAGAATAAAGACAAAACTACAACCCAACGTTCAATGTACTATTGTAAGAAATAGACTTTTTACATAAAATATGTATTACCTAAAATATTACAACGACTAGTGTACCCTATATTTTACTTTTATGGAAAAAGGCATTCTCGAATTTCTCTAAAAGATATTTTTGAAATGGCAACATTTCACACTTCAAAAAGGCTACGATTTCAAAATGTAACGACTACTTTTTCATAAGCTATATAAACACACTTAAATAAACTATTCAACAATGGAATGGAATAGACGTGTGAGCTTACAACGAGAAAAATTCCTATTTGATATTTGAAAAGAGAGCCTTGGAAAAGAAAGAGAAAAAGAAAAGAAAGAAAAGAGAAAAAGTCAAGTCCAGCTCTTTGACAAAGAGCATCCTCTGAGTGACAAACAGAACATTCTGAGAATCCTTCATTCGTGCATTCATATCATTCTGAAGGTTCTATAGGAAGTATTGTAACTCTGTTATTCACTGTTTTCCTTCTTTATTGAAAGAAGTAGACCTCTGTGAAAGAGGGTGTTGCCCTTCTCTGTCGAGAGAAGAAGACCTCTGTGAAAGAGGGTGTTGTCCTTCTCTGTTGAGGGAAGAAGACCTCTGTGGAAGAGGGTGTGCCCCTTCTCTGTTGAGAGAAGAAGACCTCTGAAGAAGAGGGTGTTGTACTATTTATCCGGTGACTCGGATGTTATAGTGGAAAGTTCAAGTGGTTTGCTTGGGGACTGGATGTAGGTATGGGTACTGACCGAACCAATATAAATTATGTGTTTTATGTGTTGTGCCTTATTGCCTGATTATTTTATTTTATCGATCTATATCGTATTTCACTATTCACCCTCCCTCTAGTGGAATTTCAAAATGACGGGCATAGCACGCTGATAAGTGGCTCCAGCATTCTTAAGCCCAAATGGCATGTCTGTATAACAAAAAGTGCCCCAAGGAGTAGTGAAAGATGTCTTGGACTGATCACGAGCGGCCAACTTGATCTGATTATATCTGGAATATCCATCCATAAAAGAGAACATAGCGTGACCTGCTGTGCTATCAATCAAAAGATCAATATTAGGAAGTGGATAATCATCCTTAGGAGTCGCTTTATTGAGATCTCTGAAGTCGATGCAAATTCAAACTTTACCATTTTTCTTGGGAACAACAACAATATTTGCTAGCCAATCTGGATAGTCAATCGTTCGAATGAACCCTGCTTTGAGTAGGTCTTCCAGACCTTCCTTAACTTGTTGTTCCACTCGAGGATCCATCTTTCTGAGTTTCTGCTTAACCGGATTGACATCTGGTTTTAGGATGAGACGATGCTCAACCAATTTGGTATCTAGACCTGGCATGTCCTCATACGTCCACGCGAACACTTCTTCATGTTGCTTGAGAAAATGGATGAGCCTTTCTTTCTCTTCCGGGCTCAAACTGCTGCCAATCTTGAGAATTTTAGGATCGTCTTCTGATCCAATATTGATATCCTCAGTCGGATCCTGAACTAAGGATGATGGCTCATCTTGTTTCTGAATTGCTGCAAATTCTGGTAATTCTTGAAGAGCTGAATCAAATTCTGCAGGTTCTTCTGACTGCTTTGTAATCTGACTACATTCTGCTCTTATTTTAACCTGATGAATTATTGTTGGCTTCGAAAAGGCCTCTGGATTAAGAACGAGCTTCTTGATAGATCGGGAAGACATTCTGAAAATTGAAGAATAAATCGATTCAGGAAAATCGCCCATCATAAAACAAACTGCTTTTATTGAGAAAATATTTGGAAAAATAAAAAGCAAAATAATGGCAATTTTGTAAAGATTTGATAATGAGAAGTAAAGAGACAAATAGACAGACAAAGGAAATTTGCAACTTTATTGTAAGATTGAATTGAGGACAATGATTGAAATGAAACGGGATATCATCCTAAATGTGAAAACAAAAGAATAGAAATGAAAGACAAGCAGCTGCCCTTAGTGCGTCCCTTTGACAAAGATAGTGCCCTTCTGAGATCTTCTGCCATTAAAGCCCAATCCGGCCCTCTGAGGATAGTGCTGAAGAATTACTGGCTCGAGACGACCATCTTTATTTTTTCCCAGGCCTTGAAAAGGCTGATAGCCATGCTTTACCAACAGATCAAATCCCTTTTTAGCTTTCATGAATTGAGAGAATAGAGGATGATCTTTGAATGTGCTGTAATCAATTCGTCCTCCAATCTTGAAAAACTGAGGGCCTCTCCATCGAGTCATGGCCACTGTATGCTCTGGTTGTTCTATCGTCTGTAGTATTCCTGAGTTTTCTTCGAAACTGGCCTCATCAATGCCCCTAATGCTAGGGATATCAGTAGTGAAAGTGGGCCTAGGAACCATGGGTTGTGCAAGCCTCTGTTCTGGATCCTCGCCCAAGACTGTAGTGATCATTTCACCTTTTGACCATTTGACACACTGATGCAGAGTAGACGGCACAACATTCATATTATGAATCTACGGTCTCCCGAGAAGCAGATTATAGGTGGGTGGCACATTAACCACATGAAAAAGGGCAGAGTGGACTGAATAGTCAATGAAAATCTCCAAGAAAATTTTTCCTTTCGTTGTCTGACCATGATTATCAAACCCGTAGATAGTGATCGGGTCCGGGATATATTCCTCTTCTTTGATGCCCAAAGCTTTGGCTGTCATTTCTGGGTATATATTGAGGTTGTTGCCTCCATCTATCAGCACATGAGGAACAATCATTCCTCTGGCTCGAATCACAACATACAAAGCGTTGTTGTGAAACACATGCGGCTTGGAAAGATCTTCATCTGAGAAAGTGATCGAAGCATTTGTCATGGCCTGATTGACTATCTGGGCCATGTCTTCTGGAGTTATGCTCGGTTTCACTTTGATTTTCCGCAACAGATCATTCAACACCTGTTGGTGTTTGGTGGAAGCTTGAGCTAAGTCCAAAATTGAGACATTGGATAATGCAGTTATCGGCTTTGGTGTGGATGTCTCACTTTTCTCCGGGGCGGGCTTAATAAAGTGTTTGGGGAGCCATGACATTTTTTTAGCCACCTCAGGAGATACCCCAGCGGGTTTATCAGATACTTTCATTTTACCAAAAGCTGCAATGAGATCCATTTTCTGAGCTTTGGACAGAGCCTGCTGCAGTACAAGGACCTGATGTTGGATTTGCATATCCCTTTTAGAGCATGGCCTAATATGCTCCTGCGGCTGAAAAGGCTGTTCAGAGATGACTGTCGTAGAATGATGGGGAAAGGGTTTCTTTAGAATATCCATATTTTTATCTTCGGCACCCTCTACCAGAAGATTCTTGTCGATGAGATCCTGAACAATATTCTTGAGAACGAAGCAGCTCTCAGTATTGTGCCCCACTGTTCTGTGAAATTTACAAAATTGATCTTTGAATTTTCCCATGGGAACAAGGGGGATCGGCCAGCCTAGGCAGTTTGACCATCTCCTTGGTCAACATATACTCGAGTACAGTCTTGAGTGATTGATCCAGCGGAGTGAATTTCCTGTCATAACTCCACCCTTCATGCTATACTTTTTCTCGAAGCTTTGGTCCCTGCTCTAGTTAAAGTGGCTTATTGAATTGAGGAACTGACTTGCCTTTTTGGTCATTCTTGTTTGAACTTCCTGCCCCATAACAGAAATCTCTGTTCTGCCCCTTACGGTGGTTCCAATTATTATTTCTGACAGAATGAGTGAAGTGAGTCTTCTTCTTCTGCTCAATTTGGTCGTTGTTCTTAGTGAAGGTGAAACCTTCATAGAAACCATTTTCCATACTCAACTCGAGCCATTCGGCTCGCTCTGTCAAATCAATGAATGTCCTCGATGGTGCAGTAGAAATGAGACCTCTTAGAGGCTGTGAGAAGTTACTCAGAATTAGGGATAGAGCATGTCCCTCTGATATGGGGTCCCTCATCTTGTTGCAAGCTGACCTCCAACGGTGAATGAAATCTCTGGCCTTCTCATTTTCTCTCTGTTTGAGGCCGCATAGGTGACTGAGGGTGGGAAGCGCCTCGGCATTGAAGAGGAATTGCTCGATGAACATGTTCACCACTTTGTCAAATTCTTTCAGCTCGATAGGATTGACATGTTCTGAATACCATTTTGCTGTTGTTCCCTCCAAACTGCGAGGGAAACAAAGGAAAAGTGCCCGGTTGCCTCGCTTGAATTTGGAGCATTCAGCGAAGAACATGGCGAGATGAGCTTTAGGATCGTCAGAACCATCAAATTTGATAAACTTTCTGGGGAGATTCTCGAGATTGTCATCCCCATCCAAACCATCATAGAAGTCTTCGCTGGTGAAAACTTTCTTGCCCTTGTCGCGGGCCTGCAGGTCTCGAAGCATTCTGACCACATCTTTGAACTGCGGCTGGTCAGAGTCATTGACGGACTGCTCTTTGAATTTGTGGGCTGACCCCTGCCCCTGAGTAGATTTGCGGAATGCCTGATGAGTCTCAAACTCTTCATCTGAATCTTCTGTTGATCCCTCTTCATCAGTTGTATCAATATTCTGGGTAGGCTTTTTAGATATCTTCACGGCTTTCTTGACTGTCCGACCTTTTGTCTTTTGCTTTACCTGTGTTTTCTCTGTACTGGCTTCAGCTTGCTCTGCCAGCATCTTGGTCATCATCTTCTTGAACATGGCATACATCTGAGGATCAATGTCATCCTCAACCTGCTGCCCTTGATTTTTGCCCGAGCGCGGGGAATCCATCTCATCGTATGAAGCTATTGAATATGTGATGCCTTCAACTGGTGCAGTTTTCTTCCCTGACCTTGTCCGAACCATTGAATGTCACGAATGCTCTCTGCAGGGCAAGATTGAGGGTTAAGCTTTCGAAAGAGATTTTGACTGGAAGAAAGGTATTTGCTGAGAATTTTGGTAGACAATTGAAAGAATATCCCATTACTACGGATTGAGTCGTCGTTAGGATTACGACAATTGTGTTGTCATTCCTTTGCAAAGAAAATAAACAACTGAAAATCATGCCTTGTTACCTAGGCGAGGTCGTCAAACCAAGAATTGAAGAATTTGCAAGATTTTTATTTATTGAAAGAAAACATGATTGCATCAATAATAAACTTGGGAAAGAGGGGGCGGACAGACAATTTGCCACCACTCTTTATAACTAGCAGAGACACGAGGACCAGGAAAAAGCGGAAGAGTAACAAAAGAGTCTCATCCATATCTGGCAGAATGGTATGCTCGAGACCACTGTGCTGATGTAAGGTCGAACTCTAGCATGACTCCTGATAGCAGCCGCATCTCTATGTGCTTCTGTCTCTAAGAAAACTGTCGAACACACCGCTCCGGATGATAGTAAGCACAGAAGAATGAACCAAGCAACTTAAATCTTTTGCCATATGCATAGGTGTATCTGGGAGGCGATAATTCTTGATCAAAATAGTCCCACACCACTTCTTCTTCCTGCAGATAATCGATCATGAATCGGTACCGTGCAACTGGAAGAAGTTCCTTGCCATTGTATCTGAACGAACTAGCTTTGGTCGGTACATGCTGAAGGAACCAAGACTGAAGAGCATAAGTACATCCCTCGACTAAGATGGACTCCCCAAGTGTGAAGCGGGTCAGTCCTCTGTATAGAAAAGCAAGCGCGGCCATGGCTATCGAAAGGCGGTTGGTCTGTCGACTTCCCCATCTCCTCAGAAGCTGAACTATTCTGACATCCACATAGTTCTGTCCGTCTGGAAAGAAAGCAAGTCCCACAGTGCACAAAACCATCGCATGCTGAATTCTCTCTCGAGCTGTTCTTGACAGCGAGCTGACTTCTGCAAATTCTCCATACTGTCGGTAGATCTCGATCAGGCTCACGTACTCATTCCCATTTTCTTCAATCAGTGGCCAAGACTTGCGCCCTGTCATGCGAGCTACGACATTTTTGGGGTTCAGACCCTTGACATTGATAAAAAACTGCTGCTCTAACGGATCTCCAGGCTGACCGGCTGGCTCAGGCAGTCCCATAATCTCTGAAAATTCATCCATCAGTAGTGTCATCTCGCCCCACGGGAACCAGAACGTGCAAGTGCGTGGATTCCACCGCTCTGCCAGTGCATGAATCAGATTGTCGTTGACTGTCAACTTTCCCACTGCAGATGCCAATTCCAACCCGCAATCGCTCAAGTGGTCCGAAAACATACGAGAGAAGTTTTTGAACCAGACATAGTACCACCGGGGGAAGAAGGGTCCGGTCTTAAGAGATCGATGCTCAGGAAGACTTTGTCGCACCTCGTAGGAGATGTGACCCTCAGGAAAAACAGAATCGAGCTGACTGGATGCCATTGGACTGAAAGACAAGAAGACTGGAATTAGACTTTGGAAAAATACAAGAATTTTGAAAATTGCAGGCAAGATAAAATGAAAGCTGGAAATTCGAAGTCCAGAGGAACGAAAGAATGGAAAATCTCCTGGAGTTTTGAAGGAAAAGGTGGATAATTTAGAAAAATCGTCCAGGGTTTTTGAGAAAAAGGAGATATTTCATAAAAGATGAAAAACGAGGTATTTTGGAAAATTGTTCGGTATTTTGGAAAAAATGGGAAAAATATGAGAAAATGAGGCGAAAATGAATATCATACATTCAATTACAAACAATTATGCACATACAACAATCCCTAAGAAGCCAACTCTAAATGCATTGATTTTGAAAGAGCTTTAGGACCCTAATCCTGACTCTAGGCTCAGATCAACTGTGTCCAATCATGCTATGCCGATATACTCGAGCCGAGGCTCGATGTACGTGGCATAAAACTCATTTCCGGGTCTAGGCTTGTGTTTTCCCAACATCCTTGAGTGCCTGCCGATATACGTTGAACTATGGCCCTTGGTACGTGGCAGGGGGGCGTTAGCCCAAATAAGTGACCCAGTTGTGAGGCTCTGTCCCGAACTATGGTTATGGAAGAGAGCCCAGCAACGTGAAGACTGGGTAGACATAGGTGGGGTGGTTTTTGAAATATGATCACATGCAGGCAAACAGAGGGCTCTAAGTCCTAAAGAGATAGAATTTTGAAAACTTTTGAAGAAGCAAACATTGTTTTCATACAAATCCTAGATTGAGGAGTGTTGTATTTCAGACCTAAGTCTAAGCGAGCATGCATAATTCTCCTCAATATGGTCCTACCAAACCATGCCTAGTCTACATGCAATCCATGTCAGCTGGGTTGAAGTCTAGGCTCCTAGGTTCACATGATATCAGGAATTAAAGCTGACATTCCATAGAACATAATTTTGATAAATGAGCTAAGTTAAAGCACATAATTGATCAGGCGAAGACAGGTCCCATCTCGGTCGCCAAACCTGTTATCATCGCAAAATTTTTCCCCTCCCTTGCGAGAGAGAAACGAATTTGCGAGTCAAACTCGACCAAAGTTTTGAAAATTGTTTTGAAAATTTACTCGCCTCCGTTTTGAAAATTTGCGGGAAAATTCTATGGAATGGGATCCGTCTGTCGGTACGAGGTTCAACCGTTCCTGGCGCCTTTACCAGGGGTAATTGAACCAAGGACCAATTATGTGCTTTAACTTGACTCAAATATCTAAATTATGCTCTATTTTTCCTAGAATGCATAAAGAATCAGGCTTGTGCTATGGAATTTTGAAAAATGCAAGTTTGAGAAAATATGATGTTTGCTTTGGAAAATTGAAATGCATTTGGAAAAAGACTGGAAAATGCTTGAAAATGGAATTCCTGGGAAAATCATTGAATTTTATTGGAAATCAGAAATTTGCATTGGAAAGTGATTTCTCAGGAAAATTAAAACTTTAGAAAATCGATTTTGAAATTTGGAATTGCTTTTCTGAGAAAATGGATTTGAGAATTCTGAAAAAATCTAAGAAATTCATTGGAAAATGACTTTTGAAATGGAAAATGAATTCTCAGGAAAACTGGAAAATATGAGAAAATCGATTTCTGAAAACTTGGGATTTTGAAATTTGAGAATTTGAAAACATAGGAAAATCTTGATTTGAACATGGGAAATGCTTTGAAATGTCATTTAAAAAGTTACGATTTTGAGAAAATCAGATCCTGAGAAAGACTTGGAAATTCTTGAGAAAAATGAATCTTTTTGAAATTGAAATTGGAAAATGAATTTGAAAACAATGCAATTTGAATAATATGAATGAATGAATATGAATTTGAAAAGGGAATTTCATTGACGAATTGAGAAATCCTTTTGAAGTTTTGAAAAATGCAGTGCATTTTTGAAGTTAGCCTAAGTGTGTAGGCTGAATGTGGCTAATATGAAGATCATAAATCTTGGTTTTCTTCGTATTCTGACTATGGCCATAAATATGAATCCCACCGAGTTTATAAACTCCATAAGAGCTTGTGCACGTGCCATTCGTGTAAACCATAGTGAATTTGAAATAATGTGCATGAATCATACATCACATATTGAAATTTGCATAAATTAAACTATATGCAATGCAACCCTATTCTAAGCAGAAAAGTAACTCTTATTCCAAATTATTACATTTGAGGTTACATTGAATTGAAATAAAAAAATATAAAAGTTAAGTCTTCTTCTTGAATGTTTCTGCAAAACTAGAAAACAAGGTTAGCACAAAAATGTAGGTTTTTCTGAATTTATCCGAAAATATGGAAATTATCGGATATTATTCAGATATAAACCCAAATTCATACCCCCTTTGATATAAACATGATAAATAATGAATAAATTTCGAAAATAAACTTGAAAATTCAAAATTGGGATCAAAATGACCAAAATACCCCTGATGACCTTGAAATCAGGGTTTTTTGAAAGAAATTTTGTAAATTTTGGAATTTTGAAAATCAAATAAAATAAATCAAATACAATATGATGAAATATGATGATATTAATGAAAATTTATGAAATTAGAATTTGAAATTTCGAATTTTAGGTCAAAATGACCAAAATACCCCCGATAACAAGACTATGGCCTTGAAACCAGGGTTTTCTGAAATAAATTTTGCAAAAATGAAAAATGTGAAATGCAAATGACATTGAAATTAACCCTAATATAATTCTATATGCTCATGTACATGATAAAAACCTTAAAATGACGAAAGTATCATAAAATATCAAATTTAACTTGATTTTCGCCTGATTTTCGCTTCTGAATTTAAAGATAAACTAACACATGGAGCAAATGAACTTGGAATTAAGCCAAATTTGGCATGGACACCTAAAATAACCCTAAAAACAGAATTGAGCTCGAAAAACTATTTTTTTGTATTTTTAAATATAGAAATTCAAGTAAAAACCCTAAATTTTGTGATTTTTGCCTAAAATGTTGATTTTAAAGGGGATTTAGGATATCAAATTTCCATACAATTTTCCCAAATTTTATGGGGTGACAGAGGACAGTAAGGCAAGGATTTTTTCTTTTTACATTTTTTGGTTTTAACCTATGGTAGGAGTTGTGCCACTCCGGCAAGACGGATTGGAATCCGGCAACTCTAGTAAATGAAGGAAACAGACAGGTTTTGGTAGAAAATATGGGAACAATGGAAGACAGATGGGAAAAAAGCTGAAATTGTGGGAAAATGTCCCTGACAAATAGAGAAAGATTTGATCTTTTGACACCATTAGAATTTGGGTTATGGTTTGGAAAAGGCCATACTGTTATCAGAGACCTAAATCTCTGTGATTTCTGGACATTGGAATCTGTTAGACAGAAAAGACAAATCCGGGAAAAATAATGAAACAGATTAAAAAATTCCCCAATTTTGGAAAATGACAGGAAATTATGTTATAAACAACTTTCATGTTGAAAGATTTTTCAGACGGGTTACATATTGGATGGACTCGGTGCATTAAGGTCTGCCTATACCCTGACAAAAGAAAATCAAGATTTTCCCAGAGGTCTGGAAAATCAGATTTTTTACAGAAAGTAAAACTAACTGGAAAAACTTAAAAATTTTCAGATCATCAGTATATTCTATTATCAATCCACTGTGATTTTTTAAGGACGATTTGAATCTCCCACATGGGTGATTTTGAAGGTTCTTTTTCTGCTAAATCAGAAATTGAAATTTCTGGAGGGTTCGAAACCTGATTTGGGGTTTTATTTTTTTAATGAAGTTATAAAACCTGATTTGATTTGTATTTTTTGCATAACGTCAATAACAAGCACATGCATTTATCAAAAAAAAATCAGGATTTATGACAAAAAATTAAACATGAAATAATTATTGGACTTCACTCCTGGATTAACACTTGTAAACTAATAAGCAGGTACTAATGAAAATAAACAAAACATCTATGAAGTATTAAAATAAATCAAATATAACGTCTATAGTATAAAATTTTTATGAAAAAAAAAAGAATAAAATCATGAATGCTCAGGGAAGCATAAATGTATTTCTCTCATTTTGGCTATTGAAAGGAAAATCCAGTCCATTGATTGGACAGATCCATTTCCTTCAATAACGAACATATGAAATATATAAAAAAAAACATGCAAATATGTAACATATAATGAAGACTTTGATATAATTACGAATCTTACCTTGGATAGATTGGAGGGAAGGCTATGGTGGCTGCAACCTTGAAGCTTGAAGGTGGGCTGGGCGTCTCCAAGGAAGGGGCAACACTTGTTGTGGCTGAAAGATGGGCTGCATCAACTGTAGGTGGTGCTGTCAAGGAAAGAGATGTCTGGAAGGACGTGTGAACTTGAGGTGGCTGGGCGCCGGCTGCAAGAGCTGCCAAAGATCAAAGGGGTCTGCTGCCAATGTTGAAGGTGGCTGGAAATGGTTGGCTGCCTTCAAAGTGGTCGGCTGTAGCCTCAATGCTTGAGGGAAGGTGGTGTTGCAAAAGCCGGATGCCTCGCTGCCAAGAGGCGTGGCAGGAATTGTAGGAAGCGTTGAAGAAGAGGTTGCAGCAGGTTGCTGGGATGTAGCAGTGGTGGCAATGGCTGCTGAGCATGAAAGGGGAAGTTGAAGATGTGTTGGTGCTGAAACAAAGGAGGCTGGACTGCTGGAGGTGGCTGGACTCGAGGTGCCGCCAAGATTGGTTGAAGGATGGAAGCTTCAAGGGGCGCCGACTGATGCTTCCCTTTGGTGGCAATGGCTGTGTGACTGTAGCAGCAAAGGAGAAGCTAAAGGTGGCTGCAGCTGCAAAGGGGGGGGAGGGAGAGAGAGAGAGAGAGAGAGAGAGAGAGAGAGAGAGAGAGAGAGAGATGGGGTTCTCCTCCCAGCAGTATGGCTCTTTTCTTTTTTTTTGTATGTAACTTAGGTTTTGATTTTCATCAAAACCTAAGTTTCTATTATTATCTAAAGAGCCATACGTGAATGGCTATGGCTGGGGAAAAAGAAGGAAGGAAGGAAGGGAAGAAGGAAAGAAAGAAGGAAGAAGAAAAGGAAGAAAAAGAAAGAAAGGGAAAAAGAAAGGAAAGAAAGAAAAAGGAGGGAAAAAGGAAAAGGGAAAGAAAAAATGAGAAAAAAAATGGAAAGTGGGGCTGGAGGCTTGGGTGACCACCTTGTGGGTCCCACCGCTCTAAAATGCAAAATAAATAAATAAATAAAATGAACAAATAAAAGGAAATTGAAAAGAATAAAAAAATATATTTTTTTTTTAATAAAACAGAAATGTAAATGAGTGGGCCATCTCAGAGCGGGTCCAAATTCTACTTTTGAAATTTATTTTGATGATTAGAGGGGTAAAATAGTCTTTTCAGAAAATTTTCACACGAAACGAGCTATTTTTGGTTGTTTTTAAAACGAGCTCGGATTTTGAAGTTCAATACCCCATCGTGAAGCAAATCTTGTGTAGAATTTAAAAATTTGATTTTGAAAGAAATCCAGATTGTTTTTCTCAAGAAAATATTTTCAAACGAAACGAGCTATTTTTGGCAGTTTTTGAAACGAGCTCGGATTTTAAAGTTCAATACCCCATTGCGAAGCAAATCCAGTGTAGAATTTGCAAATTTGAATTTGAAATTAATCCAAATTGTTTTTCTTGGGAAAATATTTCCAAATTTAGAATCCCGGGGGTAAAATTGTTAATTTTGAAAACCCGAGGTTTGAAATTGATTTCTGAAAACTTTTAAAACTCAATCTGCATTGAAATTTATAAAACTGGAGTTCTGGACTTCAAAAATAAAATGAAATGTGATGAAATGCTGAGAAATGGTATGAAATGATGAGAAATGACATGAAATGCTATGTGAAATGCTAACCTTGAATAAAGAATTTTGGATGTCAGACCCCGATTGACACTTGTATCATTTTAAAAAGCATTAAAATTGATAAAATTTTTGAAATGGTTGAAGAAATGGTTTTCGGGACTCTACTGGGTCAGAGTGACACTGGAAATTGGGGTTCGAGCTGGATTGAACTGAGATGAGCTAGATTGAGCTGGGTTTTAGAGTTTCAGAACTCCAATGAGCTGACAATGATACTGACTCAACTGACCTTTCCAACTGAATTTTCAAGAAAAGCTGCCATTTTTAAAGAAATAGTACGGAATGGTCACTAAAGCAAAGTGAATTTCGAATCTGAGCTGACTTTGAGCTAAAACAAAGGTCAGTAATACTGACATGAACTAAAATCAAAGCTCGAACACTAGCTCAATTGGCTGAACTCAGCTCAATTTCAGCTGAAAGAGCTAAAATAGGCTCCTGGACACTCAAAAATGGTTTTAAACTGAAACTGGAGCGCTTGAACTCTTGGTGAGCTCAAGTTAGACTCTGGGGAATATGACTGACTGTAAATGACTGACTCTGAGACAATTGGCTTGGATTTGAGTGAGAAATGAGCTCATTTCTGAAGAAATGATCGCATTTTGGCAGGAATGGTCAGAAATGAAAATGGTCTGCTCATTGTGAGCTCAGATGAGCTTGAGATGACTGATGTTCTAACTGTCCTGAACTGACCAATAAGCTTGGTTGACTCCGACTGACTGGGGTTCGTCATGACCTAGGGGTAAAATGGTAATTTTCCTAATAAAAATAGGTAAAGTGGTAATTTTCTGAAACTGACTCGGGGTTTGACTCCTACACTGACCTAACAGGGTTGGCACTGCTTGAGGAGGATTGTTTGAGAATGGATGTGGAAAATTTGGGGTGTTTACACCGTCCAACTGGATCAGGGGCCAGGATCGGCAGCCTGTCATACGAGCTAAGGAGTCTCGGGGGTCCAAACCCTTGACATTGATAATGAATTGATGTTCTAATGGATCGCCTGGTTGACCGGCTGGTTCTGGTAACCCCATGATTTCTGAAAATTCATCCATTAAAACGGTCATTTCTCCCCCATGGGAACCAGAAGGTGCACGTCTAAGGATTCCATCGCTCCGCCATTGCGTGAATCAGGTTGCCGTTGATGGTCTGCTTTCCGACTGCCGACGCCAGTTCTGATCCGCACTCGCTCAAATGGTCCGGGAACATTCGGGAGAAGCTTTTTAGCCAGGAATAGTACCACCGGGGAATGAAAGTTCCGGTGCTGAGGGCTCAATGTTCAGGACGACCTTGTCGCACCTCGTAGGAGATGTGACCTTCAGGAAAGATAGGATCGACTTGACTGGATGTCATCGAACTGAAAATAGAGAAAGACTCAGAATGAGACTTAGGAAAATATGAGAAATTTTGAAAAAATTTGCAGACAGGATAAAATGCAGCTGAAAATTCGAGATCCAGTAGAAAGGTAGAATGGAAAATCTCCTGAAGTTTTGAAAGAAATGGGATATTTAAGAAAATCATCCAGGGTTTGAGAAAATAAAGGGAAAAGATGAGAAATATGGGTATTTGAAAATATTTTTGGGAAAATGTAAGGAAATAGAGGTAACATACAAACAATCACATCCTGCACAAACATTCATGCATATACAGCACTCTCTAAAAGGCTGACTCTAGATGCATTATTTTGAAAACAGCTGTAGGACCCTAATCCTAACTCTAAGTTCAGATCATCTTTGTCCAATCCGGTTATGCCGATATACCCGAATTGAAATTCGAGGTACGTGGCATATAATCTCAACTCTGGTTCTAAGGTAAGGTTTTCCAACATCCTTGAGCGCCTACCGATATACTTCGGATTGTGGCCTGCGGTACGTGGTAGGGGGGTGTTAACCCAAATAGTTGGCCCAGTTGTGAGGCTCTGTCCCGAACTAGGGTTCTGGAAGAGAGCCCAGCAACGTGAAGACCGGGTAATGATAGGTAAGGGAGATTTTGAAAAATGATCACATGCAAGAAATAGAGGGCTCTAAGTCCTAGAGAGATAGATTTTGAAATTTTTTGAAGAAGCATACATTGTTTGCATTCATATCCTAAATTGAGGAGAGTTATATTTAGACCTAAGTCTATGTGAGCATGAAAATTTCTCCTCAATCTGGTCCTACCAAACCATGCCTAGTCTATATGCAGTCAATGTCAGCTTGGTCTGAATCTAGGATCCTAGGTTTGCATGATATCAGAAAGTAAAAGAGCTGACATTTTGTGAACATAATTTCAATAATTGAACTAAGTCAAGCATAATTTTAATCGGACAAGAACAGGTCCCATCACGGTCGCCAAACCTGTTATCCTCGCAAAATTTTCCCCGTCTTCCCTTCCTTGCGGAAGAGACAGGGAAATGCTTTCGCGATTCAAACTTGACCGAATTTTGGAAATTGTTTTGAAATACTCGCCTCCGTTTTTTAAAATTGCGGGAAAATCCATGGGATGGGGCTCGACCTGTCGGTACGAGGTTTGACCGTTCCTGCCGCCTTCAACAAAGGTAATCAAATCAAGGACCAAAATTGTGCTTGACTTGGTTAAATCATCAAAATCGTGTTCTATCCTAAATGCACAGAGAATTCAGGCATGTGCTATGAGATTTTGGAAAATGTAAGTTGGAAAAACATTATGTATACTTGGAAGATATTCAGAGTTGAAAGATATTTCTCAGGGGAAAGGTGAAAGTCAATTTCTCAGGAAACTCAGATGAAAAGGGTTTTGAAATCACGAGAAAGTTCATAAAGATGTGGAAAAATCATGAATAGTTGAAAATCCTGGGAAAATAGAAGTGATTCTTGAGAAAAAGGTGAACATTTGAAAAAGGAAACACTTCTCAAGAAAACTCGGACTTTGAGAATTTTCTTAGGGAAATGAAGGAAAATTTATAGGAAAACTCTTTGGAGAATAAAAACTGAACTTAGGAAATTGAAATCCTGGGAATCTTAGCCTTAAAACCCTTGAAAATTGATTTTTGATTCTTGAGAAAGATTGGAAAACTCCTTTTGAAGATCTTAAGGAAATAATATTTTCCAGGGAAAATCGAGGGAAACTTTGATCTTGGAAATCCAACTTAGAAGTTTCTTGAGAGACTGGTTTCCATGGAAGATTGTGAAAACTTGACTTGGGAAAACCGATTTTGGAAACTACTCAGAGTTTCTTGAGAAATCGATTTCTTTGAGAATGAAGTTTTCTTAAGAAAATCACGAGAAAACCAATGATTTCATGATGCAAATGGTATGAGTGAATGAATGCATTTTGGAAGATTTTCTAAGAAATTTGTTGGAAAAATGTGTATTAAGTCAAAATAAATCCTTCACATATCCTGACTGTGGCCATGAATATGTTCAGAGTTTAATTGATTTAATGCACAATACTTTGAAAATATTAGAAATATGATGTGCATTTTAAGATAGCCTAAGAGTGTAGGCTCAATGTGACTGGTAGAGAGATGATGGATCTGGGTCTCGTCCATATTCCGACTAGGGCCGTAAATATGGGCTCCACCAAGTTCATTAACTCCCTAAGAGTTGGTGCATGTGCCATTCATGTACATCCATAGTGCTTTTGAAATAAAATGCATGAATCACATAAACATGATATTGCAGGAATTTAAACTATATGATATGCATCCTAGTCTAAGCAGAAAGTTAAATCTCTTATTCCAAAATTTACATTATTACATCACTAAATAAATGAAAGAAAGGGAAATTGCAGACTTCAGCTCCTTCTTTTGAATGTCCCTGCCAAACTTGAAATAGGGTTAGCTCAAATATGTGGGTTTTTCCAAGATTTTCCAATAATACTCTGAAATTATTGGATTTAATTGGATATAAACCTTATTATCATGCTTCCTTGATATTTGAAATGATGAAAATGCAAGAAATTCAATAGATAATAGTTTGAAATTCGGAATTGGGATCAAAATGACCAAAATACCCCTAATATTAAAGTTATACCTTTAAAATCAGTGTTTTTTTTGAAGAAAAACTTGGTAAAATTGAGATTTCGAAATTCAAATTGAATCAAATGATGATGAGATGCAGTATGAGGCATGATGACATGCTGCTAAACACATTAGAACTGTAAAATCAGAATTTGATATTTTGCAATTTATCCAAAATGATGAATTTCGCTTGTTTTTCGCTTGGATCCGGGTCCCGCGAGGCCCTATTTTGATGATATGGCTAAATCAAGCCTCAAATGAATTCCAAATTACACCAAATTCGGTATGAAGCATATACCTACTCTTATAAACAGCCTAGAATGCTAAAAATCATGAAATGATATGATTTGAATGCTAAAATTTAAAGAAAGTCCTAAAAAGGGTGAATTTCGCCTACAGGCCTGAACCAAATGCAATGCTTAACATGATAATGCAAAATTTACACCATAAAAACTTATGATATTTTTTAGACTGCTAAAGGACCAGAAATGGAACATTTTTGGTTTTTACAGCTTCGGGATTTGAGCCATGATGAGTTCGGTAACAGGGATTTGGTTATGACGGAGGTAAAAATCATCCTAATCTAATATAAAATGCTAACAAAATGGAAAAAGGCCATTGAAATTTCTAATATTTATCAGAGCTACTCACAACACCTACAGGGACAACTTTCATGTTCATGAATTTGGCATTTGATCAACAGAAACATGGATAAAAATATAACTTTTCATTCCTAAATCGACAGAACAGACAAATGTGACCAAACAGATAACTGAAAAGAAAAATCCGAAACAGATATCACAACTATTCTAAAACTCACAGGTTTTCAGATGAAAACAGAGAACATCTTGTACATAACATTCACTTTTTACAGATTTGTATTTGGATCAATACCCAAAGAGAACTCATAGCCTTAAGTCGATCCAAAGTCTCAGAGGCCCAAATCAGGTTCTGATACGTGTCCCGAACTCTCAGATTTTTGTCAGACATAAAAAAAATCATAAACATCTAAGAAAATCCGGTTAAAAATTAGACATCCTCTCGAGTTCATAACATTTTTCGAATTGAAAATTGGATCTTACATGAAGGCGATATTGATTTTACAAGTCGGAAAAGATATTTTAAAACGCATCCTGGGTAATAAAACTCGACTCACCTTTTTGAACGTTTACCGCAGTAAACGAATTCAAATCTCTCCGAATTTTTGTCACATTTCTAGGGACACCTAATGGCGCATTTCATGATTTTTTTAGAATTTTTAATGAAAATTAAATGCATGAAATGATGTATGGACTGACTGACAAAAACAGAGAGCTACTGAAATTGAGCAGAATTAAAATAAATGCTTAATTAAACCTAATTAACCTATAAAATATGCTAAATTAATGAAATAAAATACAAATTAAATCTAGCTAAATGCATGAATGCTAAAAATCATCAAAGAAGCATAATTATGTATTTTTATATATGTCGTTTTATGAGAATAGCTCAATCCATCCCTCGGATGAGCTCTTTCTTCAAACGACACCTGAATCAAATCATGATATAAAATCAAGAGGAAAAGAGGTGCACCTTGCTTTGTTATGCAGCTTTGAAACTCTTGAAAGGGACTGCTACCAAGGGTTTTGTTCATCCTTCGATCCAGGCTTCGGATGATTCACCAAGATCGACCCACGCTTAAATCGAATTGGCCACAACACGAGCAATGTAGGTACTTCACTGCACCTTCTCCACTGAGCCCAAGGGGGGCGTGAATTCCAAAGTTCAAAATCGTGTTCTGAAGAAAGTCTAGGTTGAATTTCAAAGTCCAAAAGAAGCTCTTCTAGGCTGGGCGTGGAACCTTGTTTTTATAGAATTTTTCTGAAAATTTTGAATTTCAAACAGGCTCAATCTGAGCCCTCCATGTGGCGCCATCCAAGGGGTGCTATTTTGATTTTTTTGAGAAAATAAAATGGGAAAATTTGTGGGTGAGACACCTCAGCAGAATTTGAAAATTTTCAAAATTTGGGGTCTGCTTGATTTTCTATGCAGGAGGCTCCCAAATCGCGCCACCTCAGGGGGTGCTATCTGGGAGTTTGAAATTCAAAATTTGGCTTTTCTAAAGCTTCTCAAATGGTGCCACCTCAGGGGGCTAGTTTTATATAAAAATAAAATAAAATAAAATAAATAAAAGAAGTGAAGCCAAGTGTGGCTCTGGAATGGTGCCACCTCAAAAGGAGGTTTGAGGTGTAAAGTTGGACACAATAGGAGCATGCCATGTGGCGCTACCTCTGGAAGCTCTTGACACATGTCAGAAGGACAGAAGTGGAAGAAGCAGATTGTGCCACCTCAGAGGAATTCAAATTCTACTTTTTTGGAGGAAAGGAGAGGCTGACATGTGGTGCCACCTTAGGGTGGTTCCACACTGCCATGTGGCAGAAGAACAGGACTGGAAGAAGCAGAATGTGCCACCTCAGAGGGGGGCTTTTCTACTTTTTCTGATGCAGGGAGGTCTGAACATGTGGCAGACAAGTGTCAGCTGTCTGGAGGAGTTTTCTCAAATGGCGCCACCTCAGAAGGAGATTTGAATTTCAAATGGGGGTTGGCTCTGAAGGAATGGAGGATGGACATGTGGTGGTTCCTCAGAGTGGCTCCTACAATGCCATGTGGCAGGAGGGAGGAGAAATTAACATGTGGCGCCCTCATATTCAAAGTAGAAAAAGCAGAATCCAGGATTTGCGCCACCTAGGTCTTGTCTGAATTTTTTTTGAATGGTTGTTTTTTCTGAAGAAAACCAAGAGTGACATGTGTCCTCTACTTTTTCTGAAGGAAGCTAGAAATGACATGTGTCATCTACTTTTCTGAGAAAAAGTAGGGAAAGACATGTGTCATCCTACTTTTTCTGAAAGAAGCAGAGATTGACACGTGGCATTTGTTTTTTCTAAGGAAATGAAAGATTGCCATGTGTCCTCTGCAGGAGACACACTTCAAATGGCGCCACCTCAGAGGAGACAAGCCTACTTTTTCTAGACAGGACAACACATGACACTTGGCATCTCAGGATGATCTTTGGAATGACACATGGCACAGGGTGAAGATGGTGGACACTGACACATGGCATGGAATGAAGAGGGTGTCTAATGACATGGGGCGGCTTCTTAAGGTAGCCCCACACTAACACTTGGCAAATAAATGGGAGGAGAGAGAAAAGACAAGTGGCGCCAATCCAAGGGACAAGGCTCCTATATTTTTGGGTTTTTCAAAATTCAGGTTTTTCAAAAGAAAAGCCTATGTGACACCACCTCAGTGTGGGTCACACATTGCTTCTTTATTGAAATAAGGACAAGACAACAACCTTTTTTTTTTGGAATTTTCATAAAATCTGGACTAATTAGTAAAACAGGAATTTTTGGAAAGAGTTGGCCCCTATAGGGCGATTTTGTAAAAGAATGATAGTTGAAATAGATGACAAAAGGGCAAAATTTGAGGTGAAGTGGCTGAAATCCATGTTGAAAACTATCCAGATCGTTTTCCTGAGGAAATATTTTGAAATTCAGAGCCTTGGGGGTAAAATGGGAAGAATTGATAATTTTGAAGACCCAGGGTTTTGAAATCAATTTTGAAAAGAGTTGAAATTCTAGTCTGGATTGAAAATTTTGAAATCAAGAGTTCTGAACCTCGAAATGACATGCTGTGCAGTGAAGTGATATGAGATGCTCATGCAATGATATGCAATGCCATGTCTTATGAAATGCAATCCTGAACCGGGATTTGGAGATTTCCGTCTCCTGTCAGGAATAGAATTTTGAACATATGAGCTAAATTTAGAGAAAAATTGAGAGTTGTAGATGTAATCTGGACTTTCTGCGAGGTCCGGGCTCAGAAAATGACCATTTTGCCCTCCGACGATTTAAGAGGCTGAATGATGATGCTTGGTGGAAATGTTGGGGAGGTGAATGAAAATTTGGGGTGTTTACAATATTTTACCAGATTCATGTGTTCTTGTACCTGGGTGGTGAATGTTAGTTCTCATGTATATACAGCATGATTTAACTAAGGCTGTGTTACAGGACAAATCTTTGGTTGAAGATCCAGTATTTTCTGAATTTTGGTTAAGGGATGTGTATGTTTTAATTATAGCAGCACATGAGTTAGTATCCTTCTCTGCTGCTGTTTGTATAAACCCTGTCGCAGATCCTATTACAAACTTATGAAGCCATTGGTTGATCTGGGCTAACCTTAGCCCTGGATATGTAGGTTTGGTACTGGGTCTGCAAAAAGGAGAATCTGGCTGTTGTGATGTCTGTTGTATGGTGCTAATATTTCTGAAAGATTTAATATTTTTCCAATCAATTTAGGAAAACCGATACTTTTGTTGCTCACTCATGTCTATCCGAATTAAGCCTTTTATTTTCAAATTCATGCTTTTCCAATGGTTGTTTGAATCTTGAATCTGTCAAAGTAAAATAGGTTGCTTTGTTCATTAATGAAGCTCCCTTAAATTTCATGAATTCTGGTGATGGGTTAGCATTTTATCAGTTTTGATTTTAGAAATCCTTATGATTTTCAAACCTTATCATGCATGACATCATTCCATAGGACCTCGTGATCGATTTATCCTTATTTCTATATATATATATATATATATATATATATATATATATATATATATATATATATATATATATATATATATATATATATATTTGTATATTTGTTTCAAGGTCATCATTTTATAGGAGTATTTTAGTCAATTTCACCATGATCTTGAAATGTCATATTTTCTTGCATCCATATTATTTTAATTATATTTATAGCAAGGAGATATGAGATTAGGTTTATATCTGGATAAATCCAATAATTCCTGGATATTATTGGAATACCCTCGAAAAACCTACAAGTCTATACTAATCCCATTTTAAGCTTGGCAGGGGTATTCAACGGAAGGAGCTGGAATCTGCAATTTCTTTCTTTCATTTTATTTAGTGATGTAATAATTCAATTTGAAATAATATTTACTTTTATTGCTTAGATTAGGCTGCATCTCATATAGTTTGATTTCAGTACTATCCTGATTCTATGATGCATATATCTCAATTTTCTAAATTCACTGTGGATGAACATGAATGGCACGTGCACCAACTCTTAGAGAGTTGATGAACTCGGTGGAGACCATATTTACGGCCCTAGTCGAAATATGGATGAGACCCAGATCCATCATCTCTCTACCAGTCACATTGAGCCTACACTCTTAGGATATCTTAAAAATGCACATCATATTTCTAAATTTTTAAAATATTGTGAATTAACTCAAAAGAACTCTGAACATATTCATGGCCACTGTCAGAATATGTGAAAGGTTTACTTTGGCTTAATCCACATTTTTCCAACAAAATTTTCAGAAATCTTTTCAAAATGCATTCATTCATTCAAATCATCTGCATCATCTGTTTTTCTCATGATTTTCTCAAGTAATTTTCACTTCATGGAAATCGATTTCTCAAGAAACTATGATGATATTCGGAGTTGGATTTCCCAAATCAAAGTTTTCCCGTGATTTTCCCTAAAAAGTTATTTTCTTAAGATCCATTTTCAAAAGGAATTTTCATCTTTTTCAAGAATCAAAATCGATTTTAAGAGATTTCAAGGACAATGTTTTCAGGATTCCAATTTCCTAAGTTTTGAATTTCCTTCTCCAATGAGTCTTCCTATAGATTTTCCCTCATTTTCCTAAAAAAAAATTCTCAAAGTCCGAGTTTTTCTGACAAGTGTTTTCCTTTTCAAATATTCATCTTTTCTCAAGAATTCCTTCAGTTTTCCTGAGATTCTCATTTCTTCAAGATTTTCCAAACCTTTATAAACTTTCTCGAGATTTCAAACCTTCTTCGTCTGAGTTTTCTGAGAGATTGATTTCCATCTTTTTCCTGAGAAATACTTTTCAACTCCAAATGTTTCTAAGCATACATCATATTTTCCAATTTACATTTTCCAAAATTATCATAGCACATGCCTGAATTCTCTGTGCATTTAGGATAGAACACGATTTCGGTAATTTCACTAAGTCAAGCACAATTTTGGTCCTTGGTTCGATTACCCCTGTTAAAGGCGGCAGGAACGGTCGAACCTCGTACCGACTGGTCGAGCCCCATCCCATGGATTTTCCCGCAATTTTCAAAACGGAGGCAAGTATTTCAAAACAATTTCCAAAATCCGGTCAAGTTTGAATCGCGAAAGCATTTTCCTCTCTCTTTTGCAAGAAAGGGAAGACGAAATTTTTTTGTGACGATAACAGGTTTGGTGACCGTGATGGGACCTGTCCTTGTCTGGCCAAAATTGTGCTTGACTTAGTTTAATTATCAAAACTGTGTTCTCAAAATGTCAGCTCTTTTACTTTTTATATCATGCGAACCTAGGAGCCTAGATTCTGACCTAGCTGACACAGACTGCATGTAGCTTAGGCATGGTTTGGTAGGGCCAGATTGAGGAGAAATTTTTATGCTCACATAGACTTAGGTCTAAACACAACTCTCCTCAATTTAGGATCTGAATGCAAACAATGTATTCTTCTTCAAAGATTTTCAAAATCTATCTCTTTAGGTTTTAGAGCCATCTATTTCTTGCATGTGATCATTTTTCAAAATCTCCATTACATATCATTACCCGGTCTTCACGTTGCTGGGCTCTCTTCCAGAACCCTAGTTCGGGACAGAGCCTCACAACTGGGCCACCTATTTGGGTTAACACCCCTACCACGTACCGCGGGCCACAGTCCGAAGTATATCGATAGGCGCTCAAGGATGTTGGAAAACCTTACCTTAGAATCAGAGTTGAAATTATATGCCACGTACCTCGGATTTTGATTCGGGTATATCGGCATAACTGGATTGGACAAAGATGGTCTGAACCTAGAGTTAGGATTAGGGTCCTACAGCTGTTTTCAAATTAATGCATTTAGAGTCAGCCTTTTAGGGAATGCTGAATGTGCATAAATGTTTGTGCAGGATGTGATTGTATGTGTGTTATTTCCTCAATTCTTTATGTTTCCCAATATTTTCTAACTTATTATGCCTTTTTCAAACTATCTTTATTTTCCACGAGATATTTTCTCAAGCCCTAGATGATTTTCTTAAATATCCCATTTCTTTCAAAACTCCAGGTGATTTTCCATTCTACCTTTCTACTGGATCTCGAATTTCCAACTACATTTTATATCCTGCCTGCAAAATTTTTCAAAATTTCCCACATTTTTCTAAGTCTCATTCTGTGTCTTTCTTTGTTTTCAGTTCGATGGCATCCAGTCAAGTCGATCCTATCTTTCCTGAAGGTCACATCTCCTACGAGGTGCGACAAGGTCGTCCTGAACATTGAGCTCTTAGCACCGGAACTTTCATTCTCCGGTGGTACTATTCCTGGCTCAAAAGCTTTTCCCGAATGTTCCCGGACCATTTGAGCAAGTGCGGATTAGAACTGGCATCAGCAGTCGAAAAGCAGACCATCAACGACAACCTGATCCACGCGATGGCAGAGCGATGGAATCCACGAACGTGTACCTTCTGGTTCCCGTGGGGAGAGATGACCGTTTTAATGGATGAATTTTCAGAAATCATGGGGTTACCAGAACCAGCCGGTCAACCAGGAGATCCGTTAGAGCATCAATTCTTGATCAACGTCAAGGGTTTGGACCCCCGAGATTCATTAGCTCGTATGACAGACCACCGATCTTGGCCCCTGATCCAGTTGGAGGGAAATGAATATGTCGACCTGCTCGAATTGTACCGCCAGTACGGGACCTTCGTTGAAGTCAGTTCGCTATCCAGGACAGCTAAAGAAAGGATTCAGAATGCAATGGTCCTGTGCACTATAGGATTATCCCTTTTTCCAGATGAGCAAAACTACATGGACATCAGAATAATCCAGCTTATGAGAAGATGGGGAAGTCGACAGACCAATCGTCTCTCCATAGCCATGGCAGCGCTTGCTTTCCTGTATCGTGGTCTAACTCGATTCTCACTTGGAGAATCCATTTTAGTTGAAGATTGCATCTACGCACTTCAATCCTGGTTTTTCCAACATGTTCCAGCCCGAGCAAGCTCTTTTATATACAATGGTCAAGAACTCCTTCCAGTAGCGCAATATCAATCCATGATCAACAACATCCAAGAAGATGACATTGTCTGGGACTATTTTGATCGACAACTATCTCCTCCCAGATATACCTACGCTTATGGCAAGCGGTTTAAGTTGCTGGGACCTTTCTTCTGCACTTACTACCAACCAGAGAGATGTGTTCGACAATTCTCTCAGAGGCAGTAGTACGTCGAAGCCCGACTGCTATCAGGAGCTATGGCAGAATTCGATCTCACTTCCGCACAATGGTCCGGGGCATATCATTCTGCCCGCTACAGCTGGGATTCTTTTGTCTCCCTTAAAATCTTTCCTGGTCCTAGAGTGTCTGCCGACTATCGTGAATGGTGGCAAATTGTTTGTCCTCCACCTCTTTGTCAAGATCAATAAAATCATATTTTTCTAATTTCAATAAAATTCTCTCTCTTTCTATTGTGGTTTGACGACCTCTCCTAGGTAACAAGGCACATTTTCGTTGTTTATTTCTCTTGCAAAAAGAATGACAACACAATTGTCGTGATTCCCGCGACGACTCAGTCCCTAGTAATGGGATATCTTTTTCAAATTGTCTACCATATTTTCAGCAAATATTTCTTCCAAAAGCCAATTCCTTCAGAATCTAATCAGGTCTTTGCCCTGCAGAGAGCTTTTACAACATTTGATGGTTCAAACAAGGTCAGGCAAAAGAACAACAGCATCGCAGTACTCGTCAGCCTCAAAAGAAGAGATGGGCTCCCCCCGGTCTGAGAGGAGTCAAGAGCAGCAGCAAGAAGACGATGGCATAGACCCTCAAATGTATGCCATGTTTCGGAAAATGATGAATAAAATGATGAATGAACAGCCCGGGACCAGCTCAGAAAGGAATCTCTTCAGAGAAAAGTTTCATGGTCAGAGGGACAAGAAGGCTTCCAAAAAGCAAGTTCAGCTGGAAGAGATCTCAGACGGAACCGATTCAATTGAAGATACAAATGAAGAATATGAAGTGCCTCCGGTATTTCAGAAGCGGGGCCAAGAACAAAGAAAAGGCCGCAAATCAAAGAGTCAGGGCGCAGAAAAACCCCTGCAAGCGCAATTCAGGGAAATGGCTCGAGTTGTTAAGGATCTCCAAGCCCGCGACAAGGGCAGGAAAGTCTTCACCAGTGAAGACTTCTACGACGGCTTAGAAGGGGATGATGATCTGGAGAATCTTCCCCGTAAATTCATCAAATTCGACGGTTCTGGCGACCCAAAAGCTCATCTCGCCACTTTCTTTGCCGAATGCTCAAGGTTCAAGAGGGACAACCGAGCACTATTTCTATGCTTTCCCCGTAGCTTGGAAGGAGTTGCAGCTAAGTGGTACGCTGAGCATATCAACCCCATCGAGCTCAAGGAGTTCGACAAAGTAGTAAACCTATTCATTGAATGCTTCTTGTTCAACAGAGAGGCACTTCCTACATTGAGCCATCTCTGCAATTTAAGGCAGAATGAGAATGAAAAGGCACGGGACTTTATTCATAGATGGAGGTCAGCCTGCAACAAAATGAGAGATCCTATCTCGGAAAGGCACGCTCTGTCCCTAATCCTCAACAACTTTTCGCAGCCGTTAAGAGGATTGATCTCCACAGCACCATCCAAGACCTTCATTGAGCTGACTGAACGAGCCGAATGGCTCAAACTGAGTGTAGAAAATGGAGTCTATGAAGGCTTCACATTTTCCAAGAACAACCTCCAAGGTGAGCAGAAGAAGAAAGCTCACTTCACCTATTCTGCCAACAACAATAACAACAGTCGGAATCAGTACAAAGGGCAGAAGAAAGATTACTGCTATGGCACATGCAGTTCAAACAACAAAGACGATCAGAAAGGAAAGCCTGTTCCTCAATACAGCAAGCCTCCTCAGCAGGATCAAGGGCCAAAACTGCGCGAGAAGACTAAACATGAAGGATGTAGTTACGATAGAAAGTTTACTCCTCTTGATCAATCACTGGAAGATGTGCTCGAGTATATGTTATCGAAGGAAATGGTCAAGTTGCCAAGACTGGCTGATCCCCCCGTGCCTATGGGGAAATGGAAAGACCAGTTCTGCAAGTTCCACAGGACAGTGGGACACAACACTGAGAACTGCTTTGTTCTAAAAAACATTGTACAAGATCTTATTGATAAAAATCTATTGGTAGAAGGAGAAGAAGAAGAGAAAATGAATATTCTCAAGCAACCCTTTCCTTCACACACCACGGCAGTAGTGTCCGCACAGCCATTCCTGCCTCACGAGCACATCAAGCCGTGTTCTGCACAAGATCTACAAGTTCAGCATCAGGTGTCAGTGCTACGACAGGCAACTCCAGCTTCTAAGAAGATGGACCTAATCTCAGCATTCGACAAGATGAAAGTTTCGGAAGCACCTATAAAGTCAGTCCCCAAGTCAAAGGGAACTCCTGACTTCCTCAAGCAAATCATCAAACCCAGGTTGGAGAATTCAAGTCAGAAGCCTCTGACCGCTCTATCCAATGTTTCCATCTTTGACTTGGCCAAGAATTCTAGCAAGCACCTACGAGTACTAGATGATTTGCTCAGAAAGATCAAAGTTAAGCCCAATACCACTCCTGAAGACATGGCACAAATTGTGAACTCGACCATGACCAATGTGCCAATCACCTTCTCGGATGAGGACCTTCCAAAGCCTCATTCATTTCACAATAATGCCTTGTACATTGTCGTTCGAGTCAGGGGAATGACAGTACCGCATGTGCTGATTGATGGAGGCAGTAGCCTCAATATTTGTCCCGAGATGACCGCAAAAGCATTAGGGATCAAGGATGAAGAATACATTCCAAATCCCATTACTATCTATGGGTTTGACAACCATGGTCAAACGGCCAAAGGCAAAATATTTCTGGAAGTGTTCATCAACTATTTAGTGCATTCAGTACTTTTCCATGTGGTTAACGTGCCACCCACCTACAACTTGCTGCTCGGAAGGACGTGGATTCATAATGCAAATGTAGTGCCTTCCACCCTCCATCAATGCGTGAAGTGGTCAAAAGGTGGAATGATTACCACAATACTAGGAGAAGACCCAGAAGAAAGGCTCCCGCAGCCAATGATTCCTCGGCCCTCATTCAATGCGGATATTCCCAGCATCAGGGAAAGTGAAGAGATCAGTCACAGAGAAAATCAAGAAATACTCCAGGCATCATCAGAGCCATCTCTGCACACCGTAGCCATGACCCAATGGAGAGGCCCTCAATTCTTCAAGGTTGGAGGGCGGATCAACTATAGTGCCATCAAAGATCATTCGTTGTTCCCGCAATTCATGAAGGCAAAAAACGGATTTGACTCGCTCCTAAAACATGGTTATCAACCCTTCAAAGGACTCGCCAAAAATGAAGATGGCCGCATCAAGCCAGTAATCCAGAAGCATCGTCCCCACAGAGCAGGACTAGGGTTTTCCAGCGGAAGCTCACCAAAGAAGACTGTTTTTGTCAAAGGGGCACATTGAAGAACATTTGTTATTTTCTTTCTATTCTTTCCAAAATAAATGTCTCATTTTACCAATGTCTTTGATCAATTCAAAATCAATAAAATTCCAAGTTTCTTTGTCTATCTGGATGTCGTCTATCTCCTTTCCGTCTATCTCTTCATTTTATAATTTTAATGCCATTTTATGCATAAGTTCTCTTCAAATGATTGCTTGTATTACGGTGGGCAATTTTATCTGAATCTCTTATCCAAAATTTCAGAATGACTTCTCAGACAATCAAAAAGCTCGTTCTCAATCCCAAGGCTTTTCAGAAATCGACAGCAATTCACCGAGTCAAAGCAAGCACCAAAGATTGCAAGAGTGCAAAGCGATTAGATGATTGTGCAGAATATGATCAATCTCTTCAAGAGTTACCAGAGTTTGCCGCAATTCAGAAGCAGGACGAACCATCTCCTCTAGCACAAGATCCGACTGAAGATGTCAATATCGGTTCAGAGGAAAATCCCAAAATTCTTCAGATCGGAACCAGTCTGAGTCCAGAAGAAAAGGCTCACTAACTTTCTCAAGCAACATGAAGAAGTGTTCGCATGGACATATGAAGATATGCCAAGCTTAGACCCAAAATTAGTCGAACATCGCCTCGTATTGAAACCAGATGCTAAGCCAGTCAAGCAGAAGCTGAGAAAAATGGATCCAAGAATAGAACAACAAGTCAAAAAAGGACTTGAAGATCTGCTCAAAGCAGAATTTATTCGAGCTATTGACTACCCAAATTAGTTAGCCAATATCGTCGTTGTCCCAAAGAAAAGTGGCAAAGTAAGGATCTGCATAGACTTCAGAGACCTCAATAAATCAACTCCGAAGGATGATTATCCACTTCCAAGCATCGATCTTCTAGTCGATAGCACGGCAGGACATGCCATGTTCTCCTTCATGGATGGATATTCCGGCTACAATCAGATTAAGTTAGCCGCCCGCGATCAATCAAAAACTTCTTTCACTACGCCTTGGGGCACTTTCTGTTATACAGTCATGCCTTTTGGACTCAAGAACGCGGGAGCAACATATCAGCGAGCAATGGCCGTTATATTTCACGATCAGATATGCAAAATCATGGATGCGTATGTTGATGATATCTTCGGGAAATCTAAAGAGGAAGAAGATCACCTCGAAGCGCTTGACCACGTATTTAAGCGACTCATTGTTTACAAGTTAAGGCTTAATCCGCAAAAGTGTGTTTTTGGAGTCGAATCAGGCAAATTGTTGGGTTTTCTGGTCAGCAAAAAGGGAATTGAAGTCGACCCAGCCAAAGCAAAGGCTATCATTGATATGCCACCCCCGAAAAATCTCAAAGAATTGCGTAGCCTTTAGGGACGCATGCAATCAATTCGGCGATTTATTTCCAACTTGGCAATAAGATGCGAACCTTTCAACCACTTGATCAGAAAAGGAGTTAAGTTCGAATGGGGACTAGAATGTCAGCAATCGTTTGATCGGATAAAGAAGTATCTTCTCAATCCTCCCATCTTGAAGCCGCCAGAATTGAGAAAACCTCTTTTGCTATATATCTCAGTTAATCAAGTCGCATGCGGCAGATTCTTGGCACAGTACAAAGAAGACAGCTTGATAGAGCACACCATCTATTATGTGAGTAAGACTTTCATAGATTATGAAAAGAAATATTCTCACATAGAGAAGACCTGCCTAGCTCTGGTATGGATGTGTCAGAAGCTAAGACACTACTTGTTGGCATCCAAAGTCAAAATCTTGTCCAAACTCAATCCTCTCAAGTATATCTTAGAGCAACCTTTCATCAGCGGATGAGTCACAAAATGAAAAGTCTTACTGATGCAGTATGACTTAGAATATGTCTCGCAGCAATCAATCAAAGGCCAAGCAATCGCTGATCAATTGGCAGATTTTCCTCTGGCAGAAGAAGTGAAAGCTGAAGATGACTTCCCTGATGAGCAAATTTGCAATATCCAGCAATCTCCAGTCTGGAATTTATTTTTCGATGGTTCCAAGAATATGGCTGGAATAGGCATTGGAATCCTATTAATCACTTCTGAAAAAGAAATGATTCCATTTTCTCTCAAGTTAAATTTTCAATGTACCCACAACATGGCTGAATATGAAGCCCTGATTCAAGGTCTAAAGATTCTACTAGATTTCAATGTTAAGAGAGTGCATGCCTATGGCGACTCATTACTCGTTGTCAATCAAGTCCGAGCCGAATGACAGGTCAAAGACCAGAAGCTATTTCCTTATCAGAAAATTGTCTCAGCTCTTGTCAGCAATTTTGAAGACTTTCAGCTCTTCCATATCAAGAGAGATTTTAATCAAGTGGCCGATAGCCTAGCCAGTTTTGGCTTCATTATGGCATTCAAGAATGGAGAATCCTGTCGCTCCTTCAAAATTGGCAGACTTGATCAACCTGCTTTCCTTCCAACAGAACATGTAAACCAGGCTAAGCAAAAGAAGAAGCCTTGGTATTACAATATCAAAACTTTCGTAGAAACTGGTGAATTTCCTCCAGAACTCTCAAAGAAAGAGCAGTGAGCAATCCAACGTATGTCTACCTGATATTTCATTTGGGCCAATATCCTCTATCGTCGAGGATTCAGTTCAGAGTATTCCAGATGTTTAGACGAAGACAAAGCCAAAGAAGTCATGCGAGAAGCACACGAAGGCATTTGTGGCGGCCAAGTCGGCTACCAAACCCTTGTCAAGCAAATCATCAGAGCAGGTTATTATTGAAAGACTATGCAACAAGACTGTTATCATTATGTGAAGAAGTGTGTGCAATGCCAAATACATGCACCTTTTATTCATGCTCCAGCAACTTATTTGCAATCTGTTGTTTCTCTATGGCCGTTCTCTATGTGGGCCTTCGATGTTGTAGGTCCCATCACTCCTTCAACTTCAAATGGCCATAAATACCTCCTTGCCGCAACAGAATATTTCACCAAGTGGGTAGAAGCTATCACTCTTCGCACAGTAGAAGGCCGACACGTAGTCTCTTTCATCCACAAGAGCATCCTTTGCTGTTTTGGCATCCTACATGATATCGTGTCAGATAATGGCAGTCATTTTAAGAATGAAAAGATGAAGACATTCTGCTCAAAATTCAAGATCTATCATCATTTTTCCGCTCCCTACTATCCTCAAGGGAATGGTCAGGCAGAGGCCACCAACAAGATCTTAATTCGTATCTTGGAGCGAACTATGAAAACAGGTCGTGATTGACATGAGAAGATCCACGATGCACTATGGGCCTATCGGACCACCATTCGCACTCCAACGAATGCTACTCTATCAGAACTAGTCTATGGAACAGAAGTAGTATTGCCGCTACATGTTCAGAAGCTCGCTTTGAAATTTGCATCACTGCTAGAATTACCCCTTGATCGATACCAGCAGCAGCGACTGGTACAGTTAGACTTGCTCAACGAGAGAAGGCTAAAAGCAGCAGAACATGCTCAATCCTATTGCCAGAGAGTAGCCAGGCAGTATGCGAAGTCTGTCATCGAAAGAAGATTCAAAGTCAATGATTTAGTACTTCGATCCACAGCTTATCTCAAGCATCATCCTAGCGATAAATGGTCGCCAAATTGGGAAGGTCCATATGTCGTCAAAGAAGTATTACCCCGCAACTCATATCGGCTCATCAATGCCGATGGGGTAGAATTGCCAGATCCCATTAATGCTCGACACTTGAAAAAGTTCTATACTTGAAGCCTCTATTCTTTCTTTGTAATCTTCCTATTTTCTTTAAATAATGATCAAACTTTCTTTCCCAGTTACACTGGGGCATTTTTAAAATTTCATCCTGTATGCAGGCAGGATAAACAAATTCCTTATTTCACACACTTGTGCATTCATATGCATCAATTCATATTCATTTGCATTCAACTGCATTCACAACAATCCGGTCAGTATTGGGATTGCAACAAACAGTCCCATCACAATTCCTAAATGATTCAAAATTGAAAGGTAATCACCAATACTGAACCGAAACCCAGCGCTCGAACTGATATTATTTCAAAAACCCAGTGTTCAAACTGGTACATTTTTAAAATCCCAACTTTTCGGAAAACCGAGTTCCGACTCGGGTTTTTATTCAAATCATTTTCTTCTGTTGATCCGGGTTCCAACTCGAGATCTCTTTATTCGAGCCTTGACTCGAGCTCTTCATTTTCTTTTGTTGATCCATGTTCCGACTCGTGATCTCTTTACCTTACTCAAGCCCTGACTCGAGCTCTTCATTTTCTTTTGTTGATCCGGGTTCCGACTCGAGATCTCTTTATCTTATCCAAGCTCTAATTCAAGCACTTCATTTTCTTTTATTGATCTGGGTTCCGACTCGAGATCTCTTTATTTACTCGAGTCCTGACTCGAGCTCTTCATTTTCTTTTGCTGATCCGGGTTTTGACTCGTGATCTCTGTATTTTATTCGAGCTCTGACTCGAATTCATCATTCTCTTTTCTTGATTCAAGTCATTTCGATCCTCAGGGTCTGTCAATTGCTCAAATTTGATATTTTGCCCACTAATTTCCAATTTAAATCTTTGGATCATGCAATTCTCCAATTCCGACCCCTGGGTCACCCAATTTTCAATTTCAATTCCAATTCTCAATTCTCAATTCCAAATTCTCAATTTTGACCTTCAGGTCATTTAATTTCTAATTTTTGACCTTCGGGTCACTCAATTCTCAATTTCAACCTTCAGATCACACAATTTCGAACTTTCGGTCAACCAATTCTCAATTTCGATCGTTAGGTCATCCTATTTCGACCTCTGGGTCATTCAAATTTCCAACAATCAATTTTCTAATTTCCAATTTCGACCTTTGGGTCAATCAATCTCAATATCCAATTTCAATCATTTCTCTTGCGAGAGACCCTTTTTAGGGAGAGTTCGAGGGAGCTCGTTCTTTTCGCATGCTATCCTATTCGTTCACTTAGCCCCTTTTTAGGGAGAGTTTGAAGGGACTCGCGTCTTCGTGAACCGTTTGCAAAACAATTTCCAATTTCACACAAGGACCCCTTTTAAAGGGAGAGGCTCGACGGAGTCTCGCTTTTCTTGTGACCCCCCAATTTCATACTAGGCCATTTTCGTCATGGAGGACCCTCTTTGCAGAGAGAGTGTGTGATGGACTTGTTCCTTTCATGACCCAATTTTCAGACCTCACCATTATCGGCCCCTTTTCCATAAGAGAAGCCTAATATTAGGGAGTTTTGACGAAAGCTCAATTTCTCTTCGAAAGTTCATTTTGCAAACACCTCCTCTTCAGGGAAGAGAGGAGTATTTCTCATTTCCCATTCAAGTAAGGGCTAAGTCTGAGTCTCTCTTTTTGGGGAAAAAAAGAGGAGAATTTTCGTCACGGATGTGTTGAGATGGACCTCAAGTGCTCTCTTTCACCCAGGACCACAAGAAAACTTTGTCAATTTGTCAATCAAATTATTTGTTGATTTCAGTGTCTTTATTGCACAAATCTCTATCTCGGTTTACCTTCAGCATTATTTTCAAAAGAGTGAAGCTTTTGCGAAAAGAGATTCAAAACTCAAATTCTTTCTATTGGCCAACCAAAGGGATGAAAGATAAATCCTCGATATGGCCAGCAAAAGAAAATTCAATGCTATTTCAAATCCATAAATGATTGGTATTGATCGCAGTCAATGGCACCTGTTTAAAGACTATTCTTGCAAAAATGAGACAGTGAAAATATCCTGAGCGCTAGAAAAAGAGAGCATTCACCAAAACCCTGTCCCCTCAAAATCACCTAAGCTGCAATTAAATATCCGCAAAAGGTATCTCTCAATTGTCGTCAAGATGAAGGCGAATTAAGCGAGTAGACCCCTGGGGCCAAAGAAAATTTGAAACATCTCCAAGATGACGGAGCTTGTGACGGATCCTTCCAGGGAAAGTCCAAAGCACTGTTGAGATGAAGGCAGATGCGATGAACCTCCCGACAATCCCCAAAAGATATTTAATTTCAACTATCATCCAAAGATCTCTAACCCATGAGCCAATATCGTCAAAGAAGGATCAAAACATCTCCAAGTTGAAGGAGTTTGTGACGTACCCTTCCCAAAAAGAGAGCAAGAGAGGAATAAGAAAGAGAGAAAAGTCAGGACATCTCCAAAATGAAGGAGAATATAGCAAAAATCCAAGAGAGCCAAAAGAGCGCAGAAAGATTATCATGAGAGAAACTCCCAGGATATCAAACTGCCACATTTATCAAGAATCTTCTTTAAATTTGAGAAATTCTATTATCAATATCCTTTCATCAATTGCTTTTATAATAATCAAATTCTCTTTCCTATTCATATCAAGGAAATTGATAGCTTCCTTGAAGAAGGTCAATTACAAGCAATTTGGATTTCAAATCTCGATTCTACGAAGTCAATCTCGTTCGGAGGTAATGCTTCAGGTAATAAAGAAAGAATATTTTGCAACAATGTGCAACATTTTCAAAAAACTTTGAATCAACAACATTTTGACAATATTTTCTAGCCATCTTGACGTGAAGTGAGAGCTTGATGTCCGTTCTTGATACATCCTGACACCAATTTTAAATCCCTCTGAAGGACTTGATTCCTTCCCTTCTTTGAGAGCATGAACTCTCAGATTCACACACTTCCCTGTGTCCCCACTGTCCCACCAAAGACAGTCCCATTTCGGTTCGAGGTCGAACCACCAATCATTTCCAGCAAAAGGCAATTTCAAAAGCTATTTAGTCTCAGAAATGAGACGCCCAAAATCAACCCCCTTTTCAAGCTTTAGGGACCCCATTTTTTCTTCCTTTTGCAAAACCCCTGTCGGATTTATTGTGCAAAATCCGAAGGTTCCATCATACCATTCCATTTTCCGCCCGATCAGGTTAAGGGTACAAACCTGAGCCTCATCCAAAGAGGTATTCCATTTCCCGCAAGATCAGGATAAGGGTACAAACCTGAGCCTCATTTAATGAGGTATTCTATTTTCTGCCCGATCAGGTTAAGGGTACAAACCTAAATCTTATTTTAATGAGATATTTCATTCCCCAATCAGGTCAAGGGTTAAAACCTAAACTTCGTTCCATACGAGGTATTTCTGTCCCATCCAAGTTAAGGGCAAAAACTTGAACTTCGCTCTCTCAGAGCAAATCTATTTCCTCTTTATTCTCCATTTCATATCTACCATCTTCCTCGAGCTAATTTCTTCATACCCAGTTAGATCCTTCTAACTGAGGAATTTCATATATATAGCCCAAATTTGGAGTGTTTTTCTTTGCCACTAAGCTCGGCCATAAGCCAGCTTAGTAGCAAAGAGGGGCATCTGTAAACACTCCAAATTTTCACTCACCTTCTTGACATCGCCCTCAATCGGCACATTTTAGTTCTCCGAAAACAATAAAGGGGCAAAATGGTCATTTTCTGAAATAGAACCTTGCAAAAAGTCTAAAATTTCATTCTTGAGTCTCAAAACTTCTCTATTTAGACTTAGAGACATCTTTAAACTGCAAATCTTCAAAATCTCATGCTTAAATAGAAGTCAGAATTTTCAAATTCAAATTCAGAGTGGCAATCTTGTAGAACCTGTCTTTGCATAGCATTGCATGAACATTTCATATCATTTCACTGCACATCATGTCATTTTGAGATCCAGAACTCCTTATTTTCAAAAATGTCAATCCAGATTCAAGTTTTAAATATTTCAAAATTGATTTTAGAACCCTGGGCTTTCAAAATAATCAATTCTTCCCATTTTACCCCCAGGACCCCGAATTGCGAAAAGTTTTCTCAAGAAAACGATCTGGATAGTTTTTGACATTGATTTTCAAAATTTCGTCAGTTGAAAAGAGGGGGACACAATTTCAAAATTCGTAAGACCTTATTTCAAACTTTTACAAAATTGCTCCGAATTTCCATACTTCTTTCAAAATTTTGCCCTGAAGAACCATTTTCTTCCAAGTTTTGAAATCAAGTCAAATTTTGCTTCGTGTTTTCCAAAACTAGCCTATTATTGTGAAAGTTCCAAAATATCTCATTTGGCTCTTATTTCAAATAAAGGACGTGGGACCCGCCTCGAGGTGGTGTCACACTCAAATTCTCAAAATTTCCCTTATTTCCAAAATAATGCCCACTCAAAAGCGGCACCGATTTACAAAACCTTGTTTTAAACTCAATTTTAATAAAATATTTAGTGGGCCCACGTAGGTGGCACCCCACTAAGACTCTTTGCCAAAAGGAAATAAATTTTCAGTAGAGGTGGCACCACCTTAAAAAAAAAATTTATTTCTCCTATTACTTTTGTTTCATTTTTTTTTTACCCCAAATGGAGCCACCTTGAAACCCTACCAAGATTTTCGTTCTTTACCTAAGTTTTTTTTTTGGAGAAAAGGAGCCGCCCCCCTCCCAAATGGCGACATTTTTTGAAAATTTTCAAAAGTTAGTTTTTTTTTTTTAAGTTATCAAAACCTTTCACAAAGGGGCCTGAGCTTTTGGCTGAAAGGGCGGACGATTCTTTTAAAAAGGCAGGCTTAGGCCACCCGAAAGGGGACCTGAAATTTGTTTCCTAACTCTTAAGCGCCCCCTTTTTCACGGTTTCCCCTCTCGGCTAGCAGGAGAAGGCTCTTGGAGATCCTTTTGGCAAAATCCCTCTGATTCCTCCCCTTTTGAGATTCAATCCCCCTTTCTATTTCCTCCAACGAAGCTACAAGGAGCAACATAAGAACGCCCAGCTTGCAGTGACAATCTACCAGGAAGTAGCGGCTTCTCTGGCTCACGGTTTTAAGCTCTGACCCCCTTTTTGTTGGACGCGCAATAAGGGCCTTCTTCCCACTTACCTCAGCCAGACAGAAAGGAACCAGTCCCTGAGATTCTCATTTACGGATTCAATTGGCCAGGAGACCCCAAGGTAATTCTATATCATTTCCTCCCTTTGTTCAGGTCTATTAATTCAGATCTTGTTGTCATCGGCTCGAGGAAAAAGGTAGTGTCGAGAAGGGCCATTAGCAGTCCAAACTTCAGCATCATAAACGAGTTCAAAAGAGACAATTGGAGGGCTTTCATAAACAGACTAATTGGATGAGATGGTTCGTCCTTTTCATGGACCGAACCTCTCATTCCAATGCCCTACATTAATAAGAACATCATATCTCCTGTGTCATTTATTTGTTAGCAAATTTTTTTTTGAGCTGTATCTCTGTTTTTTTTTTTATTTCCATAAGTTCTCTTTTTATTAGAGTGCTTTAGTCTTTTTTTTTTTGTATTAGCCTAGTGTCATCAGATTGAAAGTTCTTGATTTCTCCCATAAAAAAAAAATCTACTTCAGAACCTGTAAAAGGTTGTCTTTCCACAGATGATTTCACGTGCAATGACATTGTATGCATGTGTAGGGCCTGCATAGATGTGTCTGTGTCAGTCAGGTCCAGGAAATTACAAAATTTCTTCAAGGTTCTTGGATGGCAAAAGTGTTCGTGACCCTGCTGCACAAAATCCCTATTCATGAATTGGCCTAGATGATGTACATGGCTGTGTAATTAATGGCCTTAATTGTGTTCTTACTGTGGAGTTTTAAGTAATGGCAAACAACATTTGGAGTAATTTTGATGATTTTTTTTTCTCTGCCATGGTTCTTTGCACCAGTTGGGCATTCGACCTCATGATTAGCATTCTTGAATCAATCGACAATGTGGCATTGGTCTATATGACTGAGGGCCATTGTCTGCATATTACTCTTACTGCTGTCCTGCTTTTTGGTCTTATTGAGTCCATGATTTCCAATAGTGCGCCCACGCGGCCACACACACTGTTGTGAGATGGTGCGTCTGCTTGGTTCTCACTCAAAAGATGTGGTGTTACCAGCCATGGATGTTGTGAAGGCCTCACATGGCAACTACCAATGTTTCACTGAAAGGATCTGTAGTTAAACTATATCTGATTTGTGGAAGAGCTTTGTATCTCTCTGTAGTATATTAGCTAGCAAGTTAATTGGCAAATCTTATGGTCTTTCTGACCAAATTAATCAGATTTGTTTGTAGGTTTTATTGGTGAATTTCTGTTCAGTTGGAATACTGTTAGGAATTTTCATTACAAAATGAGGATTGGATCATAACACCTGCATCCACTGGGTGCATATACCTGAAAAGGGGTATGACATGGATGAGGATTGTGATGGATAGATGATGTGTCTACAGTTGAAATGACCTTTTGGCTGTGCTTATGATTCTTCATTAACTGATTTTTTTTTATGCATAGATGGCTGAAGTCCAACGCCATTTATATGTATTAAAGTAGCTGGTTGTTGTGTCACTGTATATGGCTGTGTCAAAGATTCATGTGCATATGGCTGCACATGAGTTAGTGTCCTTCACTGCATATGGCTGTGTCACTGCCTATGGATGTGAGTGTGTCCGCACGCGTGTGTGCAAAAGTGAGACTGGCAACCTTGCTCATGAAGGTCTTGGGAATAAGGATAACCCATCCCTATGACCATCAAAGGGGTTTGCTGGTTCGGTTGAAGGAAAAGAAGAAATCCCCTAAAGCTGAACATGTATTGTTCGATGCAAATTGAGAACCAGGGAGAGGTAACCCAAGCACATTAAATGGCATATCTAGACATTCCTCCATCTGTTTGGTTTTTGTGCTTTGTCTTTCACGTCGTTCTTGCCTTCATGTATGTGTATGTTTTTTTTCTTTTTTTTCGCTTCATATTTTACAGATTCATGTGTTCTTGTACCTGGGTGGTGAATGTTAGTTCTCATGTATATACAGCATGATTTAACTAAGGCTGTGTTACAGGACAAATCTTTGGTTGAAGATCCGGTATTTTCTGAATTTTGGTTAAGGGATGTGTATGTTTTAATTATAGCAGCACATGAGTTAGTGTCCTTCCCTGCCGCTGTTTGTATAAACTTTGTCGTAGAGCCTATTACAAACTTATGAAGCCATTGGTTGATCTGGGCTAACCTTAACCCTGGATATGTAGGTCTGGTACTGGGTCTGCAAAAAGGAGAATTTGGCTGTTATGATGTCTGTTGTATGGTTCTAATATTTCTGAAAGATTTAATACTTTTCCAATCAATTTAGGAAAACCGATACTTTTGTTGCTCACTCATGTCTATCCGAATTAAGCCTTTTATTTTCAAATTCATGCTTTTCCAATGGTTGTTTGAATCTTGAATCTGTCAAAGTAAAATAGGTTGCTTTGTTCATTAATGAAGCTCCCTTAAATTTCATGAATTCTGGTGATGGGTTAGCATTTTAGCAGTTTTGATTTTAGAAATCCTTATGATTTTCAAACCTTATCATGCATGACATCATTCCATAGGACCTCATGATCGATTTATCCTTATTTCTATTTGAATAAATATATATATATATATATATATATATATATATATATATATATATATATATATATATATATATATATATATATATATATATATATGTATATTTGTTTTAAGGTCATCATTTTATAGGAGTATTTTAGTCAATTTCACCATGATCTTGAAATGTCATATTTTCTTGCATCCATATTATTTTAATTATATTTATAGCAAGGAGATATGAGATTAGGTTTATATCTGGATAAATCCAATAATTCCCGGATATTATTGGAATACCCTCGAAAAACCTACAAGTCTATACTAATCCCATTTTAAGCTTGGCAGGGGTATTCAAAGGAAGGAGCTGGAATCTGCAATTTCTTTCTTTCATTTTATTTAGTGATGTAATAATTCAATTTGGAATAATATTTACTTTTATTGCTTAGATTAGGCTGCATCTTATATAGTTTGATTTCAGTACTATCCTGATTCTATGATGCATATATCTCAATTTTCTAAATTCACTGTGGATGAACACGAATGGCACGTGCACCAACTCTTAGAGAGTTGATGAACTCGGTGGAGACCATATTTACGGCCCTAGTCGGAATATGGATGAGACCCAGATCCATCATCTCTCTACCAGTCACATTGAGCCTACACTCTTAGGATATCTTAAAAATGCACATCATATTTCTAAATTTTTAAAATATTGTGAATTAACTCAAAAGAACTCTGAACATATTCATGGCCACAGTCAGAATATGTGAAAGGTTTACTTTGGCTTAATCCACATTTTTCCAACAAAATTTTCAGAAATCTTTTCAAAATGCATTCATTCATTCAAATCATCTACATCATCTGTTTTTCTCATGATTTTCTCAAGTAATTTTCACTTCATGGAAATCGATTTCTTAAGAAACTATGATGATATTCGGAGTTGGATTTCCCAAATCAAAGTTTTCCCGTGATTTTCCCAAAAAAGTTATTTTCTTAAGATCCATTTTCAAAAGGAATTTTCATCTTTTTCAAGAATCAAAATCGATTTTAAGAGATTTCAAGGACAATGTTTTCAGGATTCCAATTTCCTAAGTTCTGAATTTCCTTCTCCAATGAGTCTTCCTATAGATTTTCCCTCATTTTCCTAAAAAAAAAAATTCTCAAAGTCCGAGTTTTTCTGACAAGTGTTTTCCTTTTCAAATATTCATCTTTTCTCAAGAATTCCTTCAGTTTTCCTGAGATTCTCATTTCTTCAAGATTTTTCAAACCTTTATAAACTTCCTCGAGATTTCAAACCTTCTTCGTTTGAGTTTTCTGAGAGATTGATTTCCATCTTTTTCCTGAGAAATGCTTTTCAACTCCAAATGTTTCTAAGCATACATCATATTTTCCAATTTACATTTTCCAAAATTATCATAGCACATGCCTGAATTCTCTGTGCATTTAGGATAGAACATGATTTCGGTAATTTCACTAAGTCAAGCACAATTTTGGTCCTTGGTTTGATTACCCCTGTTAAAGGCGACAGGAACGGTCGAACCTCGTACCGACTGGTCGAGCCCCATCCCATGGATTTTCCCGCAATTTTCAAAACGGAGGCGAGTATTTCAAAACAATTTCCAAAATCCGGTCAAGTTTGAATCGTGAAAGCATTTTCCTCTCTCTTCCGCAAGGAAGGGAAGACGAAAAAAAAATTGTGACGATAACAGTATACAAAACCTGCGAAAATCAAAGAGGCTCAGAAATGGTTTGCAAAGAAAAGAAAAAGTGTTGGAATCTAAAATTCCATTGATGTCACTCTGTGTGAGCCAATACTGCTATATGTAGATAGGCATCACACACGAGATTCATTATGCACGAACACTCAGAAAAATACAGAAAAGCAAAAAAAAAAAAATGGCGTGAGAATGTAAGAGAAGGAAAATAGGGGGAAAGACAGGCACTTACGACTGATGCGATCAAGTGGTGATGTCCCTTTTGGAGGTTGAAGATGGATACGCCTCGGAGTGTTACAGAAAAACCCAAAAGGAGGAGATCGATTCTTCTTTAGGGGAAGCAGGAGAGTAGTCTGATAGCTTTGCTTTTGCTTGTAGGGGCTTTTGAAGAGGGAGGATAGCTCTCTTCAGCAGCTCCAGGAAAAACCAGAGGGATGCACCAGAGGAAAATGGCGATTGATAAAAGGGAATAAAATGAGAAAATGTGAGGAGAGAAGAAGAAGAAAGAGATCCGAAGGGAATCATCGAGTCCCCCTGAAGAAGCGGCAGAGGGCTCTTCTTAAAGGAGCCGTGGAGGGTTCGAGAGGGAGGTCGTTGAAGATTGAGGGTGGAGGAACGAGCAAGCTATTGTAGATCGGACGATGTAGAGAGGAGAAGAGGGACGCGAGAGAGAGTCTGTTAGCATTTTTCCTTATTTCAAAAAGGGGGTCCTCTTTTAGAAAGATTTTTGAAAAGTGGATTAAAATGAGGTTTTTGGTAAAATGGTTTCAAAAGCTTGAAAAATCATTCGTCTTCCTTGTAGCTTTTTCCCAATTTTTTGGTTTTTTATGTTATTTTTCTATTTTTTGTATTTTTGGAATAAAATCCTAAATTTTGTGAGAAAACAAGATTGGAACTAATTTTTTGTATTTTTGCAAAAATATTTACAAAAGGGAATTTTTCTGAGAATTTAAAAGCTATTTTGAGAAAATTTCTTCAGAAAATGCATTAGGATCCGGGTTTTGAGGAAATATGGTTTTAAAACACTGGATTCGGATCCGAAATTGAATTTGAATACCTCAATATGGAATTTAATTCAGAAAATCTGAAGAATGACTGAAATTTAGTTTTGAAATCGCTTTGATTTTCTCAGAAGATGGAATTAGGGGCAAAAGGGTCATTTTGAAAACCTTTAAAAAATTTGGGGTGTTCACAGATGCCCCTCTTTGCTATTAAGCCGGTTGAAAGCCGAGCTTAGTGGCAAAGACAATACTCCAAATTTTGAAAATGCCCTAGTCAGCAGATCTGAACTGGGTGTGGAAGAATTATTTTGAAAACATGGCTTCTCAGGCTTAAAACCTTATCCTGAATGGTTTTGGGGAGACGAAATCCTCGAAGATGATGTGATTAGATGATAGAAATGAGGAAATCGTGATGAGACTTTGGATGGAAATTCCGAAATGGTGGGGAATGAGAATTTTGATCAGGTCTCGTGGGTGAGACAAGATATTCTTTTTGGAATGATTCAGGTTTAGCCCTTAACCTGGATGGGACGCAAATATATCAAGATGAATTTTGAAATGAGGAAAGGAATACATGAGGACCTTGATGGGACATTTTTGGAAAATGCCTTGTGAGATGAAGCTCAAGTGAAATCCTTTCTGGATGGATATACAAAGCATGGATTCCTCGATGGGAAGAGCCATGATGGGACTGGAAGGAAAACATCTCGTCAAAACGAGGAATCTCGTTGGAACGAGTCTCAGGTTTAACCCAAACCTGCAAGGAAGATACCTCGCGAAGCAAGGTTCCAGGTTAACTCTTAACCTGGATAGAAAATGTACCATACGGGTTTCTCGAATGGAGAAACCATAATGGGACCTTCAGAATTTGGACGAACAAGTCCGAAAGGGGTTTTACGAGAGGAAGAAAATATAGGGTTCCCTAAAGCTTTGAAAAGGGAGAAGAAATAGGGTGTCTCATTGATGAAACTAAAATAGCTTTTGAAATCAAATGATCTTTCACAAATGGTTCAGGTTTAACCCTTATCCTGAGTGGGGGACACCATACGGAATCCTTGACTGAAGAAATTGTGATGGGACAGGAAGAGATACTTCAACTGAATGAGGCAACTCTTCTAGAAGATATAGACAACGCTAAGTTGCATCAAAAATGGATATTGAATGTTTATTTCATTTTTGGAATAGCTAGAAAATTTTGCCAATAAGATAAAACTATAGCTGATTCAAATGCTTGGAAATGTGCACGTATGTGCAAAAGATATTCCCTCTTTTACCTAGAGTATTTTCCCCAAATGAGGTTAACTCCTCAGTTCCAAGAGTTAGATTCAAATTTTTAGTACTGATGATTTTCTTCAAGGAAGCTATTCATTTCCCTGATATGAGAATAGAAGAAATATTCTTAATTTCATAAAAGCAAGTAATGAAGAGATATTGATAAAAGAATTTTACATGAGAAAAGATGACTTCTAGCAACTTTGACAGTTTGATATCTAGGTGTTTTCCCATGATGATCCTTTTGCACTCTTTCTGAGTCACTGAACTTTCTCAGTTTTTCTCATCATCCTTCATTTGGATGTTCCCGACTTTTCTCTTTTTTTTTTCAGGGAAGGGTACGTCACAAACTCCTTCATCTTAGAGATGCTCTGATCCTTTTTTTTCTCAGGGATTATATATGATATTGGCTCAAAAGGTCTTTACATGATAGCAGAAATCAAATATCTTTTAGGGTTTGTCAGTAGGTTCATCACACTCGCCTTCATCTCGACGGTGATCTGAACTTTCCCTGGAAAGATCCGTCACAAACTCCGTCATCTTGGAGATGTTTCCAATCTTCTTTGGCCCCGAGGGTCTACTCGCTTAATTCGCCTTCATCTTGACGACAATTGAGAGATCCCTTTTGCGGATATTTGATTGCAACTTTTAAACGAAATGAGAAGATATGGGTTGAGTGGATTCTTTTTATAGCTCAAGATATTTCCACTACCTGATTGCCAAAAAGTCATTTTTAAAACATGCGTCATAGCTAAGATCAATATCAATTCGCTTCTGGCTTTTCAACATCATTGAAGATTTCTTTCATTGATCATATTGAGGACATTTCTTGCATCCTTTTGGTCGATCAACAGGAAAAGATTTGAATTTTACCTCTTTTTTGCAAAAAAGTTTCACCTTTTGGAAGGAAATACTGAATGTAATCTGAGAAAATTCTTTTTGTGTAGTCAAACTTTTTTAGAATCAACAAATGCTTTTAGAAAATTGGCAAAGTTTTCACGAATTTCTTGTGAAATAATCACTCAATATAGATTTTGATGAGACCTTTAGCTGTAATTTAAAGAAATGGTGTAAGAATCAGACTATAGAAAACTGGACTGGTGAAATACATTAGGTTTTGAAAATTCCGACCAGTTTATGAGAAACTGGATTTTGATAATCCCGACCAGTGAAAACACTGGATTTCAAATCCCGACCAGTTATAAAAAACTGGATTTGAAAATCCCGACCAGTTATAAAAACTGGATTTAAAAATCCCGACTAGTTATAAAAACTGGATTTGAAAATCCCGACCAGTTATAGGAACTGGATTTGATAATCCCGACCAGTTATAAAAACTGGATTTCAAAATCCCGACCAGTTATAAAAACTGGATTTGAAAATCCCGACCAGTTATAAAAACTGGATTTGAAAATCCTGACCAGTTATAAAAAACTAGATTTGAAAATGAAGGATTTAATCTGATGTTTTGAAAGTGATTGAATTTGGGAGATTATAACCCGAGGGTTGAGAAAATGATAAGATTTTGAAGATATTACAACCAGAGGTTGGGAAACTGATAGAATTTGTGAGATTGAAGAACTTGAAGGTTTGGAAATGATAAAATTTTGAGGAGTCGCACCCTAAGGGTTTGATCTTTTGGAATACACGACCAGCGGGAGCGGGAGCTGGATCTTTTGGAAATACATGACCAACGAGTGTTGGATCTTTTTGGAAATACATGACCAGCGAGATGCTGGATCTTTTGGAAATACATGACCAGCGAGATGCTGGATCTTTTGAAAATACATGACCAGCGAGATGCTGGATCCTTTGGAAATATATGACCAACGAGTGTTGGATCCTTTTGGAAATACATGACCAGCGAGATGCTGGATCCTTTAGAAATACATGACCAACGATTGTTGGATCTTTTGGAAATACATGACCGGCAAAAGTTAGATCTTTTGAAAATACATGAAGTTTTGGGAAATTTAAGTCAGAACTCAAATTTAGAAGGAGAAAAGTTTTTTGTCAGAAGACTGATTTTAAAAGGTTACCGGTGTGAGAACCGGATTTTCCAAATGAGCTTAATATATGATTGAAAAGTTTGAGAAATAACCAGTGCGAGAACTGGGTTTTGAAGATGAGCTAGATTTTCAAAATGAGTTTTTAGAAGATAATTCAGGATTTATCCCCTTATCCTGAATGAGAGAAATAATAAAAAGAATACCTCATTGAAAGGAGGCATCAGGTTTATCCCTTATCCTGAAAGGGTGCGTTTTAAAGATAAAGGCAGATGAGATTTTAATAAGATTGAAAAATTTGTTAAAACTTGACACAAATGAGCATTAGCTTGATGTAAATTTGATCAAACCAAAAGTGAATCAAATGAAATGAAAAATAAAGATCACAAGATTAATTATGAATTAACAAAATTTGAGAAAAAAAGCTTTCATCTAATCTTGCCTGCATATGATGGAAGAAGATGATTATAGATAAAAAAAAATGCCCTACTATCATGGAGAAGAATGTAAGAATTGATAGAAGATCATTGTTTTATTGAAATGACTCTTTGAATAGTACAAAAGACTTTAGAATGAAAATTCTAAGTATAAAATTTCTTCAAATGCAGAGCATTGATGGGATCTGGCATTTCCACTCCGTCTGCGTTGAGTAGACGATATGAATTGCGAGGAAGTACTTCCTTAACCACATAGGGGCCTTCCCAATTGGGTGACCACTTGCCCCGTGGTCGATGCTTAAGATGAGCTGTCGATCTGAGCACCAAATCGTTAACTCGAAATTTTCTCTCAATGACGGACTTGGCATAGTGTCGAGCTATCCTTTGTCGATACACTTGAGCATGCTCTGCTGCCTTGAGTCTCCTTTCATCCAGTAAATCCAGCTGCACCAATCTCTGCTGTTGATACTGATCGAGTGGCAATTCTATAAGGGAAGCAAATTTGAGAGCGGGCTTCTGGATATGAAGAGGTAACACCACTTCAGTTTCGTAAACCAGTTCTGATGGAGTGGCATTAGTCGGAGTCCGAATGGTGGTCCGGTATGCCCAAAGTGCGTCATGAATCTTCTCATGCCAATCTCGACCTGTTTTCAGAGTCCTTTCCAGAATACGTATCAAGATTTTATTGGTGGCCTCTGCTTGGCCATTCCCTTGAGGATAATAAGGAGCTGAGCAATGATGGCAAATTCTGAATTTAGAACAGAAGGTTTTCATCCTATCATTTTTAAAATGAGTTCCATTGTCTGAGACAATATCATGTGGTATGCCAAAGCGGCAAAGGATGTTCTTGTGAATGAAAGAAACCACATGGCGGCCTTCTACCGTGCGTAGAGTAACAGCTTCAACCCATTTTGTAAAATACTCTGTCGCAGATAGAAAGTATTTGTGGCCGTTGGAAGCAGAGGGAGTAATTGGGCCTACGACATCGAATGCCCACATAGAAAATGGCCAAGGAGAAACAACTGATTGGAGATATGTGGCCGGAGCATGAATGTAAGGCGCGTGCAATTTTCACTTGACGCACTTCTTCACAAATCTATGACAGTCCTGCTGCATGGTATTCCAATAGTACCCTGCTCGGATGATCTGCTTGACAAGAGTCTGATAGCCAACATGGCCACCACAAACCTTCATGTGCCTCTTGGATAATTTCCATAGCTTCTTCTTTGTCTAAGCATCTGGCATACTCAGAACTGAACCCACGCCGGTAGAGGACATTGGCAAGAATGAAATAACAGGTAGACATGCGCTGAATTGCACACTGCTCCCTTTTTGGCATTTCTGGTGGAAATTCACCAGTCTCAATGAAATTTTTGATATTTTGATACCAAGGTTTCTCCTTCTGATTAATCTGGTTTACTTGCATAATTGAATCGAAAGCAGGTTGCTCAAGTCTGCCGACTTCAAAAGAACGACATGATTCACTGCCCTTGAAGGATAAAATGGAGCCCAGACTGGCTAAACCATCAGCTATTTGATTATGCTCTCTTCTGATATGACTGAGCTGGAATTCTTCGAAGCTATCCACAAGAGCTAGGACGATCTTCTGATACGGGATCAGTTTGGAATCTTTCACTTGCCATTCAGTGTTAACTTGACTGACAATAAGTAGTGAATCGCCAAAAGCATGCACTCTCTTGACATTGAAACTTTGCAGAACTTTGAGGCCTTGTATTAGAGCTTCATACTCGGCCATGTTATGAGTGCATTGGAAACCAAGTTTGAGAGAATAAGAGATCATTTCTTTTTCTGGAGTGATTAACAAGACTTCAATCCCTATGCCAGACATGTTTTTATAGCCATCAAAGAACATATTCCAAACTGGGGGCTGTTGGATATTATAGATGTGCTCATCAGGAAAATCATCTTCTGTTTTACTTTCTTCCGTCAAAGGGAAATCTGCCAACTGATCTGCGATCGCTTGGCCTTTAATTGACTTCTGAGAGACATACTCTAAGTCATATTGCATCAGGAGGACTTGTCACTTCGCAATCCGTCCAGTAAGAAACGGTTGTTCCAAGATGTATCTGAGAGGATTAAGCTTCGATAAGAACTTGATTTCAGAAGCCAACAAGTAATGTCTCAATTTCTGGCACATCCAGACCAGAGCTAGACAAGTTTTCTCCATCTGAGAATACTTCTTTTCATAATCAATGAAAGTTTTGCTCACGTAGTAGATGGCGTGCTCTATCAGACTGCCCTCTTCATACTGTGCGAGGAATCCACCACAGGCATTCTGATTGACAGAAATGTATAGCAAGAGAGGCTTTCCCAGCTATGGCGGCTTTAAGACTGGTGGATTAAGGAGATACTGCTTGATGCGCTCAAATGAGAGCTGACATTCTGATCCCCATTCAAATTTAACTCCTTTTCTTAGTAAATGATTGAAAGGTTCATATCTCATGGCCAAATTAGAGATGAACCTGCGAATAGACTGAATACGCCCTTGAAGGCTTCGCAGTTCCCTGAGATTAGTTGGAGGCGGCATATCAATAATGGCTTTTGCCTTGGTTGGATCCACCTCGATCCCTTTCTTGTTGATAATGAAACCGAGTAATTTTCCGGACTCAACTCCAAAAACACATTTTTGAGGGTTAAGTCTTAATTTGTAAAGAATAAGTCTTTCAAAAACTTGACTAAGAGCATTTCATATCATTTCACTGCACAGCATATCATTTTGAGATCCAGAACTCCTCATTTTCAAAAATGTCAATCCAGATTCGAGTTTTAAATATTTCAAAATTGATTTCAAACTCCTAGGTTTTTAAAATTGCTAAATTCTTCCCATTTTACCCCCAAGGCTCCGAATTACAAAAGTTTTCTTAAGAAAATGATCTGGATAGTTTTGGACATTGATTTTCAAGATTTCGTCAGTCGAAAAAGAGGGGGACACAATTTCAAATTCATAAGACATTATTTTAAACTTTTACAAAAGGGCTCCGAATTTCTCTACACCTTTCAAAATTTTGCCCTGAAGGACCAGTTTCTTCTAAGTTTTGAAATCAAACCAAATTTTGCTTCGTGTTTTCCAAAACTAGCCTACTATTATGAGAATTCCAAAAATCTCACTTGGCTTTTATTTCAAATAAGTGACGTGGGACCCACCCTGAGGTGGTGTCACACTCAAATTCTCAAATTTTTCTCTTAATTTCAAAACAGTGCCCATCCGGAAGTGGCACCGATTTATAAAACTTTTTTATTTAACTTAAATTTTAAACAAAATAATTAGTGGGCCCACGCATGGGTGGCTCCTCACTAAAGATTTTATTCTCAAAAGAGTTTTCAGATCAGGATGAGGTGGCATCACCCTGAAATACCCATTTTTTTATCATTTTTTTTATTTATTTTCCTTCACTCATTTTCTTAAACAGCCCTAAAAGGTGCCACAGCCGAATCTTCCTAAAAAGATTGTTTACTTTACCTAAACATTAGGTAAAATAAACCAAAAGAAATTTTCAAAGGCTAAGAGTCGTCCCCCTCCCAAATGGCGACATTTTAAAAAAAATTCAAAAGTTAGTTTTTAAGATTATCAAAGCCTTTCAAAATTGAAATTCGAAAGGTTCCGATCTTTTTGGCTGAAAGGATGAATATTTTAAAAAGGGGGCTTTGGCCACTCGAGAAGGGGGGACTTTTTCTTTTCAACTTTCTTTTTTTTCCTCTGGCTCTTTCCCCCTTTTTCACGAACCCCTCTGTTTCCACTCCCCTTTTCCCCTCACAGCTGCCGCCCCTTTAACTGAATGACCCAGAAGGGTCTAATGAATTAGAAACCCTCGCTGGAGGTTACTGGCTTTCCTGCAATCTATCGAGCCTGTTCGTCATCAAGCAAGACATCATCAGGGACCCGCAGTCGGAGAGTGATCGGTCTGGATGAATAGGGAATGAGACTTTAAATGATGTTACCCTCTGGTTTTCATTGCTCTTAGAAAGGCAAGTCCGTAACGGCTGGCATTCAGAAGCTCTAACCCACAAGATCGATCTTCTGCTGAATCTTCAAAAGGAAGATATTTTGCCGGTTCTGCTTGACCAAGGTACAAATTCTTTTACACCTTTAAATAAAATGTGCATCACGTTCATGCCATACGTAGTGCCGATCCATCACATTTAATGGTGTGATCGACATTTCTGTCTATTTTCATATATTAGGAATTGATTACACCTCGCAATGGTGTTATCGATTCCCATGAATCATCCTGTTTATGATTAAATGACTGTTTCCCCTAGAGATTTCATAAAATCCATTACATCACCATAACCTGGAGGAGTAAGGGTCCATGTGCAAGTCCTCGGTTTTAGTTTTAGTTTCAGGTTGTGTCATATCTGGTATCGGTGGTTACATTTCTGTGTTGCTAATGTTATCTTATTTCAATGTTCCCATCTTCTGCAAAAGGAGATTAAATCAGATTTCATGTGTCATTGCTGGTAATCCCTCCATTCTTTTGTGAGTGACAGTTTCCATTTTGAGTGTTATGCATAACAGTCATTCCAAAAATTTTTTCCTGCATGTTAGGGGTCTCCATAGATTCATATATATCTGGCCATCACAGCTGCATATCTCGAGTAAAACGATAGTCCAGTGAGACTATTCGTACAATAAAAGAGTGTCATCGCCAATGACACCACATTTAGTTTTGTTGCCCATTTCCATTCTCTCCCACACTGCACTGTTTTCTTTTTATGATCTTAAATAGCTTCTGTGCTTCTAAATCATATGCTCAGGTGTTTAGGCTGCGTACTTCATATGTAGCCAAGAGTAAAATTTATTCATGACTTGTTCTAAGGTTTAGTAATCACTTTGAAGTGTTAACATCCTGCTATTCCTGCTACTGTGGTTCTGTAGCTACTATTTTATATATTTTACTTTATATTCCTGCATCGTTCCTATGTTAAATGTCCTGTAGCATGTGTTATATCTCTCTGCATATATATGGGGTACCTTGTTTTAGCTGTTTATCTTAGGTACAATTTGTAAACTTTTTAGCAGTTTATATTAGCTGCATTTTGCTTTAGCTGTTTGTCTTAGACACAGTTTGTATTTTTTTTTTAGCCGTTTATATTAGCTGCAGTCTGCTTGCTTTGGCTGTTTGTCTTAGACACAAATTTTTTTTTTTTAGCCATTTATATTAGCTGCAGTCTGCTTGTTTTGGTTGTTTGTCTTAGACACAGTTTGTACTTTTTTTTTAGCCATTCATATTAGCTGCAGTTTGCTTGTTTTAGCTAGTTGTCTTAGACCCAGTTTGTAATTTTTTTTTTAGTAGTTCATATTAGCTGCAGTTTGCATGTTATAGCAGCTTATATTAGATGCAGCTTATATCTTTTTAGCAGTTTATATTAGGTGCAACCCATTTCTTATTATCCATGTTTTTTTTTTTGTATTAGCCCCTTTTGCTTTGCCATTGCTGTTATCGTCGCAAAATTTTTTCCCGTCTTCCCTTCCTTGCGGAAGAGAGAGGGGAACACTTTTGTGATTCAAACTTGACCGGATTTTTGGAAATTGTTTTGAAATACTCGCCTCCGTTTTGAAAATTGCGGGAAAATCCATGGGATGGGGCTCGACCTGTCGGTACGAGGTTCGACCGTTCCTGCCGCCTTTAACAGGGGTAATCGAACCAAGGACCAAAATTGTGCCTGACTTAATAAAATCATTAAAATTATGTTCTATCCTAAATGCACAAAGAATTCAGGCATGTGCTTATTAGATTTTGGAAAATGCAAGCTGGAAAAACATGATGTATGCTTGGAAAATAATCGGAGTTGAAAAGCATTTCTCAAGAAAAAGATGGAAATCAATCTCTCAGGAAACTCAGGCGAAGAAGGTTTGAAAATCTCAAGAAAGTTTATAAAGACTTAGAAAATCTTGAAGAAATGAGAATTTCAAGAAAATCTTGAGAAAGTTTAGATGAGAATCTCGGGAAAATCTTGAGAAAGTTTATAAAGACTTAGAAAATGAGAATCTCAGGAAACTTTTGAGAAAATGTATAAAGACTTGGAAAATGAGAATCTCAGGATAATTTTGAGAAAAGCTTAGAAAGACTTGGAAAACCATGAGGAAATAAGAATCTCAGGAAAATTTTAAGAAAGTTTAGAAAGACTTGGAAAACCATAAAAAAATGAGAATCTCAGGAAAATTTTGAGAAAGCTTTAAAAAGACTTGGAAAACCATGAGGAAATAAGAATATCAGGAAAATTTTAAGAAAGTTTAGAAAGACTTGGAAAACCGTGAGGAAATAAGAACCTTAGGAAAATTTTAAGAAAGTTTAGAAAGACTTGGAAAACCATGAAGAAAATAAGAATCTCAGGAACATGAAGGAATTCTTGAGGAAAGATGATCATTTGAAAAGAAAACACTTATCAGAAAAACTTGGATTTTGAGAATTTTCTTAAGAAAAGGATAGAAAATTTATAGGAAAGATTCATTGGAGAAGTAAATTCAGAATTTAGGAAATTGAAATCCTGAGAATCTGGTTTTTTGAAATATCTGAAAATCAACTTGGATTCTTGAGAAAATGAGAAATTCCTTTGAAAAGAATCTTAAGGAAATAACTTTTTAAGGAAAATCACAGGAAAACATTTGATTCGGGAAATCCAACTCCGAAATCATCATAGTTTCTTGAGAAAATCGATTCCATGAAGTGAAAATCTTTTGAGAAAATCATGAGAAAAACAAATGATGCAGATGATGTGAATGAATGAATGCACTTTTGAAAAGATTTCTGAAAATTTTATTGGAAAAATGTGGATTAAGCCAAAGTAAATCCTTCATATATTCTGACTGTGGCCATGAATATATTCAGGGTTTATTTGAGTTAATTCACAATATTTGGAAAACATTGGAAATATGAGGTGCATTTTCAAGATAGCCTAAGAATGTAGGCTCAATGTGACTGGTAGAGAGATGATGGATCTGGGTCTCATCCATATTCCGACTAGGGCCGTAAATATGGACTCCACCGAGTTCATCAACTCTCTAAGAGTTGGTGCACGTGCCATTCGTGTTTATCCACGGTGAATTTGGAAAATTGAGATATATGCATCATATAATCAGGATATTACTGAAATCAAACTATATGAGATGCGGCCTAATCTAAGCAGTAAAAATAAATCTTATTCCAAGGTTTACATTGGATTGTTACATTGCATAATATAAAGCAAAAGAAAATTGAAATGGAGCCAAAGAATCTGCATCTTCTATATCTTCCTGCAAAATGAGAGTTAGTACAAAATAACCAAGGAAATGGACATATATATATAATATATACAACTAAGAGACATATACATATATCAAAATGCTAAAATACGTGCTAAATGTCATGTAACAATGGAGGTGTAACTATATGAGAAAATATATGGATGTTCATACATGGAAATAAGAGCACATGAAGAGATATATATATATATATATAAGTATATATCTATGTATATATATATATACATATATATATATATATATATATACATATATACGTATACATATAGGTAAATATATATAGATATACATATATATAGATATATATATACATATAATGAGAAAATATGTACATACTAATGGAAATTACGTATAATAGGTAAAACCAGAAATTACAGGTATATACAGTTTCTGTAGGGGATTTTACACAACCATACTTCTCAAATTACAAAGTAATTTTCAATGAAAAGGGGAATAGAGCTTCCCTATATATCCATAATGAAGCACACCAAAGATGGTTAGGCGATCACAATTGGATATAGAGATATCCGTTCATGAACATGGTCAAATATCAAGACTGCACACTTACAGCAGAAAATGAATATGTGCAAGAAATGGGTTGTGGAAGCATCATGGGCTATTTCATGGATATCATGAAAAGGAGATGAAAAGCCTGGTGAATAGGTGAAAATGTTGTGAAAATGATGAAACAATATATATAAGTGGTGCTGCAAATGGGGTGATATTATAACAATATAACAAACAAGAATTTAGCACTAAGCTAAGCAAAATTTCATAAAACTAAAGGTGATATTCCAGCCATAGCTTCATAAAACAGAAATTGTAGCATCAAATGATGAAGTTCCAGCCATAACTTCATAAAACTAGAATTTTAAACATCAAGCTAAACAAAAATTTCATAAATCAAATGATGATGTATTTTCAAGAGTAAGAGAAAAGAAAAATACATGTAATAGCAAATACTCATGAAGGGATATATATATATATATATATATATATATATATATAAGTATATCTATACATATATATATACATATATATATCCATATATACATATACACGTATACATATAGATAGATATACAATAGATATACAGATATATAGATATATATACACATATAATGAGAAGACATATATGTTTGATGGAAATTCCATATAATGGGTTAAACCAGAAAATATATGTATATACAGTTTCTGTAAAGGATTTTACACAGACATATTTCCCAAATTACAACATATTTCGCAACAAAATCGGGTATGGAGCTTCCCTATATATCAATAACCAAGCATACCAAAGATGGTCTGTAAAGCCTGGATGGATATTAAAGTATTCATACATGAACAGGGCCAATTATCAAGACTAGGCTCCTGCAGAAAAGAGAATGGATAAAGGATGATGGGTATACAAATCCCATGAATGTTGTTGCCCTTTTACACAATGAAAGATATGATTATTGATGTTGATGTCAACTGCTCTCTATACTACAACAGGGTCTAAATTTAGGATAAGGTAACTTACAGGGAAGGAAATATGATATGAAAATCAAATTACAGTTGTTAGGAGTGATTAACATTACAGACTGTGTATAAGGCTCTTTGCTGTGTGTGAGGTTTATCTGTACAATAGATGAAGCAATAACCTATGCCATTTACAACATGCGTAGAGAATAAAACTGGGCAATAGAATGAACATGGGTGGCTGATGAATAACAAGGAACATTCGGGTAGGTAAGTAATGAAATAAAAATGTTTAAATCACTATGGCACTTACAAGTAGTGGAATGGGATCACACCAGTATGCAGAGGTTACCTATAATGGGTAAAACCGATACATATGATAAGCAATAACAGACTGAGTTTGAAGGGATTTCATATGTAATCTAGCTAACATTATATATGTGACAAAATTCAACAATAATGACATCTGGAGACTTAAAATTGATGTTACTGATAGCATCACTTTGCTATTCAGCATTCTCATACAGACCATGGTTATTACCACCAGCTATGTGGTTTCATTGGCTGCGAACATGACGCCATCCTAACACACTAGCCAGGGGACTATGAATATTTATAGTGATCCATTAGATTGAAAACATACTACTGTCACCACCCTCAAGTGGATTCACTAGTCTCATCATCCACAATCACTAAGAATCTACCTGAGGGATCCACAGCCAACAAAGGGGAAACTGATCTTTTTTTTTTTCCAATGATCATTGTGTATTCACTGAAAACAAGGACAGCTGAAGGCAGGACATGGCATTTCATTATAAAATAGAATATAGGAATGCAGTTTTTTTTTTTTTATAAGTATGAAGAGCCAAACAGTAAACATCTGTTTAACATATTCACAGCATGTGCATTTAACCAATGTACAACTTCCCTTTTTTTTTTTTTTATTCAACCTGCAACCTCAAGATCTGTTGGAAATGTGAGTACAAAATATAAAACATTGAGTATTTTATACAGCCTCAACCACTTGTCCTAATCATGCAAGTTTCTTTAGATTTTTTTTTTAGATGTTTAACAAAAGCCTCATTAGATCATCCTGACCTTCCAAAAATCATATTTATCATGAACTTTGAGTGATGCATGCAGAGAACTCAATATGTTCAATGGAATATCAGAATATATCAAACTAATGTTTATATAATTGTGCTCAACAGATCATATTTAAATTGGCAAAATCTAGCCACAAAATAAGGATTCATTTTCCAAACTTATTCATGCGTATCTTACTAGAAGAATAATAAACTGGATTTTACAAGAACACATAATGAGTATATGCTTACATTGTTCCTACAACACATGTGCTGATATGAGAAATATTGTTTGGAAAAAAAATGAGAAATACACCCACCTTTTCATTTTCTCTTTGGGTTTTTCAGCTTGGAAGCCCTTTTTGCTTAAATTGAACTTTATATATTTCTCAATTCCAGCTAAACAGCCTTGTAGATCCTGCTCCAATCGATTTGTAGACAGCATATATGTTCTATGCTGCTGGACTAGAGAAGACACAGGAACACGCAGTACTTCCTCTGCTGGTGGGCTGAAGAAGACGCAGATGGTGATAAGCGATGGCTGGACTGCAGAGGATGAAGGTGTTAGATGTTGTTTCTATTGCTGGGCTGAAATGGGTGGGGAAAACATTGATGGAGGTCCTGCGGCTGAGATGAAATAGAGGTGAAAGGGGAGATGCTGGAGGGTTAGGGGAAAAGGAAAAGTGGGCCACAAAGGCTGAATTTATGCTACAGCTGAAGGATGGTGGTCTGAAAGGGATGCAGATGTTGGTTGGGCTGAAGGAGAGGTCCACGCACTGGCTGGCTGGCGTTTCCTTCTGCAGGTGGGCTGAAGGCAGGATGAAGACGTGGCGGGGCTGAAGGAGAGGTCCACGCACTGGCTGGCTGGTGTTTCCTTCTGCAGGTGGGCTGAAGGCAGGATGAAGACGTGGCTGGGCTGAAGGAGAGGTCCACGCACTGGCTGAAGATGGCTCTCGATCCTCAAAATGGTTGGGGCTGAAGCCAATGAAGACGCCTCTCACCTTTCCACTTTGAGCTTCCTGCAAAAACCGAAAATCCAAATAAAAAAAAATCCTCCCTCCGTGAATGTCCTGTCCCCCCTTTTAAAGATGTTCAGCTTCTTCCTCTTTTCAAAAGATCGCAGCTTCCCTTTTTTGAAAAACCGTTACCTTCGTTGAAGATTTTGAAACTGAAACATTAAAGTAGCCGCTTTTTTTAAAAGGGCGCTGCTGTATTTTTTTCAAAAAAATGTGTTTCATTTACCTAAGTTTTGGGTAAAATGAATTTTTTTTTGAAAATATGGCTGTGGCGCCGTTTGGGTCGTTTCCTTTTAAGATTTTAGGTAAGCAAATTAATGAAAAGAAGTAAAAGAAATAAAAAAAAAATAAAAAAAAATGAATAATGACATAAATAAGAGGCTTTTATGGAAATGCCATCTCATTCTACCTTTAAAATCCTTTTGAAAATAAAGTTTTTGTTGTGTTTTTACAAGTCTTTTATTTTCAAGTGGGGTGCCACATGTGTGTGGGCCCACTAAAAATAAATAAATAAATAAATAAGAATTTTAAAAGAAAATTTTGCAAATTGGTATGACCTCCGGGTGGGTCCCACTTGAGAATAAGATACTTACCTGAGAATCTGAGTATGATGCTAGTTCAAAGGCGGGTCCCGCTCCATTTATTTGAAGATACGAAATAAAATATTATTTGTTTTCAAGAATTTGGAAAAATTGTTTTTTCAAGACAAAAATATAGATAAATGTAAAAACAAAATTTGTAAAGAGATTTAAAATCTTTTGAAAAGTCTTGAGATAAAGTCTTTAAAATCAATATTAAAATATCCAGATTGTTTTTTTGAGAAAATTTTTTTGTAATTCAAAGTCCTGGGGGTAAAATGGGAAAATTTGGTAATTTTGAATACTCAGGGTTTTAAAAGTCGGTTTCGAAAAGTTTAAAAATCAAATCTAGATTGACAATTTTGAAAATCAGGAGTTCTGGATCTCAAACTGACATGCTATGCAATGAAATGATGCAAAGTGTTCATGCAATGCGATGCAAAGACATGTCTTACAAAGTTGCCACTCTGAATTTGAATTTGAAAATTCTGACTTCTGGTTAAGCACAAAATTTTGAGGATTTGCAATTTGAGGGTGTCTCTGAGTCTAAATAGAGAAGTTTTGAGACTTGAGAATGGAATTTTGGGACTTTCTGCAAGGTTCAATCTTGGAAAATGACCATTTTGCCCTTCATTGCTTCTGAAAAACTGAAATATGATAATTAAGGGCAATGTCAAGAAAGTGAGTGAAAATTTGGGGTGTTTACAGATGCCCCTCTTTGCTACTAAGCCGGCTTATGGTCGAGCTTAGTGGCAAAGAAAACACACCAAATTTGGGCTATATATATAAAAAAATGTCCCAGTTAGAAGGATCTGACTGGATATGAAGAAGTTAGCCCGAAGAAGATGGTAGATATGAAATGGAGAAATGAAGAGGAGAAACTCACTCTGTGAGAGCGAAGTTCAGGTTTATGCCCTTAACCTGGATGGGACAGGAAATGCTCCGTATGGAACGAAGCTCAGGCTTTTACCCTTAACCTGATCGGGCAGAAAATGGAATACCTCATTGAAGGAGGCTCAGGTTTGTACCCTTATCCTGATTGGGTAGAAAATGGAATACCTTATTGAAGGAGGCTCAGGTTTGTACCCTTATCCTGATTGGGTGGAAGATGGAATGGAATCCTTAAAAGAAAAGACCATGATGGAACCTTCGGATTTTTCACAATAAATCCGACAGGGGTTCTGCAAAAGGAAGGAAAATGGGGTCCCTAAAGCTTGAAAAGGGGGTTGTTCTTGGACGTCTCATTGCTGAGACTAAAATCAGCTTTTGAAATTGCCTTTTGCGAGAAAATGATTGTTGGTTCGACCTCGAACCGAAATGGGACTGTCTATGGTGGGACAGTGGGGACACAGGGAAGTGTGCAAATCTGAGAGTTTATGCTCTCAAAGAAGGGAAGGAATCAAGTCCTTCAGAGGGATTTAAAATTGGTGTCAGGATGCATCGAAAACGAACATCAAGCTCTCACTTCATGTCAGGATAGTTAGAAAATATTGTCAAAATATTGAGAATTCTGTTGTTGATTCAAAGTTTTTGAAGATGTTGCACATTATTGTAAAGATATTCCTTTTCTACCTGAAGCATTACCTCCAAACAAGGTTCACTTCGTAGAATCGAGACTTGAAATCCAAATTGCTTGCAATTGACCTTCTTTAAAGAAGCTATCAATTTCCTTGATATAAACAGGAAAGAGAATTTGATATTATGAAAGCCATTGATGAAAGAGGATTGATAATAGAATTTCATAAATTTAAAGAAGATTCTTGATAGATCTGGCAGTTTGATATCCTGGGAGCTTCTCTCATGATAATCTTTCTGCACTTTTTTGGCTTTCTTGGGTTTTGGCTACATTCTTCTTCATTTTTGAGATGTTCTGACTTTTTTTTTTCCCTCTCTTGTTCTCTTTTGGGAAGGGTACGTCACAAACTCCTTCAACTTGGAGATGTTTCGATCCTTCTTTGACAATATTGGCTCTTGGGTCAGAGATTTTTTGGATGATAGCTAAAATTAAATATCTTTTAGGGATTGTCGAGAGGTTCATCGCATCTGCCTTCATCTCGACAGTGCTTTGGACTTTCTCTGGAAGGACCCGTCACAAACTCCGTCATCTTGGAGATATTTCGAATCTTTTTTGGCCCCGGGGTCTACTCGCTTAATTCGCCTTCATCTTGACGACAAGTGAGAGATCCCTTTTGCGGATACTTAATTGCAACTTAGGTGACAGGGTTTTGATGAATACTCTCTTTTTCTAGCGCTCAGGATAGTTTCACTGCCTCATCTTTTCAAGAATAGTCTTTAAAGACGTGCCATTGACTGCGATCAATATCAATCATTTATGGCTTTGCAATAACACTGAATCTTCTTTGCTAGCCATATCGAGGACTTATCCTTCATCCTTTTGGTTGGTCAATAGAAAGAATTTGAAGTTTGAATCTCTTTTCGCAAAAGCTTTACTCTTTTGGAAGTAATACTGAAGGTAAATTGAGATAGAGATTTGTGCAATAAAGATTCTGAAATCAACAAATACCGTGACAAATTGACAAAATTTTCTTGAATCCTTGGTGAAAGTGAGTATCTAAAGTCCGACTCAATACATTTGTGACGAAAATTCTCCTCTCTTTTTCCCCAAAAAGAGAGACTCAGGCTTAGCCCTTACCTGAATGGGAAATGGGAAATACTCCTCTCTTCCCTGAAGAGGAGGTGTTTGCAAAACGAACTTTCGAAGAGAAATTGAGCTTTCGTCAAAGCTCCCTAATATTAGGCTTCTCTTATGGAAAGGGGGCTGATAATAGTGAGGTCTGAAAATTAGGTCATGAAAGGAACGAGTCCATCACACTCTCCCTGCAAAGAGGGTCCTTCATGATGAAAATGGCCTAGTATGAAATTGGGAGGTTACAAGAAAAGCGAGTCTCCGTCGAGCCTCTCCCTTTAAAAAGGGTTCCTTGGTAAAATTGGGAATTGTTTTGCAAACGGTTCACAAAGACACGAGTCCCTTCAAACTCTCCCTAAACAGGGGCTAAGTGAACAAATTGAATAGCATGCGAAAAGAACGAGCTCCCTCGAACTCTCCCTAAACGGGTCTCTCGCAAGAGAAAATGATCGAAATTGGATATTAAAATTTGATTGACGCAAAGGTCGAAATTGGAAATTGGAAAATTGCTTGTTTAGAAATTGGATGACCCGGAAGTCGAAATTGGATAATTGAATGACCTAACGGTCGAAATTCGGAATTGATAGACCAAAAGGTCAAAATTGTGTGACCCGAAGGTAGGAATTGAGAATTGAGTGACCCGAAGGTCGAAAATTAGAAATTAAATGACCTGGAGGTCAAAATTGAGAATTGAGAATTGAAATTGAAAATTGGGTGACCCCAGGGGTCAGAATTGGAGAATTGCATGATCCAAAGATTGAAATTGGAAATCAGTGAGCAAAATATCAAATTTGAGCAATTGACAGACCGTGATGGTTGAAATGACTTGGATTGATCAAAGGAGGATGATGAGTTCGAGTCAGAGCTCGAATAAGATACAGAGATCACAAGTCGGAACCCGGATCAACAAAAGAAAAATGAAGAGCTCGAACCAGAGCTCGAATGATGTAATGAGATCACGAGTCGGAACCCGGATCAACAAAAGAAAATGAAGAGCTCGAACCAGAGCTCGAATGATGTAGAGAGATCACAAGTCGGAACCCGGATCAACAAAAGACAATGGAGAGCTCGAATCTGAGCTCAAATGAATAGAGAGATCTCGAGTCGGAACTCGGATCAACAAAAGAAAATGACAAGCTCGGGTTTCAGCTTGAGTAAAGTATAAAGATCTCGAGTCGGAACCCGGATCAACAAAGGAAAATGAAGAGCTCGAGTCAGAGCTCAAACAAGATAATGAGATCACGAGTCGGAACTCGGATCAACAAAGGAAAATGATTTGAATACAAACCCGAGTCGGAACTCGGTTTTTCGAAAAATCAGGATTTTGAAAATGTGTCAGTTTAAACACTGGATTTTGAAATAATACCAGTTCGAGCACTGGGTTTTGGTTCAGTATTGGTGATTACCTTCCAATTTTGAATCATTAGGAATTGTGATGAGACTGTTGGTTGAAATCCCAATACTGACTGGATTATTGTTAATGTAGTTGAATGCAAATGAATATGAATTAATGCACATGAATGCACAAGTGCATGAAATGAGGAATTTGCTTATCCTGCCTGCATACAGAACAAAATTTTAAAAATTCCCCAGTGTAACTAGGAAAGAATGTTGAATCATTATTTGAAGGAAACGGGAAGATTACAAGAGGAGACTAAATGTTTCAAGTGTAAAACTTTTTCAAGTGTCGAGCATTAATGGGATCTGACAATTCTACCCCATCGGCGTTGATGAGCCGATATGAGTTGCGGGGTAATGCTTCTTTGACGACATATGGGCCTTCCCAATTTGGCGACCATTTACCGCCAGGATGATGCTTGAGATAGGCTGTGGATCGAAGCACTAACTCATTGACTTTGAATCTTCTTTCGATGACAGACTTCGCATACTTCCTGGCTATTCTCTGGCGATAGGATTGAGCATGTTCTGCTGCTTTTAGCCTTCTCTCGTCGAGTAAGTCTAACTGTACCAGTCGCTGCTGCTGATATCGATCAAGGGGTAATTCTAGCAGTGACGCAAATTTCAAAGCGGGCTTCTGAACATGTAGCGGCAACACTACTTCTGTTCTATAGACCAGTTCTGATGGAGTAGCATTCGTTGGAGTGCGAATAGTGGTCCGGTAGGCCCATAGTGCATCGTGGATCTTCTCATGCCAATCACGACCTGTTTCCACAATTCGCTCCAAGATGCGAATTAAGATCTTGTTGGTGGCCTCTGCCTGACCATTCCCTTGAGGATAATATGGAGCGGAGAAATGATGATAGATCTTGAACTTTGAGCAAAATGTCTTCATCTTTTCATTCTTGAAATGACTGCCGTTATCTGATACAATGTCATGCGGGATGCCGAAACGGCAAAGGATGCTCTTGTGAATAAAAGAGACCACATGTCGGCCTTCTACTGTGCGAAGAGTGATAGCTTCTACCCACTTGGTGAAATATTCTGTTGTGGCAAGGAAATATTTATGGCCATTTGAAGCTGGAGTGATGGGACCTACAACATCGAAGGCCCACATAGAGAACGGCCATGGAGAAACAACAGACTGTAAATAAGTTGCCGGAGCATGAATAGAAGGTGCATGTATTTGGCATTGCACACACTTCTTCACATAATGATAACAGTCTTGTTGCATAGTCTTCCAATAGTAACCTGCTCTGATGATCTGCTTGACAAGGGTTTGGTAGCCGACGTGGCCACCACAAATGCCTTCGTGTGCTAATCGCACGACTTCTTTGGCTTCTTCTTCATCTAAACATCTGGAATACTCTGAGCTGAATCCACGACGATAGAGGACATTGGCCAAAATGAAGTATCGAGTAGACATACGCTGGATTGCTCGCTGCTCTTTCTTTGAGAGTTCTGGAGAAAATTCACCGGTTTCTATGAAAGTTTTGATGTTGTAATACCAAGGTTTCTTCCTTTGCTCAGCCTGGTTTACTTGTTCCGCTGGAAGGAAAGCAGGTTGGTCAAGTCGGCCAATTTCAAAAGAGCGACAAGATTCTCCATTTCTAAATGCCATAATAGAGCCTAAACTGGCTAGACTATCGGCCACTTGATTAAAATCTCTTTTGATATGGAATAACTGAAATTCTTCAAACTTGCTGACAAGAGCTGAAACAATTTTCTGATAGGGAAATAACTTCTGATCTTTCACTTGCCATTCGACTCAAACTTGATTGACAACGAGTAATGAGTCACCGTAGGCATGCACTCTCTTAACATTGAAGCCTAGTAGAATCTTTAAACCTTGAATCAGGGCTTCATATTCAGCCATATTGTGGGTGCATTGAAAATCTAACTTGAGAGAAAATGGAATCATCTCCTTCTCAGAAGTGATTAATAAGATTCCAATGCCTATTCCAGCCATGTTCTTAGAACCATCGAAAAATAAATTCCAGACTGGAGATTACTAGATATTGCAAATTTGCTCATCAGGGAAGTCATCTTCGGCTTTCGCTTCTTCTGCCAGAGGAAAATTCGCCAATTGATCTGCGATTGCTTGGCCTTTGATTGATTGCTGCGAGACATATTCTAAGTCATACTGCATCAATAAGACTTGCCATTTTGCAACCCGTCCGTTGAGGAAGGGTTGCTCTAAGATATATTTGAGAGGATTGAGCTTAGACAAGATTTTGACTTCTGATGCTAGCAGGTAGTGTCTTAGCTTCTGACACATCCATACCAGAGCTAGGCAGGTCTTCTCTATATGAGAGTATTTCTTTTCATAGTCTATGAAAGTCTTACTCACATAATAGATGGCGTGCTTTATCAGGCTGCCTTCTTTGTATTGTGCCAAGAATCCGCCGCATGCAACTTGATTGACTGAGATGTATAACAAAAGAGGCTTTCCCAATTCTGGCGGCTTCAGGATTGGAGGATTGAGAAGATACTTCTTGATTCTATCGAACGATTGCTGACATTCTGGTCCCCATTCGAACTTCACTCCTTTTCTGAGCAAGTGGTTGAAAGGTTCACATCTCATCACCAAGTTGGAAATAAATCACCGGATTGATTGCATGCGTCCCTGAAGGCTACGCAATTCTTTGATATTTTTCGGGGGTGGCATATCAATGATAGCCTTTGCTTTGGCCGGGTCAACTTCAATTCCCTTTTTGCTGACCAGAAAACCCAACAGTTTGCCTGATTCGACTCCAAAGACACATTTTTGAGGGTTAAGCCTTAACTTGTAAAGAATGAGTCTCTTAAAGACTTGATCAAGGGCTTCGAGGTGATCTTCTCCCTCTTTAGATTTCACGAGAATATCGTCAACATATGCATCCATGATTTTGCGCATCTAATCGTGAAAGATAACGGCCATCGCTTGTTGATATGTTGCTCCAGCATTCTTGAGCCCAAAAGGCATAACTGTATAGCAAAAAGTGCCCCAAGGCGTAGTAAAGGAAGTTTTTGATTGGTCGCGGGCGGCCAACTTAATCTGGTTGTAGCCGGAATATCCATCCATGAAGGAAAACATGGCATGTCCTGCTGTACTGTCAATCAGAAGATTAATGCTTGGCAGTGGATAGTCATCCTTCGGAGTTGCCTTGTTGAGGTCTCTGAAGTCTATGCAAATCCTGACTTTGCCACTTTTCTTTGGGACAACGACAATATTGGTTAACCAGTCTGGGTAGTCAATAGGTCGGATAAATCCTGCTTTGAGCAGATCTTCAAGTCCTTCTTTGACTTGTTGTTCTATTCTGGGATTCATTTTTCTCAGCTTTTGCTTAACTGGCTTTACATCTGGCTTCAAAACGAGTCGATGTTCGACCAATTTGGGATCTAAGCCTGGCATATCTTCATATGTCCACGCAAACACTTCTTCATGTTGCTTGAGGAACTTTGTAAGCCTTTCTTTCTCTTCCGGACTTAAACTGGTGCCAATTTTGAGAATCTTGGGATCCTCCTCTGAGTCGATATTGACATCTTCAGTAGGATCTTGTACTAGAGCAGATGGTTCATCTTGCTTCTGAACTGAGGCGAACTCTGGTAATTCCTGAAGAGACGGATCAAATTCTGCATAATCATCTAACTGTTTTGCAATCTTGTCATCTCCTGTGCTTGCTTTGACTCGGTGAATTGCTGCAGATTTCTGGAAAGCCTTTGGATTGATAACAAGTTTCTTGATTGTTCGGGAAGACATTTCTAAAATTTTGGATAAGAAATTGGATTCAGAAAAAAAATCGTCCATCATACGACAAACAATCAAAAAAGAATTATGCATAAAATGACATTGAGTTATGAAATAAAGATGTAGAGACAAAAGAGGCAGATGGCATCCAGATAGACAAAGAAAATTGACATTTTATTGATTTGAATTGATAAAAGACATTGAGACATTTATTTTGAAAGGAATAGAAAGGAAATGCAACAACGATTCTCAATGTGCCCCTTTAACAAAAACAGTCTTCTTTGGTGAGCTCCCGCCGAAAAACCCTAATCCTACCCTATAGGGACGATGCTTTTGGATCATTGGCTCGACACGACCATCTTCATTTTTGCCCAGTCCTTTGAAGGGTTGATAACCATGCTTCAGAAGTAAATCAAATCCCTTTCTTGCTTTCATAAATTGGGGAAACAATGGATGATCTTTGACAGTGTCGTAGCTGACACGACCTCTAATCTTGAAGAACTTGGGACCTTTCCACCGGGTCATGACTACAGTGTGCAGGGATAATTCTGATGTTGCCTGGAGTATCTCCTGACTTTCTTTGAGACTGATTTCTTCATTCTCTCTGATGCTAGGAATATCTGCAGTGAATGATGGTCGAGGTATCATAGGCTGTGGGAGCCTTTCTTCCGGGTCCTCTCCGAGCACAGTTGTAATCATTCCACCTTTGGACCATTTTACGCATTGATGTAAGGTGGAAGGTACTGCATTTGCATTATGAATCCATGTCCTTCCGAGCAGCAAATTGTAGGTGGGTGGCACATTGACCACATGAAAAAGCACTGAATGTACCGAATAATTAATGAATACTTCCAGGAATATCTTGCCTTTTGCCGTCTGACCATGGTTGTCAAACCCATAGATGGTGATAGGGTCTGGAATGTATTCTTCTTCCTTAATGCCTAGCGCCTTTGCGGTCATCTTAGGACATATATTGAGGCTGCTGCCTCCATCTATTAGCACATGGGGTACTGTCATTCCCCTTACCCGAACGACGATGTAAAGAGCATTATTGTGAAAGGAATGAGGCTTTGGAAGGTCCTCATCCGAGAAAGTAATCGGCGCATTAGTCATAGCTGAATTCACAATTTGTGCCATGTCTTCAGGAGTGGTACTGGGCTTAACTTTGATTTTTCTGAGCAGATCGTCCAGTACTTGCTGATGCTTGCAGGAACTCTTGGCCAAGTCAAGAATGGAAACATTGGACAGAGCGGTCAGAGGCTTCTGACTTGAATTCCCCGGCTTGGGCTTGATGATTTGATTGAGAAAATCAGGAAGTCCCTTTGATTTGGGGGCTGACTTTACCGATGCTTCGGAGACTTTCATCTTGCCCAATGCTGAGATTAGATCCATCTTTTTAGAATCAGGAGTTGCTTGTCGAGGTACTGACACCTGGTGCTGAACCTGGAGATCTTGTGCAGAACATGGCTTGATGTGCTCATGCGGCAGGAATGGTTGGGCAGATACTACTGTTGTGGTGTGTGAAGGAAAAGGCTGCTTAAGAATGTCCATTTTTTCTTCTTCTTCTCCTTCTACCAATAGATTTTTATCGATAAGATCCTGCACAATGTTCTTGAGAACGAAACAGTTCTCAGTGCTGTGTCACACTGTTCTGTGAAACTTGCAGAATTGATCCTTCCATTTCCCCATAGGCACAGGGGGATCGGCCAGTCTAGGCAACTTGACCATCTCTTTCGACAGCATATACTCGAGCACATCTTCGAGTGATTGGTCGAGAGGAGTAAATTTTTGGTCATAGCTCCATCCTTCATGTTTAACTTTTTCACGCAGTTTTGGCCCTTAGTCTTGCTGAGAAGGCTTGCTGTATTGAGGAGCAGGCTTTGTTTTCTGATCTCCTTTATTGTTGGAATTGTTTGTGCCATAGCAGTAATCTTTCTTCTGCCCTTTGTACTGATTTTTGTTGTTGTTGTTGGCAGAGAAGGTGAAGTGAGCTTTCTTCTTTTGCTCACCTTGGGGATTACTCTTGGAAAAGGTGAAGCCTTCATAGACTCCATTCTCTACGCTCAGCTCGAGTCATTCGGCTCGTTCAGTCAACTCGATGAAAGTCCGAGATGGTGCGGTGGAGATCAATCCTCTTAAAGGCTACGAAAAGTTGTTGAGGATTAAGGACAGTGCGTGCCTTTCCGAGATAGGATCTCTCATTTTGTTACAGGCTGACCTCCACCTGTGAATGAAGTCCCGTGCTTTTTCATTCTCATTCTACCTCAGACTGCAGAGATGACTTAATGTCGGGAGTGCTTCTGTATTGAACAAAAAGCGTTCAATAAATAAATTCACCACTTTATCGAACTCTTTGAGCTCGATGGGATTGATATGCTCAGCATACCACTTAGCTGCAACTCCTTCCAAGCTGCGAGGGAAACACAGAAATAATGCTCGGTTGTTCCTTTTGAACCTGGAGCATTCTGCAAAGAAAGTGGCGAGATGAGCTTTCGGATCGCCAGAACCATCGAACTTGATAAATTTTCGGGGAAGGTTTTGAAGATCATCATCCCCTTTGAGGCCGTCATAGAAGTCCTCACTGGTAAAGACTTTCTTGCCCTTGTCACGGGCTTGGAGATCCTTAACAACTCGGGCCATTTCCCTGAATTGCGACTGCAGGGGTTCCTCTGTAACTTGATTCTTTGCTTTGCGGCTCCTCCTTTGTTCTCGTCCACGTTTCTGAAATGCCGGAGGCACCTCATATTCTTCCTCAGTGTCTTCAGTTGATTCGGCTGAGATTTCTTCTGACTGGATCTGCTTCTTGGGAGCCTTCCTATTCTTGTGCCCGTGGAACTTTTCTCTGAATTGATTTTTTTCTGCACTAGTCCCAGCCTGTTCACTCATCATTTTATTCATCATCTTTCGAAACATGGCATACATTTGAGGGTCTATGCCGTCATCCTCTTGTTGCTGCTCTTGACTCTTCTCGGATCGGGGGGAGCCCATCTCTTCTTCTGAGGCTGACGAGTACTGCGATACCGTTGTTCTTTTGCCTGATCTTGTCTGAACCATCAAATGTTATGGATGCTCTCAGATTTTGCTGCGGATGCTCTCAGATTTTGCTGTGGATGCTCTCTGCAGGGCAAAGACCTGATTAGATTATGAAGGAATTGGCTTTTGGAAGAAATATTTATTGAAAAATATGGTAGACAATTTGAAGAAGATATCCCATTACTAGGGACTGAGTCGTTGCGAGAATCACGACAATTGCGTTGTCAATTCTTAGCACGAGAAACAAACAACGAAAATATGCCTTGTTACCTAGGCGAGGTCGTCAAACCATAATAGAAAAAGAGAGAATTTTATTAAAATGAGAAAGCATGATTTTATTGATCTTGACAAAGAGGTGGAGGACAAATAATTTGCCACCACTCACGATAATCAGCAGACACTCTAGGACCAGGAAAGATTTTAAGAGAGACAAAGGAATCCCAGCCGTAGCGGGCAGAATGATATGCCCCGGACCATTGTGCGGAAGTGAGATCAAACTCTGCCATAACTCCTGATAACAATCGGGCTTCGACGTACTGCTGTCTCTGGGAGAACTGTCGGACACATCTCTCTGGTTGGTAGTAAGTGCAGAAGAATGGTCCCAGTAACTTGAACCTCTTGCCATAAGCATAGGTGTATCTGGGAGGAGATAGTTGCCGATCAAAATAGTCCCAGACTACGTCATCTTCTTGAATGTTATTGATCATAGACCGATATTGTGCCACTGGAAGAAGTTCTTGACCATTATATCTGAAAGAGCTTGCTCGGGCTGAAACATGCTGAAAGAACCAGGATTGAAGTGCATAGATGCATCCTTCAACTAAGATGGATTCTCCAAGTGAGAATCGAGTCAGACCACGATATAGGAAAGCGAGCGCTGCCATGGCTATGGAGAGGCGATTGGTTTGTCGACTGCCCCATCTTCTCATGAGCTGTATTATTCTAATGTCCATGTAGTTTTGTCCATATGGGAAGAGGGATAATCCTACAGTGCATAAAACCATTGCATTCTGAATCCTTTCTTTAGCTGTTCTGGATAGCGAACTGACTTCAACGAAGGTCCCGTACTGACGATACAACTCGAGCAGATCAACATATTCATTCCCCTCCAACGGGATCAAGGGCCAGGATCGGCGGCCTGTCATACGAGCTAAGGAGTCTCGGGGGTCCAAACCCTTGACATTGATCAGGAATTGATGTTCTAATGGATCACTTGGCTGACCGGCTGGTTCTGGCAATCCCATGATCTCTGAAAATTCATCCATTAAAACGGTCATCTCTCCCCATGGGAACCAGAAGGTACATGTTCGAGGATTCCATCGTTCTGCCATTGCGTGGATCAGGTTGCCGTTGATGGTCTGCTTTCCAACTGCCGACGCCAATTCTAATCCGCACTCGCTCAAATGGTCTGGGAACATTCGGGAAAAGCTTTTTAGCCAGGAATAATACCACCGGGGAATGAAAGTTCCGGTGCTAAGGGCTCGATGTTCAGGACGACCTTGTCGCACCTCGAAGGAGATGTGACCTTCAGGAAAGATAGGATCGACTTGACTGAATGCCATCGAACTGAAAACTGAGAAAGACTCAGAATGAGACTTAGGAAAATGTGGGAAATTTTTTTTGAAAAATTTTGCAGGCAGGATAAAAATGCAACTAGAAATTCGAGATCCAGTAGAAAGGTAGAATGTAAAATCGCCTGGAGTTTTGGAAGAAATGGGATATTTGGAAAAATCATCCAGGGTTTGAGACAAAGATCTTGTGGAAAATAAGGATATTTTGAAAAAGACCTAATGAGTTAAAAAAACATTGGGAAATATAAAGAATGGAGAAAATCATACATACAATCACATCCTGCACAAACATTTATGCACATTCATCATTCCCTAAAAGGCTGACTCTAGATGCATCAATTTGAAAACAGCTGTAGGACCCTAATCCTAACTCTAAGTTCAGATAATCTTTGTCCAATCCAGTTATGCCGATATACTCGAACCGAAATCCGAGGTACGTGGCATAGAATTTCAACTCCAGTTCTAAGGTAAGGTTTTCCAACATCCTTGAGCGCCTACCGATATACTTCGGACTGTGGCCCGCGGTACGTGGTAGGGGGGTGTTAACCCAAATAATTGGCCCAGTTGTGAGGCTCTGTCCCAAACTAGGGTTCTGGAAGAGAGCCCAGCAACGTGAAGACCGGGTAATGATAGGTAATTGGGGTTTGAAAAAATGATCACATGCAAGAAATAGATGGCTCTAAATCCTAGAGAGATAGACTTTTGAAAATCTTTGAAGAAGCATACATTGTTTGCATTCAGATCCTAAATTGAGGAGAGTTGTATTTAGACCTAAGTCTATGTGAGCATGAAAATTTCTCCTCAATCTGGTCCTACCAAACCATGCCTAGTCTATATGCAGTCAATGTCAGCTAGGTCAGAATCTAGGCTCCTAGGTTCGCACGATAGCAAAAGTAAAGAACTGACATTTTGTGAACATAATTTCGATGATTGAACTAAGTCAAGCACAATCTAGGTCAGACAAGGACAGGTCCCATCACGGTCGCCAAACCTGTTATCGTCGCAAAAAATGTTCCCGTCTTCCCTTCCTTGCGGAAGAGAGAGGGGAACACTTTCGCGATTCAAACTTGACCGGATTTTTTGGAAATTGTTTTGAAATACTCGCCTCCGTTTTGAAAATTGCGGGAAAATCCATGGGATGGGGCTCGACCTGTCGGTACGAGGTTCGACCGTTCCTGCCGCCTTTAACAGGGGTAATCGAACCAAGGACCAAAATTGTGCCTGACTTAGTAAAATCATTAAAATTATGTTCTATCCTAAATGCACAAAGAATTCAGGCATGTGCTTATGAGATTTTGGAAAATGCAAGCTAGAAAAACATGATGTATGCTTTGAAAATAATCGGAGTTGAAAAGCATTTCTCAGGAAAAAGATGGAAATCAATCTCTCAGGAAACTCAGGCGAAGAAGGTTTGAAAATCTCAAGAAAGTTTATAAAGACTTAGAAAATCTTGAAGAAATGAGAATTTCAAGAAAATCTTGAGAAAGTTTAGATGAGAATCTCGGGAAAATCTTGAGAAAGTTTATAAAGACTTAGAAAATGAGAATCTCAGGAAACTTTTGAGAAAATTTATAAAGACTTGGAAAATGAGAATCTCAGGATAATTTTGAGAAAAGCTTAGAAAGACTTGGAAAACCATGAGGAAATAAGAATCTCAGGAAAATTTTAAGAAAGTTTAGAAAGACTTGGAAAACCATGAAAAAATGAGAATCTCGGGAAAATTTTGAGAAAGCTTTAAAAAGACTTGGAAAACCATGAGGAAATAAGAATATCAAGAAAATTTTAAGAAAGTTTAGAAAGACTTGGAAAACCGTGAGGAAATAAGAACCTCAGGAAAATTTTAAGAAAGTTTAGAAAGACTTGGAAAACCATGAAGAAAATAAGAATCTCAGGAAAATGAAGGAATTCTTGAGGAAAGATGATCATTTGAACAGAAAACACTTATCAGGAAAACTTGGATTTTGAAAATTTTCTTAAGAAAAGGATAGAAAATTTATAGGAAAGATTCATTGGAGAAGTAAATTCAGAACTTAGGAAATTAAAATCCTGAGAATCTGGTTTTTTGAAATATCTGAAAATCAACTTGGATTCTTGAGAAAATGAGAAATTCCTTTGAAAAGAATCTTAAGGAAATAACTTTTTAAGGAAAATCACAGGAAAACATTTGATTCGGGAAATCCAACTCCAAAATCATCATAGTTTCTTGAGAAAATCATGAGAAAAACAAATGATGCAGATGATGTGAATGAATGAATGCACTTTTGAAAAGATTTCTGAAAATTTTATTGGAAAAATGTGGATTAAGCCATAGTAAATCCTTCATATATTCTGACTGTGGCCATGAATATATTCAGGGTTTATCTGAGTTAATTCACAATATTTGGAAAACATTGGAAATATGAGGTGCATTTTCAAGATAGCCTAAGAGTGTAGGCTCAATGTGACTGGTAGAGAGATGATGGATCTGGGTCTCGTCCATATTCCGACTAGGGCCGTAAATATGGACTCCACCGAGTTCATCAACTCTCTAAGAGTTAGTGCACGTGTCATTCGTGTTTATCCACGGTGAATTTGGAAAATTGAGATATATGCATCATATAATCAGGATATTACTGAAATCAAACTATATGAGATGCGGCCTAATCTAAGCAGTAAAAATAAATCGTATTCCAAGGTTTACATTAGATTGTTACATTGCATAATATAAAGCAAAAGAAAATTGAAATGGAGCCAAAGAATCTGCATCTTTTAGATTTTCCTGCAAAATGAGAGTTAGTACAAAATAACCAAGGAAATGGACATATATATATATAATATATACAACTAAGAGACATATACATATATCAAAATGCTAAAATAGGTGCTAAATGTCATGTAACAATGGAGGTGTAACTATATGAGAAAATATATGGATGTTCATACATGGAAATAAGAGCACATGAAGATATATATATATATATATATATATATATATATATATATATATATATATATATATATATATATATATATATATAAGTATATATCTATGTATATATATATATACATATATATATATACATATATACGTATACATATAGGTAAATATATATAGATATACATATATATAGATATATATATACATATAATGAGAAAATATGTACATACTAATGAAAATTACGTACAATAGGTAAAACCAGAAATTACAGGTATATACAGTTTCTGTAGGGGATTTCACACAACCATACTTCTCAAATTACAAAGTAATTTTCAATGAAAATGGGAATAGAGCTTCCCTATATATCCATAATGAAGCACACCAAAGATGGTTAGGAGATCACGATTGGATATAGAGATATCCATTCATGAACATGGTCAAATATCAAGACTGCACACTTACAGCAGAAAATGAATATGTGCAAGAAATGGGTTGTGGAAGCATCATGGGCTATTTCATGGATATCATGAAAAGGAGATGAAAAGTCTGGTGAATAGGTGAAAATGTTGTGAAAATGATGAAACAATATATATAAGTGGTATTGCAAATGGGGTGATATTATAACAATATAACAAACAAGAATTTAGCACTAAGCTAAGCAAAATTTCATAAAACTAAAGGTGATATTCCAGCCATAGCTTCATAAAACAGAAATTGTAGCATCAAATGATGAAGTTCCAGCCATAACTTTATAAAACCAGAATTTTAAACATCAAGCTAAACAAAAATTTCATAAATCAAATGATGATGTATTTTCAAGAGTAAGAGAAAAGAAAAATACATGTAATAGCAAATACTCATGAAGGGATATATATATATATATAAGTATATCTATATATATATATATCCATATATACATATACACGTATACATATAGATAGATATACAATAGATATACAGATATATAGATATATATACACATATAATGAGAAGACATATATGTTTGATGGAAATTCCACATAATGGGTAAAACCAGAAAATATATGTATATACAGTTTCTATAAAGGATTTTACACAGCCATATTTCCCAAATTACAACATATTTCGCAACAAAATCGGGTATGGAGCTTCCCTATAGATCAATAACCAAGCATACCAAAGATGGTCTGTAAAGCCTGGATGGATATTAAAGTATTCATACATGAACAGGGCCAATTATCAAGACTGGGCTCCTGCAGAAAAGAGAATGGATAAAGGATGATGGGTATACAAATCCCATGAATGTTGTTGCCCTTTTACACAATGAAAGATATGATTATTGATGCTGATGTCAACTGCTCTCTATACTACAACAGGGTCTAAATTTAGGATAAGGTAACTTACAGGGAAGGAAATATGATATGAAAATCAAATTACAGCTGTTAGGAGTGATTAACATTACAGACTGTGTATAAGGCTCTTTGTTGTGTGTGAGGTTTATCTGTACAATAGATGAAGCAATAACCTATGCCATTTACAACATGCGTAGAGAATAAAACTGGGTAATGGAATGAACATGGGTGGCTGATGAATAACAAGGAACATTCGGGTAGGTAAGTAATGAAATAAAAATGTTTAAATCACTATGGCACTTACAAGTAGTGGAATGGGATCACACCAGTATGCAGAGGTTACCTATAATGGGTAAAACCGATACATATGATAAGCAATAACAGACTGAGTTTGAAGGGATTTCATATGTAATCTAGCTAACATTATATATGTAACAAAATTCAGCAATAATGACATCTGGAGACTTAAAATTGATGTTACTGATAGCATCACTTTGCTATTCAGCATTCTCATACAGACCATGGTTATTACCACCAGCTATGTGGTTTCATTGGCTGCGAACATGAGGCCATCCCAACACACTAGCCAGGGGACTATGAATATTTATAGTGATCCATTAGATTGAAAACATACTACTGTCACCACCCTCAAGTGGATTCACTAGTCTCATCATCCACAATCACTAAGAATCTACCTGAGGGATCCACAGCCAACAAAGGGGAAACTGATCTTCTTCTTTTTTTTTCAATGATCACTGTGTATTCACTGAAAACAAGGACAGCTGAAGGCAGGACATGGCATTTCATTATAAAACAGAATATAGGAATGCAGTTTTTTTTTTTTATAAGTATGAAGAGCCAAACAGTAAACATCTGTTTAACATATTCACAGCATGTGCATTTAACCAATGTACAACTTCCCTTTTTTTTTTTTTTATTCAACCTGCAACCTCAAGATCTGTTGGAAATGTGAGTACAAAATATAAAACATTGAGTATTTTATACAGCCTCAACCACTTGTCCTAATCATGCAAGTTTCTTTAGATTTTTTTTTTTAGATGTTGAACAAAAGCCTCATTAGATCATCCTGACCTTCCAAAAATCATATTTATTATGAACTTTGAGTGATGCATGCAGAGAACTCAATATGTTCAATGGAATATCAGAATATATCAAACTAATGTTTATATAATTGTGCTCAACAGATCATATTTAAATTGGCAAAATCTAGCCACAAAATAAGGATTCATTTTCCAAACTTATTCATGCATATCTTACTAGAAGAAGAATAAACTAGATTTTACAAGAACACATAATGAGTATATGCTTACATTGTTCCTGCAACACATGTGCTGATATGAGAAATATTGTTTGGAAAAAAAAAATGAGAAATACACCCACCTTTTCAATTTCTCTTTGGGTTTTTCAGCTTGGAAGCCCTTTTTGCTTAAATTGAACTTTATATATTTCTCAATTCCAGCTAAACAGCCTTGTAGATCCTGCTCCAATCGATTTGTAGACAGCAGATATGTTCTATGCTGCTGGACTAGAGAAGACACAGGAACACACAGTACTTCCTCTGCTGGTGGGCTGAAGAAGACGCAGATGGTGATAAGCGATGGCTGGACTGCAGAGGATGAAGGTGTTGGATGTTGTTTCTATTGCTGGGCTGAAATGGGTGGGGAAAACATTGATGGAGGTCCTGCGGCTGAGATGAAATAGAGGTGAAAGGGGAGATGTTGGAGGGTTAGGGGAAAAGGAAAAGTGGGCCACAAAGGCTGAATTTCTGCTACAACTGAAGGATGGTGGTCTGAAAGGGATGCAGATATTGGCTGCGCTGAAGGAGAGGTCCACGCACTGGCTGGCTGGCGTTTCCTTTTGCAGGTGGGCTGAAGGCAGGATGAAGACGTGGCTGGGCTGAAGGAGAGGTCCACGCACTGGCTGGCTGGCGTTTCCTTCTGCAGGTGGGCTGAAGGCAGGATGAAGACGTGGCTGGGCTGAAGGAGAGGTCCACGCACTGGCTGGCTGGCGTTTCCTTCTGCAGGTGGGCTGAAGGCAGGATGAAGACGTGGTTGGGCTGAAGGAGAGGTCCACGCACTGGCTGAAGATGGCTCTCGATCCTCAAAATGGCTGGGGCTGAAACCAATGAAGACGCCTCTCCCCTTTCCACTTTGAGCTTCCTGCAAAAACCGAAAATCCAATTCAAAAAAAATCCTCCCTCCGTGAATGTCGTGTCCCCCCTTTTAAAGATGTTCAGCTTCTTCCTCTTTTCAAAAGATCGCAGCTTCCCTTTTTTGAAAATCCGTTACCTTCGTTGAAGATTTTGAAACTGAAACATTAAAGTAGCCATTTTTTTTCAAAAGGGCGTTGCTGTATTTTTTTTCAAAAAAATGTGTTTCATTTACCTAAGTTTTGGGTAAAATGATTTTTTTTTTGAAAATATGGCTGTGGCGCCGTTTGGGTAATTCCTTTTAAGATTTTAGGTAAGCAAATTAATGAAAAGAAGTAAAAGAAATAAAAAAAAAATGAATAATGACATAAATGAGAGGCTTTTATGGAAATGCCATCTCATTCTACTTTTAAAATCCTTTTGAAAATAAAGTTTTGTTGTGTTTTTACAAGTCTTTTATTTTCAAGTGGGGTGCCACATGTGTGTGGGCCCACTAAAAATAAATAAATAAATAAATAAATAAATAAATAAGAATTTTAAAAAAAAAATTGCAAATTGGTATGACCTCCGGGTGGGTCCCACTTGAGAATAAGATACTTACCTGAGAATCTGAGTATGATGCTAGTTCAAAGGCGGGTCCCGCTCCGTTTATTTGAAGATACGAAATAAATTATTATTTGTTTTCAAGAATTTGGAAAAATTGGTTTTTCAAGACAAAAATATAGATAAATGTAAAAACAAAATTTGTAAAGAGATTTAAAATCTTTTGAAAAAAGTCTTGAGATAAAGTCTTTAAAATCAATATCCAAATATCCAGATTGTTTTCTTGAGAAAATTTTTTTGTAATTCAAAGTCCTGGGGGTAAAATGGGAAAATTTGGTAATTTTGAATACCCAGGGTTTTAAAAGTCGGTTTTGAAAAGTTTAAAAATCAAATCTGGATTGACAATTTTGAAAATCAGGAATTCTGGATCTCAAACTGACATGCTATGCAATGAAATGATGCAAAGTGTTCATGCAATGCGATGCAAAGACATGTCTTACAAAGTTGCCACTCTGAATTTGGATTTGAAAATTCTGACTTCTGGTTAAGCACGAAATTTTGAGGATTTGCAATTTGAGGGTGTCTCTGAGTCTAAATAGAGAAGTTTTGAGACTTGAGAATGGAATTTTGGGACTTTCTGCAAGGTTCAATCTTGGAAAATGACCATTTTGCCCTTCATTGCTTCTGAAAAACTAAAATATGATAATTAAGGGCAATGTCAAGAAGGTGAGTGAAAATTTGGGGTGTTTACAATTGCCTGTATTCACTATCGTTATGCAGGTCATTTTCTGTATCTACTGTATTATTGAAGACATTTAGATATGATATATGTTACTATAACATTTCCTGCACATTTCCCTCCATTATGCTTTCATAATATCTGATGATGCATGAAATGCACATCATGTTAACAAGTTTTTCATGCATTTTGTAATTAGTTTAAGGTTTTAAACCCATGTTTAGATGCATTTTGATAGTAAGGGGTGGTGGTTTGAATTTTAGAGAAATCAGAGTTAAAATGAGAGAGTTATGGCTATTTCAGTGTTCAGGCACAAATTTCGAGTTGGATTGAATCCATATCCGACCTAATTAGGCTATTTGGACCTTGGATCAACCTTTAGAAATCCCAAAATCCAACCCACACACATATTCATATCCATTTCAAAAAGTTTTGCAGAAAACCCCTCAGAAAGTGGCGCCTAGTGAAAAATTTTATTATAACCTTGTTTTTGAAATTCCAAAAAGTATAAATATACTTTTTAGAAGAACCCTAGGCGTCTTTGGCATTGGGATTGGTGCCTCTTGCTGTGATTCTAGCTCCAGCCCTTCTCCTACCTATCGTTCCATCACGTTCTCCATTGAAGATTGGTTCTTGCTTGGTTTCCAAGCATTAGTCTTTCTCTCGTTTCAATTCTAATAATTTCTTTAGCATCCTTGCTGCATTTTCTCACCATTTTCTGTATTTTTGCAGGTGTAGCAGAGGTGGAGACCATTAATCTTGATTGGAAGTGCGAAACACTCCATCAAGATGAGCCGGCCCTTTCTCCATCCGGTTTTCTGAACCCTCCGATCGCGAATCGGCACCCGTTCCATCTTCGGTGGATCTCCAACGAGTTGCAGCTGTGGAAGTACTGTTTGTGGTGATATTCCAGCATTCTTGAACGGTTCGGGACGTCAAACCAAAGCCATTGTCCGCTCTCTTCTTCCCCACGATCGTCGGATCGCCCTAGAGGTAGATCTTCTTCTCTCTTTTCTTCTAGCTAAAGCCTAAAATGTGTGTGTGTTCTTTGTGTTTTATTTTCTGTGTGTTGCTGTGTTTTTAATGTTTCAGCCTTAGTATAGAGCTCGTGCACAGACCAACACGCTAGATTAGGTTTTATTTCATTGATTGTGTATTCGATTTGTGTTTTTCTATCGTCTTCATCCAAAAATGTGTAAACCGGCTAGAACCCCTTCTAGCCGATTTTTTCATTTTATGTCCAGCGTGTTGGTGTTGGTCTTTTTCTCGAAAACATCATTTCAAAAACTTGCATTTTGATTTAGTTTAATCGTCGGTTTTGTCTGTTTGGTGTTTTAATTAAAAAGAAAAAAAATCGGCTATTAATTCTAGCTGATCATGGTGTTTCAATACGTTTAAGTGCTGCAACCTTTCTGTGTGTCTTTCGTGTAATCTGAAGATTATTCGTCTGTGTCATGTATGATCGAGATTTGTTTTTGTTAAAGAATTAGGTTGCTTTGATTTTTAGGTGTTGTATGAATGTTTTTGCCAAACTCGTGAATAAAGGGTTGAAGTTGGGTAAGTACGTGTGAGTCTATTGTGTAGTTGTGTAATTTGATGTTTGTTTGCAGTTAACAGTCTTGTAAGGTTGTGTAACTCAAGTTCATAGGATTTGATTCTTGCTAAATATCATTTTTGATGTTTTAGTGTTTTTAGTGTTTCGTTGTTATTGAGAAAAATACAAACATTAAGTTTTTGTGTGTTCTTAATTGTAGTGTCCAGCCGACTGTAGTCCAATATTCATTTAGTCCAGTTGTTATAGTAGTTTAATTAGTTGATTAATTTTTAGTTATTATAGATTTTTATTTTTTGTGATAATTGTAGTGCTAAATAAGCTTAGATTCTTATTGTTTTAGTTTATTCGTGTAGTTAGGTTAGTATTCTTTTGGTTCATGTAATTCCTAGCATAATATTTAGTTAATGTGTTTTCTTTTCTTAGTGTAATTAGATTCATTAAGGTTTTGTGTAAGTTAGATTTGTCATTAGCATAATTTTCTTTGCTTAGTTTTGCAATTTTATGTTGGTTAAGTGAAAAAAAAATTGTATTGTTATTTAATTAGCCGTCTTCCCCAAGGTGGGGCGTCAGCCATTAGAGCTCTAGGTTTTTTTTTGTTAAGTGGTTTGTGTCTTTAGAAAGTGTCTTAGAGTGTCCAGGTTCATTGGTATAGCTTAGGAGACATTTTTATGTGATTAGACAGATTGGATTCTAAGATTATGTCAATTAATGTGTTTTAGAATATTTATTTAGTTTCCTTAATGTTTTCATTGCTGTAGTTGAATATTAATTGCTTAGGTTAAGATAGTATCATTGTATCAGCCAGGTGTTAACGTTTTTAGAAGAAGAGTAAAAAGGTAATTGGAGTGGAAAACGTTTTGTTTAGAAGGAAAAAAAATTTGCTGTCTTCCAAATTCGTGCATACTATTTTGGAAATATTTTGAACATTTACTCCAATCAAGAGAGAAAGTTTCTCCTTTTAAATTTTTTGGAAACACCATTTGGATTTCAAAGATTTACTAAAAGATTGATACACGATTTTTGGGATTGAGAGTAAAACTTATTCTTTCTTTTTAAAAGATCACTAAAAACGTGTTTAAGATTTTTGGAAAGGTTTTCAAAAAGTACTTATTGTTTTTGTAAAGCAAGGTTGGAAACGTGTGGTCTCCTCTGTGAGTTGGATGTTTTCAATTCTTTATGCCCATTTGATTTATCAAGCAATTAAGGTAAGTTTATCCCTCTTGATTGGACGTTTTTGCCAAAATCAATTTGTTCCAACTATTTGCTAGCTCCTAATTATTACCTTGTTCTTTAGTAACTTATATTAGGTGTATTAATTAGGTTTTAAATCTTTGAATTAATAGTATTAACTTTAGATTAGTAGATAGTGTCTTATTTAGGAAGGCCTTAACTAGGGTTTCTTGTATTAGGCGTGTAATTAGTGGAGTCATTAGTGTCTTAATTAATTAAGTTTTAATTTTAAGTGTTTAAATTAGCCAATGTCTAATTTAGTCAACCTAACCTAACCTAGTCAATCTAGTCAACCCAGTTAGGTGTGTCGTGTCCCTAGCCTAAACCGAGTCAACCTTGTGAACCTAACCCTAGTCCTATCCTAAACCCGCAGCTCTTTGGTCTTTAGTGGCTTCATTCCATTTAGTTTTAATTCATGTTACTTTTAGAATCACTAGTTTAGTCATTTACTTAATTGATCTAGTTAGATTGTAGAAGTGTTTGTTCAAGTTGTATTTACATCGTTAGTTAGCTTAGTGTTAGTCATAAATTGCATCTTGTGGTTATTCCTTTATTCATTTAGTAAAAGTGCATTCATCATCTTTATATACATTGTTAATTAGTGTCATTTAGATTGCATTAGGGTCAGTTTGCATTTCTAGTGTTCAAAATAGACTTATTTAGTGAATAGTGTATTGAAAGCAAAACCCGAATTTTGCCCTATCGCACTGTCGTTGTTTCATGTGCAAAAATTATGAGTTTTCAAAATATTATTTTTCTATTCACTTTATTGGTGTGTTAACTGTATGCAGACCAAATTTCAGCTTGATCCGAGTTGGTTCGGTTTGATTTTTAAGCGTTTTGCAAAAACTGCTTTTTCGGATTTGAAAATTTCGGGACCTGCGATATCCTGATTTTTCCCAGTTTTGAAACGCTTATATCTGGAGTTCCAGATATTATTTTTTCATTCTTTAAAAACTGTCAGATTCCTTAATCTGTTAGTTACAGAACATAACAAATTTCGGGAAAATCAGACCTTGTTTTCTTTGTCAAACAATGATTTTCCGAAGCACTGTCAGAAGTCTATTTTACACTAGTTAGGGGCATATTGGTAATTTCATTCTTTTCGGCATTTTTGTACTGTTTTCAGTATTTTTTGCATATTAGGAGCTTCATCTGCATCATACAGTATTGTTAGACTTAGGTTAGTTAATGTTAGAATTAGTTTGACATTTTATTTGATTATTTTATCATAATTAGGATTTGTTGTATTAATTTCTTGAAAATTAGATTTAGTTTCATTTATAGCTTGCATTATTAGAATAAGTTACTAACTCTTCATTTTCCTTTGTGTTTAGGTTGAAAAGCATACTCATTTTTCAGGGTTCCTTGTCCAAGTGCGAAGATTGGATAACTGACAAAAGGACCGAAATACCCTTGGCGTGCAACTGAAGATTGAATTGCTTTTTCATTTCTTTTAGTGATTAATTGTAGTTGTATTAGCTTTGTAATTGTAGATTTAGATTTGTGATTAATAAATTAAACTTTTGAGAAATATTCTGAGTAATTCTTGTTCCCTGAGGATTCGACCCGCACTTACCACTTCGTGGAAAGTCGGTTTTTATATCTTTGGTTGACGATTTTCTAAAGCTTTTATTGAAAATTATTGTTTTAAAAATATCAGTTCCAAAATATCAACCAAAATTTGGAGCCATTGCCAGGGAACGGCGAATTACTTATTTTATTTCTTAGATTTTGATTTATTAATCTATTTTAGTTAGCTAATTAGTGGTTTTCTTTTCTAGTTAGTAGGATTAGTAAGTGAATATAGGATTAACCTAGTTAGTAAATATAGGATTCACGTACTGTTTTATAGGATTCACTTTATATTCATTCTGCAAGGAGCGAGTAGACAGGTGGGTTTTAGAAAAACTTAGTTTGTGATTTCCTGTATTTCTCTTTTCAGTACTTTAGAGTAGTTTAGTTTGTTATTTCATTTGCTTAGTTAGATAATTCTGACATAATTAGTTTAGCATATTTGTTTCTTAGTGCTTTTATTTGTGTTATTTAGATTCTAGTACCTGTTTTAGTTTTAGTTTTACTATTAGGTCGTGTGCTTACATCTGGTCTTAGTACCAGTGTATGCAGGGGAGAAGAGGTCTAGGAGCACCATTACACCCATTTGTTGACAACCCAAAGAGGATTTTACATTCTCCTCGAAGTTCGACAACAATGGCTGACATGGATCCTCCACCTCCACCCCTAGTTCATCCACGTCCTCTACGGGAATACTTCATTCCCAGAGATTGTGTCAAGGCATTCTGCATTCGGAGACCCGATGTAGGAGCGCCTCACTACGAGATTAAGGCCAGCATTATTCAGATGCTTCCATGGCCTTAGTCACGAGGATCCCTACCGGCATTTAAATGAATTCCTCGAGATCTATTCTACTGTAAAGATACAGAATTTCGACGATGATGCTTTGAGGTTGACTCTATTCCCCTTTTCATTGAAGGACAAGGCCAAGTATTGGCTAAAGTCCTTAGATTCTGTAGAAATAGGGTCCTGGGATCAGTTACAGCAGGAGTTTCTTAGGAAATACTTTCCCATTGGCCGTACGAACCAATATCGTAGAGCCATCACTAGCTTTTCAGAGCTAGATGGTGAGCATTTTCATGAGACCTGGGAGAGAATGAAGGATCTCCTCAGGAAATGTCCCCATCATCAGGTGTCGAGATGGCAACTGGTGCAGAGCTTCTACGATGGATTGTCTGACAGAAATCGGCAGATGGTCGACTCTTCATGTGGGGGAACATTCATGCTGAAGAGCAAGGATGAAGCATGAAGGTTATTTGATACATTGGCCGAAAATTCCCTCCACCATGCTTTGAGCTCTCATTCGGATAGAGCCACACCCAACATTAAGAAGAAAGCTGGTGTTCTTGAGATTGGTCCATCTACTGCACTACAGTGCAAGGTAGACATGATTGCTCAGAAGCTGGACCAGCTTCTCTCAGGACCACCCACGACTCAGCAGGTGTGTACTCTGTGTGCCAGTCCGGCACATGATATTACTGAGTGCCCTTTGGCAGCTCAGTACCCTGAATTTGTTCAAGAACAAGTTTAGGCAGCTCAGGGTTACGTTAGACTGCCGAACAACCCATTTTCATCTACATATAATTCGGGTTGGCGTAACCATCCTAATTTTTCAAGGAAGAATCCACAGTCTTCCATGAAGATGCCTACATCCTCTCAGACAGCTCGACCGCCATCTTTTTCTCAGACATTTCCGAGACTGAGCTATTCTCAGCCTTTTCCTCCCCCGACTCAGCAAGAGTCTGCCCCGCAGACATCTTTTGAGGAGAGACTTTTCCAGTCATTCCAAGAGGTGAAAACCTCTAATCAGAATGCATTCGAGAAGTGTAGCCAGATATTGAGCTCACATACGCAGTCCATTGCGAAGTTAGAGTCGCAAATGGGACAGTTAGCTGAGGCTATCAGTAGGAGACCTGAGGGTACATTGCCGAGCCAGGCTGTCATGAACCCGAAGGGTAAGGACCAAATGACTGGAAGCCTGTTTCATGCTGAGTCACAGTAGCAGGCCAAATTTGTTATGGCCCTGAGGAGTGGACGTGAGTATCACGTCGAGAGCAGAGAGTAGAGAGAGGATCGAGAAGCCAGAGACCATTGTTTCACCTTCGTCGGCTCAGCCATTATCATCATCATCATCTTCTTCACCTTCATCATCATTATCATCCTCAGTTCAGAAGAAGGATAGGAGTGAGCTCTCTCATAAAGAGGAGGAACCACCCGCATATATTCTCCCACCACCCTATCCCAAAGCATTAGAGTCTCCCGGATTCAGAGGGAAGCAAGGTGCGAAGATCCAGGACATGCTTGACATCTTCAAGCATGTGCAGATCAACTTACCTTTGCTAGATGTGATTCAGCAGGTGCCAGCTTATGCCAAATTCCTGAAGGAGCTCTGTACGCAGAAGAGGAAATCCAGAGAGAGAGTTCCTAACAGGGTCCATCTTACTGAGCAGGTGAGTTCAGTACTTCAGCATCAGACACCACCAAAACTCAAGGTCCCTGGAGCCCCTATCATTGCTTGTACTATAGGGAACATCTGGATAGAACGAGCTTTGCTCGATCTTGGAGCAAGCGTGAATATTCTGCCCGGGTCAACTATTCGGTGCACTCCGTCCTTTTCCATGTGGTTAATGTACCACCAACCTACAACTTGCTGCTCGGTAGGACGTGGATTCACAATGCTAATGCAGTGCCTTCTACCCTCCATCAATGTGTAAAGTGGTCAAATGGTGGAATGATTACCACAATACTGGGAGAAGACCCAGAAGAAAGGCTCCCGCAGCCCATGATTCCTCGGCCATCATTCAATGCAGATATTTCCAGCATCAGGGAAAGTGAAGAGATCAATCTCGGGGAGAATCGAGAAATACTTCAGGCACCATCAGAGCCATCTCTGCACACAGTAGCCACGACACGATGGAAAGGTCTTCAATTCTTCAAGGTTGGAGGTCGAATCGACTACAGCACCATTAAGGATCATCCCTTGTTTCCTCAATTCATGAAGTCAAGAAAGGGATTTGATTTACTCCTGAAGCATGGCTATCAACCCTTCAAGGGACTCGGCAAGAATGAAGATGGCCGCATCGAGCCAATGATCCAGAAACATCGTCCCCACAGGGCAGGATTGGGGTTCTCCGGAGGAAGCTCATCAAGGAAGACTGTTTTTGTCAAAGGGGCACAATGAAGACCATTTGTTATTTCTTTTCTATTCTTTTCCAAATAAATGTCTCATTTTATCAATGTCATTGATCAATTCAATCAATAAAATTCCAAGTTTCTTTGTCTATCCGGATGCCATCTACTCCCTTTTTGTTTGTCTCATCATTTTATAATTCAATGCCATTTTATGTATGGTTCTCTTCAAATGATTGCTTGTCTTACTATAGGCCAATTTGTCTGAACCAGATTTCTTCTCCAAAATTTCAGAATGACTTCTCGGACAATCAAGAAGCTCGTTCTCAATCCCAAGGCCTTTCAGAAGTCGACAGCAATTCACAGAATCAAAGCAAGCACCGGAAATGATAAGATTGCAAAGCAGTCAGATGATTGTGCTGAATACGATCACTCCCTTCAGGAATTACCGGAGTTCGCCGCAGTTCAGAAGCAGGACGAACCATCTCCTCTAGTACAAGATCCAACTGAAGGTGTCAATATCGGTTCAGAGAAAGATCCAAAAATTCTCCAGATTGGAACCAGTCTGAGTCCGAAAGAAAAGAAAAGGCTTACAGATTTTCTCAAGCGGCATGAAGAAGTGTTCGCATGGATGTATGAAGACATGCCGGGCTTAGACCTCCAATTAGTCGAACACCGTCTTGTCTTAAAGCCGGATGCTAAGCCAGTCAAGCAGAAGCTGAGAAAAATGGATCCCAGAATAGAACAGCAGGTCAAGGAAGGACTCGAAGATTTGCTCAAAGCAGGATTTATCCGAGCTATTGACTACCCAGATTGATTAGCCAATATCGTCGTCGTCCCAAAGAAAAGTGACAAAGTAAGGATCTGCATAGACTTTAGAGACCTCAACAAGGCAACTCCGAAGGATGACTATCCACTCCCAAGCATCGATCTTCTAGTCGATAGCACAGCAGGACATGCCATGTTCTCCTTCATGGACGGATATTCCGGCTACAATCAGATTAAGTTGGCCGCCCGCGACCAATCAAAAACTTCTTTTACTACGCCTTGGGGCACTTTTTGCTATACAGTTATGCCTTTTGGGCTCAAGAATGCTGGAGCAACGTATCAACGGGCAATGGCTGTCATCTTTCACGATTAGATGCGCAAAATCATGGATGCGTATGTTGATGATATTCTCGTGAAATCTAAAGAGGAATAAGATCACCTTGAAGCTCTTGATCAAGTCTTTAAGCGACTCATCCTTTACAAGTTACGGCTTAACCCGCAAAAATGTGTCTTTGGAGTCCAATCAGGCAAACTGTTGGGTTTTCTGGTAAGCAAAAAGGGAATTGAAGTTGACCCGGCCAAAGCAAAGGCTATCATTGATATGCCTCCCCCAAAGAATCTCAAAGAACTACGTAGCCTTCAAGGACGTATGCAGTCAATCCGGCGATTCATTTCTAATTTGGCGATGAGATGTGAGCCCTTCAACCACTTACTCAGAAAAGGAGTTAAGTTCGAATGGGGACCAGAATGCCAGCAATTGTTCGATAGAATCAAGAAGTATCTTCTCAATCCTCCCATCCTGAAGCCACCAGAATTGGGAAAACCTCTTTTGTTATACATCTCAGTCAATCAAGTCGCATGCGGCGGATTCTTGGCACAATATAAAGAAGGCAGCCTGATAGAACACGCCATTTATTACGTGAGTAAGACTTTCATAGATTATGAAAAGAGATACTCTCAAATAGAGAAGACCTGCCTAGCTCTGGTATGGATGTGTCAGAAGCTAAGACACTACCTGCTAGCATCTGAAGTCAAAATTTTGTCCAAACTCAATCCCCTCAAGTATATTTTAGAGCAGCCTTTCCTCAGCGGACGAGTCACAAAATGGCAAGTCTTACTGATGCAGTATGACTTAGAATATGTCTCGCAGTAATCAATCAAAGGCCAAGCAATTGCAGATCAATTGGCGGATTTTCCCCTGGCCGAAGAAGTGAAAGCCGAAGATGACTTCCCTGATGAGCAAATTTGCAATATCCAGCAATTTCCAGACTGGAATTTATTTTTCGATGGTTCCAAGAACATGGCCGGAATAGGCATCGGAATTTTATTAATCACTCCAGAAAAAGAGATGATTCCGTTTTCCCTCAAGTTAGATTTTCAATGTACTCACAACATGGCTGAATATGAAGCCCTGATTCAAGGTCTAAGGATTCTACTAGACTTTAATGTCAAGAGAGTACATGCCTACGGTGACTCACTACTCGTTGTCAATCAAGTTCGAGCCGAATGGCAGGTCAAAGATCAGAAGTTATTTCCCTATCAGAAAATTGTTTCAGCTCTCGTCAGCAAGTTTGAAGAATTCCAGCTCTTCCATGTCAAGAGAGATTTTAATCAAGTGGCCGATAGTCTAGCCAGTTTAGGCTCCATTATGACATTCAAGAATGGAGAATCTTGTCGCTCTTTTGAAATTGGCAGACTTGACCAACCTTCTTTCCTTCCATCGGAGCAGGTAAACCAGGCTGAGCAAAAGAAGAAGCCTTGGTATTACAACATCAAAACTTTCATAGAAACTGGCGAGTTTCCTCCAAAACTCTCAAAGAAAGAGCAACGAGCAATCCAGCGTATGTCTACTCGATACTTCATTTTGGCCAATGTCCTCTATCGTCGTAGATTCAGTTCAGAGTATTCCAGATGTTTAGATGAAGACGAAGCCAAAGAAGTTGTGCGAGAAGCACATGAAGGCATTTATGGCGGCCACGTCGGCTACCAAACCCTTGTCAAGCAAATCATAAGAGCAGGGTACTACTGGAAGACTATGCAACAAGACTGTTATCATTATGTGAAGAAGTGTGTACAATGTCAAATACATGCACCTTCTATTCATGCTCCGGCAACTTATTTACAGTCTGTTGTCTCTCCATGGCCGTTCTCGATGTGGGCCTTCGATGTCGTAGGTCCCATCACCCCTTCAGCTTCAAATGGCCACAAATACTTCCTTGCCGCAACAGAATATTTCACCAAGTGGGTAGAAGCTATCACTCTTCGCACAGTAGAAGGCCGACATGTGGTCTCTTTTATTCACAAGAACATCCTTTGTCGTTTTGACATCCCACATGACATTGTGTCAGACAATGGCAGTCATTTCAAGAATGAAAAGATGAAGACATTCTGCTCAAAATTCAAGATCTATCACCATTTTTCCGCTCCATATTATCCTCAAGGGAATGGTCAGGCAGAGGCCACCAACAAGATTTTAATTCGTATCTTGGAGCGAACTGTGGAAACAGGCCGTGACTGGCATGAGAAGATCCACGATGCACTATGGGCCTATCGGACCACCATTCGTACACCAACGAATGCTACTCCATCAGAACTGGTCTATGGAACAGAAGTAGTATTGCCGCTACATGTTCAGAAGCCCGCTTTGAAATTTGCTTCACTTCTGCAATTACCTCTTGATCAATACCAGCAGCAGCGACTAGTGCAGCTAGACTTACTCGACGAGAGAAGGCTAAAAGCAGCAGAGCATGCTCAATCCTATCGCCAGAGAGTAGCCAGGCAATATGCGAAATCTATCATCGAAAGAAGATTCAAAGTCAATGATTTAGTACTTCGATCCACAGCTTATCTCAAGCATCGTCCCGGCGGCAAATGGTCGCCAAATTGGGAAGGTCCCTATGTTGTCAAAGAAGCATTACCCCGCAACTCATATCGACTCATCAATACCGATGGGGTAGAATTGCCAGATCCTATCAATGCTCGACACTTGAAAAAGTTTTATACTTGAAACATTTATCCTTCTCTTGTAATCCTTCATATTCTTTCAAATAATGATCCAACTTTCTTTCCCAGTAACACTGGGCATTTTAAAATTTTGTTCTATATGCAGGCAGGATAAACAAATTCTTCATTTCATGCACATGTGCATTCATATGCATCAATTCATATTCATTTGCATTCAATTGCATTAACAACAATCTGGTCAGTATTGGGATTTCAACAAACAGTCCCATCACGATTCCTAATGATTCAAAATCGAAAGGTCATCACCAATACTGAACCAAAACCCAGCGCTCGAACTGGTATTATTTCAAAATCCAGTACTCAAACTGGCACATTTTCAAAATCCCAATTTTTCAGAAAACCGAGTTCCGACTCGGGTTTTTTATTCAAATCATGTTCTTTTGTTGATCCGGGTTCCGACTCGTGATCTCATTACCTCGTTCAAGCTCAGATTCGAGCTCTTCATTCTTCCCTGTTGATCCGAGTTCCGACTCGTGATCTCATTATCTTATTCGAGCTCAGATGCGAGCTCTTCATTTTCTTCTGTTGATCCGGGTTCCGACTCGTGATCTCATTACCTCATTCGAGCTCTTCATTTTTTTTTCTCTGTTGATCCGAGTTCTGACTCGTGATCTCTCTACATCATTCGAGCTCAAATGCGAGCTCTTCATTTTCTTTTGCTGATCTGGGTCCCGACTCGTGATCTCTATTTTATTCGAGCTCTGACTCGAACTCATCATTCTCCTTTAATTAATCCAAGTCATTTCAATCATCAAAGTCTGTCAATTGCTCAAGTTTGACATTTTGCCCTCCAAATTTCAATTTAAATCCTCAAATCAGGCAATTCTCCAATTTCGACCTCTGGGTCACCCGATTTCCAATTCTCAATTTCAATTACCAATTTCCAATTCTCAACCTGCGGGTCAACCAATTTCCAATTTTTGACCTTCGGGTCAATTAATTTCCAAATTTCGACCTCTGGTCAAATTAATTCTCAATTTCGACCTTCGGGTCACACAATTTCGACCTTTCGGTCAACCAATTCTCAATTTCGACCTTTCGGTCAACCAATTCTCAATTTCGACCTTTTTGGTCAAATCAATTCTCAATTTCGACCATCAGGTCATCCAATTTCGACCTTCGGGTCATTCAATTTTCAGCAACCAATTTTCCAATTTCCAATTTCGACCTTTGAGTCAATCAAATCTCAATATCCAATTTCAAATCATTTTCTCTTGCGAGAGACCCTTTTTAGGGAGAGTTCGAGGGAGCTCGTTCTTTTCGCATGCTATCCAATTCCTTCACTTAGCCCCTTTTTAGGGAGAGTTTGAAGGGACTTGCGTCTTTGTGAACCGTTTACAAAACAATTTCCAATTTCACACAAGAAACCCTTTCAAAGGGAGAGGCTCGACGGAGACTCGCTTTTCTTGTGACCCCCCAATTTCATACTAGGCCATTTTCGTCATGAAAGACCCTCTTTGCAGGGAGAGTGTGATGAACTTGTTCCTTTCATGACCCAATTTTCAGACCTCACTATTATCGGCCCCCTTTCCATAAGAGAAGCCTAATATTAGGGAGCTTTGACGAAAGCTCAATTTCTCTTCAAAAGTTCGTTTTGCAAACACCTCCTCTTTAGGGAAGAGAGGAGTATTTCCCATTTCCCATTCAGGTAAGGGCTAAGCCTGAGTCGCTCTTTTTGGGGAAAAAGAGAGGAGAATTTTCGTCACAGATGCATTGAGACAGACTTCAGATACTCACTTTCACCAAGGATTTCAAGACAATTTTGTCAATTTGTCAAATTATTTGGTGATTTCAGAATCTTTATTGCACTAATCAGTCTACCTTCAGCATTACTTCCAAAAGAGCGAAGCTTTTGCGAAAAGGGATTCAAAATTCAAATTCTTTCTATTGGCCAACCAAAAGGATGAAGGATAAGTCCTCAATATGGCCAGAAAAGAAGATTCAATGTTATTGAAAATCGTAGGTGATTGATATTGATCGCAGTTATGGCACAACTTTAAGGATTATTCTTGTAAAGACAAGGCAGTGGAAATATCCTGAGCGCTAGAAAAGAGAGCATTTACCCAAGCCCCGTTTCCTCAAAATCACCTAAGCTGCAATTAAATATCCGCAAAAGGGATCTCTCACCTGTCGTCAAGATGAAGGCGAATTAGGCGAGTAGACCCCCGGGGCCAAAGAAGATTCGAAACATCTCCAAGATGACGGAGTTTGTGACGGATCCTTCCAGGGAAGGTCCAAAGCACTGTCAAGATGAAGGCAGATGCGTTGAACCCCTCGACAATCCCTAAAAGATATTTAATTTCAGCTGTCATCCAAAGATCTCCAAACCCATCGTCCAAGAAGGATCGAAACATCTCCAAGTTGAAGGAGTTTGTGACGTACCCTTCCCAAAAGAGAGAAAGAGAGGAAAAAAAAAAAAGTAAGAGCATCTCCAAAATGAAGGAGAATATAGCCAAAAAACTCAAAGAAGAGCCAAAAGAGTGCAAAAAGACTATCATGAGAGGAGCTCTCAGGATATCAAACTGCCAAATTTATCAAGAATCCTCTTTAAATTTGTGAAATTCTATTATCAATACTCTTTCATCAATTGCTTTCATAACATCAAATTCTCTTTCCTGCTCATATCAAGGAAATTGATAACTTCCTTGAAGAAGGTCAATTGCGAGCAATTTGGATTTCAAGTCTTGACTCTACGAAGTGAACCTTATTTGAAGGTAATGCTTTGGGTAGAAAAGAAAGAATATCTCTGCAACCATGTGCAACATTTTCAAAAATTTTGAATCAACAGCAAAATTTTCAACATTTTGACAATATTTTCTAGCTATCCTGACATGAAGTGAGAGCTTGATGTTCGTTTTCAATGCATCCTGACACCAATTTTAAATCCCTCTTAAGGACTTGATTCCTTCCCTTCTTTGAGAGCATGAACTCTCAGATTTGCACACTTCTCTGTGTCCCCACTGTCCCACCATAGACAGTCCCATTTCGGTTCGAGGACGAACCACCAATCATTTCTCGCAAAAGGCAATTTCAAAAGCTGATTTTAGTCTCAGCAATGAGATGCCCAAAATCAATCCCTTTTCAAGCTTTAGGGACCCCATCTTCCTTCCTTTTGCAAAACCCTTGTCGGATTTACTGTGCAAAAATCCGAAGGTTCCACCATGGTCTCTTCCTTCGAATAGGTATTCATTTTCTGCCCGATCAGGATAAGGGTACAAACCTGAGCCTCATTCAAAGAGGTATTTCATTTTCGGCCCGATCAGGATAAGGGTACAAACCTGAGCCTCATCCAAAGAGGTATTTCATTTTCTGCCTGATCAGGATAAGGGTACAAACCTGAGCCTCATTTAAAGAGGTATTCCATTTTCTGCCCGATCAGGATAAGGGTACAAACCTGAGCCTCCATCGACGAGGTATTCCATTTTTCGCCCGATCAGGATAAGGGTACAAACCTGAGCCTCAACCAATGAGGTATTTCATTTTCCGCCCGATCAGGATAAGGGTACAAACCTGAGCCTCATTCAAAGAGGTATTCCATTTTCCGCCCGATCAGGATAAGGGTACAAACCTGAGCCTCAACCAATGAGGTATTTCATTTTCCGCCCGATCAGGATAAGGGTACAAACCTGAGCCTCAACCAATGAGGTATTTCATTTTCCACCCGATCAGGATAAGGGTACAAACCTGAGCCTCAATTAAAGAGGTATTTCATTTTCCGCCCGATCAGGATAAGGGTACAAACCTGAGCCTCTGCCAAAGAGGTATTTCATTTTCCGCCCGATCAGGATAAGGGTATAAACCTGAGCCTCAATCAAAGAGGTATTTCATCTTTCGCCCAATCAGGTTAAGGGTACAAACCTGAGTCTCATTTCAATGAGATATTCCATCCGCCCAATCAGGTTAAGGGTACAAACCTGAGTCTCATTTCAATGAGATATTCCATCCCCCAATCAGGTTAAAGGGTCAAACCTGAGCTTCGTTCCATACGAAGCATTTTCTGTCCCATCCAGGGTAAGGGCATAAAACCTGAACTTTGCTCTCACAAAGCAAATCTTTCCTCTCCATTCTTCGCTTCATATCTACCATCTTCCTCGGGCTAATTTCTTCACACCCAGTCAGATCCTTCTAACTGGGGCATTTTTTATGTATAGCCCAAATTTGGTGTGTTTTTCTTTGCCACTAAGCTCGGCCATGAGCCGGCTTAGTAGCAAAGAGGGGCATCTGTAAACACCCCAAATTTTCACTCACCTCCCCTACATCTCCACCAAACATCATCATTCAACCTATGAAATTGCCGGAGGGCAAAATGATCATTTTCTGAGTCGGACCTTGCAAAAGTCCAAATTTCATCTGCAACTCTCAAAATTTCTCTAATTTTAACTCAGATGTTCAAGATTTTATTCCTGACAGGAGACAGACATCTCCAAGTCTTGATTCAAGATTGCATTTCATAAGACATGACATTGCATATCATTACATGAGCATTTCAAATCACTGCACTGCACAGCATGTCATTTCGAGGTCCAGAACTCTCGATTTCAAAATCTTCAATCCAGATTAGAATTTCAACTCTTTTCAAAATTGATTTCAAAACCCTGGGTCTTCAAAATCATCAATTTTTCCCATTTTACCCCCAGGACTCTGAATTTCAAAATATTTCCTCAGGAAAACAATCTGAATAGTTTTCAATATGGATTTCAGCCAATTCATCTCAGATTTTGCCATTTTGTCAACAATTTCAAATATCTCATTTTTACAAAATCGCCCCACAAGGGCCAACTCTTTCCAAAAAAATTTTATTTTACCAATTATTCCAGATTTTATGAAAATTCCAAAAAAGAAAAGGTTTTGTTATTTTATCCTTATTTCAGTAAATAAGCAATGTGGGACCCACACTGAGGTGGTGTCACACAAGCTTTCCTTTTGAAAATTTGAATTTTGAAAAACCCAAAAATATAGGAGCCTTGCCCCCTGGATTGGTGCCACTTGTCATTTCTCTCTCCTTCCATTTACATGCCATGTGTCAGCATAGGGTTCACCTAGAGTCGGTGCCACATGTCACCCTCCCTCTTCTGCCAAGTGTCAGTGTGGGGCTACCTTAAGAAGCCGCCACATGTCTGCCATGTGTCAGTATCCATCCTGCGCCATGTGTCAATCCAAGATTACCAGGAGATGCCAAGTGTCATAGGTTGTCCTATCTAGAAAAAGTGGAGCTTGTCTCCTCTGAGGTGGCGCCACTTGAAGTGTGTCTCCTGCAGGGGACACGTGTCAACCTCTCCCTCCTTCTAGAAAAGTAGCCTGACACATGTCTCTCCCTACTTTTCTGAGAAAAGTAGGAGACACATGTCACTCCTAGACTCATCCAGAAAAAGTAAGCTTGTCTCCTCTGAGGTGGCGCCATCTGGAGTATCTCCTGCAGAGGACACGTGGCAAGCTCTCATTTCCTCAGAAAAAGCAAGTGCCATGTGTCATTTCCTGCTTTCTTCAGAAAAACTAGAATTCAAAAGTTCAAAACTCCTCATAGGTGGCGAAAATCCTGAACTTCTACCTTTTTCATCTTGTCTGAGATGGCGCCACATGGCTTGGCCCACCTTCTCTCCCCTCTACCACGTGTCATTCTCTGCTTCTTTCAGAAAAAGTAGAGGACACATGTCTTCTCCCTACCTCTTTCAGAAAAGTAGGAGACACACATGTCACTCCTGGCCTTCTTCAGAAAAAGCAAACCATTTAAAATTCAAACAAGGCACTAGGTGGCGAAAATCCGGAGCTCTGATTTCCCAGATGGCCTATGAGAGCACCACATGTCCCTTCCCTCCTTCTCATCCCTCTGCCACGTGTCATCTTCTGCTTCTTTCAGAAAAAGAAGGTGACACATGTCTCCTTCTCACTCCTTCAGAAAAAGTAGAGGACACATGTCCTCTCCCTACTTTTTTCAGAAAAGTAGGAGACACATGTCATTGCCCTCTTTGTCCTCCCTCTTGCCACATGGCATTGTAGGAGCCACCCTGAGGTGGCGCCACATGTCCATCCTCCATTCCTCCAGGGCCAACCTCCATTTGAAATTCGAATTCTCCTCTGAGGTGGCGCCATCTGAAGAACCTCCTCCAGCAGGCTGACACTTGGAACCATCCTGGACTGCCACATGTCCAGATCTCCTTTCACCAGAAAAAGCAAAATTCAAATTCCTCTGAGGTGGCGCCTTCTGAGCCCACTGCTCTGACCTTCTGACATGTGTCAAACACCTTTGAGGTGGCACCATTCCAGGACTCCACTTGGCTCCATTTTCATTTTTTATTTTATTTTTAATAAAGGTAGCCCACCATGAGGTGGCGCCACCTGAGGACTCCCTACAAAAAGTGAATTTGAAATTCAAACTCCAAGAGAGCACCCTCTGAGGTGGCGCCTTCTGGGAGTTCCCTGCAGAGAGAATCAAGCAAACTTTTGAAAAATTCCAAATTCCCCCTCCTGAGGTGTCTCACCCACAAAATTTCCATTTTTTATTTTATTTTTCTCAAAAATCAAAACACCTTTTGAGGTGGCGCCACCTGAGGGTTCCCTGCAAAAGAAAAATTCGAATTTCAAACCCCTCAGATGACACCCCCTGAGATGGCGCCACATGGAGGGCTCAGATCCAGCCTGTTTGAATTTCAAAATTTTTCAGAAAAGTTATAAAAACAAGGGTTCACGCCCAGCCTAAGGAGATCATTTTTTTTAGCTTTTGTGAACTTGGAAAATCCGACCTAGCCTTCCTAAAATCGGATTTTTAACTGTGGAGATCGTGCCCCCTTTGGCACATTGAAGAAGGTGGAGTAAAGTTCGTGCTGTGGCCAATCCGATTCAAACATAGCTCGATTTTGGTGGACCATCCGAAGCTCGGAGTGAAAGACGAAGGAAGCTCGTGATAGCCGCCCCTTTCAAGAGCTCCTACGCTGCGTAACGAAACAAGGTGCACTTCTTTTCCCATTGATTGGATTCCATAATTCGAATCGGGGGTCGTTTGAAGAAAGAGCTCATCCGAGGGATGGATTGAGTTATTCTCATAAAATGACATATATCAAATGTTTCATTATGCTTCCTTGATGATTTTAACATTCATATAGTTAGCTAGGTTTAATTTGCATTTTATTTCATTCATTTAGCATATTTCATGAATTAATTAGGATTAATTTAGCCTTTATTTCAATTCTGCTTATTTTCAGTAGGTCTCTGTTTTTGTCAGTCAGTCCACACGTCATTTCATGCATTTGTTTTTTATTAAAAATCCCAAAAAAATCACGGAATGCGCCCTTAGGTGTCTCTGAAATTTTGCCAAAAATTCGGAGTCATTTAAATTTGTTTACTGCGGTAAACATTCAAAATGGCAAGTCGGGTTTTGTTACCCGGGATACGTTTTGAAAATCATTTGCCGACTTGTAAAATCGAGATATCCCTCATGGGAGATCCGATTTTCGATCCGAAAGATGTTCTGAACTCGATAAAATGTCTAGTGTTTAACATGATGTTTTCATATTTTTCTGATTTTTTTTTATATCTGACAAAAATCCGAGAGTTTGGGACACGTGTCAGAGCCTAATTTGGGCCTCTGAGATCTTGGATCGACTTAGGGCTATGGTTTCTCTTTGTGTGTTGCTCCAAATCCAAAACTGTAAAAAGTGAAAGTGGTGTCATAGATGTCCTCTGTTTGAATCTGAAAGCCTGTAATTTTTAGAACAGTGTTGACCCCTGCTTCGGATTCTTCTTGACAGCCCCCTGTTTTGCTACATTTGTCTGTACTGTTAGTTTAGGCAGAAATAGTTATATTTTTATCTGTGTTTCCGTTGATCAAATGCCGAAGTCATAAACATGAAAGTTGTTCATGTAGGTGTCGTTCATAACTATGATTAATTTCATAAATTTCCATGGCCGTTTTGTATTTTTTTAGCATTTTTCATCAGATTAGTGTGATTTTTACCTCTGTCAGAACTAAAGCTCTGTTATTGAACTCACCATGGCTCAAATCCCGAGGCTATAAAAACCAAAAATGTTCCATTTCGGGTCTTTTAGCAGTCTGCAAAATATCAGAAGTTTCCATGGTGTAAATCTTGCATTATCATATTAGGCATTGCATTTGGTTCGGATCCATAGGCAAAATCCATCATTTTTAGGACTTTCCTTAAATTTTAGCATTTAAATCATATCATTTCGTGATTTTTAGCATTCTAGGTTGTTTATCAGAGTGTTTAGATGCTTCATACCGAATTTGGTGCAATTTGGAATCCATTTGAGGTTCGGATCATCCATAATACCAAAACAGGGTCCCGCAGGACCCGGATCCAAGCGAAAAACAAGCGAAAAACGTTATTTTTGATAAATTGCAAAATACCAAATTCTGATTTTACAGTCTTAATGTGTCTAGCAGTATGTCATCATATCTCTTACTGCATTTTATCAGCATTTGATTCAATTTGAACTTCAAAATCTCAATTTTACCAAGTTTTCCTTCAAAAAACCCTGATTTTAAAGGTATAACTTTATAATTAGGGGTATTTTGGTCATTTTGACCACCAATTCCGAATTTCAAACTGTTTCCCACTGAATTCCCTGCATTTACATCATTTCAAAACATCAAGGAAGCATGAGAATAGGGTTTATATCCAATTAAATCCAATAATTTCATAATATTATTGGAAAATCTTGGAAAAACCCACATATTTGAGCTAACTTTATTTCAAGCTTGGCAGGGACATTCCAAAGAAGGAGCTGAAGTCTGCAAATTTCTTTTATTTAGTGATGTAATAATGTAAATTTTGGAATAAGAGATTTAATTTCCTGCTTAGACTAGGATGCATATCATATAGTTTGAATTTATGCAATATCCTGTTTCTATGATTCATGCATTTTATTTCAAAAGCACTATGGATGTTCACGAATGGCACATGCACCAACTCTTAGGGAGTTGATGGACTCGGTGGGATCCATATTTACGGCCCTAGTCGGAATATGGACGAGACCCAGATCCATCATCTTTCTACTAGTCACATTGAGCCTACACTCTTAGGCTATCTTAAAATGCACATCATATTTCCAAAGTTTTCAAAATCATGTGCATCAAATCAACTAAATTCTGAACATATTCATGACCACAGTCAGGATATGTGAAGGATTTATCTTGACTTAATGCATATTTTTCCAACAAATCTCTTAGAAAATCTTTTCAAAGTGCATTCATTCACTTATGTCATTTGCATCATAAAATCATTGATTTTCTCAAGATTTTCTCAAGAAAACTTTATTCTCAAGAAATCGATTTCTCAAGAAATTCTAAGGATTTTTCAAAATCGGTTTTCCAAAGACAAGTTTTTCCACAGTTTTCCCAGGAAAATGATATTTTCTTAAGATATTCAAAAGAGTTTTCCAATCTTTCTTCAAGATCCAAAATCGATTTCAAAGTATTTCAAAAGGTAAAATTCCCAGGATTTCGATTCCCCAAGTTTTGAATTTCCTTCTCCAATGAGTTTTCCTATAAATTTTCCATCATTTTCCTAAGAAAACTCTCAAAGTCCAAGTTTTCCTAAGAAGTGTTTTCCTTTTCAAAAGGTTCATCTTTTCTCAAGAATCACTTCCATTTTCCCAGGATTTTCAACCATTCATGATTTTCCCACAACTTCATGAACTTTCCCGTGATTTCAAAAACCCTTTTTTCACAAGAGTTTTCCTGAGAAAGTGACTTTCAGCTTTTTCCTGAGAGAATCTTTTCAACTCCAAATATTTTCCAAGCATACATCATGTTTTCCCAAGCTGCATTTTCCCAAAACCTCATAGCACATGCCTGAATTCTCTGTGCATTTAGGATAGAACATAACTTCAATAATTTCGCTAAGTCAAGCACAATTTTGGTCCTTGGTTCGATTACCTCTGTTAAAGGCGGCAGGAACGGTCGAACCTCGTACCGACAGGTCGAGCCCCATCCCATGGATTTTCCCGCAATTTTCAAAACGGAGGCGAGTATTTCAAAACAATTTCCAAAATCCGGTCAAGTTTGAAGCGCGAAAGCGTTTCCTCTTTTTCTCTTCCGCAAGGAAGGGAAGACGAGGGAAAAATTTTCGCGACGAAAACAGCACTTTATTAGAGAAGGACCAGCCCTTTGTTTTTAGCGAGGAGTGTATGAAGGCCTTTGAGATTCTCAAAGAAGCCTTGAGTACTGCACCCATTTTGAGACCTCCAGATTGGAATCTCCCATTTGAGATTATGTGCAATGCTTCTGACTATGCTATGGGGGCTATATTAGGACAGTGCATTGATAGGAAGCCCTATGTGATTTACTACGCAAGTAGAACTCTGTCTGATGCTCAGATGAATTATACCACGACAGAGAAGGAGCTACTTGTTGTAGTGTTCGCATTGGACAAGTTTAGGTCTTATTTGCTCGGGTCGAAGGTGGTTGTTTATTCTGACCATGCTGCATTGAAATATATGTTGAATAAAAAAGACACCAAACCGAGACTGATTTGTTGGGTTCTGCTACTATAGGAGTTTGATCTCGAGATTCGAGATAAGAATGGAAGTGAGAATGTAGTAGCAGACCATCTTTCTAGACTGATCATGGAGACCACGCAGGATCAGAGGCCGATCGGTGATTCTTTCCCCGACGAGCAGATCATGTCAGTCAAGACATTGCAGTTACCTTGGTTTGCAGATATCGTGAATTATATGGTTTCGAGACAGATACCTGAGCGTTGGAACAAGAATGAGCGCGAGAGATTCCTATCTCAGTTGAGACACTATTATTGGGATGAACCAGAGTTGTTCAGATACTGTGCAAACCAGATCATTAGGAGATGTGTTCCGGAGGAGGAGTACGAGTCCATTTTGAGTTTTTCTCATTCCTTAGCCTGTAGAGGGCATTTTAGCAGTAGGAAGACGGCTGCAAAGGTTTTGCAATCCGGATTTTATTGGCCCACACTCCACAGGGATGCACATGAGTTTTGCAGGCGATGTATTCGATGTCAGCAGATTGGAAACATGTCCAAGAGGGACATGATGCCCTTGCTTTTGATTTTGATTGTAGAGATTTTTGATGTTTGGGGCATTGATTTCATGGGACCATTTCTGCCTTCATTCAGAAATTTATACATTCTTGTGGCGGTTGATTATGTGTCCAAGTGGGTCGAGGCTGTGGCAACCAAGACCAATGATCATAGAATGGTGCTTAAGTTCATTAAGCACAACATTTTCAATCGTTTTGGTGTGCCACGTGCGATGATTAGCGATGGTGGCAAACATTTTAAGAATGTACAGATAGCTTCTCTGCTGAGAAGATATTTCGTCAATCATAGATTCACCACGCCATATCATCTACAGACTAGTGGACAGGTAAAGGTGTCAAATAGGGAGATTAAGCATATTTTAGAGAAGACAGTTCGCCCGGACCGCAAGGATTGGTCCCAGCGCTTAGATGATGCACTTTGGGCATATAAGACTGCATTTAAGACTCCCATTGGCATGTCCCCGTATCGTCTTGTATTCGGGAAAGCATGCCATCTTCCTGTCGAGCTGGAGCATAGAGCGTATTGGGCCATCAAGAAATTGAATTTTGACCTCGCCCAAGCTGGCAAAGCGAGAGCACTGCAGCTCTCAGAATTAGAGGAACTCAAGAATGATGCTTATGAGAACGCCAAGTTATACAAAGCTCGCACTAAAGCATTTCATGATAAGCATATTGTCAGAAAAGTGTTTGAGCCGGAGCAGAAAGTGTGGCTATACAATTCTCGTTTGCATTTATTCCTAGGGAAGTTGAGATCGAGATGGACAGGACCGTACATAGTGAAAGAAGTGTTTCCACATGGAGCAGTGACATTATTCGATCCTATGACCCAAGGTACATTCAAGGTGAATGGGCAAAGATTGAAGCCCTTCATTTCAGATTCCTTGCAGGGTGGTGAGTTGTTATCGTCGCAAAATTTTTCCCGTCTTCCCTTCCTTGCGAAAGAGAGAGGGAAATGCTTTCGCGATTCAAACTTGACTGGATTTTGAAAATTGTTTTGAAATACTCGCCTCCGTTTTGAAAATTGCGGGAAAATCTATGGGATGGGGCTCGACCTGTCGGTACGAGGTTCGACCGTTCCTGTCGCCTTTAACAGGAGTAATCGAACCAAGGACCAAAATTATGCTTGACTTAGCGAAATTATCGAAATTGTATTCTATCCTAAATGCACAGAGAATTCAGGCATGTGCTATGAGATTTTTGAAAAATGTAAAATTGAAAAATATGATGTATGCTTAGAAAACATCTGAAGTTGAAAAGTATTTCTCAGGAAAAGATGGAAATCAATCTCTCAGGAAAACTCAGACAAAGAAGGTTTGAAATCTCGAGAAAATTTATAAAGATTTGGAAAATCTTGAAGAAGGGAGAATCTCGAGAAAATCTTGAGAAAGTTTATAAAGACTTAGAAAACCATGAAGAAATGAGAATCTCAGGAAAATTTTGAGAAAGTTTATAAAGACTTAGAAAAATGAGAATCTCAGGCTAATTTTGAGAAAGCTTAGAAAGACTTGGAAAAATGAGAATCTCAGGATAATTTTGAGAAAGCTTAGAAAGACTTGGAAAACCATGAAAAAATGAGAATCTCAGGAAAATGGAAGGAATTCTTGAGAAAAGATAAACATTTGAGAAGGAAAGCACTTGTTGGGAAAACTCGGACTTTGAGAATTTTCTTAGGAAAATGATAGAAAACTTATGGGAAAGTTCTTTGGAGAAGGAAATTCAAAACATAGGAAATTGAATTCCTGAGAATCTTGTCTTTGAAGTGTATACAAATCAGCTTTTTTATTCTTGAGAAAGATGAAAATTCCCTTTGAAAATTGATATTAAGAAAATAACTTTTAAGAAAAATCACGGGAAAACTTTGATTTGAGAAATCCAACTCCGAATATCATCATAGTTTCTTGAGAAAATCGATTCCATGAAGTGAAAATCTTTTGAGAAAATCATGAGAAAACGAATGATGCAAATGATTTGAATGAATGAATGCACTTTGAAAAGATTTCTGAAAAATTGGTTGGAAAAATGTGGATTAAGCCAAAGTAAATCCTTCATATATTCTGACTGTGGCCATGAATATATTCAGGGTTTATTTGATTTAATTCACAATATGTTGAAAACATTGGAAATATGAGGTGCATTTTCAAGATAGCCTAAGAGTGCAGGCTCAATGTGACTGGTAGAGAGATGATGGATCTGGGTCTCGTCCATATTCCGACTAGGGCCGTAAATATGGACTCCACCGAGTTCATCAACTCTCTAAGAGTTGGTGCACGTGCCATTCGTGTTCATCCACGGTGAATTTGGAAAATTGAGATATGTGCATCATATAATCAGGATATTACTGAAATCAAACTATATGAGATGCAACCTAATCTAAGCAGTAAAAGTAAATCTTATTCCAAAGTTTACATTGGATGGTTACATTGCATAACATAAAGTAAAAGAAAATTGAAATGGAGCCAAGGAATCAACATCTTTTAGATTTTTCTGCAAAATGAGAGTTAGTACCAGATAACCAAGGAAATTGACATATATACTATATACAACAAAAATATATATGTAGATATAGAAATATTTGAATTTAGGCTAAATGATATATGGTAATGAAGATATATTTGCAAAAAAGTAAAAGAAAAGGAAAAATATATGTGATATCCAATGCACATGAAGGTATATATATATATATATAAGTATATATATGTGTATATATATATACATATATACATATATACGTATACATATGGGTAGATATACATACATATCAATATATATATACTTATAATAAGAGAATATACATATAAATGAAAATTCCATATAATGGGTAAAATCAGAAAATACAGGTATAGACAATTTCTGTAGGTGATTTCACACAACCATACTTCTCAAATTATAATGCAATTTCCAGTAAAAATGGGCATAGAGCTTCCCTATATATCCATAATGAAGCACGCCAAAGATGGTTGGGAGATCACGATTGGATATAGAGATATCCGTTCATGAATATGGTCAAATATCAAGACTGCACACTTGCAGCAGAAAATGAATATGTGCAGGAAATGGATTGTGGAAGCATCATGGACTATTTCAAGGATATCATGAAAAGGATATGAAAAGCTTGGTGAAAAGGTGAAAATGTCGTGGAAAATGATGAAACAATATGTATAATTGGTGTTGCAAATGGGGTGATATTATAACAATATAGCAAACAAGAATTTAGCACTAAGCTAAGCAAAATCTCATAAAACCAAGGGTGATGTTCCAGCCATAGCTTCATAAAACAGGGATTTTAACATCAAGCTAAACAAAATTTCATAAATCAAATGATGATGTTCCAACATAACTTCATAAAATAGGAATTTGCATATCAAGCTCATAAATCAAATGATGAAGTTCCAGTCATAACTTCATAAAACAGAATTTTGAACATCAAGCTCATAAATCAAATGATGATATTCCAGCCCATAGCTTCATAAAACGAGAATTTGAACATCAAGCTCATAAATCAAATGATGATATATTTACAAGAGTAAGAGAAAAGAGAAATATATGCAATAATAAATACACCTTAAGGGATATATATATATATATATATATATATATATATATATATATAAGTATATATAACAAAGAGATGTATATCAGAATTTGCTAAAATTGATGCTAAATGATATGTAACAATGGAGGTGTATTTATATGAGAAAATATATACATGAATGCTCATATATGAAAATAAGGATACATGGAGGGATATATATATATATATATATAAGTATATATCTATGTATATATATATACATATATATATACATATACATATAGGTAGATATACCTAGATATACATATATATATAGAAATAAAATGAGAAAATATATGCATTAATGGAAATTCTACAAAATGGGTAAAATCAGAAAATATGGATATACACAGTTTCTGTAGGTAACTTTACATAGCCGTATTTCCCAAATTACAAGATATATTTCAACAAAAATGAGTATGGAGTTTCCCTATATATCAATAATGAAGCATACAAAAGATGGCATAGAGATCATGAACGGATATGGATATATCCGTTCGTGAAGGTGGCTGTTTATCAAGACTGCACTTCTGCAGAAAATGGAATGACTTCAACAACAACAACAAAAAATAAGTACAGCCAATTACTTTCATGAACCAGTATCGATTCTAAAATCGATCTTCCGGATTGGATACTTGACCCGGATAACCAATGAATCTTATGCCTTTCAACATATTTGAGGCTATATAATATATTTATAAACAATCCAACTATGACATATTAGCTAAATTAGATTATTATGATGAACAGAATTTGCAACATGGTCAGTTGGTAAAACCAAAAATAATATGATGAATCAAAGCTGGAAATCAAACAACATGATCAGTTTGGCTAATTAAAAGGAAAAGAAAACAAACAAGTGCAAATTGATATATATCAAACCACAAATTCATTTAGAAAATTTCTGTTATGACAAGACAGAATTGCAGGAACAAATGAATCATAATAGCTTCATAAGGAGATGCATTGATGAAAAATGCATAGATTCACAAGCTTTTACAGCAGATGATTCAGAAAATCGACTGAGTAATGTACTAAGGTTCATTGGTTGAATCATCTTGCATCGAATTGGACACAAGAGGGATCTCATTCAGGTGACTGTTTGAATAAGTTATCCCCAAGACACACAGGAGATCAAATACTGTAAAATAATATACAGGAACATTATGTCAATACAGTTATTTATAAACTTTTATTAACTGAAAATTAGCATACAAATGATATACTTACTATACAAATCAAAATTAAAAAAAAAATTGTATTATCCCAACCAAAATACAACAGAAGAATGTAAACTCTGAACATCAATTTACCTTATTCTCATGGAAAATGGCTAAAGAGCAATCCGGAACTACAAAATGGAAAAACTAAAAATGGAATAACTAAAACAGGAAATTGCTTTAAAACGAAACAGAAAATAAAATGAAACCTACGTTAAAACTAAATCAGAAAATGAAATCCAGCTGGTGGATTCCCTGATGAAGATGTAATCAACGATGAAAGGGGTCGTCCTTCTGCTGGAATGAAGGAAGTGAAAAGGAGCTTTTGCTGGACCCTCTCCAATGAATGACTCTCATAGACAGCAGCTACAGATCGGGTTTTTACTGCAGAGCTGAAGGAAATCGGAAGACTTCCATCACACGGACAACAAAGGAGCGATCTTGCAATCTGTATGGAAAAAGGGAATCCCCAATCGCAAGACTCCACCACCCAGCAGAGGGTGCCTCACGACAGAGACTTTGGTGGAGGGGATGATCTTTTGCTTCAATAGGGATGTCAGAAACAAAATCCTCAAAGGGCCAGGCTACACGGCAGAGGAGCTCCTGCGGCTGGGGCTGAAGAAGGATGATGCTGGTGGCCTCACGCTCCAGAGCCAATCCTTGCAAAACCCCCAAAAGAACAAAATTTCAATCCGTCCTCCCTCCTGAATGCCCTGTCCCCCCCTTTTTAAAAAAAAACTTTCCCCTCTTAAAAAAAAATGCAGGTTTTCCTTTCCGTTACCTTTCTTTTTTTTCTTTTTTTTTTGAAAACTTTTTGAAAGTTTTGTAACCGAATTTTGAAAACTCGCCGCTTTGGTGATGGACGAAATCTTAGGTTTTTTAAAACCCTTTTGGGTTCATTGACCTAAGTTTTAGGTAAATGAGCATTTTAAGTAAGTTCGGCTGTGGTGCTGTTTCTAAAAAAAATGAATAGTGACACAATAAATAAAAGAGAGAAAAAAAATAATGATAATAATAAATGGGAGATGCCACCTCAGGCATCTTTAAAATTCTTTTGAAAATAAAGCTTTATTTTGTGTTGGCAACTCTTTTATTTTCAATTGGGGTGTCACATGTGTGTGGGCCCACTAACTAAAAATAAATAATATTGAGAAATGAAAAAGAAAATTTGCAAATTGGTACGATCTCCTGGTGAATCCCGCTCCATTTATTCGAAAATAAAGACAAAAGAAATAAATTTCTTCTTTTTTTTGGAAATTTTTATAACACGAGATAAAACTTTGTTTATTTTCAAGAATTTGGAAAAATTGGTTTTTCAGAGCAAAATATGGATAAAGTAAATATAAAAAAAATTTGTAAAGAGATTTAAAATCCTTTTTGCAAAAAGTTTTGAGATAAAATCTTTAAAATCAATATCCAAATATCCAGATTGTTTTTCTTGAGAAAATTTTTGTAATTCAAAGTCTTGGGGGTAAAATGGGAAAATTTGGTAATTTTGAATACCCAAGATTTTAAAAATCAATTTGAAAAAGTTTAAAAATCAAATCTGGATGGACAATTTTGAAACTCAGGAGTTCTGGATCTCAAAATGACATGCTGTGCAGTGAAATGATGCAATGCTATGCAAAAACATGTTCTATGAAATGTCACTCTGAGCTCGGACTTAGAAATTTTAGCTTTTTGTCTAGAAAGAGGATTTTGAAATTTTGCAATTTGAAGATGTCTTTGAACCTAAATATAGAAATTTTGAGGCTTAAGAATGAAATTTAGGACTTTCTGCAAGGTTCAATCTCAGAAAATGACCATTTTGCCCTTTATTGCTTCCGGAGAACTGAAATGTGCCGATTGAGGGCAATGTCAAAAAGGTGAGTGAAAATTTGGGGTGTTTACATGAGTGTGAGATAGTGCATCTCACAAAGGCATGAGGATTCGACCAGAGGGATATATCATATGTACACTAGTTTGTTTTTCATTTCAGTATTTTTCTTTATTCAGTATTTCATTTCATATGTGCTGACATTTGTTTTCATGTATGCAGGATGAATCTAACACTTAATGTATAAGTTACCAGGTACAGAGCAGAGCTTTCAAAGAATTCATCGATCAGATGAAGAAGTCAAAAGGCAATTAAACTTCAGAAGCTCGAGCAGATCAGGTTGTATCTATCCTTTCTCCCATATTCATTTTATTGTCTTTTAGTGTGCATTTGCATTACATTTTTATATATTTTGTATGCCACTAGGGACAGTGTCATTCAAGCATGGGGGGGTGGTTTAGATGCATACTAAAATTTTTTTTATGTCTGATAGCTAAAGTTGGTATTTTAGAACAAGTTTGTAGCATATATGATTGTTTTTGGCATAATCTAACAATTTAGAAATTTTTAAGCCCCATGAATTTTTTTTTTCTGAACTGATTCAAATAGAGTAGTTATTTATGAGAAAATTCAAAGAAAAGATAGTATTTGATTGTTAGAAAATTTTGAATCACTTTAGTATAAGTATGCACAGTATGTTTTGTGAAAGAAATAAGCAATGGAAAGATGTTTTAGAAAAATGAGTTTAAAAGAATAGAGCTATGTTTAGTTGTTGATGTCTTCATGAATCCTAGTAGTGGAACTCAGACATGAGATGAAGTGTTTGGGTCTCTTGACGAAAAGGATAACGAAGGAGATCATCCTCTTGTCTAGTTGATATCTGTGGCTTTGTAGTTCGAGTAAGTAGAATCTGAAGGGTGTTTTACACCTGGTGCCTCAAAGCCAGCTGGTTTAGGAGCCACCAGTTCGAAAGCTTGTTATATGGACTGCATAGAAAGCCTAAGAGATAGAGACATTACACATGACGAGAGGAAGACTATACGTAAACTATTAGAATAGAAGGTCTAGTGACTTGAGCAATTAAGTCTGAGGGATACTTTGTATCTAGTGCCCTAAGGTCGGCCGGCCTAAGAGTCACTGACCCAAAGCTCGCTACATGGGTCACAAAAGCTGGATATTCGAAATAGTGCTCATGTGAAAAAAATGCTCAAGAGAGAAAAATTGAAAAAGGGTGAAAAATTGAAAATCCAAAGAAAGAAAAAGAATGTGTTGAATGAGAAAAAATTCATTGCTTAGAAATAGGTGTTCATTACTGTGCAGAAAATATACAAGTGAGGAAAAATGAGTAAAACATGATAGTACTTGACTTTCTGAGAAAAATCATAGATACCTACAATTTTAGAAAAGTGAAGGAAAAAGAATTTTTACTGTGGTGGCATGAGATTTCTGAATTTGTTTTGAGAATGTCCATTACATGAAATATTTGTTACAACTATTTTCTTAATTGCCTAATATTCTTGAAAAGTCATTCCTGCATTTCATTGATGTTTGTGGGTAACATCTCTGCAAACCCTCACGAGACCTTACTCGTCCACTGGTGTAAGCCAGGGGTTTAAAAGGCTTGTTGCATACGCTAAATGCAACCGTGATTCCTATGAAAGTGAGTTAGTTTTTATGCATTCATGTTTAGCATTTCTTGTTTCTGTTGCATAGCATAGTTAGGATTTGTTAAGGGACTAACAAACATTTAAGCATGGGGGTATTTGATGATGCATGAAATGCACATCATGTTAACAAGTTTTTCATGCATTTTGTAATTAGTTTAAGGTTTTAAACCCATGTTTAGATGCATTTTGATAGTAAGGGGTGGTGGTTTGAATTTTAGAGAAATCAGAGTTAAAATGAGAGAGTTATGGCTATTTCAGTGTTCGGGCACAAATTTCGAGTTGGATCGGATCCATATCCGACCTAATTAGGCTATTTGGACCTTGGATCAACCTTTAGAAATCCCAAAATCCAACCCACACACATATCCATATCCATTTCAAAAAGTTTTGCAGAAAACCCCTCAGAAAGTGGCGCCTAGTGAAAATTTTTATTATAACCTTGTTTTTGAAATTCCAAAAAGTATAAATATATTTTTTAGAAGAACCCTAGGCGTCTTTGGCATTGGGATTGGCACCTCTTGTTGTGATTCTAGCTCCAGCCCTTCTCCTACCTATCATTCCATCACGTTCTCCATTGAAGATTGGTTCTTGCTTGGTTTCCAAGCATTAGTCTTTCTCTCGTTTCAATTCTAATCATTTCTTTAGCATCCTTGCTGCATTTTCTCACCATTTTCTGTATTTTTGCAGGTGTAGCAGAAGTGGAGACCATTAATCTTGATTGGAAGTGTGAAACACTCCATCAAGATGAGTCGGCCCTACCTCCATCCGGTTTTCTGAACCCTCTGATCGCGAATCGGCACCCGTTCCATCTTCGGTGCATCTCCAACGAGTTGCAGCTGTGGAAGTACTGTTTGTGGTGATATTCCAGCATTCTCGAACGGTTTGGGACGTCAAACCAAAGCCATTGTCTGCTCTCTTCTTCCCCACGATCGTCGGATCGCCCTAGAGGTAGATCTTCTTCTCTCTTTTCTTCTAGCTAAAGCCTAAAACGTGTGTGTGTGTGTTCTTTGTGTTTTATTTTCTGTGTGTTGCTGTGTTTTTCATGTTTCAGCCTTAGTATAGAGCTCGTGCACAGACCAGCATGCTAGATTAGGTTTTATTTCATTGATTGTGTATTCGATTTGTGTTTTTCTATCATCTTCATGTAAAAACGTGTAAACCGGCTAGAACCCCTTCTAGCCGATTTTTCCATTTTATGTCCAGCGTGTTGGTGTTGGTCTTTTTCTCGAAAACATTGTTTCAAAAAGTTTCATTTTGATTTAGTTTAATCGTTGGTTTTGTCTGTTTGGTGTTTTAATTAAAAAGAAAAAAAATCGGCTAGATTAATTCTAGCCGATCTTGGTGTTTCAATACGTTTAAGTGCTGCAACTTTTCTGTGTGTCTTTCGTGTAATCTGAAGATTATTCGTTTGTGTCCTGTGTGATCGAGATTTGTTTTTGTTAAAGAATTAGGTTGCTTTGATTCTTAGGTGTTGTGTGAATGTTTTTGCCAAACTCGTGAATAAAGGGTTGAAGTTGGGTAAGTACGTGTGAGTCTATTGTGTAGTTGTGTAATTTGATGTTTGTTTGCAGTTAACAGTCTTGTAAGGTTGTGTAACTCAAGTTCATAGGATTTGATTCTTGCTAAATATCATTTTTGATGTTTTAGTGTTTTTAGTGTTTCGTTGTTATTGAGAAAAATACAAACATTAAGTTTTTGTGTGTTCTTAATTGTAGTGTCCAGCCGACTGTAGTCCAATATTCATTTAGTCCAGTTGTTACAGTAGTTTAATTAGTTGATTAATTTTTAGTTAATATAGATTTTTATTTTTTGTGATAACTGTAGTGCTAAATAAGCTTAGATTCTTATTGTTTTAGTTTATTCGTGTAGTTAGGTTAGTATTCTTTTGGTTCATGTAATTCCTAGCATAATATTTAGTTAATGTGTTTTCTTTTCTTAGTGTAATTAGATTCATTATGGTTTTGTGTAAGTTAGATTTGTCATTAGCATAATTTTCTTTGCTTAGTTTTGCAATTTTATGTCGGTTAAGTGAAAAAAAATTGTATTGTTATTTAATTAGTCGTCTTCCCCAAGGTGGGGCGTCAGCCATTAGAGCTCTATTAGAACTCTAGGTTTTTTTTTGTTAAGTGGTTTGTGTCTTTAGAAAGTGTCTTAGAGTGTCCAGGTTCATTGGTATAGCTTAGGAGACGTTTTTGTGTAATTAGGCAGGTTGGATTCTAAGATTATGTCAATTAATGCATTTTAGAATATTTATTTAATTTCCTTAATGTTTTCATTGCTGTAGTTGAATATTAATTGCTTAGGTTAAGATAGTATCATTGTATCAGCTAGGTGTTAACGTTTTCAGAAGAAGAGTATAAAGGTAATTGGAGTGGAAAACGTTTTGTTTAGAAGGAAAAAAAAATCTGTTGTCTTCCAAATTCGTGCATACTATTTTGGAAATATTTTGAACATTTACTCCAATCAAGAGAGAAAGTTTCTCCTTTTAATATTTTTGGAAACACCATTTGGATTTCAAAGATTTACTAAAAGATTGATACACGATTTTTGGGATTGAGAGTAAAACTTATTCTTTCTTTTTAAAAGATCACTAAAAACGTGTTCAAGATTTTTGGAAAGGTTTTCAAAAAGTACTTACCGTTTTTGTAAAGCAAGGTTGGAAACGTGTGGTCCCCTCTGTGAGTTGGACGTTTTCAATTCTTTATGCCCATTTGATTTATCAAGCAATTAAGGTAAGTTTATCTCTCTTGATTGGACGTTTTTGCCAAAATCAATTCGTTCCAACTATTTGCTAGCTCCTAATTATTACCTTCTTCTTTAGTAACTTATATTAGGTGTATTAATTAGGTTTTAAATATTTGAATTAATAGTATTAACTTTAGATTAGTAGATAGTGTCTTATTTAGGAAGGCCTTAACTAGGGTTTCTTGTATTAGGCATGTAATTAGTGGAGTCATTAGTGTTAGTCTTAATTAATTAAGTTTTAATTTTAAGTGTTAAAATTAGCCAATGTCTAATTTAGTCAACCTAACCTAACCTAGTCAATCTAGTCAACCCAGTTAGGTGTGTCGTGTCCCTAGCCTAAACCGAGTCAACCTAGTGAACCTAACCCTAGTCCTATCCTAAATCCGCAGCTCTTTGGTCTTTAGTGGCTTCATTCCATTTAGTTTTAATTCATATTACTTTTAGAATCACTAGTTTAGTCATTTACTTAATTGATCTAGTTAGATTGTAGAAGTGTTTGTTCAAGTTGTATTTGCATCGTTAGTTAGCTTAGTGTTAGTCATAAATTGCATCTTGTGGTTATTCCTTTATTCATTTAGTAAAAGTGCATTCATCATCTTTATATACATTGCTAATTAGTGTCATTTAGATTGCATTAGGGTCAGTTTGCATTTCTAGTGTTCAAAATAGACTTATTTAGTGAATACTGTATTGAAAGCAAAACCCGAATTTTTCCCTATCGCACTGTCGTTATTTCATGTGCAAAACCCGAGTTTTCAAAATATTATTTTTTTATTCACTTTATTGGTGTGTTAACTATCTGCAGACCAAATTTCAGCTCGATCCGAGTTGGTTCGGTCTGATTTTTAAGCGTTTTGCGAAAACGGCTTTTTCGGATTTGAAAATTTTGGGACCTGCGATATCCTGATTTTTCCCAGTTTTGAAACGCTTATATCTGGAGTTCCACATATCATTTTTTCATTATGTAAAAACTTTCAGATTCCTTAATCTGTTAGTTATAGAACAGAACAAATTTTGGGAAAATCAGACCTTGTTTTCTCTATAAAACAGTGATTTTACGAAGCACTATCAGAAGTCTATTTTACACTAGTTAGGGGCATATTGGCAATTTCATTCTTTTCGGCATTTTCGTACTGTTTTCAATATTTTTTGCATATTAGGAGCTGCATCTGCATCATACAGTATTGTTAGACTTAGGTTAGTTAATGTTAGAATTAGTTTGACATTTTATTTGATTATTTTATCATAATTAGGATTTGTTGTATTAATTTCTTGAAAATTAGATTTAGTTTCATTTATAGCTTGCATTATTAGAATAAGTTACTAACTCTTCATTTTCCTTTGTGTTTAGGTTGAAAAGCATACTCATTTTTCAGGGTTCCTTGTCCAAGTGCGAAGATTGGATAACTGACGAAAGGACCGAAATACCCTTGGCGTGCAACTGAAGATTGAATTGCTTTTTCATTTCTTTTAGTGATTAATTGTAGTTGTATTAGCTTTGTAATTGTAGATTGAGATTTGTGATTCATAAATTAAACTTTTGAGAAATATTCTGAGTAATTCCTGTTTCCTGAGGATTCGACCCGCACTTACCACTTCGTGGAAAGTCGGTTTTTATATCTTTGGTTGACGATTTTCCAAAGCTTTTATTGAAAATTATTGTTTTAAAAATATCACTTCCAAAATATCAACCAATATCCTTGAAACAGCCCATGATGCTTCCACAGTGCATTTCCTGCACATTATGTATGTTATGTATTTACCATCTTTTCTGCTGCAGGTACCCAGTCTTGATAATCGGCTATATTCATGAACGAATATCTCCATATCCGTTCATGATCTCTAGATCATCTTTGGCATGATTTGTTATTGATATATAGGGAAGCTCCATACCCAATTTTACTGAGAAATATGTTATAACTTGGGAATTACGGCTTTGTGAAATCACCTACAGAAACTGTATATATCCTGTATTTTCTGATATATATATATATATATATATATATATATATATATATATATATATATATATATATATATATATATATTTACCCATTATATATGGAATTTCAATTATTATATATGTTTTCTCATTATAGGTACATATACCTATGTGTATATATATATATATATGTACATATATATATAGGTGTAAATAATGTAGATATATCTATATATATATATATATATATATATATATATATATATATATATATATATATATACTTATATATACATATGGATATCTTCATGTGCACTTGTTGCCATATATGAGCATTCATGTAGCTATTTCCTCATGTAAACACACCTCCATTGTTACATAGCACAAATTTTAACATTTAGATATATATATATATATATATATATATCTTTGTTGCACATATTCTATATATGCCCATTTCCTTGGTTATCTTGTATATCCCTTCCTTATACTAATTCTCATTTTACAGGAAAATCTGGAGGATGTTGATTCTTTTACACTATGTACTTTTTTTTTATTTACTTTGATTTATGTCAAAGATGTAATAATCAAATTTGGAATAATATTTACTTTTACTGCTTAGATTAGGATGCATATCATGTAGTTTGATTCCTGCAATATCCTAATTCTATGATTCATATATCTCATTTTGCAAAATCACCATGGATGTATACGAATGGCACGTGCACCAACTCTTAGAGAGTTGATGAACTCGGTAGAGTCCATATTTACGGCCCTAGTTGGAATATGGACGAGACCCAGATCCATCATCTTTCTACTAGTCACACTGAGCCTACACTCTTAGGCTATCTTAAAAATACACATCATATTTCCAATTTTGCAAAATGTGTTCTAAATTGTATATTTTCAACATCCTGCAACTCACTGCTTTACTTCCAGCATACTATCTCATACATGCATTCCCTTGGTTTTTAGGCTGCATTTATTGCATTAGTCCCCTTGCCCATCACATTGTCGTTCATTTACTACAGCACCACCACTATGTTAAAATGTCCACTATATAAAATCACTGTTGGTAAGTAGATCAAATTTATTAGTTTTTCTTTTTTTTTCTCTGTAGAACAAGTAGATGTCGTGTATTTTCTATTCAATCAAGTTGTAGTTACATAATAACACCTAAAATCCTAGTGAAACACCACAGTTTGATCAGTCTAACCATTTTTATGGTATAAATAGTATATTATACTTTGATTCGTAATTTGGTCTAAAATAGTTTTTCATCTAGATTTTGCTAAAGGATAGGCATCTCTTTTCCTTTGATATCTTCTTATACCCTGTAGCCTCATTTTCCCCTAATCATGCCCATTTTGCATTAGTTGTGCCTATCTTTGCATTAACTCACAGTTATGTACATTGCTGCAACATAAATCATTTGTGGTCCATATATCGCATTCTAATGTAAGGCCCATATCTCATAACCATAATCCCATGTATAGGTGTAGTCCTACTTCAGTACAGAGGTTACATACCTTTTCCTGTAGTTTTGCACATTGTTTGTTTGTTTGTTTTTTTGTTTTTTTTTCTTTCTTTGTGTCTTTATCCCTTGTGACTCATTATACACCCCCTTCCTGCACATCATCAATCCCAGCACAACCTTCACCTTCACCTCCCATGCACAATCTTCCACTAAACTACTGACACCTTGCTTCACCCCATACTCCATCATTACACAATATGGTGCACCTGCCACAACACTGTGGCAGGCAACCTGTGTATTTCAATTACCAACACTACACTCATCTTTCTGCACATCACCCATTGTTCCTTCACCATTTCCAGCTCCCACTGATGCATGAGTTGTAATATTTGTGGCATATAAGTTAAGGCCAATAGAAACAACTAGTTTTCCTCACATTGTCAATTTAGTAGTTGGCAAAATTGATGTGAAAACATTGTTATCTCTTTGAGAAGACTAGTTCTTCGTAAATTCAGGATACAAATGTCTCCATTGATAAAAACCAAGACAAATAGTGTGCCACCCCTTTCATGAGGTCGAGTGGATATGGGTCCAATATGTCAACTAATTTTGTTATTACACCTATTGTGCATCTACAAGCTGCTGAAACTCTCACTATGCACAGCTGTCACCATGCACTGCCCAATCCCCTAGCATCTACCTCCATTACTGTGCCATAATTTCTTAAAACATTTTTTTCAGCATGAGTAATAAATGGTTGCAGCTCCATAAGCACACAGTGCATTCCATTTGTCATATCACATTGCATTTCATGTCATCCCATCCTCTTTCCTTTTATCAGGTAGCATACTTGTTTTTTTTTTATTAATAAGATACATGAATGAATATTCCATCAAGTATATCCTAGGTTCAAAATAATATCATGTAAATTGCTTCCTATATATATCTTGTGCTAACTTGGAATTTTTGCAAGAATTAGGTAAACCCTTTTTTTAGGAAATTGAATCTCAATTTAATTCAATAATGTAATAGCTAGATTATAATGAGAAATTACATTTCATGTATTAGACTAGAATGCATGAGCATATCATAAAAGTTGTCTGTTCCATATTAATTTTTTTTTACTTAAAATTCACAAATAGAAGCATGAATGGCACGTGCACCAACCTAATAAGAGGTGATTAAATTCTAAGTTGATTATTTGCATCAATGGCCATAGTCAGGATGTGAACAAAACTTAGGATTTTCATTTTTTATGGAATAACACTGGATCCACACTGGACCCCTTTCAAAAATCATCATATCTTTCAAAATATTTTCTTCTTTTATCGGAGTTTAACTTAAAATTAACTCAAAATATATATCAATGACCATAGTCAGGATATATTGAGAGTTAATTTCATTTTTAAACTTTATAAAAGCACCAAAACGTATTTTACTCTCCATTTGAATTTAAATATGATTATTATATAATACATTCAATGACCATAGTCAGGGATGTATTATATTTTCAATCTTATTTTAATTCACTTAAAGAATGAAATAAGATTTTCAAAATTCAATTTTAAATTCCTTTTCCATTCATCATTTAAGGATAGAATTGCATCATATTTTTGAAATTCCCTTTCAAAAACTCCAAGTGATTTTGAGTATTTTCTTCATTCCTCAAATCAATTCCTATTTTAGATTCAAATTCAACTCTATCTCATCTTCAAGATTTAAAATTCGATTTCAAAGTCCAATTTGACTTTAAAATTTCAAATTCATTTTATATTCAAATTTCCAATGCAAATCAAACCTCAAAGTTCAAATCAACTTTGAGATTCCAAAACCATTTTCAAGATCCAAATTTAAATTCAAATCAATTTCAAAGTTCAATTTAACTTTGAAACTTCTTATTCATCTTTTGATTTCAAAATCAAGTGTGTTCTTTATCTTCAAAATCTTGATTCTCAAAATCAAAAATCAAAGTTTGAGATTGATTTTGAATCTCAAAATTCAATTCTCCTCAAGTTTTAAATTCAATACTGGGTTTTAAAAAAAAAACAGATCCATTTTCAAAAATCCCATTTCGGATTTTTCAAAATCCAATCCAACCTTGGATCTCAGACTTCAGATCAAAATTTCATTTTAGGTTCTAGATTCTGGATCCAATCCAATCTTGGGTCTCAGACTTCAGATCCAAAATCCATTTTAGGTTACAGATTCTGGATTCAATCTGATCTTGGATCTCAAACTTCTGATCCAAAATTCCATTAGGATTATAGATTTTAGATCCAACTCTACCTCGGATCTTAGACTTCTGATCAAATTCCATTTAGGATCCAGAATTCAACTTTATCTTGGATCTTAGACTTCTGATCCAATTCCATTTAGGATCTAGAATTCAACTTTATCTTGGATCTTAGACTTCTGATTCAATTCCATTTAGGATCCAGAATTCAACTTTATCTTGGATCTTAGACTTCGGATCCAATTCCATTTAGGATCCAGAATTCAATCTTATCTCGAATCTTAGACTTTCGGATCCAATTTCGTTTAAAATTCCAAAATTCGGATCCAATCCCATCTCGGATCTCAGACTTCAGATCCAGTTCCATCTTGGATATTAGACTTCAGATCAAAATTTCATTCCAAATTTTCAAAACCAATTCCAATTTTCAAAGCTAATTTCAAATTTATTTCTCAAGTCTAAATTCAAAATCAATCTTTGTTTAGATATCGAATTGAAAATCAATCTAAAAATTCAAAGTCCATTATGACTTTGAAAACCCATCTTTATTTCAAAATACCAATTTTAAATTCTTTTCCTCTTCATCCACAGACTTATCTTTCCAAATCCTGATCCTTCCAACACTTAGAAAATTCAAGTCTATTCTATCAGAACTACCTTAAAAGGTTCTAAGATAGATTCAAATTTCATTTCTTCACTCATTTATCAAAACTCATCTCAGAAAACTTGGATTTTTTTTTTAAACATCTTCTTAAAAAGCATACATTTTTGCATTTGCATTGCACAAGCATGATTCTCTATGCATTTTTAGGCTTAGGATAAATTCTTAGATGATATTTTAGCAAAGTAAAAGGCATAAATTTGATCCTTGGTTCGATTACCCCTGGTAAAAGCGTCAGGAACGGTCGAACCTCGTACCGACGAGCGAATCCCGTCTCCCGATTTTCCTGCAAATATTTCAAAACGGAGGCGAGTAATTTTTTTTAAATATTTTCAAATCAAGGTCAAGTGAGACCCCGCAAAAGAGTTTCTCTTCTCTTCTTTTATTTTCTCTTCTCTCTTCTTTTGTGTCTTTTCATTTCTCCCTTCAAAAAGGAGAAATAGAGGATAAAAATGAAAAGAGAAGGAAGAGAGAGAAATACCAGAGAGGAAATTTTTTTCAATGATCACAAGTAGTGAGGTCCTAAAAAGGCAACCTCGACCTCCCTGACTCTGAGTGACTGGAGGTCAAAGGACGCTACAGCTCCTGTCAAAACACGTGTCGTAGTAACGACAAGACACTCAGGGTTGTACCATCCACCCTCTCCAAGGTGAACCGTTTTGTGAATGGGGCGAAGCAGGTTTATCTTTCTTAGGCTCATTATTTAGTCATACCTCTTGACGAGGATTTTATGCCTCGTGGTCCCCGTAGGATACGCAAAACGAGGACTTAGCCTGCCCATCCACGTGCTCAGTCTCACGCAGATAACAAGAGCACATCGCTCGTGAAAGCGATCATAACACCATATTATTTTTTTTCTAATTTAGGGTGTAGTCCCACGTGAGTTCACTCACGACAGAAAGGCCTTTGCCCAAAGACTCCAATCGAGTCCAAACACAAATCATATTCATTCATACCCTTTTGGTGTTTAAACTTAAGTTTCAGCCTTTTCATTTCATGAAGTAAGTGCACTTCGTGCACTCACCAATGCCTCAAGCAAAGGTACCAGTCGAAGTACGCACTACTCAGTACGAGTGTCAGGATGTGCTACGTGCAAAGTGTAATTAAATACCACATGCTTTTCTATCATTTGCACAAACATAAGGAACAGAGGCATTATACAATTTCATCAATTTCATCACTCAAGTGGTTGGAACTAAATCATTAAGATTGACACTTTACGTAACATGGGATCATTCTTGCAGGGAAGACTCATGATTTGGCGTACTTATGTGTTAAGATTGAATTTAACGATACTCCCATGCGTATGGGAATTACATTCACATTCCAAGTGGGTCATCGCTCTTGCAGGAGGAAAGATGCAATTGTGACATGAAAGACCATCTTAGGCTTATACCCTTGTTAGGCTACTTGACTCAACACACTTATGTGTTACTAAGGGAATCTGAGATATTCCCAACTTATGGGAATAACATTAGCATTTCCACGGTTTGGGGTGCCATGCCTGCGGACCCGAACGAAACATTGGACAATGTCCAAGACCCGAAACCACTTAGGCTTCAAACATGTAGGGTTAGCAACAGTGCTTGCCCTCACGCACAACTAGTCAACCTAACTAACCCAAGGTAGGCATGTATATATATATATATATATATATATATATATATATATATATACACCCATATACATATATACATACACATCTATATGTATATATAAATATGTATATTTATGGGTGTATATATATATATATATATATATATATATATATATACACTATATATATATATATATACACACATACGTATATGAACACCCGCACATGTGCATCCCGAGACATGTGCGCGCAAGCCAAATCGCGGCAACCGCGATCCGCACTGCCAAACATCCTAACTGATTTGCGAAATGGAGAGGTGCAAAACAAAACACGAGTCTGGACCAACTAAAGTTCGGCTATGAGCAAGGTTTCGTGCTGGACAAAAAAAAGGGGTCCTCACTGGGGACAACCGACTAGAGGGGTACCAAGGATGCAGGGGCTCCGGGCAATTGAGTTGCGGACCTGCTGCCAAAGCGGGTCTACACGAATATGCAGGTCTGGTTCTCTAGACCAGACTGCTCAGCCCACCAAAAATCTTGGTCCAACTCACGGTTCGGACCAGACTGCATAGGTAATTCGGTTAGGTCTGAAAAAGGCTGCCAAAATGGCAACTATAGGTAACCTTGTGGTACTGGGATACCAAAGGGGTTAGGGCATGGGTCTTGTCCATGGGACTAGACCTTACTGTCAAGGTTTGCTTAGGTCTGAACCTTTGGTTCAGACCTGAACCGAAGAGGTTCAGCCGCTGGATGGCCCCGGGTGCCTTGCACCTCATGGCTCACACCCAGCTCCAAAGAAAGGAAACCAGACTAGCACAAAGTGCCACGGCCTGGCTGGGGCCTGGCCCATGAACCAGACAGCCCAACCTGCTGTGGCACTGATCTGAACCCACGGTTCAGACCAGTACCCCAGCCAAAACGCCCACTACAAAAAAAAAATGTTTGGGCGACCAAGCAGAGCGCGCGGGCAACCCGCATGGTGCCTAGCTTCAAACCAAGGAAAACCATTGGTTTAGCCAAAGGGTCTGGTCTGCTGGACCAGACCTTGCGACCCTCCACATCCACGGGCCCGTGCCCATGGACTCGAACAGCCATACTAACGGGGTCTGGCACTTGGTATAGGCTTGCCCAGCCGGCTAAGCCATCCGGGTGCCTGTGGCTCCCAGGGTGACCCACAGCGTCTAAAAACCCAAACGAAAGCAAAAACCCAAAGGGGTCTGGGCCCCTCTTTCCCAGGTGGAGCCTGACACACCGTGACCCAGGCCATTGGGACTGGGTTGAGCCCAGCACCCTGACGCATCAAGGGAGGAGATGGCGGTTGCGGTTCACCACCTGCAGCATGCCTACACTCCAAGGAATGCCAAAAAGAGCTGGGTGCGTCTGAACGAGCCCGGCTCGGTCTAGAGCATACCTAGCAAGGCCACCAAGCTCAAGGACGCGCCAAAAAAAAATTCCCAGCAACAAGAGCGAAAGGGAAACAACAAGAACAAAGCTTCAGAAAAAAAAGAGAATGCTATTGGAAGAAAGAAAAAAAAAGAAAATAGAATGTATATGAATGCAACAAACCAACACATGCGAACAAGGGTGAATCAATGTCAAAACAAAGAAAAAGAAGAGCTTATTCAAACTAATCCACCGATGGAGAATGCATGCATGGATGCATTGGCTCCTCGGTTTCATGATGTACGAAAACAAGGTGTGAAACGTGTTGAACCTTCACCTTCGGAGCTCGAATGAAGAAGGTGGGTATAGCTGCAATGGCGTTCTTCAAATGTCGATGGTGGAGATGCACCCCACGGCTGGGAGGAAGAGGAAGGAGAAGAGAGTATGGGAGAGAGAGAGAGAGAGAATGAGAGTGAAAGGAAAAATCGCCCTCCTTTGGGCTCTCGATTTTTTCAAGAAGGCTTTAAAGGAGGTAGGTGGAAGATGGACGGTAAGGGTTAGCCTCACTAAGATGAGGGGCTGGGAGTGGGTCACGGTTCTCCACTGCCGCCCAGCTCCTCCACTCTCCTTGGAGGATTCAAAAATCCTCATAATATTAACGAAAATGCCATGGGGCGGCCGATGCATGTTGACAAAAATTCTAGGCCATTAATTTTCAAGCCTTAAAAGATCCTTCTTATGCATCGTAATCAAATGATTCAAGAGTCTGTTTCAATAAAACCATGCATCCAGATCACATCCGTAGGGTAAAATTTTAGAAAAAGATAAAAAAACTTATGAAAATGTCAGTGCATACCAGTTTACATATTTGACTCATTCTACATATTTTAGTTACCCTAGATCAAGAAAGCTTGTAACATGTAAACGGGTATGAACCAAGATTTTTATAAATTTTTTTTGCAATTCTAACCCTACAGATGCATTTGGTATGGTCCATTTGCTTGGAATCGACTATTGAATCATCATAATCGGATCAAGAAATGTAATTTTTTATGATTGCATGTTTATAAAAATTCTAACTTGTTGATTTTCAAGCCTTAAAAGATTCTTCATATACATCGTAATTAGATGATCCAAGAGTTTGTTTCTATAAAACCATGCATCTAGATCACATCCATATGGTGAAATTTTAGAAAAAATAAAAAAAACCTGTGAAAATCTCAATGCATACAAGTTTACATATGGACAATGATAATTATTATCATCAATATATTACAAATAATCAACATATTGATGATAATTATCGTCGTTAATCGATTACAAATAATCAACATATTTATGATGATAATTTGGGTCATCAATATGTTGATCATTTGTAATCTATTGACAACATATTGATGATGATAATTATCGTTGTCAATAGATTATAAATAATAGTATATTGACAATGATAATGATCATTGTTGCTGATGATTTATATCCATTGACAACATATTGACGATGATAATTACCATCATTAATAGATTACAAATAATTGACATATTGATGAAGATAATTATCAGTCGTTATACTGATCATTTATAATCTATTGACATCATATTGACAATGATAATTATCATTGTTAATAGATTACAAATAATAGCATATTGACGATTATAACTATCATTGCCAATATGTTGATGATTTGTAATATATTGACAACATATTAACGATGATAATTATCATCGTCAATAGATTATAAATAATCGACATATTGACAATGATAATTATCATCATCATTATACTGATCATTTATAATCTATTGACAACATATTGATGATGATAATTATCATCGTCAATAGATTACAAATAACATCATATTGATGACGATAATTATCATTGATAATATACTGATGATTTATAATTTATTGACAATATATTAATGATAATAATTATCATCGCCAATAGATCATAAATAATCAACATATTGACGATGATAATTATCGTCATCATTATACTAATAATTTATAAACTATTGACAATATATTGATGATGATAATTATCATCGTTAATAGATTATAAATAATAACATATTGATGACAATAATTATCATTGCCATTATGTTGATTATTTATAAATATTGACAATGGTAATTATATATCATTGTCAATAGATTACAAATAATAGCATATTGGCAATGATTATTATTGTTGTCAATATGCTGGTCATTTGTAATCTATTGATGATGATAATTATTGTCATGGGCATATTGGCGATGATATTTATCATCATCAATATGCTTATTATTTATATTCTATTGACGTCAATATGATGGTGTGCATCAAGATTAATCTATAACGATGACAAATATCATCACATATATATTTAAATTCGACGATATTATCATCGTATATTTACGTCGAAAATAAGAATATATGCGATGATAATTGTCATCTATACTATAAAAAATATAAAAGACAATAGCGGTGAATAGGTATCATTGTATTTGAAAGCCAACATTAATATCGTTGGCAACATCTAGTCTCGACCATCTTTCACGTATTCCTATTCATACTATCAACATGATAAGAGCGATGATATTATGTTGTTGACTATAGGTATTTTTACTATGATATATTTTTATCATCAGGATTAATGTATTATTGATGATGATAATTTATCATTGCCATTTTTATGGTTAGTAATGACGTGTTTTTTTGTAGTGCATCATACCGGCCCAAACCCTATAAGGTTTGATTCAGGTTGGGTCCGGTCCGGAGCATTCTTTAAGAGCTAGTACGTGCATGGACAGTTATTATGTGAAAGAAGAAGTCATTAAGTGAACCCCATTTCTAGACAAATTCCTTGCCATAAAAAAGTATGATCTTAAGTGGGCTAAGGGTGTCAACTAGTCAGGTATGTTGTCAGTATCGATATCAGCCCTGAATCGTTTGGCCAACTATTCAGGCGTATCCGCCGATATCGATACTCAAGTGTATCGTTCTGAATCGGTCAAAAAATAATTAAAAAATATTAGTAAAATATTTAAAATTATTTTTTATTGATTGACAATTAAAAAGATAGTTTAGCAAGAGAATCATTTCTGAACCATGCAAAATTAATACCCTAGCATAGCTACAAACTATGGAATTAGGCAAAAAATAGGGGAAAAAATAAAAAATTACTGAAATTTAACTGAAATCAATAAAATTCATCATCAAGCCCCCTTTGTTCTGTCTACAATGATTATTTATATTAAGAAAAGAGAAAAACCTAGGAACTCCAAACCTAATACCGTTATCAAATAGATCAGTTATCAAATAGATCAATAATATCCAAACATAAGTCTAAACTAAGATCCAAACCAAATAATAACATAAAAACTTAATCAGTAAATTAGATCCAAATAGATCCTATGCTGGTAGTATCATGGTCCCTCTTCCACATCATTCTTCCAGAATTGAAGAACACTTGCCCTCAAGTCAAGATCGTGGGCTTGGGCTTCTTTCAATTTCTCTCCACCCATAAGAAATAGCAATTTGGTGTAACTTATTACAAATATGAGTCCACTACTTGCACCAAGAGTGGGTTTGAATTTGGATCTGGGTCAAATGAAAAAGAGTTGTCACATACATAGGCTGGTTCCATAGGTTTGTGGGACAAATATGGGCGCAAAATAGGATCAAAAGGTTTATTTTGGAAGGATATATAAGCTACCGGATTGGCTTACCCTAAATGGGTGATTGTATGTAATTTTCTTTTCATTTCAATAGAAATTCAGGTGAACCCCCCAACTATATTAAAAATAAATAAATAACAATAATAATTATTCTATATTTGATTTCTATTAGTATTTTGGGGTTTTCTTTATATGTTTTTCAATTAGCATTAATCATGATTTCTTTTTTATTTTTATTATAATATTATAGTTTTTTATGTTTTTTTGCATGATTTTTTTCTGTGCATTTGTGACCACCTTGATTTAATTCCTGGCTCCGCCCCTGATTCTTTCGTCACATCCAATGCAACATTATCGATATGTGATATTAGAAAAAATAATGTATTTTTTGGGTATTATATCAACATTATCGATATGTGATATGTAATAATTTTTAAAACATCTGTTATATTTGTTGCAAAAACTCAAAGCCACCCAACTTTCTGAAGGAAAACCATCACGTAATTGCCCACTCTAGCTAGCCTACTCGCCGGCGACATTTTATAATAGTGAAAAAAGAAAAAGACTTTTTTTTAACACACTTGGTTCGTTAGGCTCTGGTAAAGAATTCCGTTACAAAGCTTCTTGTTTCCGTCATATATTAGCGCTTTGCTTTCGAAAACACTATCATGAAAATCTCTCTCTCTCTCCCCAATAACGATCAAGCAAGAAGAGGAATGGAGATAGAGATGCAGGGGGCAGCTCCTGCTCAAGCCCCAGCTCCTGCTCCTGCTCCTGCTCCTGCTCCTGCTCAAGCCCCAGCCCCAGCCCCAGCCCCAGCTCCTCGAAGGCGCAGATTGCGCGACTTCTGCGACTCTCCCGAACAGCTCACCGTTGCTGCTGCATGCACCATCAGTCTCATGTTCGGCGTGGTTCTCTTGGGGGCATGGTTCGCCACCAAGAATCATCATAACGGAATAGCTGGGGCCTTGATCTCGATGATGGCACTACTTCTATACGTTTGCGTCGCAATGGCCTTGACCTTCTGTATAGATGGTTTACATAGAGTTCCCGCCGCCATTGATGTCCACCCTGATCCCGACCAACCTCAACCGCAGCTGCAACCGCAGTAAACAAGACCCTCTTCTTCTGCGTTTCTCTTTCTTTCTTTCTTTTGTGTTGAACCCGTTTCCCAATCAAAGTTTCTTTTGCATTTTCTTGGCCACCACCACCATGCCAGGATCGACCATTCTCTTTTCTTCGCTTTTTTGTCGCTTTAGGTTGCATTTCATTGTCTTGCCAAGAATTCAGTTACAGCTACCTACCAATCTTCATCGATCATTCTTCTGTGTGATCTTTCCTGCACTAATTCCATGACTATACTGTATTCTTCTTTTTTGTTTTGTTGTTCTCTATCCTGAGTCGCGTTCAGTCACCCACAACTAGCTAGCGTGCCAATCTTCTTTGTTCATTTCTTGCTGTGTTTCCTGCTTTCCTCCTCCTTTTCCTTTTGCGCCCTCATCTTTTTTTTTTTTCTTGTACGAACACAGGAGATGGATGTTAGGCATCAACAGTAGGAGACTTGTAACTGATTGTCATGGCAGCAGCTTGTAATTTGAACAAACTTTTTTCTTGAATAACTAGCTACTTCTTGATGGGTTTGGCTAGTCTTGAGTGGAATGGATTCTTTTTGCTTTTTTTTTTTGGATTTATAACCTGAAGAAACCGTCGTGCCAGCTCTGCCTGCCATACCTATGGTCGTCATGCTGGCAGCGTAAAACTCCGATGCTAGGACCCTTGCCCCGGGGCCTATGCTATGCATTGGCTTGCGCAGACGGGTGAGGCCAATGAAAATCGAAACTTAACTGCCCATCTAGCAGTGCAAGCCCCCACCCCACTAGGCCAACCCCCCTAGGGGCAGATATTCTTCTTTCTTGAAAGAGAATTCTTGGCATGCATTCATGTTCATGCATGGTAAATGCTAATTGTACGTCGAGAAACACTTCATCTGAATCCACATAAATAAATAAAGTCCCAATATTAGTATTTCGAGTCTTTGAATCATTAAACCATCAAAGGTTACCAAGAGACCCGATCACTTAATTATGGAACACATTCATTTGATGGATTTTATTTCTTTAATTTATTGGGCATCTAATAGCAGAGATAGTCATCATTCTCCCTATCGTGGTTAAAGAATTTTAAATGGAAATTTAGCTGCCACCATAATCTTAATTAATATATATTCAGATTTTGATTTTTTTTTTCAACAAGCTTAAAAATCTAAAACATATAAAAGGAATAAAGAGTGAAAATGTGCAAAAAAATCATTCAAAGCATTCTCATTATTTTGTCATTACGAAGGTCTATATTACCATATACATTTGCATTAAAAGGTAATTTTGTGATATTCTCAAAATATTTTAAATTTGTAATCTTTTTTAAGCTTTACAAAGATGACTCATTTTTTGAGAAATTTGTATGGGTATTGATATTTGTCAATATGTTCCCACCACAACTAAAGCTTGTTATTTTAGAAGCAAATTTGATCCAAGGACTTTTTAGGTCATGTACCCTAAAGCCTAAGAGACCATGATTTATCAGAAGCATCGCGTATCACATGGTTGAGATGCACTAAAAGATTAAGAAATTTGTGACTCATCCCCTATGTCATCCCCAATCTTCATACCCATCTCAACTCAATTCTTATGATGCAAGTTGTTTTGATCAAATCTAACCTTATAGATGGATTCAACATGGTCAATTTAATAAGAATCAACCCCCGGATTGTATGGCTTTTTAAATCACAAAATTTTGGGTTTTGTCAATGTAAACACCCCAAATTTTCACCTTTATTCAGTGCTTACATTTCATGTGTCATTGCTTATCATTGCATGAATTCAGCATATCATTGCATTGCATAGCATAGCATTGCATGTCATTACATCTCATCTTCGAGATCCAACACTCCTGATTTCAAAATATTCAATCCAGATTTGAGTTTTAAAACTTTTCTTTCAAAAAATCAATTTTAAAACCTGGGTTTTTAATCAACATTGTGTCATTTGCCAACCCCCAGGACCTTATATTTTGAAGTATTTTCTCAGAAAACAATCTGGATTCATTTCAAACTCAATTTCAATTGATTTCAATTCTCAGATGAGACCCATTTAGGTGGTGTTGCTTCTGGATTTCTTCATTTATCAAAAATTTTAGAGTCCTAATTGGATCAAGACTCTTTTTCCAAAGTCCTAATCGGATCAAAACTCTACTTTTTACTACCTTTTTACCTGTTTTCGGAGAAAACCTTTTAAAATCTTCTGTTTTGGCCAAAATTTTAGAGTCCTAGTTGGATCAGGACTCTTCTTCAAGAGTCCAGTCGGATCAGGACTCTTCTTTAGAGTTTCAATTGTATTGTGACTCTAATCTTTTATAGCTATTTTTATCCATTTTCAATCAAATCTTTCAAAATCTTTCAAAATGAATCAGAAACTTAGAGTTTCAGTCAAAGCAGGACTCTGTTCAGAGAGTCCTAGTTGGAACGGGACTCTGATCTTGATTTCAATTTTGAGAGAATCTTTCAGAAATCTTTCAATATACCAAAACTATTACACTTTTATCAAAGAATTTCGAAATTCTGAGATTTTATCTCAGAGTCCTGATCAAATCAGGACTCTACCCCAGAGTCCTGATCGAAGTAGGACTCTATCCAAAATTGATTTTTATACTTCATTTTCACTAGTTTTCAAAAGCTTTACCCAAATTTCATCATTTGCTTATCAGAAAACTAAAATTCTTAGAGTTCTGATTGAATCAAGACTCTTTCTCAGAGTCCTAATCAGATCAGGACTCTGAATCAAAACTTCAATTTCATCCTGCTTTAACTGTTTTTCAAAATCCTCCTATTTGTTTTCTCAAGAAAATCCAAAAATCTGAGAGTCCTAGTTCAATCAGGACTCTGTCCTCAGAGTCTCAGTTGAATCAGAACTCTATTTTATTCCAGTATTCGTTATTGTTTTCACTGTTTTGACAAGTTCTTTCGTCTGTTTTTCAGAAAATACCAAAAAAATCTAGAGTTTCAGTCCGATCAGAACTCTATCCCAGAGTCCTAGTCCAGTCAGGAGTCTGTTTTGAAGTCTGTTTTTATTTCATTTTTATTGTTTTTAAAATTTAGGTCATTTTACAGAGTCCAGTTAATTCAGGACTCTATTTTAGAGGTCGGTCGAGTTAGGAGTCTACCCCTGACTGTGTTTTTTTGACTTATTTCGTCAGTTTTTGATAAAATCTTTCGAAAACTCTTCCATTTGAATTCTAAAATCTAAAATCTCAGAATCCTAAGAGTTCAGGACTCTAACTTGGAGTTCTAGTTCGCTTGATACCCTATTTTCAAAGATCTTGAATTTCAAATACTGATTTTAACCCCTTTTCAAAACCATTTTCAGTGTTTATTTCAAAATTCTTTAAAACTCGATGTGGGCTCACTCAGTTGGCACCATATCCAGAGGAGTTATGACTTGGTTAGAACCCTATGCCATTTCAAAAATTCTAATTTTAAGATTGCTTTTGAAAATCCTTTTAAAAACTCCTTCAATTTCAAGTTTTAAAATCGCTTTTTGAAAAACTCAAGTAGGGCCCACTCGGGGTGGCGCCATATTCGAGTAAGTCAGGGCTAGACTAGGTTTAGTCAGTGTCTTGGTTAGTGTTAGGGGTTTAGAAGAGTTAATATCATTTTGAAAACCCATTTTGAAGTTTAGTTTTTAAAACTAGTGTTTTTAAAGGTTTTTAAAAAACCAAATGTGGAAGATGCCAAGTGGCATCACATTTGGGGGTTTTCTAGGTTTAGTTAGGGGCTAATTAGGGATTAATTAGAGTCCCACCTAGGCTATAATTCTCCAAAAAAATCGTTGCCCCCTTTATTGGATTTATTAGAAAGAGTTCTAAAAAAATAAAACTCCTTAATTAACCCTAATTAAGGAGGTTTTGAAAACCTATAAATAGGGGACTTCAAGAGGTCAAAAAGAGCTTTTTTTCTTTCAAATTTTCGTGGGTTATCTCTCCTCTCCAGCACCTACACCTTCCTCCATTGCATCTGCAGCCCCAAGGTGAGTTTATTTAATATTATTTTATTATTATTTTATTAGTTTTTATGATTTTTCAATAGATTTCACCATGGAAACTCTTGTGTTCATGGATTTAACCATGGATTTCATCCAAGAACCCCAAAATCGACCCAATAAGATGATCTAACTCAGTTTGAGGGTGATTTCAAGGATTCTAATCCATTAGAATCGATGAGAGGTACATTTTTCATGTTCTTAACCGACGAAACGTGAGATTTACCCATTAAATGGGTTAAATCCATGATTTCAAAGGTGAAAGCAAATTCCAGCCATGGATTCCCTGTATTTTATTTTTTTATTTGCTTATTCATGTTTATTACACGTTTTCCAGCATAGAAATCATTTTTATTTTACTGTTTTAGTGTTTATTTTATTGTTTTTCATTAGTTAATGCATGTTTTCTCAAGCTTATTAGATTTCTGTGTGTTTTTAGTTTAGAACAGAAAAGAGCATGTTGTTTCGGATTGAAATATGTATTGTTAATTTATGATTTTGTTATATGTGATGCATGCATATGTGATTAAACTACTGTAAAAAAATCAGAGATTTTGGACTTCGAAAACCCTGTCAGAAAAATCAGACATCATGTCGGGGTTTTAAAACTTTAAAATCGTTGTTAAAATCAAGAGGGTAACTTGCTGTGGTGATATTTTTCTCATCCTATATCTGATTTTAGATCTGTAAAGTGTCATGGATTCACATTAATTAGATCTATCTACTGTGAAATTTTCAGAATTTTTTATTACTGTTTAGTATTTTTCCTCTGTCAGAGACTCTGATTTTCAATTTAAAACTCGTTAGGGTTTACCAAAACCCTAATCAGACTTGTGTTGTTTATAAATCCCAAACCACAGATCTGATTCATGATCTGTAAAAAATGAGTATTATTATTTTTCTGTCAACTATTCACTGTTAAAATCTCAGATATTTTGAATGAGTACTGCTATTTATTCCAAAATTTTCAATTGAAAGTATCAGTTAGGACCAAAGTTAAAATCAATATATTCAAGTCTGGATTGTCGGATGGGGATCTCCCTGGTTTTAAAGGCTTTTTCAGATCTGTAAAAAGGAAAAGTTTTGTTTTCCTGTCTATTTGTTCTTTGTAAAATTTCATAGATTTCCATGGATGTTTGACCCTGTGAAGACCCCAAATTTTTCAAAGTTTTGTAAAAATGCCCCTTTTGCCCCTGATTCCATTTTCTCAGAAAATCAAAACAATTTCAAAGCTAAATTTCAGTCATTCTTCAGATTTTCTGAATTAAATTCCATATTAATGTATTCAAAATCAATTCTGGATCCGAATCCAGCATTTTAAATCCAAATTTCCTCAAAACCCGGATCCAAACCCATTTCTGAAGAAATTTTCTCAAAATAGTTTTAAAAATCTCAGAAAAATTCTCTTTTGTAAATATTTTACAAAAACACAAAAAAAATAGTTTTTAATCTTTGATTTCTCATAAAGTTTTAGAATTTTATTCTAAAAGTACAAAAAAAAAAGTTATAAAAAAATAACATAAAAACCAAAAAGAACAAGATTTTGGAAAAACTACAAGGAAAAACGAACGATTTCAAGCTTTTTAAAGTTGTTTTTGCTAAAAAACTCATTTGAAGAACCATTTTTACAAAAATTCCTTTTAAAGAATCCTCTTTTTGAAATATCGAAAAGCTGCAACGGACCTCTCCCGCGCATGCTCTCTCTTAATGCACCACCGTTGATCTTCCAACAGCCTCCCCTCTCTCAGCCTTCGATCAACAACGACCTCCATTCGCGAACCCTCCATGGCGCCTTTAAGAAGAGGCCTCCCAGCTTCTTCTCGGCATCCCTTGTCTTTCCTGGAGATCGGTATTTACTTCAAGTAGCCATTACAATCGATCAAAACTCATCTCTCACAATCCATGAACTCCTACTGATTGACATTGTCTTCTAGAGTGAACTTCATTTTCTAAGCATCCATTATCAAAATCCCTGCAAGAACGAGAAGAAGAATATCTCCGCAAGACATCTTCCCTACAGTCATCTAGTCCATCGCATCCTTCCGGCGTTTCCTCTACGAGTTACTGGAGATCCTCCCTCTTTAAGATCCTGAAAAGGTAAGAAACTCTTCTTCACATTTTCTTCTTGTTTTTTATTCCTCTTTGGTTTTCCTTATTTCGAGCCCCATGAAAGCACTAGTGACAGTGTTGAGTTGTCTATAGCAACCTCAACCTCTCCATCGTGCGACAACAATGGAATGATTTCATTCCAACAAATTATCTTCTTCTTCCCCTTTTTTTTTCTCTCTTTCTTTTTCTCTTTCTTTCGTTGTTCCTACTTTGACACTAGTTTATAATGCTTGCCATATCCTTATGTTTTTGTTTACTTTCGCCCCCCCTTCTTTCCCTGTCTCATTTATGTGCCGCGTTATATGAGAAAACCCACCATCACTAACATCAGACATTGAAAATCCGTTACATCCATTGGCACGGTCCATATCTATAATCACCTTACATGGGAGCAACCGGTGATGTCTCGTTGAGACTTCACCTAAATATTGCATCCCAATCCATCTTTCGTTTCATTACATTTTGATTTCTTTTTTTTTTGGGGTTTTCGGTTTCCTGTCTATGACTCAACTCCTGTTCTAACTTTTAATTTCCTGGTTATATTTTGGTCTTTCGTGGAATGTCGGTTTCCAATTTCTGTTATTTGTTTTCTAACTTTTTCTCCATAGTAGCTAATCACTTTGACTTCCTTGTGTCTCTATATACGTGTGCTAAATCCTGTAGCAATGAGTTTTGATGGCTCACCAATGATCATACGTTAGTTAGGCCTAAAAACTCTGGTTTACTCGTTTGATGGTTTCTTTACCCCAAACCTGATATAACGTATATGTTCCCCTTTAAATTTTTCACTAGGATCGTTGTTCACCACTCTTGCATATAACAGTTGCAGTAACGTAACATATCTTAAGGATCATTTGTGGCATTTTCATCATCTGATTAATAGCATGATTTCAACTGTCATATCAACTGCATAGCATGCTTATCACATTTCATCATATTCATTGTCACTTTATTTTTTGGCATCAACCATTTCTTCTTTATGTTCAGATTTGCTTCTGTTTGTGAATGTATTCTGTATTTATCCTTTGTTATTATGCTACGTGATATCCAGGTTTTAATCACTACATGTTGAATGCCCATTAGTTTCATTGTCACATTATATGATCATTAGTTCCAATATTCACCTTAGACTTGAAGCATGCGTAAGATCCCTGATCAACCTTCTACATCCCAATTTGAGAAACAGAGACTCCCCAAAGGTTACCAAAGAATACAAGTATCGATTATTAGCATTACATACAAACTGTTAACTATAGAATTTTTTTTTTGTTTTGTCAGGGGTTTTCAGTTACTTCCAGATAATTGTCGATTTCTTCACTAAAAAGGGGTTCTGTGTGCCTCATAATCAGTTTATCTTGCAGGTTATCTTGTTTTGAATATCTTTAATGAGGTCTAGAGGTCGGAGAAAACAGTTATGGACCTTGTAGCGAATGTCGATATTTTGGAAAAGATGTTTTTGTTTCCTTTTTCTCCAATACCAGTAAGTGCAGAAATAGGCCCACATATAGGACCATAATATCATATATGATGGTAGGTTTTTCAATTTAAAGGCAGAAAACATCACCCGAAAGCTGATCCTCAACCCTTTGTGTTCATCTCGATGGATACTGACAACTTTTATAGATCCCACTTGCTTTTATTACCTCGGAACATGAGAGAATTCTGAAGAGTTGTGATTGAGCTTGTAGAGTCCCATTTTTTTTTTTTTTGAAAATCTTAAAGCTGTGTGATAAGGGATATTTAATTCTGAAAGGTTGGATCTGCAGAAATACAATCCAGCTCCAACACCTGGCTTCTCCCTCTTAACAATTCACTAACAGAAAATAGAGTCTGTGTTACTATATAAAAGCCCCGATCCATTGTCACAGTCTAACTTCAGTCTCCCAGCTAAGACTGACTTTGATGTTTCAAAAAGGTCACTACTCATTTGCTACAGGAAATGCCATTTTGCTGTTCTTTCTATAACTCTGTTTTGTTGATAGGTAACAGGTTATGGCATAAAGGTAGGTAATCTGGTGCTCTTTCAACTGTACTTAGCAAGTTCAGAAATTCATGCTCACTGAAATATACTTTCTTTAGTTTATAAACCCCTTTCCTGTCAAAACCTATGATCTTAGGTGCTTCTCAGGTAACAGATCATTAAGCACCTCATTTCATTCAGCCTGTGTGAAATCTCTCTCACCACAGCCATACCTTCTTCATCATTATTTTCCTTTACGTAGGTTCATTGTTATCATCCTTCTCATGTAGAAATCTCTTTCACCACAGCCTATATACTTTTTTTTTTTTTGCAAGATCACGCCTTGCCATGTCTATACTCTCATTCTATTACACATTTTTTTTTTTTTGCATATCTTCACTGCTACACAGCACATCCCATATAGTATACACCATAGGCCTACATCATATTCACTTACTGTTACTGCAACACCTTGCAGCAACTTCACTTCAGCCTTCACCTTGCTCCACTTCCCCTACGTAGCGGCGCATTATGCTGCTCCTCACCATCATCTGTTCTCAGCCACATTAGTTTAGGTATTCATTTTGGCACCAGCTGTAGCTCACAGCAGCACCTTTCTGCAACCCCTCCATCCCATTTCCCAGCTGCCTTCAGCTCCAAATTGCACTCCAGCCGATTGGGACCTAGATCAACCAAACACCAAGCACTTCATGTTTCACCAAACCCACAGCTCCCTTTTCAGCTGCTACAGCATCTTTACACCTACTGCCCCTTTTAGTTGCAATAATGGAGTTGAGATTATCCCACTCAATGATGTAGAATATGTTGGAGAGGCTTTGATCCTACCTGCAGAAATTTGTAAATATTGTTACAATTCCTGATTTAGGAAATTTTAGGTGTTTTAGCTGCAATGTCTTCATATGTCTCAAGTTTATTGTCATATACAAACATATACATATATATGTAGGCATGTTGATATATATGTCATTTTTATTCTTTCCATTATAAACATCTTGCTATATGAGCCTCTCTACCATTGATATTCATATGATATGTGTAACTTGCCTCTCTTTTTTTCTTTTTTTCCTTTTGCTAACCAAGTTGTTTTGCAAGAAGTATGTGGATAAAGTTATCATTTGAGGTTGTAAATTTGATTTTATGTGTTGTAATAGCTAGATTGGAATAAAAATTTACATTTCCTGCTTTAGGTAGAATGAATGAGCATTGCGAATATCATGAATTGTTTGTTTTCATACATTTTTCTTTATTTCTCAAAATGCTCACAATGGTGAAACACGAATGGCACGTGCACCATTTCGTAAGAGGTAAATTAATTCTAAGTTGATGATTTACATCAACGGCCATAGTCGGGGTGTAAACAAAACTTAGCATTTTTATCTTTTACAAAATAACATTAGATCCACACTGGATCCATTTTCAAAATTCATCATATTTTCCTCAAATATTTTCTTCTTTTATCAGAATTTAACTTAAAATTAACCCAAAATATATACCAATGGCCATAGTCAGGGTACATTGAGGGTTAATTTCATTTTAAATTCTATAAAAGCACCAAAAAGATATTTTATCATTCATTTGAATTTAGATATGACTATTATATAATACACTCAATGACCATAGTCAGGGGTGTATTATATCATTAGTCTTATTTAAATTCATTTAAAGAATGAAATATGATTTTCAAATCCAATTTCAACTTATTCAAATTCATTCATCATATAGGATAGAATTGCATCATATTTTCAAAACTTCATTTTCAAAATCCCAAGTGTTTCTTCTTCTTCATCAGATCTTATTCAAATCCAATTCTATCTCGTTTTAAGATTCAAAATTTCAACTTCAAAGTCCAATTTGACTTTGAAACTCCAAAATCAATTTATATTCAAAACTCAATTCAAAATCCAATTTCAAAGTTCAATTTAACTTTGAAGTTTCTGATTCAAAAATCAAGTTTTCTTCAAGTTTTAAATCAAAGTTGAGACTGACTCTGAATCTCAAAATCCAAACCTTCCTAAAGTTCAATCTGGGTTTTCAAAACCCAGATCCATCTTCAAAAGTCCCATTTGGACTTTCAAAAACCCAAAATCCAAAGTTAAATCTCAGCTTGGATCCAGATTTCCAAGTATAAACTCCATTCCACTTTGGATCTCCCATCACAGATCCAAATTCCATTTAGGATCCAAATCCTTATTCCACTTTGGATCTCCAATCACAAGATCCAAATTTCATTTAGGGTCCAGATTCTCATTCTACCATTGGATCTCAGATTCGGATCCAAATTCCAATTCTTAGGATCCAGAACCCAATTCTACATTGGATCTCATATTCAGATCCAAAAACCATCTTTAGGATCCAGGATTGAGTCATACTTTGGATCTCAAGACTTCAGATCCAAATCTATTCTAGGATCCAGAACCCAATCCTACATTGGATTTCAGACTTCAGATCCAAATCCATTCTAGGATCCAGATTCCAATTCTACTTTGGATCTCAGATTTCAGATCCAATTCCATTCTAGGATCTAGAACCCAATTCTACTTTGGATCTCAGACTTCAGATCCAAAATCCATTTCTAGGTTTCATTAACCAATTCCATTTCATTTCAGATTTCAAATCAAGTTTCCATTTCAGATCCTAAATTCAAAATTTAACTTTGAGCTCTATTCAGAGTCCAGATCTTGGATTCAGATTTTATCTTGAAATTCCAAACTTTTAAATCAATTCCATTTCTCAATTTTCCCAATTCTATCTTTTCCTTCTGATTCAATTCCATTTTCATTTCTATTCTGATTCAAAGTCCATTTATGACTTTGAAAATTCCTTTTATCTCGAAACTTCAAAATCATTTTCCAAAATCCAGATTTATTTTTCCAAGCTCTTGATTATTCTAAAAACTTAGAACTTTTATCTTAAGTTCTGAGTTAGAAATCATTTCTTCACTTTATCTCAGAAACACTTGAAAATTCTTCAAAAACATTTTCAAAAGGAGCATACATCTTTGCATTTTCACAAGCATGATTCTTTGTGCATCTAGACTTAGGATAAATACTTAGATAATTTCTTAGCAAAGCAAAAGGCATTAATTCGACCCTTGGTTTGATTACCCCTGGTAAAGGCGCCAAGAACAGTCGAACCTCGTACTGACGAGCGGACCCCGTCTCCCAATTTTCCCGCAAATATTTCAAGAACAGTCGAACCTCGTACTGACAAGCGAACCCCGTCTCCCAATTTTCCCGCAAATATTTTCTACATATTTTTAAAATTAAGGTCAAGTGAGACCCGCAAAAGAATTCCTCTTCTTATTTTCTCTTCTTTTCTTTTCCCTCTTTCTTTCCGTCTTTTATTTTCTCCCTTTAAAAAGGAGGAAATAGAGGTCGTAAAGGAAAAGAGAAGGAAGAGAGAGAATATTATAAGAGGAAAAATTTTGCGATGATCACAGTTTTGGCGACCGAGATGGGACTCCTCTTTATCCAATCGAATTTGTGTCTTTGCTTTGCTCTAATATTATCTAAGTCTTTATTCTTCTGTGTCAGCTTCATTTTCATGCAAACCTTAGAAAACCTAGATTCTGTCCTAAAAACTGACATTATTTGCATATAGGATCTAAGTATGGTTTGATAGGACCATATTGAGGAGATTATTCCATGTTCACATTAGACTTAGGTCTGAAATACAACTCTTCTCAATTTTTAGGGATTGAATGCAAAACAATGTATGCAAGTGTATGCTTCTCTTCATTTTAATCTATCTCTTTAGGACTTGCATTAGAGCCATCTGATTTATTTTGCATGTTGAACATGTTTTCAAAAACATCCCCTACCTATATTGTCCCGGTCTTCACGTTGCAGGGCTGTCTCACTGAACCATAGTTCGGGAGAGAGCCTCACAACTGGACCACTTATTTGGGTTCACGCCCCCCTACCACGTACCTAAGGGTCATAGTCCGAGGTATATCAGTAGGTGCTCAAGGATGTTGGGAAGCCATTACCTTAGAACCGGAGAAATATTTTTATGCCACGTACTTCGAGCTTCGGCTTGAGTATATCGGCATACCTTGATTGAAATCAGATGATATAAACCCTAGAGTTAGGATTAAGGTCCTACAAGTCATTTCAACTATTGCATTTAGAGTCAGCCTTTAGGGAATGTTGTATGCGCATCCTTATTTGTGCAGCTTTAGTTGTGTGATATTTCTCTTTTTCTCTCATATATATGTATCAGACCCTTTTCAAAAACCCTGGGTGTATTATTCAAAACTTATCCTTATTTTCAAAAAACCCCAGGTGTATATTTCTATCTACCTACATTTCTTTTTCCCTTTTAGATCAAATTTTTCTTCAGAAACCCTGGAAAATTCCTTTAAAAATTTCATCAACCTTTTTCAAAGTTTCCAGGTTTGATTATTTAAAGAGTCTATCCATAAGTCCTGCATTCTATCTAATTCTCCCTATTTTCTTCTTTTACCCCAGTATCATCTCAATGGCGTCAAATTCCCTCGATGTTGTCTTTCCCCGAGATCATGTCTTCTATCAGATTCAGGATGGACCTCCGGATCTGCGGGTCATCTAGTCTCATCCTTTCTTCCCTCGGTGGTATTATTCTTGGTTCGCCACCTTCTCACGTATGTTCCCAGACCACTTGGATGACTGTGGGTTGGAGATGGCATCAGCAGTAGGCAAGCGAACCATCAATGGAGCTTTGATTCAGGTCATGGCAGAACGGTGGAATCCACGTACCTGCACATTCTGGTTCCCCTGGGGAGAGATGACTCTACTGATGGAAGAATTCAATGATATTATGGGATTGCCCGAACCAGCTGGTCAGCCAGATGATCCTGTCGAGCAGCAATTTTTGATCAACATCAAAGGGGTGGATGTTCGAGAAGCCTTAGCAAGAGCAACAGGGAGAAGATCCTGGTCCCTTATGGAGATTAGTGGAAATCAGTTCATCGACCTGTTCGAACTATATCAAAAGTACGAAGCCTACAAAGAGGTTGACACTTTGTCTCGAGCAGCGAAGGACAGAATTCAGCACGCCATGATCCTGTGCACAGTGGGGTTAGCCTTCTTCCAAGATGGTCAGAATTTCATAGATATCAGAGTCGCTCAGCTCTTTCGAAGATGGAGAAACAAGCAGACCCGTCAGCTTTCAGTCTCCATGGCCGCATTAGCCTTTCTTTACAGAGGCTTGGCTCGATTTGCCCTCGGAGAGACCATTCTAGTAGAAGGGTGCACTTACGCCCTGCAGTCGTGGTTCCTGCGACACGTTCCCTCAAAGGCCAATTCTTTCAGGTTCAACAGTAAACAACCAAAGACAGTCATCCAATGCTGAGCTCTGATCGAGAAGCTGCATCACGAGGAGATTACCTGGGATTTCTTTGACAGAAGAGAGACTGTTCCTCGATACACTTATGCCCGTGACAAGCGCTACAAGTTGATGGGCCCTTTTTTTGTGTTGATTATCAGCCGGAACGATGTCTGAGGCAGTTTTCACAGCGGCAGGTTCGTGCCAACACCCATTTCCCGACAGGCAACGTGCCAGAATTCAACCTGCAGTCGGATCAGTGGTCTGGGGCATATCATGTCGCCAAATATACCTGGGATTCCTTTATTTCTCTGTCTATATTTTCTGGGCCAAATGTATCATCTGAATATCAAGAGTGGTGGCAAACTGTCTGCCCACCCTCTCTTTGTCTTTGAAAGTTAAAAATATCAATAAAAATTTACTTTTTGGCCAAAATGTTGTTTTCTGTATTTTTTTGTTTATAGCGCAAATAAAAGTCAAAAATTTTGGGTGACGACCTAATCCTGGGTAAAAGGGATACTCCCTCCGCATTTCTTCAATATATTTTATCATGGTTGACGACCTCGCCTAGGTAACAAGGCATATTTCTCTGTTATCATCAAATGGTAACACAATTATCACAAATCGTGTGATGACCCAATCCCAGGTAATGGGATAATCTCTTGAAATTGTCTACCAAATCCCCTCATTTCTTGCTTTTTCTCAAAGAAATTATGATTTTAAAAAGCTTCTCCATACTCTAACCATTCCCATATTCTACAGGAAAGCTTTGGCATCTGAAAATGGTTCAGACAAGGGCTGATAAGAGGGTTGCTCAACAGCACAGTGACAGCGAGCTAGAAGAGATGAATTCCCCTAGACATTCCAAAAGGCAAGCCTCAGGGGATGAGAGCGACGTTGATCCGGCCATATACCGGATTTTTCAAAAGATGATGACCGAAATGATGGCCGAGCAGGCTAAGGCTGCTCCCAAGAAGGCAGCTTCTAAAGGCAAAGCCAAGAAAAAACCCATGAAGAAGCCAGTCAAAATCAGCAAACAGAAAGTACAGCGTGACAGTACTTCGGAGGATTCAGAATCAGCAGAAGAGGACTCCGAAGAAGAGCAGCTGATCTACATCCTGAAACATCTGTGGCAATCCAAGAAGCCTGTGGAAGAGCCAGTGTCAGTGAACAAGCCCAAATATGGGGCCCCTGCAGAGGACTCGATCCAGGCACTGACAAAAATGGTCAAAGACCTGCAAGTCCGGAATAAAGGGAAAAGGTCATACACCAGACAGAATTTTTACCTCGTCTTGGAAGGGGACATCAATCTAGAGAACCTCCCCAGAAAGTTCATTAAGTTTGATGGATCCGGGGATCCTAAAGCTCATCTTGCCATGTTCTTTGCGGAATGCGCTCGGTTCAGCGAAGACAACCGTGCCCTATTTCTCTGTTTTCCCCGCAGTCTGGAGGGGATAGCTGCCAAATGGTATGCTGAGCATGTCAATCCCATCGAGTTAAGGGATTTTGACAAAGTTGTCAACATGTTCGTTGAACGCTTCCTATTTAACACGGAAGCTCTGCCCACCCTAAACCACCTGTGCAACCTGAAACAGGAGCTCAATGAGAAGGCCAGGGACTTCATTCACAAGTGGAGAAGCCTGTGCAACAAAATGAGAAACCCTATTTCTGAGGAGCATGCCCTCCAAGTCATTCTCAATAATTTCTCTCAGCCCCTAAAAAGCCTCCTCTTCCCATATCCCTCCAAATCATTCATTGAACTAACAGAGCGAGAAGAATGGCTCGAGATGGGGGTAGAAAATGGGATGTACGAGGGTGTTGCTTTGGCCAAAAATATCTCAGACCCAAATAAGAAGGCACACTTTACCTACTCCGCCGAGGTTCCAGGGGATGATCAGGGCAGTAGCAGCAAGCAGGGCAGTGGCAGTGACACAAAGCCCGAACAGAACAGGGGAAGAAAGGGCAAATTCTTCAAGAACAATGACAAGCCTCTCCCGACCAGTCCTCAACAAAAGGGGGACCTTCAAGAAAAGCCCAAACATATAAACTGGAGCAGGGATCGGAAATTCACTCCCCTCGACCAACCACTGGAGAAAATTATGGAATACTTGCTATCTCACGGGATGGTAAAACTTCCCAAGGTTGCAGATCCGCCAGTACTCATGGGTAGATTTAAGGAACAGTATTGCAAGTTCCACAGGGCAATGGGCCATGACACTGAATATTGCTTCGTCCTAAAGCATCTGATCCAGGATTGCTTCGATAAAAGCATCCTCATCGAGGATGAAGAAGAGGGCAAAATGGACATTCTGTCCGCCCCATTCCCAAAGCATTCAGCGTCAACCGTTTCAGAAGATTCTTTTCTCCCACAGAGTCACATACATCCTTGCTCCAGCGAGGAGATAAGTTTGTAGCATCAGGTAATGGTTCTACATCAGGATCAGCCTGCATTTTAGAGAGGGGATATCCTCTCATTTTTTAATATAAGAAACATGTCAGTTGAGAATGGAAAAATCCAAGTTTTTCCAAAGAGATTTCTGAGAAAGGAGACCTGCACAGAGGAAGCAGAAACCTCAGAAGCAGCAGAAGAGCGGGCCAAAGGCCTTCAAAAGCCTATTACAGCGCTCTCCAACATCTCCATTTTCGAGTTGACTCATGATTCCCCCCAGCACCAGGAAAAGTTAGATGATTTACTAAGGAAGATCAAGGTAAAGCCGGGCACCACGCCCGAAGACATGGCACAAATAGTAAATCAGGCGATGACAAATGCGCCTATCACCTTCTCTGATGAAGACTTGCCAAAGCCTCACTCATTCCACAATAATGCACTATACATTGTAGTAAGGACCAGGGGCATGACTGTCCTGCACGTACTTGTTGATGGAGGCAGCAGCTTCAATATTTGCCCGGAAATGACAGCAAAAGCCTTGGGATTGAAGGAAGAGGAATATGTGCCTGACCCTATCACCATTTACGACTTTGATAATCACGGGCAGACTGCAAAAGGCAAAATCTTTTTAGAGATTTTCATAAACTACTCAGTGCATACAGTGTTATTCCATGTCGTCAATGTGCCGCCGACTTACAACTTGTTGTTAGGACAAACATGGATCCATAACGCCAATGCAGTTCCATCAACTCTCCACCAATGCATCAAGTGGTCCAAGGGTGGAATGATTACTACCGTCTTGGGCGAAGACCCTGAAGAAAGGCTGCCACAGCCTATGATTCCTCGTCCAACATTCACAGCTGATATTCCAAGCATCCGAGAAGCGGATGAGATTAATCTCAGTGACAGTCTAGAGATGCTGAAACTGAAAGATGTCATGGGAGAGGAGAACGTTGCAGCTACGGTCCAATGGCAGGGACCTTGCTTCTTCAAGTTAGGAGGACGCATTGATTACGCCTCCTTCAAAGATCACCCTTTATTCCCCCAGTTCTCCAAAGCCAGAAAGGGATTTGATCTGCTGATAAAACATGGATACCAGCCATTCAGAGGCATGGGGAAAGATGAAGACGGCATGATGGAGCCCATCATTCCAGTTCGGCATGCGGATAGTTCAGGGTTGGGGTTCACCGGCCAGGATTCCAGCAACAAGACAGTTTTTATCAAAGGAAGCCAATGAAGAGATGATGCCTTAGTTTTCCTGCTTTCTTTTCTTCTCTTTTGCCTTGTAGGGACAATACAGTCTCATCTTTTGTTAAAATTTTGTAAATACTTTACTTCAATCAATGAAAGATCAAAATTTTCTCTTCGAGTATCCATCATTTCCTTCTTATACTTTGTCTATGTCATTGCTCTTGCTTTATACAAAAATTTTGATTTGGCTCGTACTTTCTCTTAAAAACAACCTCTTTTTGGCGTTTTCAGGACCATGAACTCCTGAATCAATGACAAGATTTGTTATCAATCCCAAGTATCTAAAATTGGCAAGGTTTCCTGAGATGAAAGACAGAGCAGAGGTCAGTCAAGCAGCAAAATAGACTGAAGAGCCAGCCGAATTCGATTCCACCATTCAGGAATTGCCAGAATTTGCCCACATTCAGAAGCAGGATGAACCATCATCTTTGGTTCAAGATCCAACTGAGGATATTAACATTGGGTCGGAAGATGATCCGAAAATTCTCAAAATCGGGTCGAGTCTAAGCGAAGTTGAAAAAGCTAGACTCATTCAATTCCTCAAAAAGCATCAGGAAGTATTCGCCTGGACTTACGAAGATATGCCAGGATTGGATATCAAGCTGGTTGAGCATCGACTCAAGTTGAAACCAGAAGCCAGACCAATCAAGCAGAAATTGAGGAAATTAGACCCTCGAATTGAGCAACAAGTCAAGGAAGGACTTGAAGATTTATTGAAAGCAGGCTTCATTTGGGCCATTGATTACCCAGACTGGTTGGCAAATATCGTGGCAGTCCCTAAAAAGAACGGAAAAGTTCGGATCTGCATTGATTTCAGGGATCTCAATAAAGCCACCCCGAAAGATGATTATCCACTTCCTAATATTGACCTGTTGATCGATAGCACAACAGGTCATGCCCTATTTTCTTTCATGGACGGATATTCAGGTTATAATCAGATTAAGTTGGCCGTTCGTGATCAGTCAAAGACTTCATTTACTACCCCATGGGGAACCTTTTGCTATACAGTCATGCCGTTCGGACTCAAGAATGCCGGGGCAACCTATCAAAGGGCAATGGCCGTCATTTTTCACGATCAAATGCATAAGAATATGGATGCATATGTGGATGATATTTTGGTTAAGTCTAAAGAAGAAGAGGATCACCTTGATACTCTTAGTCAAGTTTTTGAAAGACTTATTCTCTATAAATTGAGACTTAACCCTCAGAAATGTGTCTTTGGAGTTGAGTCGGGCAAATTACTCGGCTTCATCATCAGCAAGAAAGGGATCAAGGTGGATCCGGCCAAAGCAAAAGCCATTATTGACATGCCGCCTCCAACTAATCTCAGAGAATTGCGAAGCCTTCAAGGGCGCATTCAGTCTATTCGCAGATTCATCTCTAATCTGGCCATGAGATGCGAGCCTTTCAATCATTTGCTAAGAAAAGGAGTTAAATTTGAATGGGGACCAGAATGTCAGCTCTCGTTTGAGCGTATCAAGCAGTATCTCCTTAATCCGCCAGTTTTAAAGCCGCCTAAGCTGGGAAAGCCTCTTTTACTATACATTTCCGTCAATCAGAATGCTTGTGGTGGATTCCTCGCGCAGTATGAAGAGGGCAGCCTGATAGAGCACGCCATCTACTATGTGTGCAAAACTTTCATTGATTATGAAAAAAAGTATTCTCAGATGGAGAAAACTTGTCTAGCTCTGGTCTGGATGTGCCAGAAATTAAGACATTACTTGTTGGCTTCTGAAATTAAGTTTTTTTCAAAGCTTAATCCGCTCAGATATATTCTTGAACAACCATTTCTCACTGGACGGATTGCGAAGTGGCAAGTCCTTCTAATGCAATATGACTTAGAGTATGTCTCTCAAAAGTCGATTAAAGGCCAAGCGATCGCAGATCAGTTGGCGGATTTCCCCCTGACTGAAGAAATTAAAGCAGAGGATGATTTTCCCGATGAGCACATCTGTAATATCCAACAACCCCCAGTTTGGAATATGTTCTTCGATGGCTCTAAAAACATGTCTGGCATCGGGATTGGAATTTTATTGATCACTCCAGAAAAAGAAATGATCCCTTATTCCCTTAAACTCGGTTTTCAATGCACTCATAATATGGCCGAGTATGAAGCTCTAATACAAGGCCTCAAAATTCTGCAAAGTTTCGATGTCAAGAGAATACATGCCTTTGGTGATTCATTACTTGTTGTCAGTCAAGTTAACACTGAATGGCAAGTGAAAGATTCCAAACTGATTCCGTATCAGAAGATCGTCTTAACTCTTATAGACGGCTTCGAAGAGTTCCAGCTCAGTCATATCAAAAGAGAACACAATCAGATAGTCGATGGTCTAGCCAGCTTGGGGTCCATTTTATCCTTCAAAGGCAGTGAATCATGTCGTTCTTTTAAAGTTGGCAGACTTGAACAACCTGCTTTTAATTCAATTATGCAAGTAAACCAGGTTAATCAGAAAGAAAAACCTTGGTATCAAAATATCAAAAATTTCATCGAAACTGGTGAATTTCCACCAGAAATGCCCAAAAGGGAGCAACGTGCGATTCAACGTATGTCTACCTGCTATTTCATTCTTGCCAATGTCCTCTACCGTCGTGGTTTCAGTTCTGAGTATGCAAGATGCTTAGACAAAGAAGAAGCTATGGAAGTTATCCAGGAGGCGCATGAAGGGATTTGTGGTGGCCATGTCGGCTACCAGACTCTCGTCAAGCAGATCGTTCGAGCAGGGTACTATTGGAATACCATGCAGCAGGACTGTCATAGATTTGTAAAGAAGTGCGTCAAGTGCCAATTGCATGCGCCTTACATTCATGCTCCGGCCACATATCTACAATCAGTTGTTTCTCCTTGGCCATTTTCTATGTGGGCTTTCGACGTCGTCGGCCCGATTACTCCTTCTGCTTCCAATGGCCACAAATACTTCCTGACCGCAACAAAGTATTTCACGAAATGGGTTGAAGCTATTACTCTACGCACGATAGAAGGCCGCCATGTGGTTTCTTTCATTCACAAGAACATTCTTTGCCGCTTTGGCATACCACATGACATTGTTTCAGACAATGGAACCCATTTTAAAAATGAGAGGATGAAGACATTTTGTTCCAAATTCAGAATCTCCCATCACTTCTCAGCTCCTTATTACCCTCAAGGGAACGGCCAAGCGGAAGCCACCAATAAGATCTTAATCCGTATTTTGGAAAGGATTGTAAAAACAGGTCGAGATTGGCATGAGAAAATTCATGATGCACTTTGGGCCTACCGGACCACCATTCGGACTCCGACTAATGCCACTCCTTCAGAACTTGTTTACGGAACTGAAGTGGTATTGCCTCTCCATGTCCAAAAGCATGCTCTCAAATTTGCTTCCCTTACAGAATTGTCACTTGATTAGTATCAGCAGCAGAGATTAGTGCAGCTGGATCTGCTAGATGAAAAAAGGCTCAAGGCAGCAGAGCACGCTCAAGCTTATCGGCAGAGGATAGCTCGACACTATGCCAAGTCCGTCATTAAGAGAAAATTTCGAGTTAATGATTTGGTACTCAGATCGACAGCTTATCTCAAGCATCGACCACGGGGCAAGTGGTCACCCAATTGGGAAGGCCCTTATGTGGTTAAGGAAGCGCTTCCTCGCAATTCATATCGTTTAATCAACGCAGATGGAGTGGAGATGCCAGATCCCATTAATGCTCTGCATTTGAAGAAATTTTATGCTTAGAATTTTCATTCAAAAACCTTTTGTACTATTCAAAGAGCCATTTCAATAAAAACAATGATCTTCTATCAATTCTTACATTCTTCTCCATGATACTGGGGCATTTTATTTTAATTCATAAAAATCTTTCTCATCATATGCAGGCAGGATTAGACGAAAGTTCTTTTCCTCAAATTTTGTTAATTCTTAATTGATCTTGTGATCTTTATTGTCTTTTCATTTGATTCATTTTGCTTTGATCAAGTTTACATCAAGCTAATGCTCATTTATGTCAAGTTTCAACAAATTTTTTTCAATCTTAATTAAAATTTCATCCACTTTTATCTTTAAAGAATACCCTTTCAGGTTAAGGGATAAACCTGATGCCTCCTTTCAATGAGGTATTCTTTTTTTTCCCGTTCAGGATAAGGGGATAAATCCTGAATTATCTCCTAAAACTCATTTTGAAAGTCTGGCACATCTTCAAAACCCAGTTCTCGCACTGATTATTTCTCAAACTTTTTCAATCATATATTGAGCTCATTTGAAAAACCCGGTTCTCACACCGGTAACCTTTTAAAATCAGTCTTCTGACCAAAGATCTTTCTCATTCTAAATTCAAGTCCTGACTTAAATCTCTCAAAATTTCATGTATTTTCAAAAGGATCCAGCATCTCGCTGGTCATGTATTTTCAAAAGGATCCAACACTCATTGGTCGTGTATTTTCAAAGGATCCAGCATCTCGCTGGTCATGTATTTCCAAAAAGATCCAGCATCTCGCTAGTCATGTATTTCCAAAGGATCCAGCATCTCGTTGGTCCTATGTTCCAAAAGATCCAGCTCCCGCTGGTCGTATATTCCAAAAGATCAAACCCTTAGGGTGCGACTCCTCAATTCTATCATTTCCAAGATCTTCAATCTTTCAAATTCTATCAGTTTCCAAACCTTTGGTCGCAATATCTTCAAAATCTCATCATTTTCTCAACCCTCGGGTTATAATTTCTCAAGTTCAATCACTTTCAAACCATCAGGTTAAATCCTTCATTTTCAAAATCCAGTTTTCATAACTGGTCGGGATTTGAAATCCAATATTTTTCACTGGTCGGGATTTGAAATCCAGTTGTCATAACTGGTCGGGATTTGAAATCCAGTATTTTTTTACTGGTCGGGATTTGAAATCCAGTTGTCATAACTGGTCGGGATTTGAAAATCCAGTATTTTTCACTGGTCGCGATTTAAAATCCAGTATTTTTCACTGGTCGGGATTTGAAATCCAGTTTTCATAACTGGTCGGGATTTGAAATCCAGTTTTCATAACTGGTCGGGATTTGAAATCCAGTTTTCATAACTGGTCGGGATTTGAAATCCAGTATTTTTGACTGATCGGGATTTGAAATCCAGTGTTTTCACTGGTCGGGATTATCAAAAATCCAGTTGTCATAACTGGTCGGGATTTGAAATCCAGTATTTTTCATAACTGGTCGGGATTTGAAATCCAGTTGTCATAACTGGTCGGGATTTGAAATCCAGTTTTCATAACTGGTCGGGATTTGAAATCCAGTTTTCATAACTGGTCGGGTTTTGAAATCCAGTTGTCATAACTGGTCGGGATTTGAAATCCAATGTTTTCACTGGTCGGGATTATCAAAAAATCCAGTTTCTCATAAACTGGTCGGGATTTCCAAAACCTCATGTATTTCATCAAGTCCAGTTTTCTAAAGTCTGATTTCTTACACCATTTCTTTAAATTACAGCTCAAGGTCTCATCAAAATCTATATTGAATGATTATTTCACAAGGAATTCATGAAAACTTTGCCAATTCGCTAAAAGCATTTGTTGATTCTTGATATTCTTACTGCACAAAGAGAATTTTTTCAGATTACCTCCAGTACTTCCTTCCAAAAGGTGAAACTCTTTGCAAAAAAGAGGTAAAATTCAAATATTTTCCTGTTGATCAACCAAAAGGATGCGAGAAATATCCTCGATATGATCAGTAAAAGAAATCTTCAATGATGTTGAAAAGCCAGAAGTGATTTGTTATTGATCATAGCTATAACGCATGTTTTAAAAATGACTTTCTGGCAATCAGGCAGTGGAGATATCTTGAGCTATAAAAAGAATCCACTCAACCCATATCTTCTCATTTTCGTTTAAAAGTTGCATTCAAATATCCGCAAAAAGGGATCTCTCAATTGTCGTCAAGATGAAGGCGAATTAAGCGAGTAGACCCCCGGGGCCAAAAAAGATTGGAAACATCTCCAAGATGATGGAGTTTGTGACGGATCCTTCCAGGGAAAGTTCAGATCACCGTCAAGATGAAGGCAAGTGTGATGAACCTACCGACAAACCTTAAAAGATATTTGATTCCAGCTATCATCTAAAAGACCTTTTGAGCCAATATCATATATAATCCCTGAGAGAAAGAAGGATCGAAGCATCTCCAAGATGAAGGAGCTTGTGACGTACCCTTCCCTGAAAAAGAGAGAAAAGTCAGGACATCCAAATGAAGGATGATGTGAAAAACCGAGAAAGCCCAGTGACTCAAAAAGAGTGCAAAAGATCATCGTGGGAAAACACCCGGATATCAAACTGCCAAAGTTGTCAGAAGTCATCTTTTCTCATGCAAAATTCTTTTATCAATATCTCTTCATTTCCTGCTTTTATGAAATTAAGAATATTTCTTTTATTCTCATATCAGGGAAATGGACAGCTTCCTTGAAGAAAATCATCAGTGCTAAAATTTGAATTTGACTCTTAGAACTGAGGAGTTAACCTCATTGGAGGAAATACTCTAGGTAAAAGACGGAATATCTTTGCACATACGTGCACATTTAGAAGCGTTTGAATCTACTATGATTTTATCTTATTGGCAAAATTTTCTAGCTATTCCAAGAATAAAATAAACATTCAATGTCCATTTTGATGCAACCTAGCGTTTATATTTTCCAAAAAGAGTTGCCTCTGAAGAAAGTATCTCTTCCTGTCCCATCGCGGTTTCTTCAGTCAAAGATTCCGTATGGTGCCCCCACTCAGGATAAGGGTCAAACCTGAACCATTTGCGAAAGATCATAGATTTCAAAAGCTATTTCAGTCTCAGCAATGAGACGCCAAATTTCTTCTCCCTTTTCAAAAGCTTTAGGGACCCTATATTTCCTCCTTTCGCAAAAACCCTTTTCGGATTTGTTCGTCCAAGTTTCAAAGGTCCCATTATGGTTTCTCCATTTTGAGAAATCCGTATGGTAGATTTCCTATCCAGGTTAAGAATTAACCCGGAACCTCGCTTCACGAGGTATCTTCCTTTCAGGTTTGGGTTAAACCTGAGGCTCGTTCCAATGAGATTCCTCGTTCTAACGAGATGTTTTCTTCCAGTCCCATCATGGCTCTTCCCATTGAGAAATCCATGCTTTGTATATCCATCCAAGAAAGGAGTCTACTTGAGCTGCATCTCACGAGGCATTTTTCAGAAATATCCCATCAAGACCCTCGTGTATCCCTTTCCTCAGTTCAAATTCATCTTGATATATTTTTCGTCCCATCCAGGTTAAGGGCTAAACCTGAATTATTCCGATAAGAGTATCTGGTCTCACCCATGAGACCTGATCAAAATTCTCATTTCCCATCATTTCGGATTTTCACCCAAAGTCCCTTCACGATTTCCTCATCTTTTACTCAATCATATCATTTCGAGGATTTCGTCTCCCCAAAACCATTCAGGATAAGGTTCTAAGCCTGAAAAGCCATATTTTCAAAATAATTCTTCCACACCCAGTTCAGACCTGCTGACTGGGGCATTTTCAAAATTTGGAGTGTTGTCTTTGCCACTAAGCTCGGCTCTCAACCGGCTTAGTAACAAAGAGGGGCATCTGTGAACACCCCAAATTTTTCAAAGTTTTGTAAAAATGACCCTTTTGCCCCTGATTCCATTTTCTGAGAAAATCAAAACAATTTCAAAGCTAAATTTCAGTCATTCTTCAGATTTTCTGAATTAAATTCCATATTAATGTATTCAAAATCAATTCCGGATACGAATCCAGCATTTTAAATCCAAATTTCCTCAAAACCCGGATCCAAACCCATTTCTGAAGAAATTTTCTCAAAATAGTTTTAAAACTCTCAGAAAAATTCTCTTTTGTAAATATTTTACAAAAACACAAAAAAATTAGTTTTTAATCTTTGATTTCTCGTAAAGTTTTAGAATTTTATTCTAAAAATACAAAAAAAAAGACATAGAAAAATAACATAAAAACCAAAAAGAACAAGATTTTGGAAAAACTACAAGGAAAAACGAACGATTTCAAGCTTTTTAAAGTTGTTTTTGCTAAAAAAACTCATTTGAAGAACCATTTTTACAAAAATTCCTTTTAAAGAATCCTCTTTTTGAAATATCGAAAAGCTGCAACGGACCCCTCCCGCGCATGCTCTCTCTTAATGCACCACCGTTGATCTTCCAACAGCCTCCCCTCTCTCAGCCTTCGATCAACAACGACCTCCATTCGCGAACCCTCCACGGCGCCTTTAAGAAGAGGCCTCCCAGCTTCTTCTCGGCATCCCTTGTCTTTCCTGGAGATCGGTATTTACTTCAAGTAGCCATTACAATCGATCAAAATTCATCTCTCACAATCCATGAACTCCTACTGATCGACATTGTCTTCTGGAGTGAACTTCCTTTTCTAAGCATCCATTATCAAAATCCCTGCAAGAACAAGAAGAAGAATATCTTCGCAAGACATCTTCCCTACAGTCATCTCGTCCATCGCATCCTTCCGGCATTTCCTCTACGAGTTACTGGAGATCCTCCCTCTTTAAGATCCTGAAAAGGTAAGAAACTCTTCTTCACATTTTCTTCTTGTTTTTTATTCCTCTTCGGTTTTCCTTATTTCGCGCCCCATGAAAGCACTAGTGACAGTGTTGAGTTGTCTATAGCAACCTCAACCTCTCCATCGTGCGACAATAATGGACTGATTTCATTCCAACAAATTATCTTCTTCTTCCCCTTTTTTTTTCTCTCTTTCTTTTTCTCTTTCTTTCGTTGTTCCTACTTTGACACTAGTTTATAATGATTGCCATATCCTTATATTTTTGTTTACTTTCGCCCCCCCCCCCTTCTTTCCCTGTCACATTTATGTGCCGCGTTATATGAGAAAACCCACCATCACTAACATCAGACATTGAAAATCTGTTACATCCATTGGCACGGTCCATATCTGTAATCACCTTACATGGGAGCAACTGGTGATGTCTCGTTGAGACTTCACCTAAATATTGCATCACAATCCATCTTTCGTTTCATTACATTTTGATTTCTTTTTTTTTTTTTTTGGGTTTTCGGTTTCCTGTCTATGACTCAACTCCTCTTCTAACTTTCAATTTCCTGGTTATATTTTGGTCTTTCGTGGAATGTCGGTTTCCAATTTCTGTTATTTGTTTTCTAACTTTTTCTCCACAACAACTAATCACTTTGACTTCCTTGTGTCTCTATCTACGTGTGCTAAATCCTGTAGCAATGAGTTTTGATGGCTCACCAATGATCATACGTTAGTTAGGCCTCAAAACTCTGGTTTACTCGTTTGATGGTTTCTTTACCCCAAACCTGATATAACATATATGTTCCCCTTTAAATTTTTCACTAGGATCGTTGTTCACCACTCTTGCATATAACAGTTGCAGTAACGTAACATATCTTAAGGATCATTTGTGGCATTTTCATCATCTGATTAATAGCATGATTTCAACTGTCATATCAACTGCATAGCATGCTTATCACATTTCATCATATTCATTGTCACTTTATTTTTTGGCATCAACCATTTCTTCTTTATGTTCAGATTTGCTTCTGTTTGTGAATGTATTCTGTATTTATCCTTTGTTATTATGCTACGTGATATCCAGGTTTTAATCACTACATGTTGAATGCCCATTAGTTTCATTGTCACATTATATGATCATTAGTTCCAATATTCACCTTAGACTTGAAGCATGCGTAAGATCCCTGATCAACCTTCTACATCCCAATTTGAGAAACAGAGACTCCCCAAAGGTTACCAGAGAATGCAAGTATCGATTATTAGCATTACATACAAATTGTTGCCTATAGAATTTTTTTTTTGTTTTGTCAGAGGTTTTCAGTTACTTCCAGATAATTGTCGATTTCTTCACTAAAAAGGGGTTCTGTGTGCCTCATAATCAGTTTATCTTGCAGGTTATCTTGTTCTGGATATCTTTAATGAGGTCTAGAGGTCGGAGAAAACAGTTATGGACCTTATAGCGAATGTCGATATTTTGGAAAAGATGTTTTCGTTTCCTTTTTCTCCAATACCAGTAAGTGCAGAAATAGGCCCACATATAGGACCATAATATCATATATGATGGTGGGTTTTTCAATTTAAAGGCAGAAAACATCACTCGAAAGCTGATCCTCAACCCTTTGTGTTCATCTCGATGGATACTGACAATTTTTATAGATCCCACCTGCTTTTATTACCTCGGAACATGAGAGAATTCTGAAGAGTTGTGATTGAGCTTGTAGAGTCCCTTTTTTTTTTTTTTGAAAATCTTAAAGCCGTGTGATAAGGGATATTTAATTCTGAAAGGTTGGATCTGCAGAAATACAATCCAGCTCCAACACCTGGCTTCTCCCTCTTAACAATCCACTAACAGAAAATAGAGTCTCTGTTACTATATAAAAGCCCCGATCCATTGTCACAGTCTAACTTCAGTCTCCCAGCTAAGACTGACTTTGATGTTTCAAGAAGGTCACTACTCATTTGCTACAGGAAATGCCATTTTGTTGTTCTTTCTATAACTCAGTTTTGTTGATAGGTAACAGGTTATGGCATAAAGGTAGGTAATCTGGTGCTCTTTCAACTGTACTTAGCAAGTTCAGAAATTCATGCTCACTGAAATATACTTTCTTTAGTTTATAAACCCCTTTCCTGTCAAAACCTATGATCTTAGGTGCTTCTCAGGTAACAGATCATTAAGCACCTCATTTCATTCAGCCTATGTGAAATCTCTCTCACCACAGCCATACCTTCTTCATCATTATTTTCCTTTACGTAGGTTCATTGTTATCATCCTTCTCATGTAGAAATCTCTTTCACCACAGCCTATATACTTCTTTTTTTTTGCAAGATCACGCCTTGCCATGTCTACACTCTCATTCTATTACACATTTTTTTTTATTTTGCATATCTTCACTGCTACACAGCACATCCCATATAGTATACACCATAGGCCTACATCATATTCACTTACTGTTACTGCAACACCTTGCAGCAACTTCACTTCAGCCTTCACCTTGCTCCACTTCCCCTATGTAGCGGCGCATTATGCTGCTCCTCACCATCATTTGTTCTCAGCCATATTAGTTTAGGTATTCATTTTGGCACCAGCTGTAGCTCACAGCAGCTCCTTGCTGCAACCCCTCCATCCCATTTCCCAGCTGCCTTCAGCTCCAAATTGCACTCCAGCCGATTGGGACCTAGATCAACCAAACACCAAGCACTTCATGTTTCACCATACCCACAGCTCCCTTTTCAGCTGCTACAGCATCTTTACACCTACTGCCCCTTTTAGTTGCAATAATGGAGTTGAGATTATCCCACTCAATGATGTAGAATATGTTGGAGAGGCTTTGATCCTACCTGCAGAAATTTGTAAATATTGTTACAATTCCTGATTTAGGAAATTTTAGGTGTTTTAGCTGCAAGGTCTTCATATGTCTCAAGTTTATTGTCATATACAAACATATACATATATATGTAGGCATGTTGATATATATGTCATTTTTATTCTTTCCATTATAAACATCTTGCTATATGAGCCTCTCTACCATTGATATTCATATGATATGTGTAACTTGCCTCTTTTTTTTTCTTTTTTTCCTTTTGCTAACCAAGTTGTTTTGCAAGAAGTATGTGGATAAAGTTATCATTTGAGGTTGTAAATTTGATTTTATGTGTTGTAATAGCTAGATTGGAATAAAAATTTACATTTCCTGCTTTAGGTAGAATGAATGAGCATTGCGAATATCATGAATTGTTTGTTTTCATACATTTTTCTTTATTTCTCAAAATGCTCACAATGGTGAAACACGAATGGCACGTGCACCATTTCGTAAGAGGTAAATTAATTCTAAGTTGATGATTTACATCAACGGCCATAGTTGGGGTGTAAACAAAACTTAGCATTTTTATCTTTTACAAAATAACATTAGATCCACACTGGATCCATTTTCAAAATTCATCATATTTTCCTCAAATATTTTCTTCTTTTATCAGAATTTAACTTAAAATTAACCCAAAATATATACCAATGGCCATAGTCAGGGTATATTGAGGGTTAATTTCATTTTAAATTCTATAAAAGCACCAAAAAGATATTTTATCCTTTATTTGAATTTAGATATGACTATTATATAATACACTCAATGACCATAGTCAGGGGTGTATTATATCATTAGTCTTATTTAAATTCATTTAAAGAATGAAATATGATTTTCAAATCCAATTTCAACTTATTCAAATTCATTCATCATATAGGATAGAATTGCATCATATTTTCAAAACTTCATTTTCAAAATCCCAAGTGTTTCTTCTTCTTCATCAGATCTTATTCAAATCCAATTCTATCTCGTTTTAAGATTCAAAATTTCAACTTCAAAGTCCAATTTGACTTTGAAACTCCAAAATCAATTTATATTCAAAACTCAATTCAAAATCCAATTTCAAAGTTCAATTTAACTTTGAAGTTTCTGATTCATCTTCTGATTCAAAAATCAAGTTTTCTTCAAGTTTTAAATCAAAGTTGAGACTGACTCTGAATCTCAAAATCCAAACCTTCCTAAAGTTCAATCTGGGTTTTCAAAACCCAGATCCATCTTCAAAAGTCCCATTTGGACTTTCAAAAACCCAAAATCCAAAGTTAAATCTCAGCTTGGATCCAGATTTCCAAGTATAAACTCCATTCCACTTTGGATCTCCCATCACAGATCCAAATTCCATTTAGGATCCAAATCCTTATTCCACTTTGGATCTCCAATCACAAGATCCAAATTTCATTTAGGGTCCAGATCCTCATTCTACCATTGGATCTCAGATTCGGATCCAAATTCCAATTCTTAGGATCTAGAACCCAATTCTACATTGGATCTCATATTCAGATCCAAAAACAATCTTTAGGATCCAGGATTGAGTCATACTTTGGATCTCGAGACTTCAGATCCAAATCTATTCTAGGATCCAGAACCCAATCCTACATTGGATTTCAGACTTCAGATCCAAATCCATTCTAGGATCCAGATTCCAATTCTACTTTGGATCTCAGATTTCAGATCCAATTCCATTCTAGGATCTAGAACCCAATTCTACTTTGGATCTCAGACTTCAGATCCAAAATCCATTTCTAGGTTTCATTAACCAATTCCATTTCATTTCAGATTTCAAATCAAGTTTCCATTTCAGATCCTAAATTCAAAATTCAACTTTGAACTCTATTCAGAGTCCAGATCTTGGATTCAGATTTCATCTTGAAATTCCAAACTTTTAAATCAATTCTATTTCTCAATTTTCCCAATTCTATCTTTTCCTTCTGATTCAATTCCATTTTCATTTCTATTCTGATTCAAAACCCTGATTTCAAGGCCACAGTCTTGCTATCGAGGGCAATTTGGTCATTTGACCTAAATTTCGAAATATCTAACCCTAATTTTCATATTTTTAATCATGTCACATCATATTTAGTTTGATTTATCATTATTTGTATTCCAAAACTTGCATTCTACCAAATATCTTTCCGAAAACCCTAATTTCAAGGCCATAGTCTTGTTATTAGGGGTATTTTGGTCATTTTGACCCCAATTTCAAAATTTCATATCTTATCTTCCTTATTTATTCAATCTTATTTCATATTTTATCAATTTTGATTTAAGGGAATCATGGCAAAAAGGCTTATATCTAGCAAAATCCAATAATTTCTAGATATTACTGGATAAACCTAGAAAAGCCAACATATCATTACTAACAAAGTTTTCTAGTTTTGCAGGTACATTAAAGATTTTAATTTCATGTATTTAAATTTCAATAGTGATGTAAACTAAATTAAACTTTGGAATAAGAATTTACATTTCCTGCTTAGCTTAGGCAGCATTGCATATAGTTTATTTTTTTAAATAATGTTAATGTGTGATGGATGATGATTCATGCATATTCAAACTCACTATGGTCTACACGAATGGCACATACACTAGCTTTTATGAAGTTTATAAACTTGGTGGAATTTGTATTTATGGCCATAGTCAGAATATGAAGGATATCTAGATTTATGATCTTCACATTAGCCACATTCAGCCTACACTCTTAGGTTAACTTCAAAAATGCACTGCATTTCTTAAAAATGCAAAAAGTATTTCTCAATTCCTCAAATCCATATTCATTCATTTCATGCATTTGCCAATTCGAATTCAAATCTCAATTCAAAGAAGTTCATTTTCTCAAAATCTTCTAAGTCTTATTCAAAAATCGATTTTCTCAAAATATTGATTTGCCAATGATATTTCAAGTATTTCCCAAGTTCCAAATTCGATTTTTCTAAGTTATATTTTCAATTTCAAAGTTTGAATTCAAAGAAATTGAGTTTTTTTCAAAGTTATTTCACATTTCTCAAAATCGATTTTCACAAAATCCTTATATTTCTTCAGAAATCGATTTTCACTTTCTCAGATACAATATTTCAACCATGATTCACGATTTTCCAAGTGTTATCTTTTCCAAGAATCTTCCAAATATTTTCCAATCTTTGAAGCAAACATCATGTTTTCAAATGTGCATTTTTAGAAATTCATAGCACATGCCTGATTCTTTGTGCATTTAGAAATTAGAATATGGTTTAGACAAGTTGAACAAAGCAAAGCATTTGATTGATCCTTGGTTCAATTACCCCTGGTAAAGGCGCCAGGAACGGTTGAATCTTGTACCGACAGGCGAGTCCCATTCTTCAGAATAATCTCGCATTTTAAAAATGGAGGCGAGTTATTTTCAAAATCTTTTTCAAAGGTCAGTTTGACTCGCAAAAAGTTAAAAATTTTGCGATGATAACAGGTTTGGCGACCGAGATGGGACCTGTCTTCGCCTGATCAATCTAATGCTCTGCTTAGTTCAAATTGTCAAAATCGTATTCCATGGAATGTCAGCTTTTATTTAAATAATGTCATGTGAACCTAGGAGCCTAGACTTGAACCCAGCTGACATGGATTGCATATAGACTAGGCATGGTTTGGTAGGACCATATTGAGGAGGAAATTATTCATGCTCACATAGACTTAGGTCTAATACAACACTCCTCAATCTAGGTTTGTATGAAAACAATGTTTGCTTCTTCAAATTTTTCAAAATCTATCTCTTAAAGACTTAGAGTCTTCTATTTGCTTGCATGTGCTTATATTTTTCAAAAAACACCCCACCTATATTGTTCCGGTCTTTGGGCTCTCTTCCAGAACCATAGTTCGGGACAGAGCCTCACAACTGGGCCACCTATTTGGGTGAAAACCCCCCTGCCACGTACCAAGGGCCATAGTCCAACGTATATCGGCAGGTGCTCAAGGATGTTGGAAAACTTGAACCTAGAACCAGAGGAATTGATTTTATGACACGTAAATCGAGCCTTGGCTTGAGTATATAGGCATAGCATGATTGGACACAGATGATCTGAACCTTAGAGTTAGGATTAAGGTCCTACAGCTATTTCAAAATTTGTGCATCTAGAGTCAGCTTTTAGGGAATGCTGTATGTGCATACTTGTTGTAATTGAATGTGTTATAGTCATTTCTTTGTTATTTTCCATATTTTCCCAATTTTCTAAAATACTGGACGACTTTTCAAAAATCCCCAATCCATGTCCATGTACTGTTCATGTTTTAAACCCTGGACGATTTTCAAAATACTCCATTTTATGAAGTACTTCCTTATATTTCATTAAACTCTGGACGATTTTCATAAAATTCCTCCATTTTCCTAAAAACTCCAGGTGATTTCCCATCTTCCTATCCTCTGGATCTCGAATCTCCTACTTCATTTTATCCTGCCTGCATTTTTTTAAAAAAGTCTCTATATTTTCCCAAGTCTTATTCCAATTTTTCCATGTTTTCCAGTCGATTCTGATGGCATCCAGTCAGCTTGATTCAGTCTTCCCCGAGGGTCACATCTCCTACGAGGTGCGACAAGGTCTTCTAGAACATCGAGTCCTCAGCACCGGATCCTTCTTTCCCTGGTGGTACTACTCATGGTTCAAGAACTTCTCTCGTATGTTTCCGGACCACTTGGACGATTGTGGGCTAGAACTGGGGTCCGCGATGGGAAAGTAGACAGTCAACGGCAATTTGATCCATGCACTAGCAGAGCGGTGGAATCCGAGCACTTCTACCTTCTGGTTCCCGTGGGGCGAGATGACGGTGCTGATAGATGAATTTTCAGAGATTATGGGATTACCCGAGTCAGCCAATCAGCCTGGAGATCCATTGGAGAAACAATTTTTTATTAATGTCAAGGGTCTAGATCCCCGAGACGCTTTAGCTCGCATGATAGGACGTAAGTTGTGGCCCTTGATCGAGGAGGATGGAAATGAATATGTGGACCTGCTCGAAATCTACAAACAGTATGGAACATTTGCAGAGGTCACCTCATTGCCTAGAACAGCTCGAGAAAGAATCCAGCACGCGATGGTCCTATGCACTGTGGGATTAGCTTTCTTTCCCGATGGACGGAATTATATAGATATCAGAATCGTTAAGCTTCTAAGGAGATGGGGAAGTCGACAGACCAGCCGCCTCTCCATTGCCATGGCCACACTCGCCTTTCTATACCGAGGGTTGGCACGTTTCACACTCGGAGAATCAATTCTAGTCGAAAGGGTGCACCTATGCATTACAGTCTTGGTTCCTCCGGCATGTGCCAGCCCGAGCCAGTTCATTCAGATACAATGGTGAAAAGCTTCTTCCAGTTGCGTTATATCGGTTCTTAATCGATAACCTTCAGGAGGAAGAAGTCGTATGGGACTACTTCGATCGTCAGGAATCACCTCCCAGATACACTTATGCATACGGAAAGCGATTCAAGCTACTTAGCCCGTTCTTCTGCGCATACTATCATCCAGAGCGGTGTGTCCAGCAGTTCTCTCAGAGGCAGAATCGCGTAGAGATTCGTCCACTATCAGGGGTTCTGCCAGAATTCAACCTCGCATCAGATCAATGGTCCGGAGCATATCATTCTGCCAGACATGGCTGGGATTCTTTTGTCACTCTCACTATCAGGAGTGGTGGAAAATTGTCTCTCCCCCTCCCCTCTGTCAAGTGTATTATTAAAAACATATTTTCGATAAAGTTCCTTTAATCTTCATTTCACTTTGGTTTGACGACCTCGCCTAGGTAACAAGGCATATTTCCAGTTGTTTATTTTGCAAAGAATAGCAGCGCAATTGTTGTAACTCCAGCGACGACTCAAACCCTAGTAATGGGATATTATTTCAATTGTCTACCAAAATTCTCAACAAATATCTTCCTCCAACCCAATTTCTTTCAAAAGCCTAATCATCAGTTCTGCCTTGTAGAGAGCACCAGTGACATTCAGAAGAATATTTGTGATATTCGATGGTTCATACAAGGTCCGGAAAGAAAACCACATCAGTTGAAGGCATCGCGTACTCAGTCGCGTCAGAAGAGGAAATGGACTCACCCCGTAGTCAGGGTCAGCAAGCAGAGGATGACGTGGATCCCCAGATGTACGTCATGTTCAAGAAAATGATGACCAAGATGCTGGCAGAGCAAGCTGAAGCCAGTACTGAGTAGACTCAGACCAAGCAGAAGGATAGGGATCACACGGCCAGAAATGTGAAAATCAGTAAAAAGCAGAATCATCATGAGGAAATGTCTGATGAGTCAGAAACAGTAGATGATACTGACAAAGAATATGAAAACAAGCAAGAATTCAAAAGGTCAACTCAGGGGCAAGGGTCGGCTTACAAATCCAAGAATCAGTCTGTTGACAACCCTACGCAGTCACAACTCAAAGACGTAATGAAAATGGTCAAAGATCTGCAAGCTCGTGACAAAGGCAAAAGGGTCTTTACAAGCGAAGACTTTTATGATGGACTAGATGGGGATGATGATCTTGATAATCTCCCCAAGAAATTTATCAAGTTTGATGGTTCGGGCGATCCAAAAGCGTATCTCGCCCTATTCTTCGCAGAGTGTTCCAGGTTCAAGAGGAATAATCGTGCCTTATTTCTCTGCTTCCCTCGCAGCTTGGAGGGTATCGCGGCAAAGTGGTATTCAGAGCATATCAACCCGATAGAGCTGAAAGAGTTCGATAAAGTGGTCAATTTATTTATTGAGCGCTTTCTATTCAATGCTGAAGCACTCCCGACTCTCAGTCATCTTTGCGGCCTCAAGCAGAAAGAAAATGAGAAGGCCCGAGATTTTATCCACCGATGGAGGTCAACTTGCAATAAGATGAGAGACCCGATATCAGAAGGGCATGCATTGTCACTAATCTTGAATAATTTTTCACAACCCTTGAAAGGTCTCATTTCCACGGCACCGTAAAAAACCTTCATCGAACTGACAGAACGAGCCGAGTGGCTCGAGCTAAGCATGGAAAATGGAGTTTATGAAGGCTTCATCTTTACACAAGGTAACAATCAGAGTGAGCAGAAGAAGAAGGCTCACTTCACTCTTTCTGCCAATGATAGCAAAAGCAACAAGAAAAATCATGATCACTATTCAGAGGGATCCAAGGGCCAAAAAGGAAAGTTCTCCAACAATGATAGGCCTCTTCAATCTAGTCCTCAGCATAAAGAGAAAGATCAAGAAAAGCCTAAGCGCAAGGATTGGAGTACGGATCGAAAGTTCACCCCTCTGGACCAAACACTAGAGAGTGTTCTGGAATACATGCTTGCAAAAGATATGATCCGTTTACCTAAAGCAGTTGATCCCGCAACAATCATGAGCAGATTCAAAGAAAGATTTTGCAAATTTCATCGGGCAGTAGGGCATGACACTGAGAATTGTTTCATCCTGAAAAATATCATTCAAGATTGCATCGACAAGAATATCCTTATTGAAGATGAGGAAAATACCAGTCGACCATCCTGAGCAAGTTTTCTAAAAATTGACAATGTCGAGACTATGTCACTTTCATCATTTTGTCATTTTGAAGGGGCAATGTAGTCTCAGTTCTTCTATCAATTTGTTATTTCCTTCTTCAATGCATTAATAAATTTGTCAATCTTCCTTATGGCCTGGCGTTATCTTTTATATTCCTCATTTGCAAATGTTTAAATGTCTTCTTATAAGGGGTAACCTTTTTCAAAGTGCCTCTCTGATCAACTAAGAAGCTCATTGTCAGATTTTACCTCGTTATCCTCAGAGAATTCTCATCAAATATCAATTACTTATCCTTTCTTATTCCCCCATTACACTGGGGCATTACTTTGAAAATTGTCTTCAAAACTTTTTGTATGTAGGCAGGATCAAACAAATCTCCCATTTTGCACGCATGTGCACCCATTTATATCATTTTACATACATTTGCATTCATCAGCATTCATTCTCATTCATCTGCATTTGCATCAAGCTTCCCCGCTCAGGAGAAGGGGTTAATCCTGAAAACAGGCTTTGAAAAGCTAACTATGATGGTCCATTCAAATCATGAACCAAGAATTTTTATTTTCCAAATTCAAAACCCATAAGTTGAACCCTTCCTTCTTAAATTGTGATCCTTAGGTTAAATCCCTATGGAATTGATAGTTCGTAGGTTGAACCCCTACAGAGTCAATGTGATTTGTAGGTTGAACGCCTGTCGAACCAATACGGCTCATAGGTTGAACCCCTTTCGAACCAATCTTGTTCTCAAAATTTCGATCTGTAGGTTGAAGTCTTACTAATCCCCGGTTCTTAGGTTGAACTCCTTCGGAACTAATCCCATTTGCCAAAAATTTTGATCTATAGGTTGAAGTCCTCCTGATCCGATATTCTTTACAGTCCTTAGGTCGAACTCCTTTTGGATTGGTATTTTTTAGATATATGATTTGTAGGTTGAAGTCCTCCTGATCCACGTTCTTAGGCTGAATTCCTACAGAACCCATGTTGTTCCCAGTGAACCAATGTCGCTCTCAATTGAACCAATGTCGTTCTTAGGCTGAATCCCTATTGAACCCATGTCGTTCCCAGTGAACCAATGTCGTTCTCAATTGAACCAATGTCGTTCTTAGCATGAATCTCTATTGAACCCATGTCGTTCCCAGTGAACCAATGCCGTTCTCAATTGAACCAATGTCGTTCTTAGGCTGAATCCCTATCGAACCCATGTCGTTCCCAATGAATCAATGTCGTTCTCAATTGAACCAATGTCGTTCTTAGGCTGAATCCCTATTGAACCCATGTCGTTCCCAGTGAACCAATGTCGTTCTCAATTGAACCAATGTCGTTCTTAGGCTGAATCCCTATTGAACCCATGTCGTTCCCAGTGAACCAATGTCGTTCTCAATAGAACCAATGTCGTTCTTAGGCTGAATCCCTATTGAACCCATGTCGTTCCCAGTGAACCAATGTCGTTCTCAATAGAACCAATGTCGTTCTTAGGCTGAATCTCTATTGAACCCATGTCGTTTCCAGTGAACCAATGCCGTTCTAAATTGAACCAATGTCGTTCTTAGGCTGAATCCCTATTGAACCCATGTTGTTCCCAGTGAACCAATGTCATTCTCAATTGAACCAATGTCGTTCTTAGGCTGAATCCCTACAGAACCCATGTCGTTCCAAGTGAACCAATGTCGTTCTCAATTGAACCAATGTCGTTCTTAGGCTGAATACCTATCGAACTCATGTTGTTCCCAGTGAACCAATGTCATTCTCAATTGAACCAATGTCGTTCTTAGGATGAATCCCTACAGAACCCATGTCGCTCCCAGTAGACCAATTCACAATTTCGATCTCCAGGTCATCCAATATCCTATTTCCAATTTCTGAGTCTCTCCTTCAGGGAAGAGAGGAGTAATTCCTGATTCCAAATTCTAAATCTTCTCCTTTGGGGAAAGGAGAAGAGAAATTCTGTCATGGATATGTTGCGTTGTGCTTCGAATGCTCGCTTTCACAAAGGATTTCAAGAAAATCTTGCCAATTCGTCACTAAATATTTGTTGATTTCAAAAATCTTTATTGCACAAAATTATTACCTCAGAATACCCTCAGTATTACTTCCGAAAGGACAAAGCTTTCGCAAAAAAGGATTCAAAGTTCAAAATCTTACTATTGGCCAACCAAAAGGATGAAGAATAAATCCGCGATATGGCCAGCAAAGAAAATTCAATGTTGTTGCAAAGCCATGAGTGATTGATATTGATCGCAGTCAATGGCACACTTTTTAAGATCATTCTTGGAAAATAAAAGCAGTCGAAATATCCTGAGTGATACAGAAAAATCCACTCAATCTCCATGTCTCCTCAATCACCTAAGCTGCAATTAAATATCTGCAAAAGGGATCTCTCAACTGTCGTCAAGATGAAGGCGAATTAGACGAGTCGACCCCCGGGGTCAAAGAAGATTTGGATCATCTCCAAGATGACGGAGTTTGTGACGGATCCTTCCAGGGAAAGTCCAGAGCACCGTCGAGATGAAGGCGAGTGTGATGAGCCTACCGACAAACCCTAAAAGATATTTAATTTCAGCTATCATCAAGAGATTCCCAACCAATGAGCCAATAACCGTCAATATAATCTCTGAGAGAAAAGAAGGATCGGAACATCTCTGAGATGAAGAAGTTTGTGACGTACCCTTCCAAAAAATAAAGAGAAAAAGCTAGGACATCTCCAAAATGAAGGATGATGTAATTCCCGAAAAATCCAAAAGAGCTCCAATTCTATCAAAAAGAGTGCAGAAAGATCATCATGAGAAAAGAATCCCAGGATATAAGACTGTCGAATCTATCAAGAATCTTATTTAATTTTGTGAAATTCTTTTATCAATATCCTTTCACCAATAGCTCTCGCAATATCAAGAATATATTCTTTTTCGCTCATATCAAGGAAATTGATAGCTTCCTTGAGAGAAAGTCAATGGCAATGATATTTAAATTCAAATCTTGATTCTACGGAGTTAAGCCCAGTCGGAAGTAATACTTCAGGTAGACAAGAGGGAATATTTTTCATATATATGCTTATCATTCTTGAATTAACCACGATTTTTATCTTATTGGCAATCTTTTCAAGTTATCCCGACATGAAGTGAGAGCTTGATGTCTATTTTGATGTATCCAGGCGTTGTTGTTATCCCTTTTAGGATCGAATGATGGGAGTCATCCAAGATCCTTCCCTTTTTGTTTTAATTTGAGCGCCTGGGCTCTCAGATTAGCACACTTCCTTGTGTTCCCCACTGTCCCACCATAGACAGTCCCCGTTCAGGTTAAGGGTTAAACCTGAATTTTCTGCAAAATGGTCATCTGTCTTAAAAGCCATTCAGTCTCAGCGATGAGACGTCCAAGATCAACCCCTTTTCAAGCTTTAGGGAACCCCCTTTCTTCCTTTTGCAAACCCCTCTCGGATTTATTGTGCAAAATTCGAAGGTCCCATCATGGTTTCTTCATTCGAGGACTCCGTATATCGTCCCCTTTCAGGTTAAGGGTTAAGCCTGAGCCTCGTTTTTCCACGAGGTATTGTCCTCTTTCAGGTTAAGGGTTAAGCCTGAGCCTCGTTTTTCCACGAGGTATCGTCCCCTTTCAGGTTAAGGGTTAAGCCTGAGCCTCGTTTTTCCATGAGGTATCGTCCCCTTTCAGGTTAAGGGTTAAGCCTGAGCCTCGTTTTTCCACGAGGTATTGTCCCCTTTCAGGTTAAGGGTTAAGCCTGAGCCTCGTTTTTCCACGAGGTATCGTCCCCTTTCAGGTTAAGGGTTAAGCCTGAGCCTCGTTTTTCCACGAGGTATCGTCCCCTTTCAGGTTAAGGGTTAAGCCTGAGCCTCATTTTTCCACGAGGTATTGTCCCCTTTCAGGTTAAGGGTTAAGCCTGAGCCTCATTTTTCCATGAGGTATCATCCCCTTTCAGGTCAAGGGGTTAAACCTGAGCCTCATTCTGATGAGGTATTTCATTTGTCGTCCCATCCAGGTTAAGGGCTAAGCCTGGGCCTCATTTCGATGAGGTGAATCTTCTTCTTTATTCTTTATGCTATATCTACCACCATCATTTGAACTAATTCTTTCATACCCAGTCAAATTCATCTAACTGGGGCATATTTATAGTCTGAATTTGGTGTGTTTTTCTTTGCCACTAAGCTCGGCTTACAACCGGCTTAGTAGCAAAGAGGGGCATCTGTAAACATCCCAAATTTTCACCCTTATCCAGTGCTTACATTTCATGTGTCATTGCTTATCATTGCATGAATTCAGCATATCATTGCATTGCATAGCATAGCATTGCATGTCATTACATCTCATCTTCGAGATCCCACACTTCTGTTTTCAAAATATTTAATCTAGATTTGAGTTTTAAAACTTTTCTTTCAAAAATCAATTTTAAAACCTGGGTTTTTAATCAACATTGTGTCATTTGCCAACCCCTAGGACCTTATATTTTGAAGTATTTTCTCATAAAACAATCTGGATTCATTTCAAACTCAATTTCAATTGATTTCAATTCTCAGATGAGACCCATTTAGGTGGTGTCACTTCTGGATTTCTTCATTTATCAAAAATTTTAGAGTCCTAATTGGATCAGGACTCTTTTTTCAGAGTCCTAGTCGGATCAAAACTCTACTTTTTACTACCTTTTTACCTGTTTTCGGAGAAAACCTTTTAAAATCTTTTGTTTTGGCCAAAATTTTAGAGTCCTAGTTGGATCAGGACTCTTTTTCAAGAGTCCAGTCAGATCAGGACTCTTCTTCAGAGTTTCAATTGGATTGAGACTCTAATCTTTTACAGCTATTTTTATCCATTTTCAATCAAATCTTTCAAAATATTTCAAAATGAGTCAGAAACTCAGAGTTTCAGTCAAAGCAGGACTCTGTTCAGAGAGTCCTAGTTGGATCGGGACTCTGATCCTGATTTCAATTTTGAGATAATCTTTCAGAAATCATTCAATATACCAAAACTATTACACTTTTATCAAAGAATTTCAAAATTCTGAGATTTTATCTCAGAGTCCTGATCAAATCAGGACTCTACCCCAGAGTCCTGATCGAAGTAGGACTCTATCCAAAATTGATTTTTATACTTCATTTTCACTAGTTTTCAAAAGCTTTACCCAAATTTCATCATTTGCTTATCAGAAAACTAAAATTCTTAGAGTTCTAATTGAATCAGGACTCTTTCTCAGAGTCCTAATCAGATCAAGACTCTGAACCAAAACTTCAATTTCATCCTGCTTTAACTGTTTTTCAAAATCCTCCCATTTGTTTTTTAAAAAAAATCCAAAAATCTGAGAGTCCTAGTTCAATCAGGACTCTGTCCTCAAAGTCTCAGTTGAATCAGAACTCTATTTTATTCTAGTATTCGTTATTGTTTTCACTGTTTTGACAAGTTCTTTCATCTGTTTTTCAGAAAATACCAAAAAAATCTAGAGTTTCAGTCCGATCAGAACTCTATCCCAGAGTCCTAGTCCAGTCAGGAGTCTGTTTTTATTTCATTTTTATTGTTTTTAAAATTTAGGTCATTTTACATAGTCCAGTAGGACTCTATTTTAGAGGTCAGTCGAGTTAGGAGTCTACCCCTGACTGTGTTTTTTTGACTTATTTCGTTAGTTTTTGATAAAATCTTTCGAAAACTCTTTCATTTGAATTCTAAAATCTAAAATCTCAGAATCCTAAGAGTTCAGGACTCTAACTCGGAGTTCCAGTTCGCTTGATACCCTATTTTCAAAGATCTTGAATTTCAAATACTGATTTTAACCCCTTTTCAAAACCATTTTCAGTGTTTATTTCAAAAATTTTCAAAACTCGATGTGGGCCCACTCAGTTGGCACCATATCCAGAGGAGTTATGACTTGGTTAGAACCCTATGCCATTTCAAAAATTCTAAATTTAAGATTGCTTTTGAAAATCCTTTTAAAAACTCCTTCAATTTCAAGTTTTAAAATCGTTTTTTGAAAAACTCAAGTAGGGCCCACTCGGGGTGGCGCCATATTTGAGTAAGTCAGGGATAGACTAGGGTTAGTCAGTGTCTTGGTTAGTGTTAGGGGTTTAGAAGAGTTAATATCATTTTGAAAACCCATTTTGAAGTTTAGTTTTTAAAACTAGTGTTTTTAAAGGTTTTTAAAAAACCAAATGTCGAAGATGCCAAGTGGCATCACATTTGGGGGTTTTCTAGGTTTAGTTAGGGGCTAATTAGGGATTAATTAGAGTCCCACCTAGGCTATAATTCTCCAAAAAATCGTTGCCCCCTTTATTGGATTTATTAGAAAGAGTTCTAAAAAAATAAAACTCCTTAATTAACCCTAATTAAGGAGGTTTTGAAAACCTATAAATAGGGGACTTCAAGAGGTCAAAAAGAGCTCTTTTTCTCTCAAATTTTTGTGGGTTATCTCTCCTCTCCAGCACCTCCACCTTCCTCCACTGCAGCTGCAGCCCCAAGGTGAGTTTATTTAATATTATTTTATTAGTTTTTATGATTTTTCAATAGATTTCACCATAGAAACTCTTGTGTTCATGGATTTAACCATGGATTTCATCCAAGAACCCAAAAATCGACCCAAGAAGATTATCTAACTCAGTTTGAGGGTGATTTCAAGGATTCTAATCCATTAGAATCGATGAGAGGCACGTTTTTCATGTTCTTAATCGACGAAACGTGAGATTTACCCATTAAATGGGTTAAATCCATGATTTCAAAGGTGAAAGCAAATTCCAGCCATGGATTCCCTGTATTTTATTTTTTTATTTGCTTATTCATGTTTATTACACGTTTTCCAGCATAGAAATCATTTTTATTTTACTGTTTTAGTGTTTATTTTATTGTTTTTCATTAGTTAATGCATGTTTTCTCAAGTTTATTAGATTTCTGTGTGTTTTTAGTTTAGAACAGAAAAGTGCATGTTGTTTCGGATTGAAATATGTATTGTTAATTTATGATTTTGTTATATGTGATGCATGCATATGTGATTAAACTACTATAAAAAAATCAGAGATTTTGGACTTCGAGAACCCTGTCAGAAAAATCAGACATCAAGTCGGGTTTTTAAAACTTTAAAATCGTTGTTAAAATCAAGAGGGTAACTTGCTGTGGTGATATTTTTCTCATCCTATATTCGATTTTAGATCTGTAAAGTGCCATGGATTCACATTAATTAGATCTATCTACTGTGAAATTTTCAGAATTTTTTATTACTGTTTAGTATTTTTCCTCTGTCAGAGACTCTGATTTTCAATTTAAAACTCGTTAGGGTTTACCAAAACCCTAATCAGACTTGTGTTGTTTATAAATCCCAAACCACAGATCTGATTCATGATCTGTAAAAAGTGAGTATTGTTATTTTTCTATAAACTATTCACTGTTAAAATCTCAGATATTTTGAATGAGTACTGCTATTTATCCCAGAATTTTCAATTGAAAGTATCAGTTAGGACCAAAGTTAAAATCAATATATTCAAGTCCGGATTTTCGGATGGGGATCTCCCTGGTTTTAAAGGCTTTTTCAGATCTGTAAAAAGGAAAAGTTTTGTTTTCCTGTCTATTTGTTTTCTGTAAAATTTCATAGATTTCCATGGATGTTTGACCCCTGGTTCGGGTCTTGGACTGAGGCTGGTTGGTGAACTAGGTTAAAAATAGCATATTTTTAGAGTTTGATGCTATTTTCAGATTAATTTAATGCCAAAAAAATATTTTTATAATTCTAATTTGATATTAGGGTTATAACAAGTGCAGGTACCAATTTTGAGGATTTTTAGAATCCGTTTGATGCTTGAATGGTTTGAATTGCAAAACAGGGTACCCGAAGAATTCCAAAACACTGCAAAAATCACAAAATTTGTGATATTCTTGGATTTTTGTGTATAAGCATATATTTTTAGGGTTTAATCATGTTCATAATCATATTAGGATACTTTAGGTTAAATTTGATGTTCATTTGATTTCATTTAGTGCATAAAACCTAAGTTTTACCAAAATATTTTCTAAAAACCCTGATTTCAAGGCAATAGTCTTGCTATCGGGGGCAATTTGGTCATTTGACCTAAATTTCGAAATCTCTAACCCTAATTTTCATATTTTTAATCATTTCACATCATATTTAGTTTGATTTATCATTATTTGTATTCCAAAACTTGCATTTTACCAAATATCTTTCTGAAAACCCTAATTTCAAGGCCATAGTCTTGTTATTAGGGGTATTTTGGTCATTTTGACCCCAATTTCGAAATTTCATATCTTATCTTCCTTATTTATTCAATCTTATTTCATATTTTATCAATTTTGATTTAAGAGAATCATGGCAAAAAGGCTTATATCTAGCAAAATCCAGTAATTTCTAGATATTACTGGATAAACCTAGAAAAGCCAACATATCATTACTAACAAAGTTTTCTAGTTTTGCAGGTACATTAAAGATTTTAATTTCATGTATTTAAATTTCAATAGTGATGTAAACTAAATTAAACTTTGGAATAAGAATTTACATTTTCTGCTTAGCTTAGGCAGCATTGCATATAGTTTATTTTTTTAAATAATGTTAATGTGTGATGGATGATGATTCATGCATATTCAAACTCACTATGGTCTACACGAATGGCACATACACTAGCTTTTATGAAGTTTATAAACTTGGTGGAATTCGTATTTATGGCCATAGTCAGAATATGAAGGATATCTAGATTTATGATCTTCACATTAGCCACATTCAGCCTACACTCTTAGGCTAACTTCAAAAATGCACTGCATTTCTTAAAAATACAAAAAGTATTTCTCAATTCCTCAAATCCATATTCATTCATTTCATGCATTTGCCAATTCCAATTCAAATCTCAATTCAAAGAAGTTCATTTTCTCAAAATCTTCTAAGTCTTATTCAAAAATCGATTTTCTCAAAATATTGATTTGCCAATGATATTTCAAGTATTTCCCAAGTTCCAAATTCGATTTTTCTAAGTTATATTTTCAATTTCAAAGTTTGAATTCAAAGAAATCGAGTTTTTTTCAAAGTTATTTCACATTTCTCAAAATCGATTTTCACAAAATCCTTATATTTCTTCAGAACTCGATTTTCACTTTCTCAGATACAATATCTCAACCATGATTCACGATTTTCCAAGTGTTATCTTTTCCAAGAATCTTCCAAATATTTTCCAATCTTTGAAGCAAACATCATGTTTTCAAATGTGCATTTTTAGAAATTCATAGCACATACCTGATTCTTTGTGCATTTAGAAATTAGAATATGGTTTAGACAAGTTGAACAAAGCAAAGCATTTGATTGATCCTTGGTTCAATTACCCCTGGTAAAGGCACCAGGAACGGTTGAATCTCATACCGACAGGCGAGTCCCATTCTTCGGAATAATCTCGCATTTTAAAAACGGAGGCGAGTTATTTTCAAAATCTTTTTCAAAGGTCAGTTTGACTCGCAAAAAGTTAAAAAAAAATTGATGATAACAGTCAATCATTGATTTCTGAATCGCCAAAATGTCCTCACACAATAGGATTTTAGTGGGATTTTAGTGTGGATCTTGACTAAATGAATGATTTAGATAACATCTATGGAGCCTGATTTGATCAAAACAACCTGCGTCACTGAAATCCCAAGGGGTATGAAGATAGGGATGAGTGTAACCAATTTGAGGAATAAATGATGCACTGCAATTCCAAAGTGATGTAATGCAAAGCGAATTCATCTCTCTCTCTCTCTCTCTCTCTCTCTCTCTCTCTCTCTCTCTCTCTCTACATTGCATGCGATGGAACACATCCATGTTGGTTACCCAAGCCGAGGAGAAAGGGACGCCTTTTTGGGTGTCCAAAAGGAGCACCCATGGATTTTTACGACAAGGGGATGGAACCAATTAAGACATGGTCTAACATGTCACCTCTTGGCTGTGGGACCCTAGTGACACTACCGAACATACACGGACACGCAGACATGGACACTGACACGTCATCTATTATTTTAACTGTTCTAATAATTTTTAATACTTTTTAGTATTACTTCTAATAAAAATGTTTTAATAAAATATCTTAAAATAGTATTTTATTTATTAAAATTCTCTGTATTTTCATCTCATTTTTCCAAAAAAAAACTTGGAACCCACATCACGTGTCGATTTATCCATGAATCATTGTGACATAGGCTTCTCCCCATCATCAGGAAAGTACTTAGAAACATTAACATCATTACCCACTTCTTCTTGCACAGCCTATAAGGCTTCAAATTTCAAAATGGTTCTAACGTCCCTTATGGGTAGTCTTAGTTAGGAACCCAGATTTTACATGATTTCTTTTTACCAACAGGCTGCCCCACCCATCTCCAAGCTGTTTATCAGCATTGCTCGCTAAGGGCTTACGCTTAGGACAGCGTTCAGCACCATGAGTCGTGCTTTCATAAAATGCTCTTATAGGGGGTCTAGAGCCTATTCAAATATTTTCTTTTAGACCTCCCCTGAATATGCCTATCAAGACAGGTTCAAATCAATGTGCTTAGGTCCTCAAACTCGACTTGATATTTTTGGATGAATCCTTTTTGTCTCAAATTCTTCTTATCTGTGTTATGGAAAGGGTTCAAACCTTTTCAAGAGTTTTCTTTCCAAACTCTATTTAAACTGGTGTTCCGTAGCATTGCTCGCTCTAATGATACCACTAGATTGCTTCACCTTCAAGGTGAGCAGTGGCACATCCTAAATTACTTTCATGGAGGATTCTTTGGTTTACATAGTATTGTTTTGTCTTGTACAACCAATCATGAGGATATTTTCTCAAAAATATAGGAAAAAAAATTTCATCGACCACAAAAGAGAGAAGCGAAGGTTGAAAGTTCTCAAACTGAATTCAAAATCTCTCGAGCGTCAACCGAGGATGAAATTGTGCACCTATTTTTCCTCGTGATTTTTTATGCCTCCACCATCGATGTTGATATTCCGAAGCAGGATGGCATCTTGCACCATCTAGGTAAAGTTGACTACACTAGTCTCTAAGGTAGTCATTCAGTTTGGATAGTTTCAAGTTTTGAGTTGGTGTTTTTCGCGAATGGATTCAAGGTTTCAATGGTCAATTCATAGGTTTGGTCTTGGAGATTTCTAAGTCACAGACAGCAAGTCACAGACGGCCATTTTTTCTTATGCCACTTTAGGTTTATAAGTTTAGGTAGGGTAGGGTAGGTTAGGTTCAGGGATGAGTTAAAAAGTCAATTAAGGTAACATGATATAGGGTTCGGTAAACAATTTGGCATGATCAAATAGTGCAACAAAAAAATCCTAAAAATTAGGAGATGATTCTAAACACCTTATAGAATGAACATGCCAAATTTCAAGGTTAGTAGATTCGTATTTTGGAAAATAAAAATTGAACAAGTTGCAAGTTATGATTGGATTTTTTGCAGGCTGAACTGATTTTATGTAAAAACAGACCTAGATTATAAAATTAATATCTTTGTACAGGTATATGATAAAATCCTGATTTTTTAATGGTCTAATATAGATATCTTAAAGTATTTGGGTCGAAGTTTCAAGTCCAAATAACTAACAGTTTGGGTTAGGGGACTTCCGCAAGTTTGATAAAAAGTTTTCGTCATCAAAAATATTCTAAACAAGTTGGGATTTAAAAGAGGTTAAGGCTTGAGAGAGACTTAGAGAAAAGGTTCCAATGACTTACATGTTTTAGGGTGAGTATACTAAGGATAAGAAAGGGTTTGGTCCATTTGGGGTTGGCCAAAGTTTCTCGTACACTAATGCAGTGTATCCCGGCGTTCAGGAAAGTTGTATCATCAGATCCGACCACGAAATATGTGCACTTGACATATGCATTGAGTTTAGAATTTGAATTTTGGAAAAATTATATTTACCTTGTTTCTTTAATTTTAAAACTTCTCGTAGGCAAAAATTTATTTTCCTATGAGAATTTTCCTTGCTTCCAAATGTGCCCAGGTGGGAAATCCCAATAATCTAATAACTGTGGAATTCAGTTTTACTATCACCCTTGTTAACATGGATAATAGTAAAACTGAACAAAGAAATGGCAGCGAGCACGGTTACAAATCTCATCGATATATTGAAAGTAATAAAAAAAAAAGGATGTTGCAGCTATTTCATACGCTATCATGATGTCATTTAAATGAAAGTATCAGCTTTTATCACAACCTTTATGTTTTTACAAAAAAAAAAAACTGGGGGCAATGTTTAATTATCAACATGCCTTGTCCCATCCACGTCAACGAGAATTGTAAGACATTCTTGTTTCTGTCTAACCTGAACTTGAAGTAGATCTCTTACTGTTGGAGGAAAGAATCCTCTTAAGAAAACCAAAACCACTCGGTACATCAAAAGCATTTCAACATTTTCAAGGGCCTCCTTTCCTCAAGGCAAAGGTGCCCCACGACAGACTCTAATGTATGACTTATAACTTATCTACATTTGCACAAGACATCCTAAAGCAAGGATTGTTATTTACCAAGAATATTTAAGAACATTTTGTAGCTTGCTTGCAATGAATTGCATTGGCAAGCAAACATTTTTTGTATCGAGAACATCTATTTAAGCATCAACTTTGAGCTCGATCTCATTGTGTATTCGTTGACAAGCCTTGCAAATGCAGATGACGCATCCTGCAACAGTTTGCTTGGAAAATCGTATTCAGCAACAACACCTAATCAAAAAGAAAGAAAAATAAGAGAAAACCCAATTGAAGAAAGAAATTCTATTTTGATCATAGTGCTAAATGTTAACAAACCATTATCCAAAACAAGGACCATATCACTGTCCAAAACAGATGGTATGCGGTGAGCTATTGTGAGAATGCTACACTCTGAAAATTGTTGCCTCAGTGTTTGCTGAATTAGGCCATCAGTTGCAGTGTCAACAGAAGCAGTTGCTTCATCAAGCACCAAAATTCTACTTTTCTTCAGTAGCACTCTCCCTAAACAAACGAGCTGCCTTTGTCCCACACTCCAATTCTCTCCATTCTCATTCACTGCAACAACCGGCTGACAAGTAAGGATTTGGAAATAAAATATTACCAGAATAACAGATTTGATACATAAAAATCAAGACCTGCTGTGCCAAGTTTGTGCTCTTTCTGCCTAACCACTTCCCCCAGTTGGCACTTGTCTAAAGCCTAAAGCGACATGAGCAACTGAGAAATCTTAATATGTAACTGAGCAATGATCACAATCACAAAAATGTAACACGGTTACCTCCCAAATTTGTTCATCAGTATATTCTTCAAGAGGGTCAAGATTGGTCCGTATGGTTCCCTCAAACATTGTTGGTTCTTGTGGAATGATGCTTAATCTAGACCTCAGATCATGCAGTCCTATGGTTGAGATGTCAATCCCATCGATTGCAATCTGACCAAATGATGGATCAATGATGCGGAAGAGTGTTTGTACAAGTGTGGATTTTCCACTGCCTGTTCTCCCAACTATACCTGTCTTTGCCCCTCCATGAAAGGTGCATGTGAGACCCTTTAAAACTAGAGGCAGATGTGGGGCATAACGGACCTACACCGAATGCTAAATGTTAGTGCCAACTCCAATTATGAAAACAGCTTGCTATGCAATAAAGGCATTGCTACCTGCAGATCACTGATATCAATTTCTCCATAAGATGGCCAGTTATTGCTTGGTTTGTTTGATTCTATCACAAGAGGAGGCTCGCTAGGAATACAAGTGTATTGCAGTATTCTTTCCACAGAAATCATGCTATTCTCAACATTGCACAAACACCAGATGAAAGCAATTTGCAGCATGTTCAAGTTCAACCCATAGGTCACTGCTAATCCTGCAATGCCTGAGAAAAACAAAACAAAAGAATGCTTTTTGAGAATATGTAGATCTTCATTACCTGCAGCAAATTTCTTAGCTCCTTGAAGAAAAATTTGCTTTTTCCAGAGCTAGGAATGCAGTTACCTGGATCTATTGTCCCTTTGGGCAGCGAGATCAAGAAAACCAAAGAAAAGGCAAAGATGAGAGAAGACAGAAAATCCAAGCGCAAGCAGAGCCACTCTGCTGCAGCAGAAGCATGAAAAATTGGTTTGGAGAAACCATCTATCAGCAGGAGGTTTGTATTCATGAATCTCGACTCTTCATCAAAACTCCTAATGGTGGAGGATCCAGAGATTGATTCTGCAAAATGCTGCAGCATGGGGGCTTTGCACACTCCAACTAGTCGGGATAATTCTCGAGAAGTGGGCAAGTAATATTGCTACCATATTGAAAGCCACAAAAGTCAAAATCAAAAGCAACTATTAGGACTGACAAAACACAAATTCAACATGGATGATCATAAGAGAATAAAATGGAAAAGCCCATTCTTTAAAGAATGTGGAATCACAAGGACAGTTACCACTAGATTACAAAGGATCATACTGAAGCATCATTACCTGCAACCACACACATGCAGAGACCACTGGGAAGATAACAATAAGAACTTGCCATGAAATCTGTGAAATTACTGCCATGCTGCCAAGAATCTCTATAACATAAAAAGCACATGATCCCAGCAACTCAGGAATGGACAAGTCAACTTCACTCTGATCACTTGACACCTGAAGAAAAGAAATAAGATAAACTTGCAGCTAGCTGCGTGGACTATGAAGCTAAGGCAATGGCAAAAATGATCTGACCCTGTTAAGGATACGGGCGGTTGGAGTAGCATCGAAGAATGACATGGGAGAATGAAAAATGCACATATGTAATTTATTGAAGAGTATTGTCGCTGTTTTAAAGGCAACAGTTCCTACGAGCAATGCTATGATCAGGTCACATATCGCGCTGGCCAAGGACAATGCAACATAGACAACAATCAGGGTAAATCCGCTCACAGAAGATGGCTTCTCATCAGAGACTGGTGTCGCCCAAGCCATCCAGTAGTTGCTGCCTATTTGAAGAAGATTAAAGCCAATTTGGATCAATAAAATAAATGGGACAATTGCCCCACCATATGTCGCTGTAATATATTCCCAATATACGGAGAAGCTAACCCTCCCTTTCTCCCGCTCTTCTTCCTGAACAAGCTGGCCTTTTTCCTCCTCTAGTTCCTCCATATTACCAGTCTCATCATCAATCTCACCATCTCCACATATCCCCTGTACGTTGGTTTCCATCTTAGGACATTTGTGCAGGTCATTGACATCAGATACTTGTGAATCATATGCAATGCCAGAGGTTTTGATGGCTGAGAGAGCATGATTGTGAGCACCAACCAGTTCCATAAAGTCAGTTCCAGAGCTTAGAATGCTGTCATAAGGGCCAGATTGTGTGATTTTCCCATCTCTCATAACCTACATTAGAATAACCATGACATTCTTAAACCACCAAAGCCCACATAAGAGATTAGGTCCACAAACAATAAGCATAGATACCAAAGAACTCACCAAAACAAGGTCAGCAGTGGGCAAAAATTCCACTTGATGGGTCACATATATGACTGTTTTTGAACCTAAGAAACCATGCAGACACTCCTGCAAGAGTAATGTTCATCACTTAAGGCCAATAAATTGAACGTGTATGTTGAGTGTTTCAATTACAATATATATATATATATATATATATATATATATATATATATATATATATATATATATATATATATATATATATATATATATATATATATATATATATATATATATATATACCCTTAACAATGAGAAACTTCAAAATCAGTAATATGAGAAAATGAGGAACAAAGAACACAAAAGAGAAACAAAAGAAATAGACAATAATAAGCAGAAAATGTGAAGGCTTTTAACTTCAATTAACAATTTAGTATAAAGGGATTGCCTAAGGTAGACTGATGAAATACTAAACGCAGGAAATCTATAGTTGCCAACAGAGTATACATACATTAAAGAGATGAGTTCCAGTGTGAGCATCTACAGCACTAAAAGGATCATCAAACAAATAAATGTCAGCATCCTGGTAGAGTGCACGTGCAATTTGTACTCTCTGTTTCTGGCCACCACTCAGGTTAATTCCTCTCTCTCCTATAACAGTTTGATCTCCAAAAGGCAGTATTTCTAGGTCCTTTCTTAAATCACAAACATCAAGGACATGTTCATACCTCTCTTTGTCCATCTCTTTACCAAAAAGTATATTATCTTCAATCTTTCCACTCTGTATCCAGGGTGACTGAGCAACGTAGGCTGTTTTTCCACTAAGTCTAGCAGTTCCAGATATCCTTGGAACCTCACCTAAGATGCAAGAAAGCAAACTTGTTTTGCCTGAACCAACGGTTCCACAGACACCAACCTTCATTCCATGATGCACTTTCAAGTTAAGATTTTGCAGAGTAGGAACGACAGAAGATGGATCCCAAGAGAAGACTCCATCAAATATTTCGATTGCCAGCATAGAGGAGTTTTTAGATAACTTCTCAACTGCATCCGGTTGCATATCTTCAAGGCGAAGTAATGACGCGATCCTATCAAGGGAGACTTTAGTTTGAGCGATCATTGAAATAGTGCCTGGCAGATTGTAAATTGGCTCCTGAAGTATCTCAAATGTTGCAAGTGCAGACAGAACCTTGCCAGACCTAAGTGGAATCCCCAGAACCATGCATGACCCGAATGCAGCTGCAGATATGAATATTGGTGCTCCCCGAATAACAAAATTCGTCAATGCTGATGTATAAATACAGTTCTTCAACCAACTTGTTTCAATTTTTCGCAAATACATAACCTTTGACAAGAACCTCATTTCCCAAGCCTGAAGTTTCAGTATCCTCATGTTCCTCAAGATCTCAGAAGTTGCTTTCATCCTCTCATCTTTTGACTCCATAAGCTTATCTTGAAAATCCTCTTGTAGTTTAGCCAATGGGATGTTTGCCAACATAATCACGAAAGCCGCTATCAAAGCAGCAATTGAGGCCAATCCCAAGTTCTTGTACAAGATGGCTAAAGCTAGAATAATTTCAAGAGGCACCACCCACAGATCATGCAGGTACCAACTAAAATCCTCAATCCGATCGGCATCAACACTAATCAAATTTATAATCTCCCCACTAGTATGCGCCTGCCTAGATCGGCTAGAGAGAGAGAGACCCTTCTTATAGATTACAGCATTCAGTGCTGCCCTGTTTCTAATACCAATCTGCCTTGTTATGAAAAGCCAATGCCTCTGGGAGACACTCTGCACCACCTTTGCCAAAAGAAATGCAGAAACCAGAACATAGCCTTCCTGAGTGAATCGCTGGTCGCCGTTGATGTATTGCACCAGTGAATCGATAAGGTAAGGACCAACAAATGAAGAAAGAACATGCAGTAGGCAGAAGAACGCTGTCCACACTACTTCCTTCCAGACAGAAAACAACAACGCCTTCACCAATCTCAATTTCCCTATAGGATCACCAGTTTCTCCCTCCTCTAGCCTACTTCTGAAAACTGAGTAAATATATTTTACACTATCCTTATTAGCAACTTCGGGGATGTCTTCGAGGTCCAATTCTTTCCTGTTCCCAACTGAAAACAAAGGATTCAACCAAGAAAAGGTAAGCAGACTAAGAAATCCTGCACTTGCATATGGTGTGATATTATCAGCAACAACCTTCTTCTCTACAGAACCGTTCAATAAAGGTTCTCTAAGATGGGCCTGTTCATCTTCATCATCAACCCCGGTATACAGAGAAGTAACACAAAGGAGTAACCCAACAAAACTAGATACCAAATCCGCCCAAAGAAAACTACTAGACCTCTTGTAAAAGACTAGATCAATAGCAAAGCCATACAAAGACACGATGAAGAATACCGACCACCACATTCTCAGCAAAACTGGGAACCATTTTCCTGACACCCCAAATCTCAGAAACCCAGAAATCGTGCACCAGGCCACAGTTTGCACCAATAAATCAACTTGCGTAACGATGATTTCAACCGAACTTCCATCCCAATATTTCAAATAATGTAAAACACTCAAACCACCAAACAGAAAACACAAACCCAGGCTACAAACCAGGCTCAATTTATAAAAGAAACCCGAAGGTTTAGACCGATTGGCCCTCGACCACCTTCGTGAAGCCCAGATTGGTATCAATAGAAGTAGGAAAAACAGATGAAAACCCGAAGAAATCGAGTGTCGAAAGAGGGGGGTAAATGGAAGCAACACACCATTATCATCATGGGTACTGCTCAAGCTTAAGAAATGGTGGGCGAGAGTGCTAAACATGATTGGTGTTGACGAGTTAATGGTGGTTTTCCAATGTCAAAAGCAAAGCAGAAGCCAAGAACAAAAAATAACAAGAAACATAAGAAAAGGAGTGGCAACTTATAGTACCAGAGTGACCAACTTCCTTGGTGGCGAAGATTACCATAGTGGTGAGGCTCTTATGGGGTGATTAGGAAGGTGGAATTGTGGGCAAGGTCACAAGAGGCGGCTTGGTTGTTGGTGAAGCGGCCCTAACTGCCACCAAAGGCGTTCTCATTGCCAATGGAACAAGGAAAACTTTTGGAACGTTAAAGTCTACTATGAATGAATGGGAATTCAATGGGGGAAAGAGTACACCATGAAGGGATGTCCTGAATTGTGCCGAGTAACCACTCATCAGAGCCTCAGAGGTTTTACATCTATGAAGGAGGAACGGTTGAGATCTGAAGACACCTCCAATGGTCATGCACGATTGGTTCCCCCTTATTAAAAGAAGAAAAAAGAGGGGTAAATTACAAATAGACGACTAACCTGCGATGAAATTACGTTTGGCCGCTTGAGTTTCCAAAGTTTTAAGATTGGCGCCCAACATATTGGGAAATTGCCCACATCACCGCCTTGCTTACTGTGTCAGATGTGATGTTAAATTGCATTTTTTACCTCTCTCTCTCTCTCTCTCTCTCTCTCTCGATTCGTGCATATCTCGCGCCCGTCTCTCTCTCTCTCTCTGACCCCCTCCTCTTTCCTTTCCCCGTTCTTCTCCTCCTCCTCTTTCCTTTCCCCGTTCGCGGCCTCGCCGGAGCCGCATCGTCGCCAACCCCCTTGCTGGCCGAAGGGCACCACCATTACGGTCTGTCACCGACTCTTCCCTCCGACGTCGTCTTCCCCTTCTTCCTCTGTTCTTTCTTCGCCTTTTTTTCTCCTTCCCCCTGCGTTTCTTCTCTGCTCGAGCGCCGACCGGAGGGCAGCCATTACTTTAACCCTCTTCAGCCGCTGTCAGAGACCAGCGAGGCCGTCCTTCCCCGTTCGCCGCCTGTCTCCACTGCCCCCACCACTGGGGTTTTGTGCATCGCTCCCGCTCGTCGCTCCTCACTCAGAACTCTCTCTTTGTTGGGTGTTCCAGCCACTGTCGAAGCCTTTCCTTCCGCCGGCCGTGAAGCCAGGAGAGCGTTCAGCCTCGACTGCACCACCAACCCCACCGTCTCGTCGCTGCGACCCTCGGTGCCCAAAGAGCTCTGGTGGATTCCCTGTTCCTATTCGAGAGAAAAAGTTTCTCGTCTAACCGCCTTCAGATCCTTCCGCGCCTTCATCACGAAGGCATCCTTGTCGAAGCAGCAGGGTAACTCTCTCTCTCTCTCTCTCTCTCTCTCTCTCTCTCTCTCTCTCTCTCTCTCTCTCTCTTTGCTGATGATGAGAGCCAAGTTGCAGGGGTCGGATCGATTTTGGAGTCTCTCGTGTAGTCGGTCAATTTCGCACAACAAAAAAGCTCTCTTGGAGTTAGCGAAGGGTATTAATGCTTGGGCCTTCGCGGTGTCGCTCCAGAAGTGGGGAGTTTCGGTTAGGGTCCCGTTTAGGCTATCTCAGGGATTCTTCGCATCATTATCTGGGTTCTTGGTCCGCGGTTTGTGTCGACGAGCGCTTGATATAAGGGATGTTCGGTCGTTTGTCAAGTCTCTTCACAGGGAAGCTTTGGAAGAAAATGAGATTCAAGGGTCTCTCAATGCTCCTTTCTTTCGGCCCTACTCTAACAAGGATGTACTAGAGGGGTGGAATCTGGTTTGGCCGACGTGGCAACCTTCTTTCTGCAGCCTTAGGCGACGGGCGGATACGTGTCGGGCGAAGCCGGGAGACTGGTGGTGTACTGTCTGTTTCAATCGCAACTTCCGTTCAAGAGTTTTCTATCATAGGTGTGGCACGGATCGTTCAAAAATTCGTCATATTATTTGCCTCTCTGGCAAGTCTCGTATGTCGGAACCTTCATCACACGCCAGGCACTGGGTCCATGACCCTCGTCGACCTGTTGTATCTTTCAGTGATGTGGCGCAGGTGTGTACCATGGAGGCAGGTACCTCTTCATTTTTGGCGGTTAAGATAGGTTCGCTTTGGGTACCGTTGAAGGCATCCAGTGCCGTCTGTCCATCCCATGATGTCGGTCGTTCGTCAGAGTTATACCGCTCGTATCCTAAAGCGTCCATCGAGAAGCGTCCTTCCAAGCCGACAATCTGTCTCATCCGCCCTGATGAATTAATGAGTAAAACTGCTTTCGAGATGGAGTGTGGGTCCACTTGCGTTGAGATTTCTTCGGGCTCTATATGTTCATCCGGTTTGCCTCTTCAACTATTGGGTCGCCAGCACGATCTTGCTTCTGGGAGTTGTGCTGCATCTGTCGCCCATGATGGATCCTGGGCCCGTTCATTTTTCGATCATCATGGGAGCTTGTGTTTAGTCGATTCTACAATTCGTATTCTGACGATATTCCTACCATGCAAAGGCATCCTGGTGTGCATGGGGTCTGCCCCGACGTGTGTTTTGGGTTTTATCTGCGTGGTCTCGTTGTCACCTTGCATGCTGCACCCAACTCACTTTTTGAGTTTGGCGAACTGCTTGCCCGATCATGACGAGGGTTGTCCCATGGAGGGTATCGGAGCATCGGTTCAGGGGAACTCGGGGGCCTCCTGCTTGTAACCAGTGCATCCACAACCTTGCCCAGATTCGTCAAGTTCGGGGGGTGAGTCGCAGGGGGTCGATGACTTGTTTGACATATGGGGTATGTCATTCGTCGTGGCTGTGCAGGCACTAGGAGTGCAGATTTCAATCGGGCAGCTTTCTTCGATCCAACAACAAATTGTTCCTCGAGCACGATCGGCGGTCAGGGTCACAAATAGTCTTCGTAGAGCTAAATCATTGGCCCGTTCGCAAGCCCAGATTCAGGCAGATGGCTCCAGCTCAGTTCGACGCTCAGCCAGGCAAAGGCGTACTAGGGTGTTGTCTGATTATTTATCATGAAGATGTGTATTTGGAATATTAGAGGCATGAATTGCCCCCGTAAGCGGTTGTTTTTAGCTAATTGGATTAGGTATGAAAGTTCGGAGAATATTCCATTAACAGTGGTATCTTTCTTATGGAGAGGTGTGGCATATGCTTTTAAGTCGTCTGTTGGGTTTGCTGGGGGAATCCTGGTTCTTTGGAAAGCTTCTGTTAAGGTGGCGATAGTAGATATTGGTCTTTATTCAATCTCCCTTTCTGCAAACTTGTTGTCGTCGCTGCAAGATGTTGTTCTCACCTTTGTGTATGGTCCTGTCGTGTCTACTTCGCGACCAATGTTTTGGGCTGATTTAGATCGAGTTCTGGTAACATTTGGAGCTCTTCAGTGTTTAGGAGGGGATTTCAATTGCCTGTTGTCCACGCAGGATTCTAGTTTACCGGTTCTTCTCAACCCCTCCATTAGGGGGTTTCAGGAGTTTGTTCAGCGGAACTAACTTTACTCAGTACCTCATGTAGGGGAGCAATTCTCGTGGTCAAATATGAGGTCTCGCCCTTGCTTGCGGATACTTGATCGCGTTTTTCTCTCTCCAGAACTATTTCACGCAGTTCCGGATGTCACTGCTTGTCTGCTGCCACGGACCATGTCCGATCATGGACAAATGACTGTTTCGTGGGGCGCAGGCTTCAAGGCGTGTTGTAGGTTCTTCTTTGAGGAATGGTGGCTTCGGGTGCCAGACTTTCAGCAGTTGGTAGGTCAATCGTGGGCTCAACCTGTTACGGGATCTTGGGTGGCCATCTGCATCCATGCTAAGCTTCTTCGTCTTCGAAAACGTATTAAGGAATGGCTAAGTTTTAATTACCTGAACAAGTTTAGGTTCATCGGCCAATGGGAAGCCGAGCTCTCCGATTTGGCCCAACGTCAAGTCGATCTTGTTGGTGTACCGGAGGGTCAAGTGCTTCAGTTGCAGGAGCGTATCGTCGTACTCTCTGCTCTCGTTGCAGAATGGAGAGCACGAGATGAGCTTAGATGGAAGTTGAGGGCTAGAGTTGCATGGTTGGCTAATGGCGATGATAATACACATTTTTTTCATATGAACGCATCAAATAAATACAGTAATTACCGGATACTCTCGATCGAGATCGATGAATGTCAGTTTGGTCCGCACAATTGCCTGCCAGCTATTACTTCTTATTTCTCCAGGTTGTATTCGGCCGACTTAGGCGTCGGGGGTGTCATCGGCGATATGGGCTATAAGCGGTTGGCGCCAAACCAATCTGTTTCTTTGCAGGTTAGATTCACTGAAGTGGAGATTTTGAATGCTATTAACGAACTATCGGGATGGAAGGCACCAGGCCTTGATGGTTTTCACATCGACTTCTTTAAAGCATTTTGGTCAAGTGTTAAAATTGACCTGCTCCACTTGTTCAATGAATTCTATCGTAATGCGAGGTTGCCTAAACCATATCATATGGCAGTCATCTCTTTGATTCCTAAGAGGCAAGGGGCGTCAGACATATCCAACTTCAGGCCGATTTCGGTGATGGGTGCTCTGTATCGCATTATATCTAAGGTGTTGGCTAATCGATTGCGCGCTATCATTGATCAACTTGTTTCTCTGAACCAGGGTGCTTTTATTCCAGGTCGAAGTTTGCAAGGATCTTTTATTTGTTCAACTGAGCTTCTTCACTCTTTACAGTCGACTGGATCACCACACTTCATGCTAAAATTGGATTTTCACAAGGCTTATGACAGTCTGACATGGGATTTTCTGATTGAATCTCTAACAAATATGGGGTTTGGTAGCCGGTTTATAGCATGGGTTAAGGAGTTGGTCACAAAATCCGTATCATCAGTTTGCATCAATGGAATGAGAGGGGAAGAATTCAAGTTGGTTAGAGGTGTACGACAGGGTTGTCCTCTAGCACCTATCCTTTTTAATATCGCGGTAGATGGTTTACCTATTCTCATGAAAAGGGCAGAAGAAACAGGCTTCTTGGAATCCTTGGGCATTCCTGGTTTTGTTGGTCACACAATTCAATATACAGACGATACTTTAATATTTGGACATGCGAATGTTAATCAAATGTCCAGGTTGTGCTTCATTATTAAAGTCTTCGCTGCAATTTCAGGCCTTCGCCTGAACGAGAGTAAGTGCGCTCTGGTCTTACTCAATGCTGACCCTCTTCTCCAATCGGCTGCTGCAAGGATCTTCAACTGCCCAATATCCGACCTTCCTGTCAATTTCTTGGGTCTATCGTTGCACTCTCTGCAGCCAGCAGGAACTTCTACTTGGATGTCTACCATAGAGCGGGTGCAAGGGAGATTGCAGTCTTGGAAGGCTTGATATTTATCTTTTGCGGGACGAGTGACGCTCATTCGCCATGTTTTAGCCAGATTACCAGAGTTTCGAATGAGCATGTCTATTATACCGACGATAGTAGAGCAGACGATTAACTGTTTGCTTTCGCACTTCCTTTGGTCTGGGAATGTGTCGCACAAAAAGTTCCCGCTTGTTTCTTGGCAACAGATCGTTCTCCCGAGGCAGCGAGGCAGCTTGGAGATTCCAGCTCTGAGAAAGAGGAGCATCGTTTTAGTCTTGAAGTGGGCTTGGGAAGCTTCCACATCTCAATCTTCTTGGGCTATGTTTGTTAGGCAAAAATATGGTAGTCTACATGAATCCCTTCTTTCCACACCCAGTTCAGTGTGTCACTCGTCCCTCTGGCTGGAGTGGCGGAAGACACTTCGATCCTTCAGTGGCAGAGATCTTAGGCCAGTCCATGGCCTGTCGTGGCTTCAGTGGGCCATGGCGAGCGAAGATAGGTTCTCCATTAAGCAAGTTTACCATTCCTTATTGCCGTCCGGGATGGACTGGTTTCCCAGTGATTGTATGTGGGGTAAGGGGCCAGCTCCAAGGGCAAAAGCTTTGGCATGGCTTGTGGCTCTGGATCGTGTTCAAACCCAAATTATTGTCAGGAAACGGGGGATTCAATTTCCAAGCATGTGCGTTCTTTGCGAGAAGGCTGTAGAGGACACGGCTCACCTATTTTGGCTCTGCCCGGTCGTTCTAGACTTATTTTTTCAAACTTGGGGTGCGCCACCTGTTCAAACTCGTCCGTGCTCCGTTATTCGGGACCTCTTACTTGGTCCCAGGATTGTACGACACAAAAAAAATGGAGATTATTGTGGCGGGTTTGGTTGCTTTCAGCATGGTGGGTTATATGAACCGAAAGAAACGACATCTTTTTCAGGGGCATCAAATTCGATTTCGGAAGGCTTCGACAATGGGTCATGTCTGATGTGTATCTGGCTCTTAAGTTACATAGTAGGGGGGAGGGGCTGATCGGTTTGTACTCTGATCTATGCACAATCACCATCTAGATTGTGGTTGTTTTGCTCTTATGTTTCTCTTTTGTATCTCCCATCCAATATTCTGTTGGATGTATTTTGGTAATGTTGAATGGTGAATGTTCTCTCTCTCTCTCTATGTTATCCGACCCTATTGGTATGTATAATAACATCATTCATGCATACCTTCAAAATTGAGAATACCCAATGCCTTTCTGAACGCACGACCGAAAATCCAACTGCATTTTCATCCGGAGGCATCGCAGGTATTCTTGAATTCTCTGAGATAGTCTGCCACGATTTGATTGCGCTTAAGATGAAGTTGGAGCTTCTACAGGAGGCAACATTCCCGTTCGTGAGAATCGAGCACAAATGCTTCCTCAAGCGTGATCCACACTTGATCAGCCGTATCTAAACCCACAACGAAACCGAGCACCTCTTCAGAGCGAGTGCCAGTTATCCATCCCCTTAACAGTAGGTATAATTTCTTCCATAAACCTTATTCAGGATTCTCACTTTGAGAGCCATCAGAGTTGGCAATGAATTGCTCTGGCATGGCAGTACTTACGTCAATGAATCGGTAGAAGTATTGGCTTTTGATCAAATCCAACATCTGTCTTCCACAATAGATGGTGCGAGACAGTTTAATAGAGACAAATTTGTGACATTTAAAGTGGTGGGTAGGGGAACTTGGAGTTGGAGGTGAATGATACGGTTACATCTTTGATACCATAAACAAAAAATATGAAAATGGAAGAAGGAAACAAGAACAATATACTTGGTTCGGCTGTTTAAGCCTACGATCACGGGAAGATATGAGCACTATGTTATTTCACTCTAGTGGGTACAACCATTTATACAAGATAGATTTTATGGTATTGGTAAGTTTTCAATCTCTTATCCTTCTTGCTTAAAATCAGCCCATGCAATCTCATTTTATGGTAAGCATGGCTAGCTCGGTTGGCAGGGTTTTTTTCTTTAACGCTGCCCATGTGTTACCTCCCTTGAAAATGTAATATTTTTTAAACTTTTTTGGACCTTAAAATTAAAAAAAAAATTAAAACTTTTATTTATTATAAAATTTTATATGATTCTCAAAAGTAATATGTCAACAAGTTTGTCTATGACCACATTCTAACCGTTTTAAATACTAGACGGCTCACCTGAGCGCAAGCGCGAGTATATATTAGTCTCGCAGTATCAAATCCAATATGAAATCATCCATAAACACAACTCGATTGAGGTTATTACTTTAAAGATTTTTACACGTAAAAAAAATATATAAAAGTCAAAATTGATTTAAGATTTAATACAATTGAAGAGTTACGTAAGATTTAAAGTTTTCAAACCATGAGCATAACCATGGCATGAATGAAAAAACAGAATTTAGAAATCTTCTCATTGTAAAATATTATAATTCTTGAAACGTAAAGATCCAAACAAAAGTTAAATTGTTACAAGTTTATAATCATCAAAATTTGTCTGAGTCATTCAGGGATCGTAATAGGTAACAATGAAGTCTTTAGTCATGCAACAACTTGTGCTTCGCTTCAATCCTTCATGAGGTTATCTGTAATATTAAAGGGCATCAACCACATTCCCGTAGGAAACCCAAAACTAAACTTGAAGAATATAAATCAAGTTATAATTATGCAATCAAAGTGTAATTTTCATCATTTTAAAAATGAGAGTCAAGGGAATCCACAACAAAACATGTGCATGATATTCAATCACATTTATTATCATTCATTCTATAGCATTCATAATTGCATAAGTTGTATGCATGAAACTCAACTATATTCATTTTCATTCATGGCGTTCAACATTATAATAATTTATAAGCATGACAAGTGTTCGCATAAATGATTAAGAATTCACAATTCATAGCATGCATCAAAGTGGAGTAAAATGCAACAATTCATGAAAACATAAACATTCACTTTCTTTATCCTAAAAAAATGCATGCTAATGTGTAACTCATGACTAAAACATGCATTATCTAAATTATAAATTCACATGTCATTTTTAAGAACATTTATGCACTTTGTATTCAGATATATAAATGGAATAGGTCCTAATTCAACCTTTCTCGTGTGCCTCACACACAATAGCACCTCACATGTAACTACAAAGTCATTGGCTTGCATCAACAAGTCAAATCACATGACTAACATAAACATGTCTTTTTCATTCACATGTAACAAATCATATGTAATAATCATGCAAACCTTAGTAGTCTTTACATATTCACATTTATGTGTTTATGCATATGATAGCAGTGATTCTAAAAAAATCTAATTAATTATTTCTCTTGTTTATTTAGATCCATCTGATACAAAATAGGGTATGGACATTCAGAAACAATCATAAGAGTATTTATAATTCTATGTATTTTAATTATCCTCGTATGACTTAACTGGTTCTTTCTCGAGCGAGTCAACCCTACAATGCAGCGGTTGGGAGAATAGACCTTTGGTATCAGATTTTGGCCTACACGAAATCAAAATCGTCGGTGAACAAATTAAGCATGTATCACTAACCCTGCAGCGATGTAGTGCTACCATCTAGGACTCATTGGTAGACCTATCCCCTAACCTCTGTGAGATGGAGATAAGAGGCGCCTTCAACCCTCAAAACTCAATATGTCCTATGAGGCTTGTATTGTCATTCCCTCTCTCAAAAGGATAAGAGACCGGGATGAACCCAACCATCTCAGAGAGCCAGGCTTTATCGATGCCTTAAATGGACCAAAGGCTTTATCGATGCCTTAAATGGACCAAAGGTTCATGATCTTTATTATTAAGTCATAGGTCAAAGCCAAATATTATCATCTCACAGGATGACCCTCAAATGCTCTTATATATGATATCAAGAGTCTATGTCATATGCATGACTTAATTTTACATGCTCCCATGCATGTACATGATAATTATTTTCACTTTCATGCATGATCCTATCCTATCATGCTTTATTCTACACATGCTCTCATGTATGATTCATTTATAACATGCTTTCATGTATGATTTAAATTCAATATGCTTTATGCATGATTCTCTCACAAGTGTTACTATGCATGAACATGTCATTAATTATTCATTTTTTCATACATAATACATGTTACATCATAATTCATACACAAATATGATATGCACTAACACACACTCGCATTCACACTTATGATGCATTCATTTTAAACATATACTCATGATACATGTTTTACATACATGACATGCTTCACTTAGTTATTAATCCACGCAAGCATTTAATACGATCATGTCAAACACATTAATTTATGTAATCATACATTTCACACAATCCATGCTCAAACATATACCTACAACAAACACACTTCATATCTCGCTAACTAAAACCATAATTAACAAACATGATCTCCAACTACAAAAATAAGATCACTTCTATCTCCATACATTCAAATCATGCTCAGTATAATCTCTGAATAACAATCACAATAGTCCTAGATATCCGTAATTAAGTGAATGCATGAGCAGGAAGGTGTTGCATACAATAAATGTGTTTGCACCACCTACTTACCATGGGTATTTACCTGATTTGCATTATTTTGTATTGCAATTATTGTGCATGGCATTTCTAGCTGCAAGTGATACTTAACAATAAGAATCATTTATCCCCTCTTATTTATTTATTTTTGTATTTGCCAATTAATTATCACAATGCAATATATATGTAACTCTAAGCATTTATGTTATTACACTAAACAGATTCTTACTTATATGCATATTTCCTTTGTGAACGCAAACCAATAAAATGTGACACCTTTCTTCTCCGTGTGCCTTAGGTCCCGTTTGGGATCTCATAATTTGAGTGGAAAAAGAGGTGTCAGAGTGGAAAAAGGAGTGTCAAGCTGTTCGGGATGAAGGAAAAAGCAGGAAAATATAAAATTGGCATGGCATTTGCCAACTCCAATTTCATGTTTCGACTACCAATGTTGAGAGGTGGTAGTCAGCAAATCCTATGTCGACTCCACTCCCGACGGTGCTCTCGGCTGCCTCTAACGCCCTCTCAACCTACCAAATTAAATACCTCTTTTCATTTCCTATTTCTACCTACGATCTTCATTTGGTTGCAGGCTGGCTGTAATTGTGCACGTAACATCCCAATCTGGGACCTTGAAAGTTCGACTTTGATTGATATTACTTTCCAAAGAGAAAGTATACAAAGAAAACATGATTAAATCTTTTTTTTCATTCTTTTGCCAATAACTCACTTTCTTTCACAATGTTCAGCGTTTATAACGTAAGAAATAACAAATACATAAATGTTCAATGATAAGAAAATAAAAACTATCAAATGCTCTGTTGAAGTAGTCAATCACGTCCTGCTTGTGCTAGTGTGTTTGGAACCTACAGTTGTAATTATACAGGAATGTGAGTCTACAATCTACTAAGAAATAATTATAAGCAAATAAACACTTTAATTTACAACTGTAATGGGTTTTAAGCCCATAGTCTGAGTTTATTTTTCAACACACCATATAAGTTATGTTTTAATTATCTCCTCATTACTCTCTTAAACACTCTGTCACAGCATACTAATCCTAGGTCAGCTATATCAGTCATAGTCATCTATGGGCGTAGCAACCCTCGTAGAATACCCCAATTCTATATGTTGAAGAGACAATGAATCATACACTCCCAGTTGTCCCCGAACCACCAAGCACTACAGTGAAACAAGAAGGGGACCCCACCGGTAGCTAGCCGAGAGGTCAAGCTCAATCTTGGTATGGTTCATGCTATATCCTAACCATGATGATTTTTAACCATCCATAGTCGTCTAAAGTTCTCAATACTCTATGAGTATAACCCTAAGTCATAAGCTAAGTTCAACACATTGAACCATATTCTCAAACTCGTATTTCACTAGTTCTCTCACGAGTGATATCGTGAAAAGATTATAACATATCTCATTCTTTAATCTCAGGATAATATTAGAATTCACACTTATCTCACACTAAGCATGCAACGATATAGGATCTTCATATTGTTAAATCATCGACGGCCCACTCTCCATGGTGGCTACACACTGACCATGAATCAAGTAGCCCTTACCACAGGTTGTCACTTCCAGGATTTAAGAGGTTATACTCTTAATATATTCATTCACATAACATGAATAGAATAAAAAGACTCAAATCTAATCGCAATCTCATCATGATGCATGTTATTAGCAATTTATCACATATATATGCTATCACAAAAATAATCTCTTTCTAATATACATGATATATCATGACTAACATGTGTATACAAATCATCTCATAGTATCATGCATGATCATTTTATGCACATCATTTTCACACTCAAAGGATATCATGCTAATCAAGCTAATTCACAACATCACAATAACATGCAAAACAAAAAGGTTTATTTACATTTAAAATTACTTTTAATATCTCTTACATCGAATACGAATACTGAGCTCTAATCGCAATTGAGTCTCAAGATGCTATAAGAGTAGGATATGGCTATTACACAAGCATATTCATATTAATACACATCGCCACATATATTTTAACAAAATTATCAAAATACCTCTCCTAAATTGACTCATCCAACCTTGATTTTTGTGCCCCTAATTTAACCAAAACCAGAGAATAAGTAGATTTTCCTCTACGATATGAGTCCAACACACCAAACCTCACTCGGTTCTGAGTTTGAAGTGCAAAGTTATGTCATTTTATCAAAATAGATCTTGGATATATACAAGGGTATTTTGGTCATTTTGATAATTATTTTAAATATTCGCAATTATATGCCCTTGATCCAGATCTATTACTGATCTAGATCCAAAGTTGTCTAACTGGATTCAAACCCATTACTGATCTGAATCCAAAATTGTTATACTGGGTCTAGATCTAATTCTAATATGGATTCAGAATTGATTCAGTTCTGACTTAGATCCGGTACTGATTTGAACCAGATCCAGTTTTATTTTAGATCCAAAATAGTCAATCTGGATCCAGACCCAGATCTCTCTAAATCTAGTTCTTATTTGGATCGATCCAGATTAACTGAATACAGACTCGGTCTGATCCAGATCATACTGAATCTGAATTGAGACCCGAGACCCATTCAGACCTGACTCGGTCTGGTTCAAACTCAGACTGGTTCAATCTGTCTGAGTTAGTCTGAACCAGTTTGGTCTGACCTGGTTTGGTCCAAACCGGTTCGGTTCTGAATTGATTCGAGTTGAACCAGTTTGACCCGATCTGAACCAGTTCAACCTAAACTTGTTCGACCCAATCCTCTATTTTTTTTCACTCGGCTGGCTCGGTCTGGGTCGCACCCAGTCTGACTTTTTTTTTTAACTCTCTTGTTCAATCTGGGTGCGACTCAGACCAACCTGACCTGGGCTGGTTCTTTTTAAAGAACCCATGCGGAAGGGGCTATGCCCCTTCTGTTCACTTAGATGCAGAGGAGCCCTCTCCCTCCTTCCTTCATGTGACAGAGGGGGTCGGTCGTCAACACCAACCAGCATCGACTAGCCAGCTTTCACTCTCTCTCTCCCCTCCCCCTTCTCTTTTTTTTTTCTTTCATTACAGCAACTTGCCGGCAGCCCCAACCCTCAATTGACCAAAAAGAAAGAAAGAAGAAGAAGAAAAAGACGAAGAAGACAAAGGTTCTTACCTCATCGCAGACCTGATTCCAGGTATGATCTCTACAAATTTTTTCCCCTCTCCCTTGCTCGTTGTTGCTCTCTCCCTTTGCTCGATGGTGGTGGGAGGGGTGCAATGTGAGGGCTATTTAATAGAAAACATGTTTTTGATTAAACATCTATATGCTCAAATGTCTATTTTAAAGAGGTAAAAAAATCAATGGATGATATTGTACTAATATTTGATAATAACATATTCAATTTTTTACATCAAATCAATTTGAAACAAAGCTTGCTTCTTAATAAATAATAAACACATCTCATGGTTTAGATCTTGCATATAAACACCTAAAACTATAATGTTTGGGAGGGTCCCAACGTACCCTAACAAAAAAGAGCAGCACAATCACAATTCTCACATATACATAAAGAGAATCCTCATTCTTATATATATATATATATATATATATATATATATATATATATATATATATATATATATATATATATATATATATGAGAGAGAGAGAGAGATGCATATCGCAATTTGCATTGATCGAATTTCTATTTGTTATATCAGTTCCAAATCAATATTTGAGCTGAAGCAGATCAAAATCTCATTCAATTTTAATTTTTACATGTAAATGTTCCATTCTCAATCTTCTTTTACTCGATCCTCTAGTCCATGGATTGAGACAAAAGTAAGGTGCATCACCCATGCTCTAGGTATTTGTGGATTGTTTAACTATTTTATTGAAAAAGTACTTATAGATATTTAGGCGCCCATCCATATGGCCAGACCTAGATAAATTATGTATATATTAATATTTTTGACAAATAAATAGATAAGGAAATATAAATTATATGCTTAAAATACATTATACATTAATTTTAAATTATACAATAAAAATACACTTTTTTATAACTTAATATGTATTTAAATGAACAAACTGTTAAGAAATGTATCCATTAATAATATAATAAACATGAATTAAAAGTAAGAAACTACTTTAGCATTGGTTGATTAAATCCACTTTTCACCACTTTAAAAAAACTATATGTTTTTTCTTTAAAAAAAACCATAGAAATTTAGACAAAGGATATCAAGAAGCATCCTGTAACCATTCTCATGCCTTCATGGGTTGGGATGACAATGGACCAGGGTGAAACGGGGCCCTGCTCCGCCTCACCCCGTTTGAACCGAGGATGAAAGGCATGAAATGGGGATGGAGGTGGGAATGAAGGTTAAAATCAAAACCCGTGCGGGGATGGAGGAGGGGATGGACTTATGCTTTCTCATGCCCCTCCAGATCCCCACCTTGCTTTGCCCCGCCCCATCCTCAATTATTCTAAGGGATGGCAATAGACCAAGGGAAAACGGGGCCTTGCTCTGCCTTTCCCCCATTTGGACCGAGGATGGAGGACATGAAACATGAATGGAGGAGGGGGTGGAGGTTAAAATCCAAACCTGTATGGGGATGGAGGTGAGGATTTTGAGACAAGGTGAGGGTGGAGACCTTGTCCTCTGCCCTGGTCCACTGTCATCCCCACTCATGAGAGACTTTTATCTTACCAAAAAAGCCCAAGAGTCAGACAAAGCCTTAACCCCCTGAACTAAAACTCTAACTATAAAGAGCTCATCATCGACAATCAGCGACACTCTTCTGGCCCTTTAAGAAATCAATATGTAGGAAAAATATCTCAAATTCTTGTTCGCCATCTTATCAAGAAAAGTATGAATCGGAAAAAGAAAAGTCAACGTTGGTTAGCCAATTTCTTAGCAAATTGTGGCTAGTTGGTTTAGCAAAACATGAGCACAAAAGATTAATAATAATTAAGTATTAAAAATTTAGCATAAAACTTACTAGAACAAATATAAAATCATATGAAAGAATTGAATAAAGAAGATATGAGCAAGCTTAGTTTTTGAAAGATAATTGGGTTTAGGAATGGGCGAAATGGAGAAAAAGAATATAATAAAGCAAAGATGTGAGATAAAGTTGGTAAAATAATTAGTTAAAATAGTTAAGACTTGTAATTAATTAGAAGCCATTTATTACAAAGTAGAAAATTAAATAACTTTTTAACTGAATCTCTGTGAGAGAGAGAATAATACTTGCACCTAGAAGAGCTAGGTGGGCTCGAGCCCACCCGACCTGGCTAGGTCAAGAAAGGGTGTCCATCCCTCTTCCCCACATTTTTAAGAAGTGGGGAATGGGGGAGGCCCTACATTAAAGGAGGGAGCCTCTGGCTCTCTCCCATGCATGAAGTGATGGGAGAAGTGGAGAGGCCTTCCCTCGTTAAATTAGAGAGTGGGGATGGGGAGGGTGGTTACATGTGAGCTAATTAGCTAAAATAGTTAAGACTGGTAATTAATTAGAAGTCGTCTATCACAAAGTGGAAAACTAAATCACTACCAAATGACACTTACTCTGGAGTTGACACCCAGATCGAAGAAAAACTGCCATTAAACGACAAGTCTGTTTCTCCACACCCACAAGCATCACGAACATTGACATGAAAAATTTGGGGATTGAGGAAAGAACATGTTTAATTAAAGTCAGACGGCCAGCGATGGAGAGATAAGACGCCTGCCACGAAAAAAGCTTGTTTTTCACTTTTTAAATAGTTGGAGCCCAAGCAGTGGAGGAGAGGTGCTTCACTTGTAACGATAGACCCAAATACGTCATCGACAACTCAAAGATTGTGCAATTAAAAATCCATTGTTCCGCTGCAAGCATAGAAGACTCAACATTGGACATAGTAAGAGGAAATTTGCTATCATTTAGAGAAAGGCCAGAAAGAGAGAGAAAGAACTAGAGAATAAGTTTGAATCTAAGCATATGTTGAATGTTTGCTCGCCCAAAAATAATCATATCATCGGTATAAATAAGAATATGGTCCAAAAAATCTGGAACATCTAAAGGATCTATCAGGCGCTTCTCCGCAGCATGCTTAAGCAACACCACGAGACCCTCAACAATGGCATTGAACAACAAAGATGAGAGAGGGCAGCCTTGCTGTATGCATGTCCCAACTTGATTTGGCCACCTCTAATGTCGTTGATCTTAATCATGGTCTGAGCATTAGAGACCAATTCCCTCACCCACCCAGAAAAAAGACAACCAATGCCAAAATTGGATAACATTTGAAATAAGAAGGGCCAATGCATAGAATCAAAAGCTTTAAGAAAATCTAATTTAAGAAAAAATAGGGCTGACCACTAAGATGTAAGGAGTGAATGACTTCAAAGGCCAAGATGAAAGAATGGTGAATCCTCTTATTGTGGATAAAAGCGAACTGAGAGTTCAAAAATATTTGGTGAGTCACGACCTTCAACCTATTAGCCAACACCTTGGCGATCATCTGATAGAGGGCACTCACAACAGAAATTGGGCAAAACCTAGAGATATCATTAGCAACAGCATCTTTCGAAATTAAAGAAATAATTGTCAAGAGAGAGAGAGAGAGAGAGAGAGAGAGAGAGAGAGAGAGATCGGGCAGGAGGAAGAGGAGTGAGGCAGAGGTGGGGGCACCTCTTGGCTCACCCTTCCGCAACCAGAAGGTTGTCGATGTTACTCAGCCAAGAAGGGGAGCAAGATAGCGGGGGGGGGGGGGGGGGGGCTCTGCCTTGTTCTGACTAAGCGGTCAGACAGACTCGATCTGGGTAAAACCTGACCAAGCCAGGTCTGGTGGGGCGAGATAGAGAGCTGACTCTCTCTGTCTTGACATGAGAGGGTGGCAACCAGATCTACTGGTCTGGGTGAAATATGCAAAAAAAGTTTCACATGTGAATTTTCCTTAAATATGTGAATTTCTTTTCAAATATGAGAATATGTGATTTTTTTCTTAAATATGTGATTTTTCTCTCAAATACGCAAAATGTCATTTTCTTTTTACGAAGGTTCGCATACTTAAGGATGTTTGTAAAAGTGATTCGCACATTTTGGAGACATTTGGAACCAAAAAGCTCATATATATATATATATATATATTGTAGACTCGCATGTGCTAAAGGCAAAGGACCTTTAACGATACTTAGCAACAATTTTGAAGTGTTGCTAAAGGCTTCAACAACACTTTATACCTTTAGTGACACTTTCATAAATACGAAACACAAGATCATTTTCTTGATATGTTTTAACATTCGCAAATACAGTACGACATTTGCAACCCTGAATTGCAAAGGACATCAAAATGTGTGAACTCTTTTTACTAAAATCTTATAAAGGGTCCAAGCAAGAAGACATTTTCAAATGTGTGAGGATATTCACAAATGTAGAAGTATTTAGTTTAAAAATGTGTGCACATTTTAAAAAATTTCACTACTCATGATCATGAATGTCTCCAAAATGTGTAAGCCTCCTTTTAATAAAATTGCATAAAGAGTACATGCAAGAGGGCATTCACAATTGCGTACGAAAAATTCACATATTTAAGATAAAATTTACATATTTAAAAGAAAATCTATATATTTAGATATTTGGAAAGAAGTTTGCATATCTAAAAAAAATTAGCTTGTGTGAAGGATAAAAAGGTCCTTTTAAAGCTGAAAATTTGCAAAATTTAGACATGATAGATTTCAAAAATTATAAAGTGGAAAAACACATTATTTTTGTCTGAAGTCATTTTCCACTTTTTTTTCTCTCTCATAACATATCGTAGAACCCAAAAGTAAAACTCTGATTTCGTATGCCTCCAAGTGTAAAATATTGAACGATTTACAAACCACATGAAGTATTGAGGTGATTGTTGAAATACAAAAAGTTGTAACTACAATATTTTACTTTTTAAACGTGCAAAAGTCAAGAGAAAGAGAGGGAGAGAGATTAAAACCTAAGTTTGACTCTATTATCTATATCCAAATATTTACTTTTAGATCAACGTTATGAGAATCGGATCCAAATCGATTCGCTTGAGAGTTGAATTTGGCGCTACTAAAAATTGGCTGAAGCCCAATTCAAGCTGAATCATGGTTGAATCAGCCCATTTTTAATTTTTTGCAATCTTTAAATTATTTATTTTATGATCTTTTGAATTTTGAAATAATTAAATCAACCAATTCAGCCTGAATCAGCCCTGAATATTTTTGAAAATCGATTCGGTTCAAGAATGGATTTTGGCAACATTGGTTTAGATCAATATTCTTGGCACTCATATTCTATAATTCTCACGTGATGGTTGGTTTTTGGCAAACCAGACTCTGGCCCGTTATCCAAACAGGGCCGTAGAATATAATATAGTAGGGTACCCTATATTTTTTTGAGAGAGAAAGTAGGGTATGTGTGAAGTATTCTCCAAGATTGCAAGGAGGCAATTGTCTTTCCACAAGGGTGGAGGTTCGGGAGACTTTCTCAAGGGGCTCCTTTGTTTCATGCTGATTTCACATGAAAGTGCCAAGCTGGCATCCCTCTCCCATCGTGAGTGAAACAAAAGTGCAAAGCACGTAAATGAGGTCAACCATAGGTCCAAAAGAAAGTCCCTATATAAGTATGATCATTTCAAAACAATGAACCATGTAGAAGATCAAGTCGATGTGTATGGTCGCCGCTCATGCTCGAAACTAGATTGACCAAGCAGCCACTGTTGTAGCCTAATCGACAATCACCAAAGCTATAATCGATCATTCTGAAAGACTCGACTTCTCAGTATTGTTGGTTGACCTCATTGTATACTCAGCTACAAGCCTTGAAAATGCAGAAGATTTGTGCTCCAACAATTTGATTGGAGAATCAAACTCTGTAATGACTCCTGTAAGAAAACGAGAGAGAGAGAGAGAGAGAGAGAGATCAGTATGAGCACAAAAGATCTGCTCAATGGGAGTATAATACTGGAAGTGATGTATACCATTATCAAGAAGAAGAACCATATCACTGTCTAAAACGGATGTGATTCGGTGTGCAATTGTGATGACAGTACATTCAGAGAATTGCTGATTCAATGTGTGCTGAATTAGTCTATCAGTTGAAGTGTCAACTGATGCAGTTGCTTCATCAAGCACCAAAATTCTGCTCTTCTTTAGCAGTACTCTCCCTAAACAAAAAAGCTGTCTCTGCCCTACACTCCAATTTTCTCCATTCTCGGTCACTGAAAAGATCAATAAGCTTAGATCAAGAGGGAAAGGAAAACCACAAACATTGTGAGATATTGAAAAAACAAACCTATAGAATCAAGTTTCCCCTCTTTCTGCCTCACTATCTCCCCAAGTTGGCACTTATCTAGAGCCTAGAACATAACAAAAGAGAATGCCTTTTGAGAAATCACAATCTAGAGATTATAGATAAGTGCAACATCAGATTGGAACTGTGGGTACCTCCCATATTTGTTCATCAGTATACTCCTCGAGAGGATCAAGATTACTTCGGACAGTTCCTTCAAACAGGGTTGGCTCTTGCGGAATAATACTCAATCTTGATCTCAAATCATGCAGTCCAATAGTTGATATGTCAACCCAATCAATCATAATCCGGCCACTTGTTGGATCAACAATACGAAAGAGTGTCTGGGCAAGCGTAGATTTACCGCTGCCCGTTCTACCAACAATACCAGTCTTTGTTCCTCCATGAAAAGTACATGTAATACCCCTCAACACAAGAGGTAGATGTGGGGCATAACGGACCTACAACAGACAAAACTATTAGTCAGTCAAAATTAATTCTCGAAAATTTATCTACAAACTCAAGATATAACAGAGAGCCATAAAAAAGCTGAAGCAACAACCAACCTGAAGCTCACAAATATTGATTTCTCCACAAGATATCCAGTTATTACTTGGCCTATTTGTTTCAACTACAAGAGGAGGTTCACTAGGTATGCGAGTGTACTGTAGTATTCTTTCAACGGAAATAATGGAATTCTCAAGATTGCACAAGTTCCATATGACCCAAGCTTGCAGCATGTTCAAATTCAGTCCATACGTCACAGCTAAACCAGCAATGCCTGAATCATATTAACAAACAGATTCATCATACGTGCCAGCATAAACTTGATGCACATATATTATATAGGTAAATATTTGCTAATACTGAAGGTACTGTACTATTAAGCTGGAAATCATTGGTGCAAACCTATGTCACATGGATCTGGGGATACAACCATGATTATGCAATACCCAATGACTAAGGGATAAGGAATGTGAGTCAAAATGGAGTATTCATGTGACATAGATGCAAGCTGTATCAACTGAATCAGACTGCATAGACATGTTTGGCATGCGTTGTTTGCTAGGAATCACACCTCGGTTCATGTTTTCCTATGAAAAAATATGATTTTTTGAATTGTAAAATTTTGGCACATTGTTTGCCATTGATGACTAAAGCCTTTGAAAAACCATCTTACACATCACAAACACATGATCCAAAATCTGTTTACTACTAAACAAACCATAGATCCTGCCATTGGACTGAAATGAAATGGGGATCTTCGAAACACGAGCTTTGATTAACAAGAGCAAGTGTCAAGAATGACACTAAAGCATAACCCTTAAAAAGGGTATAACTGGAAACAAAATAAAAATAAAAATGTATTCTTTATTGATATGAAAAACCAATTGCTTAAGAAGCATTGGAGTAAAATACAAGAGGGGCTGCACCCCTTTATATACACAGCTGAAAGAGGACTCAATAGAGCTGTTGGGCACAGTCCAACCGCTCTATTTAGAGCTGTTGGAATGTGTCAGTCCAACAGCTCTATTAAGAGCTGTTGGACTGTGTCAGTCCAACAGCTCTATTGCTAGTCAAGTCTGGACAGGACTTGACTAGCAACAGTCATTCTAGTTCAAACTGAACTAGATGACATAAAGACAAAAAATAAAAATAAAGAAAAAAAAAATACAGAAAAGAAAGAAATTAAAAATGTATTTATATATATATATAATAATATAATATTATTATATATACATATATGTACAGTTTTACATTTTAACACTCCCCCTCAAACTTACGGTACAATGAGCGAAAGTTTGTCTAAGAGAAAGTGAAATCGGAGAGCAGCGAGAGGCTTTGTAAAGAGGTCTGCTAACTGATATTCTGAAGTGACATATGGCAGATCAATTATCCCGTGTAGATATTCCTCTCTGACGTAGTGACAATCCATTTCGATGTGTTTGGTGCGTTCGTGGAATGTTCTGTTACTGGCAATGTAGATCGCACTTTTGTTGTCACAACACATTTGTGAAGCCTTTGTTGCTTCAACTCCCATGTCAGCAAGCAGTCGTCGGAGCCAAACTACTTCCATGGTCGTGGTTGCCATGGCTCTGTATTCAGCTTCGGTGGATGAGAGAGATACCTTCTGCTGCTTTTTACACCTCCACGAGATTAATGATTCCCCTAAAAAGACACAAAAGCCAGTGGTTGAGTGTCTGTTATTGGGATCACCTCCCCAATCAGCATCAGTATATGCAATTAAATCAAGAGAAGAGGAGGAAGATAAGAAAAGTCCTCGTGAAAGAGAGGACTTGATGTATCTGATAATACGCATGACTGCTCCCATATGAACAGAAGTAGGAGCATGTTGAAATTGACTTGCTGTATGAACAACATGTGCTATATCTGGTCTGGTAATGGATAGATAGGAAAGTGCCCCGACAAGCTGTCTGTAAGGAGTAGGGTCTGCAAGAAGTTCTCCATCATCAATCTTCATTTTAACATTAACAACTTCTGGAGTGTCAACTTTCTTATCATCAGTAATACCAGACCTGAAAACAATATCAAAAGCAAATTTAGTCTGAGATAATAAATATCCTCTAGGAGAATAAGCAACTTCAATGCCTAAAAAATATCTCAACAAGCCCAAATCAGTCATTTCAAAATGAGATTTAAGAAGTGTTTTGATTGTTTCAACTCCCTGTTTATCGCTTCCGGTGATGATCATATCATCCACATAGAGAAGAAGCACAATGATCCCTGCATCAGAATTCTTAATAAACAAAGCAGTGTCAGTTAAACAGAATTGAAAACCAATATCAATCATAACACGACTAAACCTATCATACCAAGCTTTTGGTGCTTGTTTAAGTCCATAAAGAGCTTTTTCTAAGCGAAGGACTTTACCCTTAGGAATACTTAGACCAGGAGGGGGTTCCATATATACTTCTTCAACTAGCTTTCCATTTAAAAAAGCATTTTTGACATCCATTTGAAAAATAGACCATTTTTTGATAGAAGCTAAGGCAATTAAGGTTCGGACAGTAGTCATACGAGCCACCGGAGCAAAGGTTTCTTCATAATCAATCCCATATTCTTGGGCATAACCTTTGGCTACTAAACGGGCTTTATATCTTTCAAGAGTACCATCACTCTTGGTTTTAATTTTATAAACCCATCGACATCCTATAGTTTTCTTCCCTGGAGGAAGATCTTGAATATTCCATGTAGAAGCCTTTTCAAGTGCATCTAATTCAACTTTCATGGCTTCTATCCATTTGATATCATTTTTTGCTTGAAAATATGTGGATGGTTCTTCATATGAGTGAATTAATGCAATAACTGCCCTATATGTGGGTGAGAAAGACTCGTATGATACAAACTTTTCTGGAGGCCTCGAGATTCGGGATGATTGTCTAGTTGGAATGTTAGAATATTTCTCAAGTGCACATGGAGTATTAGACTCTTGTCGCCTGGAATATTGAATACTAGTATCTCTATGAACTTCTTCATTTTCAACATTAAGATCAATAATTCTTGGATCATCATCAAAGTTACAATCAAGGTCATATTCATCAGATGTTGATGTTAGATCTAGCAAAAAGGAGTACTCAGTGACGTCTTTTAATTTTCTAAAATCAAAGAAGCTCTCCTTTTCAAGAAAGGAAACATTTCTAGACACATATAGTTTATTATTTTTGAAGTCAAAACATCTATAACCTTTCTGGTTTTCAGCATATCCTAAAAAGGCACAGGGAATCGCACGAGGGGAAAGTTTATCATTTTTGTCAGTAAATATGAAACATTTGCACCCAAATATTCTTAATCTAGAGTAGTCTGGAGAAATGTTCATAAGTTTTTCAATGGGAGTGATATTTTGTAACGAAGAAGATGGCATCCTATTAATGAGATAGGTGGCAGTTAAGGCAGCTTCTGCCCAAAAGTCTTTAGGGACTTGATTTGCTATTAATAAAGTTCTAGTGGTTTCTATAATATGGCGATGTTTTCGTTCTGCCAGTCCATTTTGTTGAGGTGTATAAGGACAAGATCTTTGATGTGTGATGCCATGCAATTTAAGATAATTTTGAAAATCTGTGGATAAAAACTCTCCCCCTGAATCTGTGCGAAAAATAGTAATATCATTTTGAAATTTGTTTTTAACCATATTATGAAAAGTTTGAAAGTATGAAAATACTTCAGACTTATGTTTGAGAAAGTACATCCACGTATGTCGGGAGAAATCATCGACAAAAATAACATAGTAAACAAATCCTCCTTTAGAAATTACTGGTGCAGGACCCCAAACATCCGAGTGTATTAATTCAAGTGGTCTTGAAGAGAAAAAGGTTCTGTTCTGAAATGATAATCTTTTCATTTTGCCGAGAATACAATCTTTACAATCAAATGATTCAGAGTTACAAAATTTCCCTAGATTTGGAAAATGTTGGATTTTGGCTATATGTGGGTGACCAAGTCTCTTATGCCTCAGTTCCAACTCTATTTTTTGAATATTATAACAAAAAGCTTTCTTCGGTATTTCCAAAAAATCCATGTAATAGAGTCCTCCTTCTTTATGGCCTTCCCCAATCAGCTTGCCTGACTGGCGATCCTGTACCCAACAACCATGAGAAGAAAAAGAAATATTACACCCATAATCAGAAATTTGAGATACAGATAAAAGATTTAAATTTAATTTGGTGCTTCATGATTGAAGCCCATGTTACATAGTTCGTATCGCTTAGTTTCATAGGCATGATGGTGACTTTATCATTGTCATCCATCGATTACAAGGAGAGAAAGAATAGGGATAGAAGAGAAACAAGAAGGAAAATGAGAAAGAAAGAAAAAAAAAAAAACAATACAACAAGATGTGAAATCTTCTCCAATGAAGTGATAAAACACTTCTCTTCAAGTGGCGAACACTTTTGCAAACGGGCACGGAAACCGAGGCAGCTTTTCCTCAAGATTTAGTACTTCCGCGGCTTTGATACCATGAAATGAAATGGGGATCTTCGAAACACGAGCTTTGATTAACAAGAGCAAGTGTCAAGAATGACACTAAAGCATAACCCTTAAAAAGGGTATAACTGGAAACAAAATAAAAATAAAAATGTATTCTTTATTGATATCAAAAAATGAGTGTAGCTGAGATGCGGATGCTTAGATGGATGTGTGGAAATACAATAAAAGATAAGATTCGGAACGAAGAGATACGTAAGAAGGTAGGTGTTGCACCAATTGAAAATAAGATGCGAGAGAATCGTTTACGGTGGTTTGGACATATTCGGCGAAGGCCTAATGATGCTCCAGTTAGAAGGTTGGAGAAATGGGAAAATATATTAGTTAAAAGAGGTCGGGGTAGGCCTAGGAAGACTTGGATGGAGATGATAGGAAAGGATATGAATGCTTTGAACCTCACCGAGGACATGGCGTTGGATAAAAATGATTGGAGGAAAAGGATTCATGTGGAAGACCCAAAATGAATTTCTTTTTTGGTTCATATCGCTGACCCCAATTGTTTTGGGATGAAGGCGTAGTTGTTGTTGTTGTTGTTGTATTCTTTATTGATATGAAAAACCAATTGCTTAAGAAGCATTGGAGTAAAATACAAGAGGGGCTGCACCCCTTTATATACACAGCTGAAAGAGGACTCAATAGAGCTGTTGGGCACAGTCCAACGGCTCTATTTAGAGCTGTTGGAACTGTGTCAGTCCAACAGCTCTATTGCTAGTCAAGTCTGGACAGGACTTGACTAGCAACAGTCATTCTAGTTCAAACTGAACTAGATGACATAAAGACAAAAAATAAAAATAAAAGAAAAAAAATACAGAAAAGAAAGAAATTAAAAATGTATTTATATATATATAATAATATAATATTATTATATATACATATATGTACAGTTTTACATTTTAACATGGACCAGTTTGTGTAACGTTATGGAACCCTGTCTAAACTGTGATACCTGGCAGTCAACTACACATTCATGTAAAGACTATCATTGGGGCAGGAAAGCACAGAAAAGAAAATCTCAAGCTTAAGGATTACCTGGATTAATTACACCCTCAGGCAAGAAGATCAAAAAAATTAAAGAAAATGCAAATGTGAAAGAAGATAGCAGGTCCAAGCGAAAGCACAGCCACTCCATGGCACCAGAAACATGAAATTTGGGTGTTGAAAGCCCGTCTATTAGCTGGAGGTTTGTATTTGTGAACCCCGACTCTTGGTTGAAACTCCTAATGACGGTTGTTCCTGAAACTGACTCAGCAAAGTGTTGTATGATAGGAGCCTTGCATACTCCAACTAATCGTGAAAGCTCTCGTGCAGTTGAAATATAGTATTGCTGCGATTGTTGCATCCATAAAGAAGAAATTTTAATCAAATTTCAAGTAAAAAAATGCATACCAAAGAATATACTTCACAAAAACAATCTAAATTTCTAGGAAATTTGAACAGAAAAAGTAGTTTGGTACTAGACTGAACGTCTTTTCCATAACACAAGTTACCTGTAACCAAATGCAGGCTACAATGACTGGAATGAAGACAATGAAAACTTGCCATGCGACCTGTGACATAACTGAAATGATTCCAAGAAGCTGTATTGTGGAGAAGGCAGTTGATCCAATCAGGGAAGCAATGTTTAAATCAACTTCACTCTGATCAGTTGTAGCCTGAGAGAGAGAGAGAGAGAGAGAGAGAGAGAGAGAGTTAAGTGTAGGAAATTAAGCTGATTCTATTATCAAGTCACAAAGAGGCAAAAGTCCAATACCCTACTAAGGATACGTCCAGTTGGAGTGGAATCAAAGAATGACATAGGAGCCCGAAAAATGCATAAATGCATCTTGTTGAAAAGTATAGTTGCCGTCTTATATCCTATATCAGCAAGAAGTGTGGTCCTTGCAAGGACGCAAACTGAACTTGACAGGCACAAAGCAACATACACAAGGATCAGAACCGAGCTGCTCACTGGGGATGGCAGATCATCAGAAACAGGAGTCGCCCATGCCATCCAATAGTTGCTGCCTATCTGAAGAAGTTGAAACAAAATTTGAGCCAATAAAATAAGAGGTGCTAGAGCTCCATTATATGCTGCAGTGATATACTCCCAATAGACAGAGAAGGTAACCATCCCTTTCTCGCGTTCCTCTTCTTGAACAAGCTGCCCCTTCTCTCCAATTAATTCATCCAACTTATCATTTTGACCAACTACGTCACCATTTCCACTTTCATTATGTTGGCTATTTTGCTGGCCATGCAAACCATCCCCATGGGATACATCTTTAGCAGATACCTGAGTACCGGACATGGTTTCAATGGCATTAATAGCTGACAAAGCTTGCTTATGTGCACCAACCAGTTCCACAATATCACTTCCTGAATTTAAAATGCTATTATATTTACCAGCTTGGATAATCTTCCCTTCTCTCATAACCTACACTAAAATAATAGAAATGAAAATCTATGGAATTTCTAACACATACTTGAATGTTAAGGCAGAACTAGCATGTGAACAACATAAAAAATAAGTGATTACCAGAACAAGATCTGCTGCAGGTAAAAACTCTACTTGGTGGGTTACATAGATCACTGTTTTCGAGCATAGAAATCCAAGCAAACACTCCTGTAATTGAAACGGCTGGTCAATATGGCTGCTCAAAGTTTGTCACTCGAGCAAGAAATAGAAACACACTTAAGTAACAAAGTTTAAGGGTGACTAATTTAGTTAACTGTGTCTCATGCAAGGGAACATATGATCGAAAGAAAATAAGCATGAAATAAGAAAAAACAAATTCTAAATCTAGAAAATAATTTAAACATCAGAAAGAAAGAAAGGAAACAGAAGAACTCTGATGATTTGAAGCAACCAAAGGCCCACTGAGCGGCTGAAAAACACGATTCCACAAAGAGCCAAGAAACTTGGCCCGAGTCTTCCAAGTCCAACACCTATTAATCAAGCACTGCCCAGGTTCAAGTAAGATCTGAATCTTACTCGAATCACAAGAGAGCCCAAAAATGTCCTAACAAAACCTCACCCATGATGATGGCTCTCACTTCAGAGACAACCAAGTTGCAATTTGAATTTCCTCAAAACTATGAAGTAGTGGAATCGACACTTTAGCCATCAGTGAGTCAACAACTGACCTTTCCATGCGGTGAGTCGTCCCAACATTTTTGAGTCAGTATTCCATCAGGCCAGAGTTGAGTTCTCCAAATCTCTCTGATTGAGTAATTGATTCTATACTAACTACAAAATAATGCTTTAATGTGTTACAAAAGAATTCTTTATGAAATGGTGGCTTTTGTTTAGAACACATAAGCATGGAGCATTTTCAGTGGACTTTAAAGTTCATCATAACTTAAAAATAGAGACTTTCTAGAAACATTATGAGAAATCAAAGAAAAATCACATTACAACAAAATTTAAATCCAGTAAACTCAGCATAAAATACCAAAAAATAAAGCAGTATTCACCTGAAAGAGATGAGTGCCAGTTTGAGCATCAACTGCACTAAAAGGATCATCAAGCAAATAAATGTCCGCATCGTGATACAGTGCCCGCGCTATCTGTATCCTTTGTTTTTGCCCACCACTCATGTTAATCCCCCTCTCTCCTATCACAGTCTGATCTCCAAAAGGGAGAATTTCCAAGTCCTTCCTTAAAGCGCAGGCGTCAATGACACGTTCATACCTATCTGGATCCATCTTCTTACCAAAAAGTATGTTATCTCGGATCTTACCAGTCTGAATCCAAGGTGATTGAGCTACATAAGCTGTTGTTCCACTCAACCTAACACTTCCAGATACCTTTGGAACTTCACCTAGAACGCAAGCAAGCAGGCTTGACTTGCCTGAACCAACAGTTCCACAGACAGCAACTCTCATTCCATGGGGCACTTGCAAATTCAGGTCCTTTAGAGTAGGATTTCCAGAAGACGGATCCCATGAGAAGACACCATCACGTATTTCAATTGCTATAGAGGATGAATCTCTCGGAAGCCTCTCAACGGAATCCCGCTGGATATCTCCAAGACGAAGGAATCCAGCAATCCTATCAAGTGAAACCTTAGCTTGAGCAATCATTGAAATCGTGTCCGGCAGAGTGAATATGGGCTCCTGGAGTACTCTGAATGTTGCTAGTGCTGATAAGATCCTACCTGACTTCAGTGGGATGCCCAACAGCATGCACGTTCCGAACGAAACCATGGATATGAATGCAGGGGATATCCAGAAAACAGCAGTTATCACTGCAGATGTATAAACATACTTCCTCAACCAACTTGTTTCAGTCTTCCTTAACTCCATTATTTTAGACAAGAACCTCGTTTCCCAAGCCTGAAGCTTCAGTATCCTCATATTCCTCAAGATCTCCGATGCCGCTTTCGTCCTCTCATCTTTAGACTCCATGATCTTCTCTTGGAGATCCTCTTGCACCTTGCCCAGTGGAATGTTAACCAGCATAACAACAATGGTTGCTACCAAAGCAGCAAGCGAAGCAAGACCTAAGCTCTTATACAAGATGACTAGAGCCAGAGAAACCTGAATTGGCGCCATCCAGAGGTCATGCATATACCAACTGAATTCCCCAACACGTTCAGCATCAACGCTCATGAAATTGATAATCTCCCCAGTAGTATGGCGATGCCGAGCTTGGCTAGAAAGCGACATACCCTTTTCATAAATCATGGCAGACAATGCTGCCCTGCTCCTAACACCAACCAGCTGCAACCTAAAAAACCAGTGTCTCTGAGAGAGACACTCCACCACTTTTGCTACAAAGAATACAGAAGCTAAGACATACCCTTCATGGGCATATTCCCTGTGCCCATTAAGGTACTGAACAAATGAGTCGATCAAGTAAGGGCCAACATAAGAGGCACAACTATAAGTCACAGCCAAGAATGCTGTCAACACGACATCTTTCCACACAATTAAGAACAATGCCTTCACCAATTTTGGTGTCCCTATATCTTCATTGTTACTACCACAATCACCAACAAGCCTATCTCTAAACTCAGGGTATATAGACCTTGCGCTGTCTTTATGGTCCAGCTGAGGGACATCTTCTAGGTCCAATGCTTTCCTGTTTCCAATAGAAAGCAAGGGGTTCAACCAAGAAAAAGTAAGTATACTAAGAAAACTTGCATTGGCATATGGTGTAACACTATCCCCACTAACTTTCTTCCGTAAAAGAGGCTGCTTCAGATGGGCTTGCTCATCTCTATCTTCAATTCCAGTATCACCAAAGAAACCAGCATAACAGAGTAACAATCCCACCAAGACGCATACCAAATCCACCCAAACATAATGACCAACATTGTGAAACCCCTCAAAGAAGACTAAATCCACGACAAAATTATACAAGACGACGATGAAGAACAACAACCACCACACTCTTAACAATACTGGAAACCTTTTCTCCGACACCCCACATCTCAAAAACCCAGAAATTGCACACCAAGCCACAATTTGCACCAAAAAATCAACTTGGGTCATGGTGCTCTCAAATGACCGTGCATCCCAAAACTTCAAATAATTGAAAACACTCACAAAACCAAACAAACCACACAAACCTATGCTGCAAACCAAGCTCAGTCTAAACAAGAATCCGGAAGGTCTCGCTAAAAGGGTCTGCGAGCGTCTCCGGGACAACCATGTGCGCATCAAGAGAAGGAGAAAAAGAAGATGGAAACCCGAAGAAACAGAGTGCTGGAACAGCGGTGTAAATGGAAGAAAACCGCCATCAAAATCATGGGAATATAACGAGAGAGAATCCAACTTTGACGATATTGTGGCGTTCATGGCGTTTCTCTGCGAGCAAAAAACAGATCAGAAAGAAGAAGAAGAAGAAGATGGTAACGAAGAAAGCGACTCAAAAAGCAATATTGAGAGATACTATTTTTGGTTATTGGGAAGGAGGAGGTGAAGGAGTCTCTCTCTCTCTCTCTGATACACGTATGCGGCCTTCTGCATGCATATGGAATCTGGATAGACGGTGAATGGCGGTAGGGAATTGAGGGGATTGACTGGATGGAAGTACGGTCATATTTTATATTACGGATCTCAGTCATATTCAACTTCTACCCCACATCTCACTTAGGAACATGCCTCCACGTGACAGTGTGACCCATCCATACGTTCATCTAAAGTGGGAATTGAATTAGACACTAATCGGAGGGCACGTTACCAGAAGTTATGCGGAAAAGCACAAAGCATTTTCACAAACCCCATGACTCTGCAAACGCAGTATTGCGTTTCAACGCAGAAAAAAAGCTTCAAAATCAACGAAATCCCACCCTTTCTGCGAAAACCATTCCCGTGAGGGTTGGCTAGATTTCGTTTCTGTGGAAGGACACTCCGCGCTGATTGCGCTACACAAACGCGCCATGTGACCGTAGGTTCTTGTCTGCTAGGAAAGTACATGGTCTGAATCCGGGTTGGATGTAGTCAATACCCAAATCCAATTATTCAAATATTGGTTCATTGGAGTAAAGTCAGATCCAGATTTAGGTGAAAAAACGATTTTTACATGTAATTAGGTTCGGATATCTATCAAATTTTGATATCCATCAAATCCGATAGCAAAAGTTGAGTTAGTTTAAAATGGTAACTACTCTAACCCCTGATTACTGGAACTTGAGTCAGGTGACTGATGCCATAATTGGATCCTGGCGTGATCAAAATGGAAGTGATAATACTTTGGTAACGACGAGGTGATGAGCGCTGAGAGGTGTGAGTCAATCTTGGTCAGACTCGTGGCAGAATTCACTGATGCTGTCCTGTTTTTATAGGGAAGCTGGGGTTAGTCAGACTCTACCAGTTATACAACAATATCATTGAGTTTTGAACTTGCAACGTCTCAACACAAGGTGACATGCGAAGCTTTTCTTTTAGAGAGAGAGAGTGAGAGAAAAGGTCACGTAGAGGTGCTCAGGATGTCGTTAGTCTTAGAAATGAATTGACACTCATGAAAACGGGGAACAAGTTAGATGTGAGCCGTTCATTTTAAGCCGTTCTGATAACTTCCACATATCAATGTCTCTCTCAGCCTCTCTCTATCACTTGTTCCGACTCTCATTAATATCTATGACCTATCTGGCAAGTGCCCATACTTGACAAGGACGTTGTTATATATATATATATATATTTCAAACCATAGATAGGTTTATTATGACTGGTGAGCATGTATTTATAAGGCTTAAAAAAAAATCAATGGCTCAAAATTTTCATAAATTTAAAAACTTATAAAATCTTATTTTTTCATTTAAAAATTTAAAAAATATGATCAAACAGTCGGTCCCTAGTAAATTGAACCTATTGAACACATTTGTAAGATCAAATTTACCAAACATGACTTGAAACATAAAAATCGAGCATTACACTTTAGGGACAGTTAGAAGGAACCAATTTCTCTCTCTCTCTCTCTCTCTCTCTCTCTCTCTATATATATATATATATATATATATATATATATATATATATATCTTAAATCTTAAACTTAAATTCCAAATTCTTAACCTTATGTTAGAAATCTTATTTTAAATACTATAAAATCAAAAGCAAGTCTTAGGTGCAAAAAATTGGTTGTGTTATAACTTTTCCTTAACTGACAGTCTTAATATGTGAGTAGAGAATGTAATTAAAAATTTGCAAGGGCATTTGCATTGAGTTTTCATAAAAAAGGAAAGTGTTACCTACGCAACATATAAAAAAATTAATGAGTTACTGTTTATAACTGCCCTCTTTCTCTCTCTCTTTAATGGGCATAAAATAAGGAAACTCTCGCTAAACGTCTTTTCCATCTTACTTAATAGCCATAAATGAAATATTTTATAATGTTTTAAAATTATGAATATAATTATAATTTTTATTATTTTAACTTTTCAATCTTCATAAATGTATATGATGTAAACCTTTTTTTACCATTTGAATTATCTTATACGGCCCGGCCGTATAGGTGGGCCAAATATATATATATATAGAGAGAGAGAGAGAGTAATTTTTGTTAGCCTGTTAAGGATCTCTTTAGTGAAAAGCTCTGTTCGTTTTTTACGAGGTTGAAAATCAACCGCCTATAATGTATCTAAGTTTCAATTCACACTATATCATATTTTTATGTCCAAAAATATGATCTAAGAACTGATTTTTACTATTTTGACCATGTTACATATCCATGGGTCATATTTGGTCAAAACAACCTCACCTTATGAGTTCTAATTAAGAAGCTTCTTAGGCATTAGTGTAGCAAATGCTTTTCTTTATATATATATATATATATATATATATATATATATATATATATATATATAAAAGTAATGATACGGTGCTATGAGAGTACCTACTCTCACCTATTAGAAATCATAGTTGTAGGTTGCATCTTCTCAATCAAACCTTATAGATGTACTTGACACAGTTTATTTGAAAAAAATCATGTTTTGAATCATATGTTTTTGACATAAAAATAAGATATACATTGTGAGCTATTGATTTTTAAAGATCTGAGAGATGTGAGATCTGAGATAATCTTGGTCAGGCTCGTGGCAGAGCTCACTGATGCTGTCTTTTTTTTTTACAGGCAAGCTGCTCTATCAGTTATACAACAATATCATTAGGATTTGAACTGCTGTACTTTTCATCTGGAATCATGCAAAGCTTTTTTTTTCCTTTTAAAGAGAGAGAAAGGATCACGTAGAGGTGCTCTGGATGTCATTCGTCTTAGAAATGAATGAAACTCGTGAAAACGGGGAATAAGTTCATTGTGAGCCGTTCATTTCAAGCCATTCTGATAACGTTCGTTCCAAATACTAATGATATCAGAAAATAGAGTGGGCCACAACTCTGCAACGAGAAAGCCATTGTTAGTACAGGTTTAGGATGCCGTTCAGCATGAGATTAACGGCATCCAACGGTGCCCTGACGGAACACCGTCAAAGCACACTCTGACCTGATCCAATTAATCTCTCTCTCTCTCCGTGATGTTCTGTGTTCTGTCTTGGACATATCAATGTCTCTCTCAGCCTCTTCTATCACTTGTTCTGACTCTCTTTAATATCTCTGTCTTATCTAGCAAGTGCCCGTACTTGACAAATAGTATCTTGACCTTTTAAATGTTATCTATGTGCCTTACTTAGTAAAAGTAGGTTTTTTATCATGATTATGGCACGTGAGCATGTATTTATAAGGCTTAAAAAATCAATAGCTCAGAATTTTCATAAATTTAAAGACTTATAAAATCTTATTTTTTCGTTTAAAAAAAACGATCTAACAGTTGGTCCCTAATAATTTGGTAACGACGATTTTTACTTTGGTCAAAACAACCTCACTTTATGAGTTCTAATTAAGAAGTTTCTTACGCACTAGTGTAGCAAATGCTTTATATATATATATATACATATATATATATATATATATATAGTGTTAGGGTGCGATGGGAGTACCTACTAGAATTCATAGTTGCAGTTTGCATCTTTTCAACTGGACTTATAAATGTAAGTAACACAGTTTATTTGAAAAGAATCATGTTTGGATCATATTTTTTTGACATAAAAATAAGATTTTTAAAGTCATAAAATTTTTATACATTGTGAGCTGTTATAATCACATGATCCAAAACTTGTTTTTTCACTAAATAATAATTATGAATCATATATGTAGGGTCTGATCCACGAAAATTGAAGCTTTTATTAGGTGGGAGTAGTGCTCCAGGAGCATGCTATCATATATATATATATATATATATATATATATATATATATATATATATAAGAGAGAGAGAGAGAGGGATGGGGGGTAATGTTTGCTACCCTCGTGAGGAAAGAACCCCTAGCAAACTTTTTTTAAAGGTAATGCTCTACATGGTACATTAAAAAATGAACTTTGGATTCAAGTCGTTTCGTCATAAAAACATGGTTTTGATGCATTGTGGATATGTTTCCCTTCATCGCAACCTTGAATATTTGCTATCCTCGTGGGTTATAAACCCCTGGTGAAAAAACTAAAAAAAAAGAAGCCATATATATATATATATATAGATAACCCTCCAAACTCATAATGTTTGGCTTGTTTATCAGTCCTAAACATAATTCATTTGTTGGCACAAATGATGCATGAAGTTGGGGATCTACCTTGACATAATCATTGGCAGCAGAGATTGTCATGAAGGCGAAGCAGATTGGATGTAGCTTAGATCATGGTTGATCCCATACTGATAGATCTTGAAAGAATTTAAAAAATGCCTTGAATATCTCACTATATTTTCCCAGCAGTTTAAAAGTTTGAAAATATCTCTCAGACAAAAATCTTGTGATATTTTGAAAATATTGCTCCCTTTTGGTTTCTTAAAATATCACAATTTTATCACCATGATATTGTTTTTATACGCTTTACATTAAACAAGTATATTTTTTGTAAGTTTATTCCTTTCTTGATAGCTCTTTAATTTATTTCTTTCAACTAATAATAATTGCAAGTAATATAAAATAATAAGTTAGCTGCCTTCTTTTTTACCATTTAATTTTTGAATCCTATTTAGTGGGTTTGGTTCATATGTGGACCCTAGTCACTCTAGAGGGCTAGATCAAAACGATGTTTCAACTAGCTTGGTTTACATAACCGTATCTTTCTAACAATGAAACTTAAGCATCACATTTCTCTATGTTCTTCAAGGAGGCCATCTTTACCTAAAATCATGTTACCTTTGGTACTCATATTCACATAGCCTAGCGTATTGGTGATCGGCGGCTATATAGGACATCGAACTTGTGCCCACATTGCTCGACATTATTTGGAAAAATATATATTTCAAAAGCATTGGCTACCATTAGCCATGTTGAAAATGGTGTGACAAGTGTTGATCATTCTACATATGGTATATGGACACTTCCTAGCTTAATAACTGTCAAGTCACTTCATAAACAAAATTTTCTTTCCTATCAATTGCGTCATGACATTTTTTATATTTTAAAAGGGTTAATATTTCATGGTATCCAAGGCATGAAATTATTGAGTATAACTAGTTAAAAGTTCTATGCAATAGGTGGGGCCGAAGCTTGGAAGCATGCATGATGCTTTTTTAAAAGCGATAGTTGCCCCCACTAAGATTGTACCCGAGTGTTGTATGGTTATCCACAACCTTGCTGGCTAAACATGCACTTCACATACAATACCAGTCACTTCTAAGTCCAAAGTCATTTTCAACCAAGCTAAACTGTATTGAAAAATAAAAGCTTTTTAAGAGGTTTTTATGAAGTGCAAAATTATCCAAAATAAGTAATAAAAAATTTATCAAAGTCAAACCAAGACCAAGACTAGTCTAGGCCGAATCCGAACCCAAATCTTTGCCCTCTAAGTCAACTCTACATATTTCAAACTCAATGTGTTTCTCAAAAATATTCAATAGGATAATAAACATATTTTATAAAGTATGTTTTTCCTCTAAAATCAATTTTCCAAAACTTAGACAAAGATAAGGTTATTTGGCCAAAGAGCTTAGTTCAAAACGCTAAAAAACATGAAGCTTATGCATAAATAAAGGTATCTTTTAGGTTTGAACTTTTACTTAGTATGAATAAGATATGAACAATCTTATAAACTAGTAGTTAAGCTTTAACTTAGTCTCTATTACAGACTTATTAGGCTAATTCATACACGTTCCTTTCAAGTAACCTTATGTGTGATCAATATATAAAGATGTCATATATTTAAGATCCTATGTAATATCTCGTTTTAATGATTGGTAGGAGCATGAATCACTACAAAAAATCTGTGGATTAGCCATAGATGTAATCCATCGCTAATCCATCATAAATCTATCGTTGAACAATTTAGCGACGAACTAGCGAGAGATAACTTTCATCATAATTTCCTAGTGGTTATTAGCGACGGAACATATCTGTCGCTACTTCCGTCACTAATTTGTGACAGATTAGCGAATGTCATGATCCGTTGTGAGGCCGTCGCTAATCCACAGAGATTTGGTTTTGCGATAGATATACATTTGTCGCTAATTCTGTCGCTATTGTAGTGACGGATTACAATCCATCGCAAAACATCAGTCGATTCAGTTTTGTAACAGATAAATATCCGTCCCTAATCCGTCACTAAATTGAAGGCCGATACTAATTAACGACGGAAATTATCCATCGCTAATCCATGGCAAAAATTTTAAAAAAAAATTAAAAAAATGTTTGAAATATAAATATCAAGAAAAATTTTCTCGTTATACAATTTATATATCATGTGTATAAAAAAATCATGTGTATAAAAAACATAGTACATATAAAAAATACATATACAAAGTAGGTGAAACAAATTTAACACAAGTTACAAGGGAAAAAAATTTATCGATCCACTATAATCCTCGCCAAGTTCTAATTATTTACAAGTGAACATATACAAAGTGTTTCATTTGAAACAATAAGAAGGTACAATAAATTCAACACATGAATATAATCATCGTCAAGATTCGGAGCATCATCCTCTTTATTGTCTCGATCTGCCCCTTCATCCATGCCTCCATCAGCTCCTCTACGCTGATTATCTCCAGCATCCTACAAGAGAACCAAAATGTTAGTATTGATAAACAAAATATAATAGAATAAATTATATGTAATGCACCTAATCTAAGGCAATCAAAGTAACATGGATGAATGACACATAGACTAACAATAAAGTGAAGGACATTAACAGATATGTGTTCTAAAGCTGACAAAACAAATCATAGTGATTCAATCATGTAGATATGTGTTCTAAGGTTGTCAAAAAAATGTCATAGTGATTCAAGCATGCATACATGGTTTATAAGGCTATCAAATAAATGTGTTATGTATCACAATCATGCATATATGCGTTATAAGACAGTCAAAAAACTTTCATAGTGATGAAATCATGCTTATATGTGTTCTAAGGTTGTCAAAAAACTTTCATAGTGATTCAATCATGCATATATGTGTTATAAGGCAGTCAAACAATTTCATAGTGATGAAATCATGCTTATATATGTGTTCTAAGGTTGTCAAAAAACTTGTATAGTGATTTAATCATGCATATATTTGTTCTAAAGTTGTTAAAAAACTTTTATAGTGATTCAATCATGCATATATGTGTTATAAGGCAGTCAAAAAACTTTTATAGTGATGAAATCATGCTTATATGTGTTCTAAGGTTGTCAAAAAACTTTTATAGTGATTCAATCATGCATATATGTGTTATAAGGCAGTCAAACAATTTCATAGTGATGAAATCATGCTTATATATGTGTTCTAAGGTTGTCAAAAAACTTGTATAGTGATTTAATCATGCATATATTTGTTCTAAAGTTGTTAAAAAACTTTTATAGTGATTCAATCATGCATATATGTGTTATAAGGCAGTCAAAAAACTTTTATAGTGATGAAATCATGCTTATATGTGTTCTAAGGTTGTCAAAAAACTTTTATAGTGATTCAATCATGCATATATGTGTTATAAGGCAGTCAAACAATTTCATAGTGATGAAATCATGCTTATATATGTGTTCTAAGGTTGTCAAAAAACTTTCATAGTGATTTAATCATGCATATATGTGTTCTAAGGTTGTCAAAAAACTTTCATAGTGATTCAATCATGTATATATGTGTTATAAGACAGTCAAAAAACTTTTATAGTGATGAAATCATATTTTTATGTGCCCTAAGGTTGTCAAAAACTTTATAGTGATTCAATTATGCATATATGTGTTATAAGACAGTCAAACAATTTCATAGTGATAAAATCATGCTTATATATGTGTTCTAAGGTTGTCAAAAAACTATCATAGTGATTCAATCATGCATATATGTGTTATAAGGCAGTAAAAAAACTTTCATAGTGATGAAATCATGCTTATATGTGTTCTAAGGTTGTCAAAAAACTCTCATAGTGATTGAATCATGCATATATGTGTTATAAGGCAGTCAAACAATTTCATAGTGATGAAATCATGCTCATATGTGATGAAATCATGCATATACTAGCTTAAAATGTAATGACATGAAACAAATGACATGAAACTTTCATACCTGACGGGCACCTGCAGACGAAGTTTCCCTATCCTGCAAAAAACTGCATAGCTCATTATGGACAATGTCGGAAATGGCTTCATGTAAAAAGTCATGCACTGTGTCCTTAACAAGCTGGCGAATACCATCCAAAGAATTAGCAGGGTCAATCAGACGCTGGGAGTTGATGCTGGCGGGAGAACTCTGAGAGCTTTGGCTGGAGGAGGCAACGATTGGTGTGGTGTTCATATTACTCCCAAACCTGAACACACAACCCTTTTTTTGTTTATCGGTTGCAGTCACCCATGCTGTAGGATCAAAAGGCGGATGCTGAGTGGAGTCATCGTCATATCACTCTACCATCTGTTGCTCGTATGACTCCTACAAAGTAATGATTACAATATGGATTAATAATTAAGAATTACAATGTTCATGGTAACTTATCTGTTACAATGTTTATTAATACAATAAATACATATTGTTGTCGCTATCGCCTTCTCTGATATGAACTCTCCCCCTGCTCTGACGTTTAGGTGTTTTAACAAACACATCCTTGTAAGGCACAATGCCTTCTTTTTCTGCTTCTTGCGAAGTTAAATGATAAAAATATCAATTAAAAAGTATGCAACAATACTTATAAATTTGACAATATATATTGATGAGTTACCATTTTCTTCTGGTGGCTCTCAAAAGTTTTAGATCCACCTGTGTGTAGATGGGCATCGAGCATCTTCGCTCGGTTTTGTGCAGCCTTTGCTGAGCGGTTTCGAAATTCATGGCCCGCTCACTTGTCGCACATTGCATCCTAATAATCTGACCTGATAGTAGGAGGGTCATGGCCCTTCCACTGCAGTGGATCATATATCTCACCAGATGCTTTTTATTATTGCAGTATTTATATTGTGCAACATGTCAGCAAATCGACCGGCAGCCACCTTCTGCCATACCCGCCTTGCGTCCTTCTCTTCCTTCGCAGTCGCAAAGCGATTCGAAGTCTATAAATAATTTCAGAAAGTTAGTATACATGACTATAATAAAAAATTAAATATGAAACACATTATCTATGATAAACAATTGTATATCATGAATAAGGACTACAATCTGTCCAATACCTCCTTCAGATGCTCTTTCCATTAAGCGACCGGTCCTGGAAGATGCTGAAGTAGTGACTGCCTAATTTTTTGTGTTACTTCTTTTGGCTCGAATCTCGCTCTGCACATGAATTGGTACACATTAACAATCAATTATCGATATACACCATTTATAAGATAAGTATTGGATAAGTGAAAATGAAATACTTACGATCGACTATCGATATACACTATTTGAATGAGTCATCATGTGTCAGACTGAGTAGACCTAGCATTCGGCGTTGTCTCATAATGTGTATGAATAGCTGATGTAAGTGGGTCATGTGCACGCGAAACATCATCTATAGAAAAATGAGTTAGAAATTCACACAATGCACATTTAAACTAATCAAGTATATAATTATTTAAATGATATACCTATTGAAGCATTATGTGAAGATGAAGGTTGAGACTGGTTATCACGGCCTCCACTTGATCCTCCACCACTGGGTGCTCGACTACTGTGACCTCCATGAACCATATTCTAACAAATAAAAATGTTATTTGGATAAGTTACATAACTCTTGATCTTATCATGGACATGACATATGCATGAAATGTAAAGATTTAAAGGTCTTACATGAATCAGTTTTATAACTATGCATAAACTGTGCATGTACATGATAAGTATGCATAGAATATAACATGATATGTAATTCTATGAACATGGATACATAATAAAAAAAAAATAACTTCATGCAAGCATGCATGCAGTCACATCAAACATTGCAATACATTCAAATCATTCATATCACAATAATGTCAAACATGTACCTGCAGCAAATACACTTCAATATCCCGCTAACTACAACCATGACTAGCATGGTCTCCGAAATACAAACATAAGAGCATATGAGAAAGTGATGTGATATGTATTATAAGATGTATTTCACTAGATCTAGTATGCTTCCTCATCACTTGTTTGACTTTCATATTCTTCTTCCTCTTCTTCCTCTTCTTCCTCTTTATCTTCTTCATTGGGCGCCCATCCACTTGATATATCATTTGGATCACATTTTTTCATACGTATGCCATCATACAATAGAGATGTGACATGCAGACTATATGTGACATCATGACCATAAGAGAAGTCATACATATCATCTGATTGATAGTAATCACCATCTTTAGCAATCTTGTCTTCTTGTAACTGATCATACTCGGGGTATAGTTTAGACTTTACCTTGCAAACCGCCCACCATTCATTTCTATCTAACTTTCTTGTATTCAGATATGAAGTATAGTAAACTTGTTGAGCTTGCGAGTCTAATATGAATGGTTCATATGTTCCAAAACTTGATTTATAATCCACCTCCACAATGCCTGAGACTTTGTCGACTCTTGTTGCTGCGTGATCAAACCAATGACACTTGAATAAAGTTATCGTGTTATTTATGCCTAAGTAAGTCAACTCCATTATTTCTTCAATAACATCATAGTAGTCATGTTCATTTTCATCGTAGCTGCTACCCTTGACACACACGCCACTATTCATCGTTGACTTGTTTAATTATACCGTAGTCTTTTGTATGGAATCGATAACCATTTATGATATGCCCGTTGTAAGATTGTACAACTTTGGTCGGACCATTTTGTAAATCACATATTCCTTGATCATTAACATCACCATGGCGAACCTACAAGCATACACTACAAGAAAAATGTATATTAGCGACAGACTCTATCCGTCGCAAAATTCATCGCTAACGTGTTTAGCGATGGCTTAGCGACAGATAGTGTCCGTCGCATAACCCTAGTCGCTAAACTGCGATAGAATTTATCTATCACCAGTCCATCGCTACTTAGCGATGAATTAGTGGCGGATCATGTCCATCACAAATTTGTCACTAAATAGAGACTGATTTGGTTATGTGACAAAATTTAATTCGTCGCTAAGCTGTAACGAGGGATACATATCTGTCGCTAATGTCTGTCGCCAATTTGGCGATGGACATTAGCGATGACTTAAATGTCGTCGCAAGCCATCTACTTATTTAAATTGGTGATGGAGTAGCGACGAATAATATCCATCACTAATTTAAAAAAAATAACTTTTTTTTGAAATATGAAACTCGAGAAAAATTTCTCGTTATACAATTCATATAACTTGCTTATAAAAAATAAAGTACACATAAAAAATACATATACAGGTGAAACAAATTTAACATGACTTTTAAGTTAAACAACTTTAACAACCAAATACAGTCCTTGCCAAGTTATAATTAGTAACAAGTATGTCAAACAAATTAAACACATGAATCTAATCCTCGCCGAGATTTTGGACATCATCCACTTCATTTTCTCGATCTGCCCCTCCCTCCATGCTTCCATCATCTCCTCTACGCTGATCATCTCCAGCATCCTACAAGAAAACCAAAATGTTAGTATTTATAAACAAAATATAATAAAATAAATTATATGCAATGCACCTAATCTAATGCAACAAAGTAAATGACTGAATAACACATAGACTGACAATAAATTGAAGGACATTAATAGAATTCAGATATGTGTTCTAAGACTGAAAAAAAATTATAGTGATTCAATCATGCTGATATATGTTCTAAGGTTGTCAAAGAATGTCATAGTGATTCACGCATGCATATATGTGTTACAAGGCAGTCAAAAAACTTCCATAGTGATGAAATCATGCTTATATGTATTCTAAGGTTGTCAAAAAACTTTCATAGTGATGAAATCATGCTTATATGTGTTCTAAGGTTGTCAAAAAACTTTCATAGTGATTCAATCATGCATATATGTGTTGTAAGGAAATTTTTATAGTAATTCAATCATTCATATGCATGTTCTAAGGCAGTAAAACAATTTCATAGTGATGAAAGCATGCTTGTATGTGTTCTAAGGTTGTCAAAAAACTTTCATAGTGATTCAATCATGCATATATGTGTTCTAAGGTTGTCAAAAAACTTTCATATTGATTCAATCATACATATATGTGTTCTAAGGATGTCAAAAAACTTTTATATTGATTCAATCATGCATATATGTGTTATAAGGCAGTAAAAAAACTTTCATATATGCTAATATCATGCTCATATGTGTTATAAAACAGTCAAAAAACTTTCATAGTGATTCAATCATGCTCATATGTATTCTAAGGCAGTCAAAAAACTTTCATAGTGATTAAATCATGCATATATATGTTCTAAGGTTGTCAAAAAATTTCATATTGATTCAATCATGCATATATGTGTTTTAAGGTTGTCAAAAAACTTTCATATTGATTCAGTCATGCATATATGCGTTATAAGGCAGTAAAAAAACTTTTATATATGCTAATATCATTTTCATATGTGTTATAAGGCAGTCAAAAAACTCTCATAGTGATTCAATCATGCTCATATGTGTTTTAAGGCAGTAAAAAAACTTTCATAGTGATTTAATCATGCATATATGTGTTATAAGGCACTAAGAAAATTTTATAGTGATGAAATCATGCATACATGTGTTGTAAGGTTGTAAAAAAACTTTTATAATGATTCAATCATGCGTATATTTGTTATAAGGGTGTCATAAAAATTGTATAGTGAATCAATCATGCATATATGTGTTCTAAAGGTGTCAAAAAAATTTATAGTGAAGCAATCATGCATATATGTATTCAATCATGCATATACTAGCTTGAAATCTAACGACAAGAAACAAATGACATGAATCTGTATACCTGACGGGCATCGAAGCTCATGTTGAATGCAGACGAAGTTCCCCTGCCCCGAAAAAAGTTGCACAACCCATTATGGACAAAGTTGGGAATGACTTCATTTAAAAAGTATTGCATTTTATCTTCAAGACGCTGACAGACACCATCCCAAGACATAGTAGGGTCAATCGAACGTTGGGAGTTGATGCTGGCGAGAGAACTCTGCGAGTCATGACTACAGGAGACAACGACTGTTGTGGTGTTCATGTTACTCCCAAACCCGAACATACGACACTTTTTGGGTTCACCGGTTGCAGTCACCCATGCTGCAGAATCAAAAGGCGGAAGCTGAGTGGAGTCATTGCCATATCGCTCTACCATTTGTTGCTCATATGACTCCTACAAAGTAATGATTATAATATGAATTAATAATTAAGAATTCTAATGTTTATGATAACATAATTCATAGTAACTTGTATATTACAATATATATTAATACAATAAATACATACTGATGTCGCTCTCGCCTTCTCTGATACAAAATCTCTCATGCTCTTGCATTTATGTGTTTCAACAAACACATCCTTGTAAGGCATAATGTCTTCTTTTTCTGCTTCCTGCAATGTTAAATGATAAAAAAATCAATTAATAAGTATGTAGAAATAGTTACAAATTTGACAATATATATATATATATATATATATATATATATATATATATATATATATATATATATATATATATATATATATATATATATATATAAGTTACCATTTTTTAATGGTGGCTCCCAAAAGTCCTAGATCCACCTGTGTATAGATGGGCATGGGGCATCTTCACTCGGTTTTGTGTAGCCTTTGTTGGGCAGTTTTGAAATTTATTGCTCGCCCACTTATCGTACATGCCTTCTCAATAATCTCTCTTGATAGTAGAAGGCTCATGTATTTTCAGTTCATCAATCAATGGCCTTAAAATACATCAAGATTTTGGCCCAGAGAAGTCAGACCAGGGATCAATAGAGACAAAAAAAGATTTTGACGCTTCATACACAAGCTTGGAGGAAGGTTGCATGGGGTGAAAAATACCGGCCAACATGAGTATGGGGTTGATCTACCCCCAAATGGATTAAATCCATCTATACATAAACTGAGCCTAACATTTCTCACTTCCATTACAAAGTTCTGATGAGCACGATCAAAGTGCCTTCAAGCTTCCGCGTCAACAGGATGTGTGATCTTGTCTTCATCATGTCGAACTTTATTTTCATATCATTTCATGTGTTTAGCTGTCCTCGAAGACATATACAGTCGTTGCAATATAGAGGTGAGAGGGAAGTAGCAGAGTGACTTATATGACACTTTTTTTGACCTCATGCTACCATTTCCCTTTGTCTTTGCTTGAACCGAGGATGCCCACATGACGGACCTGATCTCCTATTTTCTTGATCTTTGAAATACAACATGCAGTGATTTGGACAAGCATTTATCTTTTAATACCCTATACCTAGAGCGCTGACCATAACCTTTGCACGATAGAGATTTTCTGACAATTTCTCATCTTTAGGCAACATACTCTTCACAATAGAGCACAGACAGTCAAAACATGATTGACTCAAATTATACTCTGACTTCAAATTCAGTAGTTGAAGAACTGCAGACAAGATAGTGTGACTTTCGCAACCATTCCACAGTGGCTCATCAGCATCTCTAAGTAAGTCATAAAATCTACTAGCTGCATCGTTTGTTACTTTTTTCTCTACCCTAGTTGGTACATCACTAGGTCCCATAGCAAAACCCATTTCTGGTTCTGCAACATCAAATATCAAATCCACATATGGATTACCATGCACCACATCCACCCGTGCATCAAAATTATTCCAAAATTCTTTACCATGAAGAGTTTAATTCTGATAACCTCTAACAAAACCCTTCCTATATAGGTGATGTCTAACACCATGAGGTTCTACAAATCGATTGTTCTTACACATTGTGCAAGGGCATCTGATCTGACTAGTGGGATCCACTATACTGACATATGTCATTGTGAATTCAATAAAATTGTCAACACCATCCATATATTCATGCGACACCTGATTATCAACTATTCTACGATACATCCATTCACGGTTTACAGTCATTTTGTCCTATAATGTTACGGATATTATCATCACCAGTTAAAAGAAAATCATAATAATGCTATGATAAAAAAAATATCTAATTAATCTATCAGTTCTTATTTGGTGATTTTTTGTGATCAATTTTTTTGTTTCAGTTAATGCAAAAATTTTCTTCCTCTCTATACCACAAACATGCTTAATATAAAATGCAATTCCATGAACTATTATGCATGCATTGATAATTCAATATTTTCGTGTGTAACACCATCACATCATATTTATACACATCATGAGGATATTTAGAAATATGAAATCACATTCCATAAAACGATTCATTCATTTGAAGCATGTTTTCATGATACAATTTCACATAGAAGGCATAATCAAATGAAAAATAACTTCATGTAAGCATGGATACAGACACATCAAATATTTCAATACATTCAAACCATTCATATCAAAACAATATCAAACATATACCTGCAGCAAACACACTCCAATATCTCGCTAACTACTACCATGCCTAGCATGGAATCTACAACAACAACAAAACAACAACAACTACGCCTTCATCCCAAAACAATTGGGGTCAGCGATATGAACCAAAAAAGAAATTCATTTTGGGTCTTCCACATGAATCCTTTTCCTCCAATCATTTCTATCCAACGCCATGTCCTCGGTGAGGTTCAAAGCATTCATATCCTTTCCTATCATCTCCATCCAAGTCTTCCTAGGCCTACCCCGACCTCTTTTAACTAATATATTTTCCCATTTCTCCAACCTTCTAACTGGAGCATCATTAGGCCTTCGCCGAATATGTCCAAACCACCGTAAACGATTCTCTCGCATCTTATTTTCAATGGGTGCAACACCTACCTTCTTACGTATCTCTTCGTTCCGAATCTTATCTTTTATTGTATTTCCACACATCCATCTAAGCATCCGCATCTCAGCTACACTCATTTTTTGAATATGATGTCTCTTGGCAGCCCAACATTCCGTACCATATAGTAAAGCGGGTCTAATAGTCGTCCTATAAAACTTTCCCTTCAACCGCAATGGCATTCTACGATCGCACAGCACTCCAGTAGCACTTTTCCATTTCATCCACCCAACCTTTATCCTATGATTTACATCTCCATCAATTTCTCCATACTTTTGAATGATGGATCCCAAATATTTGAAATAATCATTCACCAGTATATCTTGCTCACCAAGCTTCACTACACTCCCATCACTACTTCGTTGCTTACTAAACCGACATTCCATATATTCAGTCTTACTCTTACTCAACTTAAAACCTCTAGCTTCCAATGTCTGTCTCCATAATTCTAACTTAGCATTAACCCCAGCTCTAGACTCATTAATCAAAACAATATCATCAACAAACAACATACACCACGGTACATTTTCTTGAATTGATCTCGTAAGCTCATCCATCACTATCGCAAATAGGAAAGGGATTAAAGCAGATCCTTGATGTAACCCAACCGTTATCGGAAAATTGGTTGTCACCCCTCCACAAGTGCGGACATTGGTTACTACTCCTTCATACATATCTTTAATTATACTAATGTACTTGAGAGAAACACCTTTCTTCATCATTGTCCACCAGAGAACGTCCCTAGGTACTCTATCGTATGCCTTCTCTAAATCAATAAAAACCATATGCAAATCTTTGTTCCTCTCTCTATATCTTTCAATAAGTTGTCTAAGAAGATGTATAGCTTCCATAGTTGATCTTCCAGGCATAAAACCAAATTGATTCTCCGATATCATGACAACCTTCCTCAACCTAGACTCAATCACCCTCTCCCAAAGTTTCATAGTATGACTCATGAGTTTTATACCACGATAGTTTGTGCAATCTTGTATATCACCCTTATTCTTATATAAAGGCACCAAAGTACTCTTCCTCCACTCATTAGGCATCTTATTTGTTCGCCAAATCAAGTTAAAAAGATTTGTCAACCATTCTAAACCTTTCTCTCCCAAGCATTTCCAAGCCTCGATAGGTATACCATCTGGGCCAACTGCCCTTCTTGATTTCATTTTCTTCAAAGCCTCTGCAATTTCTTTATTTTGAATCTTGCGCATGAAGTCACGATTTATCTCATGAAAAGGAATGGAGAAGTCTCCAAGATCTTGAGCATGACTATCATTAAATAGCTTATCAAAATAATCTTTCCATCTCTCCTTAATCTCCTCATCTTTGACTAAAACCCTTTGCGTTTCATCTTTGATACATCTAACCATACCCAAATCCTTCGATTTTCTATCTCTCATCTTTGCAAGCCTATAAATATCCTTCTCGCCTTCTTTGGTATCCAACTTGTCATAAACCTCCTTATATACCTTAGCCCTCGCGTTTCGAACAACTTTTTTAGCTTCCTTCTTTGCTATCATATACTTCTCCAAATTCTCATTATCACGACTCTTAGATTTCTATAACACTCTCTTTTAACCTTAATAGCTAATTTGACATCCTCGTTCCACCATGATGTATCCTTACCTAGTGGTGCACCGCCTTTAGACTCACCCAATACCTCCTTAGCTACTTTTCTCATACCACCCGCTATCTTATTCCACATTGATTCTGAATCCTCCTCGAGACACCAATCAACTTCCTTAACTACCTGCTCTACAAACATTCCTTGTTTAGCTCCTTTCAGTGCCCACCACTTAATTCTAGGATCTATCCTATGTCTATCCCTTTTACGGCATCGTCTAATTCTAAGATCTAAAATTAAGACTCTATGTTGTGTAGCTACACTTTCTCCTGGTATAACCTTACAATCGATGCAACAACCCCTATCTCTCTTTCTAAGTAGGAAAAAATCTATCTGACTCGTATTAACCCCACTTTTAAATGTTACTAGGTGAGACTCCCTCTTCCTAAACCAAGTGTTTGCTAAGATCATATTATAGGACAAACAAAAATCTAAAATCCTTTCTCCACTTTCATTTCTTTCTCCTATACCATAGCCTCCATGGATATTCTCAAATCCATCCCTACTAATGCCTACATGTCCATTAAGGTCACCGCCAATGAAAAGCTTTTCTCCATAAGATGTCTCTTGTACTACTCCATCTAAATCTTCCCAAAATTGATGCTTAATGGAATCATCTAAACCTACTTGAGGTGCATAAACACTAATAATATTAATAATATCCGTACCTAATACTAATTTAATAAGTAAAATTCTATCACCCTTCCTACGGACCTCAACTACATTATCTATAAACTGACGACTCATAGCAATCCCTACTCCATTCCTATTCCTATTTATTCTTGTATACCAAATCTTATATCCCCAAGGTTCTATCACTTTAGCTTTCTCACCTACCCATTTGGTCTCTTGAAGACATAAAATATCAATCTTTCTCCTACACATAACATCTACTAACTCTACCAACTTACCAGTTAAAGACCCTATGTTCCAAGTGGCTAACCTAATTTTATGGTCTTGGACTAACTTCTTTACCCCCACCCGTCCAACAAAGTGAGGGAACCCTTGCCTATTTGACACCACACCTGGGCGTCGGTGTGACGCGTCGCTTCTGGGCGACGACCTAGCAACCCTTGCACATTTATCACTTCCTCCGGGCCTAGAGAGTACAGCGCGTCGCTCAGTAGGGAATGCCCCCAACGAAATTCTCATATTGGTTCATTTTCATAGGATATGACAAAGTTTTTATGCTGGCTGTCACAGGCCTACCGCAACCCTCCTCCTTTATCCGGGCTTGGGACCGGCAGTGTATAACTACACAGGCGGAGTTGCCTAGCATGGAATCTGAACTCAAAAAATAAGAACACTTCTATTTTTATACATTAAAATCATGTTGAGCATGATCTCCAAACTCCATCAAAGTAGTCCTAGATATCTATAACTAAGTGAGTGTGTGAAAAGAAAAGTGTTGCATCCAAGAAATTAAATAAAATGTGATGTGCTTGCATTACTTACTCATCACAGGTATTTACTCAATTTGCATTGCTTTTGCCTTTGTATTTTTTTCTTATTTCTTTTTGCATTGCATTTTTAGCCACATGTGATGCTTCACACTAAGCATCATGCAATTAGCTTAGCAACGTACCTATGAAGCACAAATATACAAACAATACAGGGAGAAGGCTTGATCCCTCCCTGACAAAAAAAGAAACAGGGAGGGGTCGGAGTCCCTCCCTCGCATCCCATAAGACAGGGAGGGGGCTCGGCCCCTCCCTGAAAAAAAAACAAAAACAAGAAGGGGGCTCTGACACTCCCTCTCATCCCGTAAGACAAGGATACATGGCGGGGGCTCGGCCCCTCCCTAGCAAAAAAAAAATAGGGAAGGGGCTCAGCCCCTCCCTGGAGAAAAAAAAATAGGGGAAGGGGCCGACCCCCTCCCGCGCATCCCGTAAGACAGAGAGACAGGGAGGGGGCTCCCCCCCCCTGGCGAAAAAAAAAAACCAGGGACCCCTTCATGGCGAAAAACAAAACAGGAGAGGGAGTCGAGCCCCTCCCGCGTATCCCGTAAGACAGGGAGACAGGGAGGAAGCTCGACCCCTCTCCAGCGAAAAATGCACAGGGAGGGAAGTTGAGCCCCTCCCTCGCATCCCGTAAGATAAGGAGACAGGGAGGCTCGACCCCTCCCTGGCAAAAAAGGAAACAACTGACGAAAAAGGAAAGAGAGAGGGGAATCGGGGGTTACCTGAGCTGAAAGGGGAGGTCGGCGGGCGACGGACCACATGCGGTGGAGACGAAACAGAAAAGGAAAGAAAGGGACTCAAATTAGGGATTTATAGGGAAATTAGCGATGAAAAAATTCTGTTGCTACTCCGTCGTTACTTGGCGATGGGGTAGCCACAGAAAATTTTTGCCGCTGATATGTCACTAAGTTACGATGGATCATGAGACGAAATAAATTTCATCGCTAATTAGCAATGGATTATCAACGAAATGTTTTCTGTCACTAATTTCGCAAATAAGTGAAATTTTAGTGATGAATAGCTTTCTCTCGCTAAGCCGTCACAAATTTGCGACAGAAAAAATCTGTCGCAAATTTTTGTCGCTAATTAACATTTTTCTTGTAGTGATAAACAATGACTGTGATCACGACCAATTAAGTAACATGTTGTTTACACTGAAAGAATACTTGTCATTGTCTTTACCAACTCTTTCAACCATACCCCAAACTTATTTTCACGTTCTTTTTGTACTTCTGAATTAAAGAGATTTGGAAGTTCTCTTCACAACTCCAGATCAAATCGTCTGCACTTAACAAATATTTATATTACTGAACCATGTATGCACGTATAGAACTTAGTATTACATATTAAGTATACTTACTCGATGTAGGGGTCGATCAATCAACAATTAAAAATGATATAGATATGTGATGCTTCTTGCTCTCTATCTTTCAAGAGTCATGATCGGCAACTGCCAAAGGCATGCCCAAGTGGTTGAAATATCGATAGTTTGTCAACCACAATAAATTGTTCTCCATCATCATTACGATGTGGGCAAGTGTAACGTGTTAGAATGTGAGGTTCAAAGTATATAGATGAGAAATTTGAAATCTCTTCTAAAGTATACGTCTCACAAATTGAACCCTTCACTCTTACTTTATTCTGAACCTTTTTTTTGAGGTCAAGCATGCATCTGTCAACAATATATATCTTATAATATAATAAATTCCTAATAGCATTAGAGAGAAAAGTATAAATAAAAATATACCTTTTAAATGGGTACATCTACCGATATTGCACAGAACCACCAACCCTAAGTTCATATAGAAAATGTGTGATCACATGTTCCATAACATCAAAAAATGCTGACGAAAATATTTTTTTTAGCTGACAAATAGTAGTGATGATAGAATCCTCGAGATTCTTTACCTCAGTTAATACAACTTTCGCTGCACACAATGTTCTAAAAAATCTACTCAACTCAGATAATACCCCCCATATAGGTTTGTCTAACATATCATGGAATGCTAGAAGAATCAACTGTTGCATAATGACATGACAATCATGGCTCTTCAACCCATATAATTGTTCATCGTCTATCTTCACAGCCGAGCAATGTTAGAGATGTATCTATCTAGAAATCTCAATTGTCTCAACCACTGACATACCTGCTTTACTTTATCTGGTTTAAGCACGTACCTTGCCTTTGGTTTCAGTACTTTGCCATTATACTTTTGGAGTTCCAATTCTGGTCTTTTACATATTACTTTTAAATTATGTCATATCAATAAGGTCGGTCAATATGGTAGTTCTCAAAATATAGTTTTTTTTGTCCAATTATGATCTTTCTCAAATCTAAGGAAGGGCACCGAACTATGGGCATCTGTCAGTCTATATAGAAAGTATCGCAATCATCTTAAAATCTCTATGTCAGACAACTATGTAGGTGGAACTTTTATTTCAGTTGTGCATGCTCGAAATACATTCCTTTGTCGTCGGAACGGATGGTTGCTGGGTAGAAATCGACGGTGGCAATCAAACCAGCATGGCTTCCTTTCATGCATCAATCTAAAAGATTTTGTATGTTCCATGCATTACGAACATGTCAACCTCCCATGTGTGCTCCAACCAAATAACATATTATACGCAGGAAAGTCACTAATTGTCCATAGAATAACAGCCTTCATATTGAAGTTTTATTTTTTGTGGGCATCGTACGTGAGAACACTGTCATCCCACAGTATTGTCAACTCATTAATCAATGGCCTTAAATGTACATCAAGATTTTGGCCTAGAGAGGTCGGACCAGGGATCAATAGAGACAATAAAATATTTTGACGCTTTATACACAAGCTTGGAGGAATGTTGTTTGGGGTGACACATACTGGCCAACACGAGTGTGGGGTTGATATACCCCCAAATGGATTAAATCCATTTGTACATAAACCTAGTCTAACATTTCTCACTTCCATTGTGAAGGTCTGATGAGTACGATCAAAGTGCTTCCAAGCTTCCGCGTCAACAGGATGCGTGATCTTGTTTTTATCATGTCGAACTTTATTTGCATGTCATCTCATGTGTTTAGCTGTCCTCAGAGACATATACAATTATTGCAATCTAAGGGTGAGCGGAAAGTAGCGGAGTGACTTGTATGACACTTCTTTTGATCTCGTGCTACTATTGCCCCTTGTTTTTGGCTTGAACCAAGGATGCCCACATGACAGACATGATCTGCTATTTTCTTGATCTTTAAAATACAACATGCAGTGATTTGGACAAGCATCTATCTTTTGATACCCCATACCTAGAGCGTTGACCATTACCTTCGCACGATAGAAAATCTGTGGCAATTTTTCATCTTTGGGCAATATAGTCTTCACAATAGAGTACAGACGGTCAAGACATGATTGACTCAAATTATACACTGACTTCAAATTCAGTAGTTGAAGAACTGCATACAAGACAGTGTGGCTCTCGCAACCATTCTACAGTGGCTCATCAGCATCTTTAAGTAAGTCATAAAATCTACTAGCTACATCGTTTGCTACTTATTTCTCTACCTCAGTTTGTACATCACTAGGACCCATAGAAAAACCCAGTTCTAGTCTTGCAACATCAAATATCAAACCCATATATGAATTATCGTACACCACATTCACCCGTACGTCAAAATTATTTCAAAATTGTTCACCATGAAGCATCCAATTCTGATAACCACTCACAAAACCCTTCCTGTATAGGTGATGTCTAACACCATGAGGTTCTACAAATCGATTGTTCTTACACATCGTGCAGAGGCACCTGATTCGACTAATGAGACCCACTGTACTGACACTTGTCGTTGCAAATTCAATAAAACTGTCAACACCATCCATATATTCAAGCGACATCTCATTATCAACTATCCTACGATACATCTATTCATGGTTTGTAGTCATTTTATCCTATAATGTTACAAATATTATCTTCATCAGTTAAAAGATAATCATAATAATGCTTAAATAAAAAAATATCAAATTTATAATGCATTGTTGGATATATATATATATTACAAAGATATTTAGAAAGATGAAATCACATTCATAAACATGATACATTCAATTTAAGCATATTTTCATAATATAATTTTACATAGAGGGCTTCGAAAATAACTTCATGCAAGCATGGATATACGATACACAATACACTACACACACACACACACACACACATATATATATATATATATATATATATATATCACAAAGATATTTAGAAAGATGAAATCACATTTATAAACATGATATATTCAATTTAAGCATATTTTCATAATACAATTTCACATGGAGGGCATAATTAATTCGAAAATAACTTCATGCAAGCATGGATACAGTCACATCAAACATTAAAATATATTCAACCATTCATATCATAATAATGTCAAACATGTACCTGCAACAAACACACTCCAATATCTCGCTAACTACTACCATGACTAGCATGGACTCCGAACTACAAAAATAAGAGCACTTCTATTTTCATACATTCAAATCATGTTCAGCATGATCTCTGAACTCCAGCAAAGCAGTCCTAGATATCCACAACTAAGTGAATGTGTGAACAGGAAAGTGTTGCATCCAAGAAAGTAAATAACATGTGATGCACTTGCATCACTTACTCACCATGGGTATTTACCCATTTTGCATTGCTTTTGCCTTTGCATTTTTTTCTTATTTCTTTTTGCATTGCATTTTTAGCCGCATGTGATGCTTAGCACTAAGCATCGCGCAATTAGTTCAGCTACGTACCTGCAATGCACATTTATATATTGCAATGCATATTTATATAAGGTGAAGAGGGATGGTAAGAGGGGAGGTGCAGTCAGGGCCGAACCCCTCCCTCGTAACCCAAGCAACAGGGAGGGGGTCTCGACCCCTCCCTTACGAAGAAGGAGAAATGGGAGGGGGCTGAGCCCCTCCCTCAAAACCAAAGAAAAAGAAGATAGAGTGGGAACTCGACCCTCTCTGGTGAAAAAGAAGAAACGGGTGGGGCAAGGGCCTTGGCTCCGCATGCCAAAAACACCCAAGCAATAGAGGCAAAGCTCCTACCAGCTGGAAGGAACGAGGGAGGTGCCCAAAGCCCTTGCCTCGTTCTTTGTCACAGGCAGTAGGGGGTGTCTCCTCTGCCGACCTGTCGAAAAAACTGGTAGGGGTGCCCCTGCTTGCCGATCAAAAAAGGGAGACAAGCTGGGGCGTAGCCCTTGCTTATCGACTGAAAAAAAAAATAGAGGACAGGCAGCCTCTGCCTGTCGGCCGAAAAACAGAAAGAGATGAAGAGGAAGACAACGGGAGAGAGAGAGAGAGAGAGAGAGAGAGAGAGAGAGAGAGAGAGAGAGAGAGACCTGAGGGGGGGCGGAAGGCGGAGGGTGTCGCCAGCGATAGATGGTGCACAGGGATTCTAGCATCAGGTGACCTCTAGTGAGGCAAGGATTGGGGCTCAGAGAAGGGAGCAACGGCGGGGTGGATTCAGTCTGGGCTGCCGGCGGCAGGTAGCCAGATGCAGGGAGGGCCGACAGAGGCAAACGGGCCGGCGTAGGCTAAGGGACCGACAAAGGAAAAGGTGGAGGATTAGGGTTCTCTGACTGAGAACCGATTTAGGGGTAATCAAAGAGAGAGGAGAGAGAGAATTTCACGCTTTAGATGAGCTTATATCGAAAAATAGTGACGGATTAGCGACAAAAAAGTTCTGTGTCAAAATCCGTCGCTAAGTAGCGATAGAAAAGTTCTATCGTTAATATGTCACTAAGTTGCGATAGAGTTTGACACGTAACTTTTTCGTTGCTAATTAGCGACGGAGTTTGAGGCAGAATATTTTCGTCGCTAATTCTGCAACAAATTTCAATTTTAACGATGACTACTTTTCTCTTGCTAATCCGTCGCAACTTTGCGATGGAAATAATTTGTCGCCAATTTTCGTCACTAATTAACATTTTTCTTGTAGTGAATTAGAGGAAGGGGATGAAAACTACTTATCTAAAATGCCATGATGAATGATTAAAAACTGTGATACAGCTCAGCGGCTGTAAACACCCCAAATTTTCACCCTCATCCAGTGTTTGTCCATGTCATAAGTCATTACAGATCATTGCATGTCATTGCATGTATTCTGCATAGCATTGCATGTCATTGCATGTCATTGCATAGCATTGCATGTCATTGTATCTCATTTTCGAGATCCAGCACTCCTATTTCAAAACATTCAATCCAGATTTGAATTTTAAAGCTTTATTTCAAAATCAATTTCAAAACCTGGGTTTTTAATCAATACTCTGTCATTTTTCAACCCCAGGACTTTATATTTCAAAATATTTTCTCAAAGAAACAATCTGGATTCATTTCAAATTCAAATTTTAATCGATTTCAATTCACAGATGAGACCCATTGAGGTAGTGTCGCTTCTGAATTCCTCTATTCATCAAATTTCTCAAAATTTTGAAAGTTTCAGTCCGATCAGGACTCTGTCTCAGAGTCCTGATCCGGTCAGGAGTCTGTTTTGAAGTCGGTTTTACTTCCATTTTCAATCGCTTTCAAAATTTAGGTCATTTTACAGAGTCCAGTTAGTTCAGGACTCTATTTTAGAGTTCGGTCGAGTTAGGAGTCTAACCCTGACTGTGTTTTCTGACTTATTTCATCATTTCTTGATAAAATCTTTCAAAAATTCTTTCATTTGAATTCTAAAAATTTAGAATCTCAGAGTCTTAAGAGTTCAGGACTCTAACTCGGAGTTCTAGTTCGCTTGAGACTCTATTTTCAAAAATATTTGAATTTCAACTATTGATTTTAACCCCTTTTCAAAGCCATTTTCAGTATTTATTTCAAATTTTCAAAACTCTGATGTGGGGTCCACTCAGTTGGTGCCATATCCAGAGGAATTCTGACCCAATTGGAACTCTGTGCCATTTCAAAACTTTTAATTTCAAGTCTACTTTTGAATCTCTTTTGAAAACTCCTTCAATTTCAAGTTTTAAAATTGCTTTTTGAAAAAAACTCAAGTAGGGCCCACTCAGGGTGGCGCCATATTCGAGTAAGTCAGGGCTAGACTAGGGTTAGTCATTGTCCTAGTTAGGTTAGGGGTTTAGAGGAGTCAAAATCAATTTTAAAAATTCATTTTATTTAACTTTTAAACCATTGGTTTTTAAAGGTTTTAAATTCAGGTTTTAAAAACCAAATGTGGGTCCATACTAGGTGGTGTCACATTTGAACTTTTTAGGGTTTAATTAGGTATTAATTAGAGTTTATTTAGGGTTAGGAAACCACAAAAAATCGTTGCCCTTAGTGGATTATTTAGAAAGAGTCCTGAAAAAATGAAAAACCTCTTAATTAACCCTAATTAAGTGACTTTTTGAAAAACTATAAAAAAGGACCTAAGGGGGGTCAAAAGAGAACTCTTTTTTTCTCAAATTTTCGTGGCCTCTCTCTCCTCTCCAGCATCTCCACCTTCCTCCATTGCAGCTGCAAGCACCAAGGTAATATTTTTAATATTTTTTTAGTTTTATTCAATACTTTTTCATGTTTTAAATCAATTTTAGCCATTGGTGCCATCCCCTTCATGGATTAAACCATGGATTCAAGTCCAAGAACCTCAAGAGAGGTTCAAGAAAGTGATCTAACTCTGTTTCATGGTGTTTACAGGGATTCTAATCCATTAGAATCAATTTTAGCATTAGTCTTTGCATTATTTACCAATAAAATACGTGATTTACCCTTTTAATGGGTTAAATCTATGTTTTAAAGGTAATATTGAATTCCAGCCATTGATTCCCTGCTTTTATTTTATTTTCATGGTTTATTCATGTTTGTTTTACGTTCTATAGCATAGAAATAATTTTTATTTACTGTTTTATGGTTTATTTTATTGTTTTACATTAATTAATGCATAGTTTTTATAGTTTCTTAGATTTCTGTGTGTTTTAGGTTTAGAACAGTAAAGATAATGTTATTTTGGATTTAAATCCTTGTTTTTTTATTTCTGATTTTTTTATATGTGATGCATGCATATGTGATTAAACTACGGTAAAAAAATCAGAGATTTTGGACTTCGGGAACCCTGTCAGAAAAATCAGACATCAAGTCGGGTTTTTAAAACTTTAAAATCGTTGTTAAAATCAAGAGGGTAACTTGCTGTGATGATATTTTTCTCATCCTATATCCGATTTTAGATCTGTAAATTGCTATGGATTCATGTTGATTAGATCTATTTACTGTGAAATTTTCAGAATTTTTGACCACTATTTATTATTTTTCCTCTGTCAGAAACTCTGATTTTTAATTTAAAACTCGTTAGGGTTTACCAAAACCCTAATCAGACTTGTGTTATTCGTAAATACCAAAATACAGATCCGATTCATGATCTGTAAAATATGAGTATTATTATTTTTCTGTCAAATGTTTACTGTTAAAATATCAGATATTTTCAATGAGTACTGCTATTTATCCCGGAATTTTCAATTGAAAGTATCAGTTAGGACCAAAGTTAAAATCAATATATTCAAGTTCAGATTGTCGGATGGGGATCTCCCTGGTTTTAAAGGCTTTTTCAGATCTTTAAAAAGGAAAAGTTTTGTTTTTCTGTCTATTTGTTCTCTGTAAAATTTCATAGTTTTCCATGGAGGTTTGACCCCTGGTTCAGGTCTTGGACTGAGACTTGTTGGTGAACTAGGTCAAAAATAGCATATTTTTAGGGTTTAATGTAATTTTCGGATTAATTTAATGCCAAAAAAATCTTTTTATAATTCTAATTTTTTATTAGGGTTATAAAAAGTGCAGGTACCAATTTTTAGGATTTTTAGAATTCGTTTGATGCTTGAATGGCTTGAATTGCAAAACAGGGAACCCGAAGAATTCCAAAACACTGCAAAAATCACAAAATTTGTGATATTCTTGGATTTTCGTGTATAAACATATATTTTTAGGGTTTAATCATATTCATAATCATATTAGGATACTTTACGTTAAATTTGATGTTCATTTGATTTCATTTAGTGCATAAAACCTAAGTTTTACCAAAATATTTTCTAAAAACCCTGATTTCAAGGCCATAGTCTTGCTATCGGGGGCAATTTGGTCATTTAACCTAAATTTCAAAATCCCTAACCCTAATTTTCATATTTTTAATCATGTCATAGCATATTTAGTTTAATTTATTTTCATTTGAACCTCAAAACTTGCATTTTACCAAATATATTTCTAAAAACCCTAATTTCAAGGCCATAGTCTTGTTATTAGGGGTATTTTGGTCATTTTGACCCCAATTTCGAAATTGCATATCTTATCTTCCTTATTTATTCAATTTTATTTCATATTTTATCATTTTGATTTAAGGGAATCATGGCAAAAAGGCTTATATCTAGCAAAATCCAGCAATTTCCTGATATTGCTGGATAAATCTAGAAAAGCCAACATATCATTACTAACAAAGTTTTCTAGTTTTGCAGGTACATTGAAGACTTTATTTTTCATGTCTTTAATTTTCAATGGTGATGTAAATTAAATTAAACTTTGGAATAAGAATTTACATTTCCTGCTTAGCTTAGGCAGCATTGCATATAGTTTTTTTTTTTTAAATAATGTTAATGTGTGATGGATGATGTTTCATGCATATTCAAACTCACTATGGTCTACACGAATGGCACATACACTAGCTTTTATGAAGTTTATAAACTTGGTGGAATTTGTATTTATGGCCATAGTCAGAATACGAATGATACCTAGATTTATGATCTTCACATTAGCCACATTCAACCTACACTCTTAGGCTAACTTCAAAATGCACTGCATTTCTCAAAAATACAAAAAGTATTTCTCAATTCCTCAAATCCATATTCATTCATTTCATGCATTTGTCAATTCCAATTCAAATCTCAATTCAAAGAAGTTCCTTTTCTCAAAATTCTCTAAGTCTTATTCAAAATCCATTTTCTCAAAATATTGATTTGCCATGATATTTCAAGTATTTCCCAAGTTCCAAATTTGATTTTTCTAAGTTATATTTTCAATTTCAAAGTTCTAATTCAAAGAAATCAAGTTTTCCAAAGTTATTTCACATTTCTCAAAATCGATTTTCAAAAAACCTCTAGATTCTTCAGAAATCGATTTTTACTTTTCTCAGAAGTACATTTCAAATCCCAATTCACGATTTTCCATGTGATATCTATTCTAAGTGTTTCAGTTATTCAAAGCAAACATCATGTTTTCAAATATGCATTTTCAGAAAATTCATAGCACATGCCTGATTCTATGTGCATTTAGAAATTAGAATATGATTTAGACAAGTTGAATATAGCAGAGCAGTAGATTGATCTTTGGTTCGATTACCCCTGTTAAAGGTGGCAAGAACGGTCGAACCTCGTACCGACAGGCGAGCCCCATTCTATGGAATTTTCCCGCATTTTAAAACGGAGGCGAGTTATTTTCAAAAACTTTTCAAAGGTCAGTTTGACTCGCAAAAAGTTAAAAATTTTGCGATGATAACACGTTTGGCGACCGAGATGGGACCTGTCTTCGCCTGATCAATTTAATGCTCTACTTAGTTCAAGTTGTCAAAATCGATTTCCATGGAATGTCAGCTTTGCTTTATGATATCATGTGAACCTAGGAGCCTAGACTTGAACCCAGCTGACATGGAATGCATATAGACTAGGTATGGTTTGGTAGGACCATATTGAGGAGAATTATTCATGCTCACATAGACTTAGGTCTAATACAACACTCCTCAATTTAGAAATTGTATGAAAACAATGTTTGCTTCTTTAAATATTTCAAAATTTTATCTCTTTAGGACTTAGAGCCTTCTGTTTGATTGCATGTGCTCATGTTTTTCAAAAATCACCCCACCTATATTGTCCCGGTCTTCACGTTGCTGGGCTCTCTTCCAGAACCATAGTTCGGAACAGAGCCTCACAACTGGGCCACTTATTTGGGTGAAAACCCCCCTGCCACGTACCAAGGGCCATAGTCCAACGTATATCGGCAGGTGCTCAAGGATGTTGGAAAACTTGAACCTAGAACCAGAGAATTTGATTTTATGCCACGTACATCGAGCCTTGGCTTGAGTATATAGGCATAACTGGATTGGACACAGATGATCTGAACCTTAGAGTTAGGATTAAGGTCCTACAGCTATTTCAAAATTTGTGCATCTAGAGTCAGCTTTTAGGGAATGTTGTATGTGCATACTTGATTGTGTAGGATGTGTTTAAATGTGTTAAAGTCATTTCTTTTTTATTTTCCATATTTTCCATATTTTCTAAAATACTGGACGATTTCCAATCCATGTCCATATACTGTCCATGTTTTAAACCCTGGACGATTTTCAAATACTCCATTTTATGAAATATTAAAACCCTGGACGATTTTCATGAAATTCCTCTATTTTTTCCAAAACTCCAGGTGATTTCCCATCTTTCCTTTCTTCTGGATCTCGAATTTTCTGCTTCATTTTATCCTGCCTGCAATTCTCTTTCAAAATTCCTGTATTTTCCCAAGTCTTATTCCAATTTTCTATGTCTTCCAGTCTGATGGCATCCAGTCAGCTTGATTCAGTCTTCCTTGAGGGTCACATCTCCTACGAGGTGCGACAAAGTCTTCCCGAGCATCAAGTCCTCAGCACCGGATCCTTCTTTCCCCGGTGGTACTATTTATGGTTCAAGAATTTCTCTCGTATGTTTCCGGACCACTTGGACGATTGTGGGTTAGAACTGGCGTCCGCAGTGGGAAAGCAGACAGTCAACGGCAATTTGATCCATGCACTAGCAGAGCGGTGGAATCCGAGCACTTCTACCTTCTGGTTCCCATGGGGCGAGATGACGGTGCTGATGGATGAATTTTCAGAGATTATGGGATTGTCCGAGCCAGCCGGTCAGCCTGGAGATCCATTGGAGAAACAATTTCTGATTAATGTTAAGGGTCTGGACCCTAAGGATGCCTTAGCTCGCATGACAAGATGCAAGTCTTGGCCATTGATAGAGGAGGATGGAAACAAATATGTGGACCTGCTCGAAATCTACAGACAGTATGGGATATTCATAGAAGTCAGCTCGTTGTCCAGGACAGCTCGAGAAAGAATTCAGCATGCGATGGTTCTGTGCACGGTGGGATTGGCTTTCTTTCCCGATGGACGGAATTATATGGATATCAGAATAGTCCAGCTTTTAAGGAGGTGGGGAAGTCGATAGACCAGCCGCCTCTCGATAGCCATGGCCGCACTCGCCTTTCTATACCGAGGGTTGACCCGTTTCACACTCGGAGAGTCGATCCTAGTCGAAGGATGCACCTATGCCTTGCAGTCTTGGTTCCTCCAGCATGTACCAGCTCGAGCTAGTTCCTTCAGATACAATGGTAAAAGCTTCTGCCAGTTGCGCGATACCAATTCCTGATCGACAACCTTCAGGAGGAAGAAGTCGTATGGGACTACTTTGATCGTCAGGAATCACCTCCTAGATACACTTATGCAAACGGCAAGCGGTTCAGGCTACTTGGCCCCTTCTTCTGCGCATACTATCATCCAGAGCGGTGTGTCAGGCAGTTCTCTCAGAGGCAGAAACGTGTAGAGATTCGCCCACTATCGGGGTCTTGCCAGAGTTCGATCTCACATCAGATCAGTGGTCCGGAGCATATCATTCTGTCAGACATGGCTGAGATTCTTTTGTCACTCTCACTATTTTTCCTGGTCCCCGAGTGTCCTCTGATTATCAGAAGTGGTGGAAAATTGTTCGTCCCCTCCCCTTTGTCGAGTCTATTATTAATAAAATCATGTCTTTTTCTTCAATAAAATTCCTTTAAATTTCATCCTATCTTGGTTTGACGACCTCGCCTAGGTAACAAGGCATATTTTTCAGTTGTTTATTTTTGCAAAGGAATAGCAGCGCAATTGTCGTAATCCCAGCGACGACTCAATCCCTAGTAATGGGATACTCTTTCAATTGTCTACCAAAATTCTCAATAAATATTTTCCTCCAAACCAAATTTTCTTCAAGAACCTAACCATCAATTCTACCTTGCATCAACAACATTCGAAAGAACATTCGTGATACTCGATGGTTTATACAAGATCCGGAAAGAAAACTTCATCAATCGAAGGTGTGGCATACTCAGTCGCTTCAGAAGAGGAAATGGACTCACCCCGATTAGTCAGAAGTCAGGGTCAGCAAGCAGAGGATGATGTTGATCCCCAGATATATGCTATGTTCAAAGAGATGATGACCAAAATGTTGACAGAACAAGCTGAAGCTAGTACAGAAAAGATCCAGGTCAAGCAGAGGGCAAAAGGCCGGTCAGCCAAGAAAGTTTTAAAACTATCCAAGAAACATATCCAACACGAGGATACATCTGATGAATCAGAATCAGTAGTTGGCACTGATGAAGAGTATGAAGTCTGGCAAGCACTTCCAAGATCCTCTCATAGACAAGGGACAACCTATAAGTTGAAAGATCAAGCAATGGATGATCCAGTCCAAATACAGCTAAAGGAAATGGCCAAGATGATTAAAGATTTGCAAGCTCAAGACAAGGGAAAGAAGGTCTTCAGGAACAAAGATTTCCATGATGGCATCACCTCCGTCAGGAATAATCAAGATTCAGAAAAGAAGACAAAACTCATCTTCTTCATTGATGCCAATCGCAGTGATTGCAAAAATAACAAAGGCAATCATACAAGTCAGAAAGAGAAATCTTTAAAGCAGAGTGAAAAATTGAGTCAACAGAAAGAGAAGAAAAAGCATGACGGTTGGGGTTACGATCGCGAATTCACTCCTCTAGATCAGCCCCTCGAAGAGGTCCTTGAATACATGCTGAGAAAAGGAATGGTTAAGCTTCCAAGAATTGCTAATCCTCTGGTCGCCCTAGGGAAATGGAAAGACCGCTTCTGCAAATTCCACCAAACAACGGGGCACGATATTGAACATTGTTTCGTCTTTAAGAATATTGTCCAAGATTATATCGACAAGAATTTCTTTGTTAAGGGTGAGAAAGAATACCAGTCGACTGTCTTTGCTAAGTCTCAGCAGAAATCAAGCACTTGGCAAGAGGTACAACATGATGATCGAAATCAGGACCGCAAGATGGCCCCTTTGGATCAAATATTTGAAAGTTTTTTGGAATACATGCTCGCGAAAGATACAGTAAGATCTCCGAAGGCTCACTTCACTCTTTCTGCCAATGATAGCAAAAGCAATAAGAAGAATCATGATCACTATTCAGAGGGATCCAAGGGCCAAAAAGGAAAGTTCTCCAACAATGATAGGCCTCTTCAATCTAGTCCTCAGCATAAAGAGAAAGATCAAGAAAAGCCAAAGCGCAAGGATTGGAGTACGGATCGAAAGTTCACCGCTTTGGACCAGACACTAGAGAGTGTTCTGGAATACATGCTCGCGAAAGATATGATCCGTTTACCTAAAGCAGCTGATCCCGCAACAATCATGGGCAGATTCAAAGAAAAATTTTGCAAATTTCATCGGGCAGTGGGACATGACACTGAGAATTGTTTCGTCCTGAAGAATATCATTCAAGATTGCATCGACAAGAATATCCTTATTGAAGATGAGGAAGATACCAGTCGACCATCCTGAGCAAGTTTTCTAAAAATTGACAATGTCGAGACTATGTCACTTTCATCATTTTGTCATTTTGAAGGGACAATGTAGTCCCAGTTCTTCTATCAATTTGTTATTCCCTTCTTCAATGCATTAATAAATTTGTCAATCTTTCTTATGGCCTGGCGTCATCTTTTATATTCCTCATTTGCAAATGTTTAAATATCTTCTTATAAGGGGTAACCTTTTTCAAAGTGCCTCTCTGATCAACCAAGAAGCTCATTGTCAGTTTTTACCTCGTTATCCTCAGAGAATTCTCATCAAATATCAACTACTTATCCTTTCATCCAAACTCTCACTCCCCAGTTATACTGGGGCATTATTTTGAAAATTGGCTTCAAAACTTTCTGTATGCATGCAGGATCAAACAAATCTCTCATTTTGCACACATGTGCACCCATCTACATTCATTTGCATTTGCATTTGCATTTGCATGCATTCATTCGCATTCATCTGCATTCATCTACATCAATTTGCATTGAACTCCCCGTTCAGGATAAGGGATAAATCCTGAGGCCCCGACAGTTGCCCAAGTTGTCGTAAGGGTGAAGACTGAAAATTTTCCATCAAAATCCATTAGTAATTCTTCAGAATCCAGTGTTCGTGCTGGTAATTTTTCAAAAATCCAATGTTCGTGCTGGTAAACTTTCAAAATCCAGTGTTCGTGCTGGTAAACTTTCAAAACCCAGTACTCGTACTGGTAATCATTTAAAACCCAGTGCTTGTACTGGTAACCATTTAAAATCCAGTGCTCCTACTGGTAATCTTTCAAAATCCAGTGCTCGTACTGGTACTCTTCCAAAATCTGATGCTCGTGCTAGTTGAACTAGTCCCAAATGTCATCTTTATACTTATCAACTTTTCTTTCCTTTAAATGTCTTGAATTGGTCTAGAGGAGTCGAGTTCCGATTCGAATCTTCTTCCAAATCCAATTCAGAATTGGTCTAGAAAATCCAAGTTCCAACTTGAATTTTCTTACAAATCCAATTCGTATAATTTTCTTTCCTCTAGATTCTAGAATTGGTCTAGAAGAGTCGAGTTCCGATTCGAATCTTCTTCCAAATCCAATTCAGAATTGGTCTAGAAAATCCAAGTTCCGACTTGAATTTTCTTACAAATCCAATTCGTATAATTTTCTTTCCTCTAGATTCTAGAATTGGTCTAGAAGAGTCGAGTTCCGATTCGAATCTTCTTCCAAATCCAATTCAGAATTGGTCTAGAAAATCCAAGTTCCGACTTGAATTTTCTTACAAATCCAATTCGTATAATTTTCTTTCCTCTAGATTCTAGAATTGGTCTAGAAGAGTCGAGTTCCGATTCGAATCTTCTTCCAAATCCAATTCAGAATTGGTCTAGAAAATCCAAGTTTCGACTTGAATTTTCTTACAAATCCAATTCATATAATTTTCTTTCCTCTAGATTCTAGAATTGGTCTAGAAGAGTCGAGTTCGGATTCGAATCTTCTTCCAAATCCAATTCAGAATTGGTCTAGAAAATCAGAGTTCCGACTCGAATTTTCTTTCAAATCCAATTCGCTTAGCTTTCCTTTACAAGTTTGAACTTCTACTCAAACTATCCTGCGAGTTGGTCTAGAAGATCCGAGTTCCTACTCAAATTGTCTTTCAAAATCCAATTCATCTAGTTTTCCTTGAAGAGTTGAATTCTGATTCGAATCTTCTCTCAAAAACCCAGTTTAGCATCTGGTCCAGTAAAAGCTCACAAGTTGGAATCATTCCTTCTTAAGCTATGATCCTTATGTTGAATTCCTATGAAATTGATAGTTCGTAGGTCGAACCCCTACGGGACCAATGCCGTTCTCAATAGAACCAATGTCGTTCTTAGGCAGAATCCCTATAAAACCCATGTCATTCTCAGTAAACCAATTCACAATTTCGACCTTCGGGTCAATCAATTTCCAATTTTCAATTTTCAATTATCAATTTCCAATTTCCAATTTCCAATTTCCAATTTCCAATTTCCAATTTCCAATTTCCAATTTTCAATTTTCAATTTCCAATTTCCAATTTCCAATTTCAAATATCAAATTTCAAAATTCTAATTTCCAAAATTTGACCCTTTTGAGTCACCCAATACCCAATTTCAATTATTTTCTCTTGCGAGAGACCCTTTTTATAGGGAGAGTTCGAGGGAGCTCGCTCTTTTCGCATGCTATCCAATTCGTTCACTTAGCCCCTTTTCAGGGAGAGTTTGAAGGGACTCGTGTCTTTGTGAACCGTTTGCAAAACAAAATTCCAAATTTAACACAAGGAACCCTTTTTATAGGGAGAGACTCGACGGAGACTTGCTTTCCTTGTGGCCCCATAATTTCAGACTAGGCCATTTCATCATGAAGGACCCTCTTTTCAGGGAGAGTGTGATGAACTCGTTCCTTCATGACCAATTTACCAACCTCACCAATTCCGGCCCCCTTTCCATAAGAGAAGCCTAATGTTAGGAAGTTTTGACGAAAGCTTAATTTCTCTTAGAAAGTTCGTTTTGCAAACACCTCCTCTTCAGGGAAGAGAGGAGTAATTCCCAATTCTAATTTCTGAATCTTCTTCTTTGGGGAAAGGAGAAGAGAATTGTTGTCATGGATGTGTTGCGTTGTGCTTCAAATGCTCGCTTTCACAAAAGGATTTCAATAAAGTTTTGCCAATTTGTCATTAAATATTTGTTGATTTTAAAAAACTTTATTGCACAAAATTATTACCTCAGAATACCCTCAATATTACTTCCGAAAGGACAATGCTTTCGCGAAAAAGGATTCAAAGTCCAAAATCTTTCTATTGGCCAACCAAAAGGATGAAGAATAAATCCTCGATATGGCCAGCAAAGAGAATTCAATGTTGTTGCAAAGCCATGAGTGATTGATATTGATCGCAGTCAATGGCATATTTTTAAAGACCATTCTTGAAAATAAAGCAGTCGAAATATCCTGGGTGATACAGAAAAATCCACTCAATTTTCATATCTCCTCAATCACCTAAGCTGCAATTAAATATCTGCAAAAGGGATCTCTCAATTGTCGTCAAGATGAAGGCGAATTAAGCGAGTCGACCCCCGGGGCCAAAGAAGATTTGGATCATCTCCAAGATGACGAAGTTTGTGATGGATCCTTCCAAGGAAAGTTCAGATCACCGTCGAGATAAAGGCGAGTGTGATGAGCCTACCGACAAACCCTAAAAGATATTTAATTCCAGCTATCATCAAGAAATTTCCTACCAAAGAGCCAATAATCATCATGATAATCCCTGAGAGAAAAGAAGGATCGGAACATCTCTGAGATGAAGGAGTTTGTGACGTACCCTTCCAAAAAGAAAAAAAGAGAGAAAAGTCAGGACATCTCCAAAATGAAGGATGATGTAATTCCCGAAAAATCCAAGAGAGCTCCAATCTGCTAAAAAAAGAGTGCAGAAAGATCATCATGAGAAAAGAATCCCAAGATATCAGACTACCAAATCTATCAAGAATCTTCTTTAATTTTGTGAAATTCTTTTATCAATATTCTTTCACCAATAGCTCTCGCAATATCAAAAATACTTTCTTTCCCGTCCATATCAAGAAAATTGATAGCTTCCTTGAAAGAAAGCCAATCGCAAGCAATTTGAATTCGAATCTTGATTCTACGGAGTTAAGCCCAGTCGGAGTTAATACTTCAGGTAGAAAAGAGGGAATACTTTCAAAACAATGTGCATCATTTTCAATTATTTTGAATCAACAACAATTTTCAACATTTTGACAATATTTTCTAGCTATCCTGGCGTGAAGTGAGAGCTTGAGGTTCATCTTTGGCGCATCCTGACATCAGTTGTTATCCCTTTTAAGGACTTGATAACGGGAGTTTTCAAGAATTTCTTCCCTTCTTTGGTATAATCTGAGCGCACGGGCTCTCAGATTCGCACACTTCCCTGTGTCCCCACTGTCCCACCATAGACAGTCCAATTTCGACTTGAGGTTAAGCCACCAATTTCAGCAAAAGGCAATTTCAAAAGTTAATTAGTCTCAGCAATGAGGCGCCTAAAATCAATCCCTTTTCAAACTTTAGGGACCCCAATTTCCTTCCTTTTGCAAAACCCCTATCGGACTCATTGTGCGGAAATCCGAAGGTTCCATCACGGTCTCTTCTTTCGAGGATTCCGTCCATTTTCTACCCGATCAGGATAAGGGTATAAACCTGAGCCTCCTTTGATGAGGTATTTCATTTTCTGCCCAATCAGGTTAAGGGTATAAACCTGGGCCTCATTTGATGAGTTATTCCATTTTCTGCCCGATCAGGATAAGGGTATAAACCTGAGCCTCATTTGACGAGGTATTCCATTTTCTGCCCAATCAGGTTAAGGGTATAAACCTGGGCCTCATTTGATGAGGTATTCCATTTTCTGCCCAATCGGGTTAAGGGTATAAACCTGGGCCTCCTTTGATGAGGTATTACATTTTTCACCCAATCAGGTCAAGGGTACAAACCTGAGCCTCCCTTGATGAGGTATTCCATTTTCTTCCCAATCAGGTCAAGGGTCAAAACCTGAGCTTCGTTCCATACGAGGTATTTCTCGTCGCATCCAGGTTAAGGGTAGAACCTGAATCTCATTTTGAAATAAAATTTTCTCCTTATTCCCCATTTCATATCTACCATCATCATTTGAATAAATTCTTTCATACCCAGTCAGATTCATCTAACTGGGGCATTTTTATAATCCAAATTTGGTGTGTTTTCTTTGCCACTAAGCTCGGCTTTCAACCGGCTTAGCAGCAAAGAGGGGCATCTGTAAACACCCTAAATTTTCACCCTCATCCAGTGTTTGTCCATGTCATAAGTCATTACAGATCATTGCATGTATTCTGCATAGCATTGCATGTCATTGCAGAGCATTGCATGTCATTGTATCTCATTTTCGAGATCCAGCACTCCTATTTCAAAACATTCAATCCAGATTTGAATTTTAAAGCTTTATTTCAAAATCAATTTCAAAACCTGGGTTTTTAATCAATACTCTGTCATTTTTCAACCCCAGGACTTTATATTTCGAAATATTTTCTCAAAGAAACAATCTGGATTCATTTCAAATTCAAATTTTAATCGATTTCAATTCACAGATGAGACCCATTGAGGTGGTGTCGCTTCTGAATTCCTCTATTCATCAAATTTCTCAAAATTTTGAAAGTTTCAGTCCGATAAGGACTCTGTCTCAGAGTCTTGATCCGGTCAGGAGTCTGTTTTGAAGTCGTTTTTACTTCCATTTTCAATCGCTTTCAAAATTTAGGTCATTTTACAGAGTCCAGTTAGTTCAGGACTCTATTTTAGAGTTCGGTCGAGTTAGGAGTCTAACCCTGACTGTGTTTTCTGACTTATTTCATCATTTCTTGATAAAATCTTTCGAAAATTCTTTCATTTGAATTCTAAAAATTTAGAATCTCAGAGTCTTAAGAGTTCAGGACTCTAACTCAGAGTTCTAGTTCACTTGAGACTCTATTTTCAAAAATCTTTGAATTTCAACTATTGATTTTAACCCCTTTTCAAAGCCATTTTCAGTATTTATTTCAAATTTTCAAAACTCTGATGTGGGGTCCACTCAGTTGGCGCCATATCCAGAGGAATTCTGACCCAATTGGAACTCTTTGCCATTTCAAAACTTTTAATTTCAAGTCTACTTTTGAATCTCTTTTGAAAACTCCTTCAATTTCAAGTTTTAAAATCGCTTTTTGAAAAAAATTCAAGTAGGGCCCACTCAGGGTGGCGCCATATTCGAGTAAGTCAGGGCTAGACTAGGGTTAGTCATTGTCCTAGTTAGGTTAGGGGTTTAGAGGAGTCAAAATCAATTTTAAAAATTCATTTTATTTAACTTTTAAACCATTGGTTTTTAAAAGTTTTAAATTCAGGTTTTAAAAACCAAATGTGGGTCCATACTAGGTGGTGTCACATTTGAACTTTTTAGGGTTTAATTAGGTATTAATTAGAGTTTAATTAGAGTTCATTTAGGGTTAGGAAACCACAAAAAATCGTTGCCCTTAGTGGATTATTTAGAAAGAGTCCTGAAAAAATGAAAAACCTCTTAATTAACCCTAATTAAGTGACTTTTTGAAAAACTATAAAAAAGGACCTAAGGGGGGTGAAAAGAGAACTCTTTTTCTCTCAAATTTTCGTGGCCTCTCTCTCCTCTCCAACATCTCCACCTTCCTCCATTGCAGCTGCAAGCACCAAGGTAATATTTTTAATATTTTTTTAGTTTTATTCAATACTTTTTCATGTTTTAAATCAATTTTAGCCATTGGTGCAATCCCCTTCATGGATTAAACCATAGATTCAAGTCCAAGAACCTCAAGAGAGGTTCAAGAAAGTGATCTAACTCTGTTTCATGGTGTTTACAGGGATTCTAATCCATTAGAATCAATTTTAGCATTAGTCTTTGCATTATTAACCAATAAAATACATGATTTACCCTTTTAATGGGTTAAATCTATGTTTTAAAGGTAATATTGAATTCCAGGCATTGATTCCCTGCTTTTATTTTATTTTCATGGTTTATTCATGTTTGTTTTACGTTCTATAGCATAGAAATAATTTTTATTTACTGTTTTATGGTTTATTTTATTGTTTTACATTAATTAATGCATAGTTTTTATAGTTTCTTAGATTTCTGTGTGTTTTAGGTTTAGAATAGTAAAGATAATGTTATTTTGGATTTAAATCCTTGTTTTTTTATTTCTGATTTTTTTATATGTGATGCATGCATATGTGATTAAACTACGGTAAAAAAATCAGAGATTTTGGACTTCGGGAACCCTGTCAGAAAAATCAGACATCAAGTCGGGTTTTTAAAACTTTAAAATCGTTGTTAAAATCAAGAGGGTAACTTGCTGTGATGATATTTTTCTCATCCTATATCCGATTTTAGATCTGTAAATTGCTATGGATTCATGTTGATTAGATCTATCTACTGTGAAATTTTCAGAATTTTTAACCACTATTTATTATTTTTCCTCTGTCAGAAACTCTGATTTTTAATTTAAAACTCGTTAGGGTTTACCAAAACCCTAATCAGACTTGTGTTATTTGTAAATACCAAAATACAGATCCGATTCATGATCTGTAAAAAGTGAGTATTATTATTTTTCTGTCAAATGTTCACTGTTAAAATATCAGATATTTTCAATGAGTACTGCTATTTATCCCGGAATTTTCAATTGAAAGTATCAGTTAGGACCAAAGTTAAAATCAATATATTCAAGTTCAGATTGTCGGATGGGGATCTCCCTGGTTTTAAAGGCTTTTTCAGATCTTTAAAAAGGAAAAGTTTTGTTTTCCTGTCTATTTGTTCTCTGTAAAATTTCATAGTTTTCCATGGAGGTTTGACCCCTGGTTCAGGTCTTGGACTGAGACTGGTTGGTGAACTAGGTCAAAAATAGCATATTTTTAGGGTTTAATGCAATTTTCGGATTAATTTAATGTCAAAAAAATCTTTTTATAATTCTAATTTTTTATTAGGGTTATAAAAAGTGCAGGTACCAATTTTGAGGATTTTTAGAATTCGTTTGATGCTTGAATGGCTTGAATTGCAAAACAGGGTACCCGAAGAATTCCAAAACACTGCAAAAATCTCAAAATTTGTGATATTCTTGGATTTTCGTGTATAAACATATATTTTTAGGGTTTAATCATATTCATAATCATATTAGGATACTTTACGTTAAATTTGATGTTCATTTGATTTCATTTAGTGCATAAAACCTAAGTTTTACCAAAATATTTTCTAAAAACCCTGATTTCAAGGCCATAGTCTTGCTATCGGGGGCAATTTGGTCATTTAACCTAAATTTCAAAATCCCTAACCCTAATTTTCATATTTTTAATCATGTCATAGCATATTTAGTTTGATTTATTTTCATTTGAACCTCAAAACTTGCATTTTACCAAATATATTTCTAAAAACCCTAATTTCAAGGCCATAGTCTTGTTATTAGGGGTATTTTGGTCATTTTGACCCCAATTTCGAAATTGCATATCTTATCTTCCTTATTTATTCAATTTTATTTCATATTTTATCATTTTGATTTAAGGGAATCATGGCAAAAAGGCTTATATCTAGCAAAATCCAGCAATTTCCTGATATTGCTGGATAAATCTAGAAAAGCCAACATATCATTACTAACAAAGTTTTCTAGTTTTGCAGGTACATTGAAGACTTTATTTTTCATGTCTTTAATTTTCAATGGTGATGTAAATTAAATTAAACTTTGGAATAAGAATTTACATTTCCTGCTTAGCTTAGGCAGCATTGCATATAGTTTTTTTTTTTTAAATAATGTTAATGTGTGATGGATGATGTTTCATGCATATTCAAACTCACTATGGTCTACACGAATGGCACATACACTAGCTTTTATGAAGTTTATAAACTTGGTGGAATTTGTATTTATGGCCATAGTCAGAATACGAATGATACCTAGATTTATGATCTTCACATTAGCCACATTCAACCTACACTCTTAGGCTAACTTCAAAATGCACTGCATTTCTCAAAAATACAAAAAGTATTTCTCAATTCCTCAAATCCATATTCATTCATTTCATGCATTTGTCAATTCCAATTCAAATCTCAATTCAAAGAAGTTCCTTTTCTCAAAATTCTCTAAGTCTTATTCAAAATCGATTTTCTCAAAATATTGATTTGCCATGATATTTCAAGTATTTCCCAAGCTCCAAATTCGATTTTTCTAAGTTATATTTTCAATTTCAAAGTTCTAATTCAAAGAAATCAAGTTTTTCAAAGTTATTTCACATTTCTCAAAATCGATTTTCAAAAAACCTCTAGATTCTTCAGAAATCGATTTTTACTTTTCTTAGAAGTACATTTCAAATCCCAATTCACGATTTTCCATGTGATATCTATTCTAAGTGTTTCAGTTATTCAAAGCAAACA